>NC_141992.1:136253098-136927473 GCF_049901715.1 Pseudonaja textilis
GGGCAAATAAGGCCTCCTCGCGATCTCCTTTTTTTTCCCGCTTTTCTGCGGATTTAACTCGCTTTTCGAAGGCGGTCGAAACTGGACATCCTTTTTTTCCCCCTTGGCACTTTTTTCTTCTTTTTGTTTGTGCGAAAAGCCTTTCCTGCACGTGGTGTAGGGCCCAAATATATATATATATAAAATACCACACCACCGTGTGCGTTAGGAACACACTAATCGCCGGAATTTGGTTTTTGAGTTCGTGGGTAGGTGAGGTGGTTTGATTTTAATTTATTTCTTTTTTTAAAGAAATCCGATTTAAGATAGTTCTATCAAAAGTAGACGCAGCCTAGTCATTGTAAATCTGCAAGTAGGTTTTGGTTTTCGATTGAATGAAAGCCGACCGATTGTATGCACTTTTTGAAAGATTGGAGAGCATCAGTCGGGCTTTGCCTACCCGAAAACAAATTGAATTCAAATAAATATCTTGTAAAGTTTATAGAATTCTTGAGATGGATTTTGTTTTGTTAAAATATAAGCACAACATGACGTTTTATATTCATTGTCTTGACAAATGAATAATACTGGTTTGTAAACTAGAGCTATTTATTGTCTGGAGGTGGCCTGATTGAAACATTTAACCTGATTTAACAAAATAATAAATCCATTTATCAATTTAGGCGGCTGGGCTATCCTATTTCAACTTTGTTTTTTTTAAAATGTGACTTGAGTTATGAGTAAATTAAATTATGTAAAGATTAAAAACTACATACTATGGTATGAGTCTTTTTTCCAGGATTCTAATTACATAATTACTAGGAGGACAATATCTCTTCCATTGCAATTATTTGCTTTATTGCCATTATTTAGTGTATTTAATCATCAGGATCTGACTATTGCATTACTTTTTAATATCTATTTGGGTCAATGCACACATGCTGTTTATTATAATTGTGTAGATTATGTAATGAACAGCATATTAGCGTATTGGGAGTACCAGAGCTCAACAGTGCGACTCATCCTTGTATACAAAGTCCTAGGTTCAGTTTTCTAGTGTTTCTAAGTAGGCCCGGAAAAAAATTTCAACTAAAGCCCTGGAAAGCTAATAACGACTTGTCAGAAGTGCTGGACTAAATTGCCCAGTTGTTGGCTTGATTTGATATGAGACAGCTTTCAGTGTTCTGTCATCATTACAATCCCTGAAATCTTTATTCTGCATACAACGATTAACAGTGTGTGCCTGTTTCATTATATCATGCAGGGTTTTTTTTAATTGATGTGTTTTAGCCTAATGTTTGGTTTGAAGCGTGTAGGATTTTTTTCCTATGAATTATAACTTTATGAACTGTAATTTCAAATGTTACCTTTATTATTGTTATTTATACTGGCATGTTACCTTTATGGGGAAGTAAACAAATTCATGAGTACAGGTAGTCCTCAACTTACAGCAGTTCAATTTAGTGACTGTTCAATGTTACAATGACCCTGAAAAAAGTGACTTATGACAGTTTTTCACACTTACAACCATTTGCAGCATCCTCGTGATTAAGTCAAACACTTGACAACTGACTCATATTTATGAGGGTTGCAATGTCCTGGGGTCATGTAATCACCTTTTGCGACCTTCTGACAAACAAAATCAATGTGGAAGCCAGATTCACTTAACACCTTGTTATTAACTTATCAGCTACAGTGATTCACTTAACTGACAAGAAAGATCATAAAATGGGGCAAAACTCCCTTAGCAAATGTCTCACTTAGCAACAGAAAATTTGGGCTCAGTTGTGGTCATAAGTTGAAGACTACCTGTACATTTTTGCATTTTTCCAGAGGAAAAAAGTCCCAATAAAAACTGTCAGATTATTTCTTATTAATTCATAGAATTATAAACTGATTTTCAGTATAAATGCATAGCAAAGTTTTGAAATACATAGGTGATGCCCATGTTGTAAGAAATATTTCTTACATGTTAATTATTAATATAGATATCAGGAAAAAATACCATATAGAGTGTGCCACGAAGGATACAAATATTGGGTTTTTTCCTATTAGGTTTAATTTGGGTCTCTTGAAGATAGTAGAGCGTATTAGTCAGTTCCAATGGACCCAAAGTCAAATTAAATATGCACACACAATTTTGTAGAGTTTGATAGATTTGCATCTACTTCATGGGAAGTTTAGATTGCCTTTGATATCAATCCAATGTATTTCTTTAAAGCCAGTTGGTCTTAATTTACCGAGAGTGATACTTATTTCCTACATTTCCTATAAGTATATGTAACATATTTACATATTTACTAAAAATATAGTGAAAATGATTGACATTCAACATAAAAAGCCTAGATGAAGAGTATGATCCTTACACATCGAAAAATGTTTTTTGGATTTCACTTCAGGATACAAAAACCATCTCAGGGAAACCTGCCATCACATAACTACAAGATAGTAGTGTGCCAATCTTGTTATAAGCAGTAGACTCTTGCTTATAATCCATGAGTGACTGACCAAGTCTCTAATAGGAAGGGATATGTGTCAGGTACCCTGATCTGTTGTGGTTGACATACCGGTATTATCTGAAATTAGTAAAATACCTTCTTGGTCATAAGGATCCCTCAGGTATTCAGTGATACTCATCATTGATTACCAGAACATCTGTAAACTACATATTTATCCTTTTGGTAGGAATTTCAATCACATTTTAAAACAAACTCCCCAAACCCTTATCTGGAAATAACCTGCACATCGGATCTCAGGTTCAATCTCAGTTTATTGTGATTTCATCCAGAGACTTAGTTTAGGAGGTGCATCACTTTTGCTATTACTTTGGACAAGGATAGCTGAGTGTCATCAGTAGATTAATTTCACCTAGCCCTACAATTCCGGATAACTCCCTCCAGTTAATTTTTATAGATGTTAGATAGCATTGGTATAAAATAGTGCCTTGTGGTAGCCACAGTAAGCCTCTATTATGCAAAAGTTTAGACATCATTGAAAGACCTTTCTTGGAAGTAGAAGTCAAGTATATTGTAGCAGGATGCCACCAACTAACAAATTATCCAGCATTATTATTAAAATTTGTACAGAGTAAAAACACCGAAATATTAATATTAATAAAGATAAAGGAGCATAAATGTAAATGGAACTAGGCAATAATAATTTTTAAAATTCATACGCTACATAGAAGGATTTGAATCACTCTAGCCAAAAACCTGGGCAAAGAGGTAGATCTTTAAGACCTTTAAGACCAACCAGCAGGATGGAGGCCTACTTAAAATCCAAATCTCGGAGGGAACCTCATTACAGAGGGCAAGTGCACTGACAGAGAAGGTGTACTTTCAAGATTCTGATAGATGGCATTGTTCGGAGAGGAATACAGAGCACATCAACTTTGTTATAGCAAATGGCCAGATGGGAGATAAATGGTTCCTCAAGTTATCAGGCCCTATGTCACATAGACTTATAAAAAAATAACCTGGAAGCAAGCATGCAGCTTAGGTAGTAGGAATATTGCACAGGCAATCCAAGGCATGCCCATCACTGCTTGTATTGCTGCATTCTGGGCTTTCAAGAGTGTTCCTACGTAGAATATGTTGCAATACAGGTAATCCTTGACTTAAAACCATTTGTTTAGCAACTGTTCAAAGTTACAATAGCACTGAAAAAAGTGACCTAAAATTAGTTTTCACACTTGCAACTATTGCATCACATCCCCATAATCATATGATCAAAATTTGGGTGCTTAGTAACTGGCATGTATTTACTTTCGGACAGTTGCGCTTCCTAAGATCATGTGATCACCATTGGTAACCTAGCTCTGCCACAATTCATCTACTAGCACAACCAAAATTGTCTGTTCTAAATCCTGCCCTAGAAGATAAACTGCTTTCCTCCAGATAATCTGCAAAGAATGATAGTAGTAGATATACCTCATGAATCAACAGGGTCACATTCTTTCTGTCTCTCTCCCACAAAAGATAATCTGTGAGGGCTCCATGGCTGATTCTAACCAAGCCTAAATCCAGATTATGAAAGATTGAGATAGTGGATGGGTAAAAACTACAACTGTACAAACACCATCATCTCAAGCATCTTACCCCCAAAATGGTGATTTGTTTCTAGGTAGTAATTGATGTAATCTTCTGGATTAAGGGACAGTTTCTTGAGAGTGAATTGGCCATTGTCTTCCATAAGAACCTTATTCAGGTTATATTTGCACTGATCAATAAAATACTTATTTCAAAAGGTTTTTCAATTTAATAATTTTATTATTAGAGATGCTTTTGGGCAGCATATGCATTTGACTGCTTTGCTTCCAAAATTAATGCATGTAAAGCCATAAACAGGAATAAAATACCTTGAGGAGTATCTTCTGCATATGCTTAAATTGAAGTACGCTCCGTTTCATTCTGTCAATATCTGAGATGCCATTAATGGGGACATAGAAGAGAACCTGTAACTCCCTGCTTGTAGAAGCCCATTTTATCTCTTAATATTTAATATCTTGTGAAGGTCACTTTGGTTTTAATTTTTATTAGCTGCTAAATATATATTAACTGTTAACTTTAATATGTTCCTCAATATTAATAGCTCATACTAAAATTAATAACTAAAAATGGGAATTATGGTCAGATGAACTAAAGAAATTCATAAATTCAGTAGTCTTGACTAAGAAATGCAGCATTCATTTTTCACAATCTGACTATAATGGCCAGCAAAATATTTCAACACGTTTCCGTTCTAAATCACATTTATTCTTGATCATGTATTGTGTCTTTTTAAAATATAGGCAGATTGCCATGGTTCCAAGATATTGAGGAAGGTGGTAGGAAATAAATTTTGAAATTGTGCTGACTAAATGGAATCACCTAAAGGAATCTCAACTCCTGTCACAAACTTGAACCCCAAAGAGTTCCAAGGTGTTTTTTTTTTAGCATATTAAAAGCAAAAGCAAAAATCCATCCACCTCATACATTTTACCACTGCTAAAGAGTAGGAAGACATAACAACATGTATCTAACAGTGTAGTGGATTAGGCATTGGACTAGGAATAGGGAGACTTACGTTTAGTGAACCATGGAAGTTACCTGGTGCATTTATACCAGTCATGCTACCTCATAGAATTGGGGGGTAAAATAAGAAAAAGGAATGCTACATATGGTAACTTAAGTTCCCGAAGGAAGGCTCAAACGTAAATATAATAAATAATTATGATGATAAATTGTTCTGTACATTAAGAGTATTTCTGCGTTCACTGTTGAGAAATCTTTATAGGCATAACAGAATTTAAAACATTATTTGGATAAAAAATGTTAACAGACTTCTAAAGATTTTTAGGAAATAATCTTGAGTTTGCTGCCTCAGATTCCTTAGTAGTACTAGAAATAACTGTTAACTAAAGGAACTTTTGTAGTTTAATCATCTGAACTATGTAACCAATTTACAACTACATTTTCTTGATTTTCAATAGGGAATTATAAATATTGTGAAGGAATCTATAAAAAACATTGTTCCAACTTGGCTTCAAAGATATTTTACGCAAAATGAAGAGACATCTCCAAATGAGCAAAGAAATCTGGAAGCGGGGGATATAAACTACCATCCTGCCTTTGCAGATATCACTGAAACTGCTTTTGACATAGATGGTCGAATCAATCCTGAGCCAACCAGAATTACTTTAGGAGGTGGGTTTGTTTATTTTATTAATCCATTAATAAGGCTAATCAATAATAACATTGCAAATTTTCTCCAAAGATTATGAATTATGATAAAGATTTCGCTAAATTTTCAGACATATTATGGAATACTTTTTAATATATTTTCTAGCATCTTTATACTCTTTAACTGGTGCTTTCCAAGATGATCAGATTAAATTCAATGGCAAATCAAATTTAATTTAATAATATTACCATAAATTACTTTTTATGGCCAGCATTTTATTAAGCAGATCTTTAAAAAATAGTTTACTGGAGAAGTTAAGGTGATAGGTGACAGAAGAAATTAGCTCATCCTCCTTTTACACAAAAAGTTATCTATATTCCAAACTAAATTTTACTCATCCAGTTAAACAAATTATTTGAATATAAATTTTAAAAGCAACAATAATTGTTGAGTTTATCCTTGCCTACTTCAACTATTTTTCAACTATTTTTCCCACAGCCAAAGAGGTTAGGTCTATTCCTCTCAATGTTTTGAAAATCCCTCAAGACCCAGACATTATCTGGCCTTAGGGGACTTGGGAGATTTTTCTGTGGTTAATATCTTCCTGTTTTGTGTGCTTTTTTATCGTTATTTTTTAACTATAACTGATTGTATGGATGTGTTTGTCTTGTCTGTGTATTTATTATAATTATATACTGTACGATACCCTGAGTCACTTTCAGGTGAGATGGGTGGCTGTATATATGTATAATAAATACTTCTTTTAAATGTTATATAATTTGTACTGCAATGCTTGTAAGCTGCCTTAAATGCTTATATAAGAAAAAAAAAGGCAGGTATAGAATTACTCATAAATAATATAAAGTAAATCTAATCACTCAATAACTTAATTAAATGTAACAACCTACTGGGCATTAGAATGGCTTATATTGTGTATTAGTCTTTTAAAATGATTTAACTTCTCTGCTGCAGGGTAGTGTTGAAAAAGATTTTTTTAAATTCTTTATATACAACAATAGTTTTGTTATAGTAGTATAGTTCTAGACACAAATATAGTAGATATTCTAAATAAATTTCCTTTCCTCAATTTTTGGGGCCAGAGAGGAATGGAAAAATTGAAGTATAGTATGAAGTAGGCAATGTTTATTATTTAGTATCCTTTATAAATAATTTAAAAAATTATTTGGTTTTCCTTTTCCCCCCTCTATATCACCTTTACAGAAGATATCATATTTTATGATATGAACTTGTCCTTAATCTCTTTCCACACATACTTGCTATTTCAGATAATTGTGTGATTTTCTTTCTTTCTCTTTAGAGCCATCAACAAGTAGATCTAGTTTAAATTTCACAGATATTTTAACACGTCCCTCTCTTCATCGAAGTCACACTAACTGCAACATTTTGGATTCTTCACCACCACTCTGTCAACCATCCACATCAACTGCATTTCCAGTTAGTAATTCTAGACTTTCACTTGGAAAAGAAATGAAAGATTCTACCTCGCAGCATGAAGATGATAACATCTCAACTACAAGTGGCTTCTCTTCAAGAGCATCTGATAAAGGTAACCAATTTCACTGTAATTTTTAAACTAACACTGAAAAAGTATCTGGAACTTGTGCGTGTGTGTGTATAAATGTGTGCTTTTTCTTTTGCTCTTCATTTTACTTAATTAAAATTGGTGGAAACAGCATATACATCCTAGGAAAACCCTTTTTTCATGTTTAGCAATCATCCTAGCTCACCTTTTTCTACCTTCAAAATAAAGGGCTAAGCTTCAGTCAAGCACTGCTTTTATTTTTGTAATAATATCTCTGGTTCCAGAAGCATTTTTGAAAATGAAAATAGTGCTAGAAGCTTTATTTTTACAATTTGCCAGACCCTCGTGTTTTTTAATGTAATAAGTATAATCTAAAAATAAAAAAATGAATCAGTGTTTTCTGTATACTATATTTGTTTTAAAATGCATTTTATAATATAAAGAAGATATTGATGTGGGTATATGTATATTTTTAGACATAACAGTTTCAAAAAATGCTTCAGTGCCACCTTTATGGTCTGCTGAGAGTGAAAGACCTGTTTCCCTTCCTCAACATTCAGCAAATAGTTCTAAAAAACCTGGATTTAATTTGTCTGCTTTTGGAGCACTCTCTCCTGTAAGTACTGCATAAGAGCTACTTTAACCCTATTACTTGTGTTTTCAGCTTCCTAATTAAATATCTTTCTGTATTTCCAGTCACTTGGTAATGCATCGTTTCTTAAGGCAAGTCAGCTTGGGAATTCTCCATTTTACCCTGGTAAAACTACATATGGTGGTGCAGCTGCAGCAACAAGGCAGTCTAAATTACGAATTACTCCATATCAGGTAAATAAATGCTGGTGATTTTAGGAAGTCATAAGGGTTAGGAAATAACTTCCATGTTTTGTGTACCAATTCTGCATTTTCTTGTCTTAGCATGTATTTAAGTAATATAATTTTTCCAATGACAATTCGACATTGGAAGTATGAGACATATTCTAAGCATGAGATATATTGATTTTTGGATTATTTTGGTCAGGATTTGGTATTGCATAAACTTGAAGCTCATGTATTCCCATCATTTCCCTCTCTTCTGGGCAAGATTTAAAGCTTTTTTTAATGTCACTAAAAGTTTTCCAACTTCACTGTTTTTCTATCAATGTTTCAGTTTAAACCTAGTAAAAACAAAAGTGAAAGCTACAAATTGTGGCTTGTTACAATAGCATCTCATACTGACACTTATTCTTCTATACTTCTCAACAGTCCTACTGAAAGTGTTATTCTAGGATTCTCAATGAGGTTATGGAATATGATCCTATGTCTCCTCCCTTCCTCAGTGAGTCAGCTAAAAGGAAAGAGCTACAGTAGTTGTTGCCTTTTTCTTCCTAAAATACCTTTGATTGCCAATATCTTGTTACTATATGGCGGCAGATGAAGAATTGTGTGAAGTAGAAGGTTACTACTGTAACTGCCTATTTTGATGCTTCTCTTTTCAGTGTCAGATTCTTCCTTCCTTCCTTCCTCCTTCCCTCCCTCCCTCCCTCCCCTCCCCTCCCCTCCCATCATTTAATCACTCCATAGGTCTTGATATTATTTCACTATGCCAAGATGACAGAAGTTTCTCTTGACTTACGTTACACCATGCTGAACATAATGATTGTTTTTCCCAAACTTGCAGAAATTCAGGAGACAGCCTGACCATTTCTGTGTCTGCTATAATAGGAAAATTAAAAATAAGGATTATAATGTTGATTATGTTAATTTTTCAGACACCAATAAGACGACAAATGAAAGCCAAGCAAGTGAACGCACAATCGTATGGAGTGACAAGTTCCACTGCAAGGCGCATCTTGCAGTCTCTGGAGAAGTTATCAAGTCCATTAGCAGTAAATTACTCTCTTTTAAAAGTTATTTTCAGTACCTAACACAATATTATCTATGTATTATCACTGCATTTGATAATTGTACCTATACCTGTAATTTAACAGTGTCATTCTTATTCAACAGGATGCTAAAAGAATTCCCTCTTCAGTTTCTACTTCATTGTCATCTGTAAGTTAATTTTCAAACTTTTGAAATTTCCTGACGAGCTTAGTTTCAAAACCCAAGACTTAATTTTTGTGTTTTATATTTCAGCCTCTGGAAAACAGTATGCTGAATGTTACCAATTTCCATTCATCAAGGAAAAGAGTGAGTTGATCTACAAAATCTTACCATTATTTTTAAGCAGTGCAGAATTTATTTAATTCTTTGATTGATATGGAATTGTTATGTGGAATCTGACAGAGGGCTTATAGGGTTCCAGTAAAAATTAGGAAAGAGAAGAATGTTCTGATCTGGCATGGAAACTCCAGGAAATACTGATATTTTCCATGTGTATATCTTTGGACTATACTGATCCAGCCATTCAAATAATACTCGAGCAGTTTTCTGAAAATATAAAGCTCTTTTGATACCAGACCACACTCCAACAGCATGAATCAGTCACTGTTCTGGAAAATTGGAACAGTTGGATTAGTGTGGTCCAGAGAGGGAAAAGCCCCCCCAGAAAACTCTAGCATTCCCACAAATGCTCTATCTCTCAAACAACATTAGACTGACTTCTGTTCATGTTTGAAATTTAGGTTTTAGATTAACACACTTGATATAATAAATTTCATCTTCTATTTTGTAGTTTTCCAATTTGTTTGCTGCATTGGTCTTGTATAAACAAATTCAATTTTATTTTCAGTTCTGGGTTGTAGACTTTTGTATTGAAACATTAATTCCTTGCTAACTGACAACTGAAAGAGATGTCAACTGATGCTGTTTTCTTTTTGGCACATGTCAGATAGATGCAGCCACCTGTCATTAAGTGGAAAAAGAAGGAATTGTCTATTCATAGTATAATAAATTGCTGGCAGTAGTAATTGTTGGCCAGAACCAGGAGAAGTATGTTAATGGTTTGTTGCCAAAGCAAATGTGTTGTCTACTGTCCATAATTTCTTGTGTAAAAATAAATTGATATAATTTATTAATAAAATTGGCTGAAATGGCTAGCTCAGATGACTAAATAACTTTCTGTATCATCATATTCAAATTTAATCAATATTTTTATATTAATCTAGCACATATTGTTTTATGGTAAATCTTATTAAGTTTAATTGGGTTTTCTAAGAATTAAATTGTTTAGGTTTGGCATACTAGTCTATTTTCTTGAGTACATTTCTAATGTCTGAAATAAATATGCAAATTAATTAAAGATATAATTTTAGACTTTGAAACTAGATATTTTATCATTTTATATACTACTTATTTCTGAGTCTTGAGGTAGTTGTTAATAGAAATAAGGATTTTTTTTTAATTTCAATTTTTTTTTAAATATATACAAGCTGCAGCAAAAGCTTTCACCTGTGTAGTGATGAATTAGCTTTCTTCTGGTTGCTTTTGGTTCAGTGAATATTTCTTATTTTAAAGGTTGAAACTCATTATCCACCAGTTCAGAAGCTTGTGACACCCAAGCCTGTTTCACGGTCAATGACTCATTCACAATTTTTTAAACCTTCTCTCGTGTCTACTGCTGAATCAAGCAGGATACGAAAGAGACTAGAGATCAACCATAAAGTAAGTATATGTCAAAGCATCTAACCATATACTTAACTGTTAAACACACTCCATTCCTCTCCAGTATTTGTGTCCTGACTTAATTTAAATTAGCATTCCTGGAAAAATCCATTAAATATTGTTTTACCAGTACTTTGCCACTTATAGTTAGAACTTTTGGAGACTGACAAAATAGAAATTGCAACCTTGCTTATTTAAGTCTGCTTTTGAGGTATGATTTGTGATCAAAATGGATAAAAAAAACATTTTTTTGTTAGTATAAATAGTGGGACTCAGGTTTCCTTGTTGAAAAGTATGTTGGCTAGTGTACTAACAGAATTAATTATGAGGTGTGTTTTTGGTTTGTTTTGGTGCCTTAAAGTTGATGTTGTAATTTTTTTCTTAGCAAGGTTTTTTGGAAGTGGATTACTGTTACTTCCTAATGGAGAATTATTTGAATTATTCTGGACAGCAGGGGGCAGCAAGGAAGTATTGAAGAAACACATGTAAACCAAAAAAGGGAGTTTGAGAAATGTTTTGTGTTTTTCATTTATTAATGCAGTTTTCCTTTTTATAGAACAATAGATTAGAAAATAAATGAACTAGGAATTTAATCATAATACTTGTTTACAGGCAGGGCAGGAGAAAAGGCTCACAACGGAATTGCAAAGTGAACAATCAACAAGGTATGTAAAGTTCACTGTGGTTCTGAAGGACCTATTATGAATAAATTTGATTTTTCTTATGTTTTTCATTTTTCAAAGCAAGAAATTGAATATATTATCATCCTAAAAGATAATAAAGATAATCTTCAACGTACAACCAGTCTCTTAGCAACTGTTCAAAGTTACTACAGATCTTTCCAGGGCTACTTACAATCCAGATTCAAAGTTTCAGTGAACAGCCCCACCGTCACATGATCACACTTTGTCACTCAGCAATCAGCTTAGTCACAAGATGACCCATTTAACAAACAGCACAAGCTACGACCATAATGCTGGGTTCAATTACAGTTATAAGTCTAGGGCTATCTGTGATTATGAAACATTGTTTACCTTTAGTAATGTTAGTTTCTTTACTCTCCTTCAAGGCCCATGTGTCTTCTGAAAAACTTCTCCAATGAATCAGAAGACCTAGTACACATTGTGAGAGTAAGGACTAAATCTGTCACAATGTTTCTAGTTTTAATTGATTTTCTCTGCCACAACTGACCAATAGGAAACATCTGTAATGTTTAGGAGGTTCCCTCATTGAATTTTTCTGGGCAAAGATGTGTAGAAGACAATGGATAAGAGCAAGAGAAAATGGATTATGTAAAATTGGTTTTTGCACACATTGTTGGATATTGAAAAAGAAAAAGCTATTAATTACAGACCCTGAATTGGAAATGCATAAGATAGGCCTGTAAAACACTTGAAGGTAACAGAACTATCTTGAAATTGGAAGGAAATGTCCCAATCTCTTTACAAAGCTCATCTGAATCTATAGGTAGAAGAGAGGAAATAGTGAGGCTATATGTTTCAATAGGATGTAGGACTCACTATTGCCTGCTTGCTTGTTTTCTGTTAAGAAACTAATGTTTTGTGCTCTGTAGTCAAAAACATTACAGGGAATTTTATAGATAACTTTTTAACATTTTCTAAAAATTAGAAGTTCTGTAAGGTTTGCCCTCCAAGACAGGATGTCCCTGTCTTTTGGTGGTAGTCCTTGAGAGAGAGAAATGGCAGTGGAAAATAAAACCATGAGGATTTTACACTTTTTATTAACTTCTGACTGGAATAGAAACATAGTTATATTTGTTATTTATAGGGCATATCAACTGTTGCAGTATGCATGAATTTTTTTTTAACATCTCTTGATTCTGTCTCAACAGCGTCACAAGCCCTACATTCACGGCTTCTACAGCCAATGGACTACCACCTGCAGTAGGAAGTGCTGGAGGCAAAATGAGAAAGGGAAGAGGTATACACTATGTACCAAAATCCACAGAAAATGAGGTAAAATATACATTATTTTTCAATATACTTTTTTAGTGGAGAAGCTATATGAAATATTAAACTGTCCATAGATCACGAGCCCACTTAAGATCTTTTATTCTTAATTTGTTTGAATAACATAATAGACAAAACTGTTTAGTATGTTTTAAACCACAAGTATCAAAGCCTATGTGCTGCGTTTTTAGCCAGTTGGATTCCTATTTCCTCTGTACTGCAACAGAAAAGGCAATTAGAACCTGGGAAAGAATATGCATAAGGCAGTGATGCTCTGTGGGATGGGGCATTGGTCTTTTAACGACTATGAACAAGCCTGTTAATTGGGTTTTCAGAGGCAGGTATATATCGTATGGGATATTGTAGCAAGCACTGCAGGAGAAATCTCAACTTACCCCATGACGGAGAAGAGAGATGTTTGAAGTATAAAAATGTCACATCTTGCAAGTTTTATATTTTTTGTCATCACTTACATATTCTTATTAGATATTTTTTTAAATTCTTGAATAATTTCATCATTTAAATTAACATTTTTCATTTATTGGCTAAATTGCTTTAATTTTTCTTTAGAAATAAGCAAATGTGAACTTAAAATATAGATTTCTATTGAATTTGAAAAATAACAACTTGAGTTTTCAATTTTAGGAGATGGAGATACCAGCACTACCAGAAATTTCTCTGCCCATTAGTACATCATCACTGCCAAAATTCAGCTTTGGCCCTCCGGCTAGTTCTTCTGGTTCATCCTTAACTCCCAGTGCTGCCCAACCAGTGACTAACAAGGTAAATAGTGTATAAAGTAGTTATTTTCTGCCTATTCTTTCTTCCTTAATCTGATTTTGTACCTTCGTCAAGCTTTGGAGTTTTGTCATTTCACATTTTCTTTGACTAGCTGATTTATATTCCTACAATAAACAGTATAGACTAATACAAGTAACTGGTGCACTGCAAAAATGTCAGCAATCCATAATTTATAAACATTGCCCTTAGTTGCTGAAGGCTTTTATATTCCCAAACAAAAGGAAAGCAGCAGAATTCCTAGTTCTAGAGTAAATAGATTATGTGTGTGTGATCTACAGATAGTCCTCGATTTACAACAATTCGATTAGTGGCTGTTCACAGTTACGTCACTGAAAAAAAGGACTTAGGACCATTTTTCACATTTATAACCATTGCAGATCCCCATGGTCACGTGGTTTACATTCATATGCATGACAACTGACTCACATTTATGACAGTTGCAGTGCCTTGGGGTCATGTGATCCCTTTTGTGACCTGGCAAGCAAAGTCAATGGGGAAACCAGATTCACTTAACAACTATGTTACTAATTTAACAACTGCAGTGATTCACTTAACAAACGTGGCAAGAAAAGTCGTAAAATGGGAAAAAACTCACTTAACAAATTTCTCACTTAGCAACATAAATTTTGGGATCAATTGTGATAATAACTTGAGGACTACCTGTATTTTGATTTTAAATTCATGACAGTAATAAAGTTATAATGTCAATATTTCAATAAAAAAATAGATTACTTCATAATAGTTGTATATATTGGCCACAGTGATAAGTTTGTTGGCATGTGGCCTCTGTACATCAACACATTGAATTTGAAATGAAACATTCAAGATGTGAGTGGAGGATTTTCAGTTTTAATTCAAGGAGTTTAACAAAAGTGGCTATATATATTATACAGGTATGAGGAAAGTATCCTTCATGAAAATGTGTTATTCTGTGTAACTGGTGCATTGTATATTTTCAGCATTGTGTATCTATTAAAGCTGTGTAAAAATTGCTTTAATTATGAAGGGGTACCTACAAAGAATTGCTCTTCAGATTGCTAAAAGCAGCGGCATCTTTTTCCAGACTTACATAGCTGCTTCAGAAACTACTCCTGGCTGACAGCATGGTGCAAGCCTTGAAAAAACATGGCTGTTATAACTACAGTATTTGAAAATAAATGCTTCATACAAACCTCTTTTGAAAGATATGAAACCTTGGTGTGAATGCATATAGATTGCAGTCCTGCACTGTTGACCTGGAAATAAATCCCTTATACGGGATTATGTTGCATTCTGTAAGATTGACTGGAAGATTCATACTGATTTCTGTGAAATTTAACAAAACTGGATTTGTTATGTGAGGATTATATTGCATGAAAGGATGATAAATTCATAGATATATTTCTTTTTTATTATAAAACCTGCCAGTTCATGTTTTGTTTGACAGTTGCAAAAGCTGTCTGGTAAGCCAGAAATAGAATAGATGCTGGTAGCATTACCTGTTGTCATTCCCTTAAATAGTAACATCTACAGTTTCAGCCTGTTTTTGAAAAGGATTTGACATTAAACATAGTTTGTTACATATTGCAAACTACTTTTGAAACTCCACTTTGATGCAGCAGAAAAGGATACATTTTGTTTGGTAATGCAGAGCATCATTTGTTTCACAGCAAAACCACCTATTTGTATGTGTTCATTTCTAATATAATTAAATAATTACTTATTATATTCTTTAGAGCAGGGGTCCCCAACCCTTGGGCCTCGATCCACTAGCAGACCGTGGCCTATTTGGAATTGGGCAACATGAGTGGCTGGCTAGAGCGTGCGCATATGTACACACAGCTCAATTTGCACAAGTGGTGGGCTGGTGAGTACTATTGCGCATGCACGCTGGCCCGCCACTCATATAAGTTGAGCTGTATGCATGCACACACTGGCCCGCCACTCGCACAAGGGCTGCATCACGCTTGCGCAGCCCAGATCTCCTCTCCCCTCCCCCTGCCCCCACTGGGCCACTAAGCCACAAAAGTTGGGGACCGCTGCTTTAGGGTAGCTGTTTAATATTTGGATTTTTTTTTTTAAATTAGGTACAGCCAGCTAGCAGTCCTGTATTCAAATTTTCATCTCCAATTGTAAAATCTACTGAAGCAGAAATGCTGCCTCCAGTATCTGTAAGTAATAATGCATGTGTGATTTTATGGTAATAATAGAAAACAAAATGGTTTAAAGTTCAGAAATAGAGGTCTCCTTGCTATTCCTATTAATAGAATAGGTCTAATCAACTTCTCTTTTGACATTTAATATTTATTTCTGTCAGATTGGTGGATTTAAATTTAGTGCTCCTGTTGCAAAATCATCTGATCTTTCAGGATCCAGGAATACTTCATTATCACCCCAAATTAATTCAGGTAATTTTATGCATTTAATATAGAATTTTTTTCTTGACTTAGAAATTAGGGTTATATTGCTAGTTCAAAAGAAATGGAGAAAATAATGGTTAAAGTATATTAACTATTCTTTCAAAAGTGAAAATCTCTTCCAATTTTAAATAATTTCTTAAGCATACATTCAGTTTGGGTAAAACGTTATTCCAGGCCTTCATGGTCTTCTAAGAAAGATTATTTAACTTCTATGACAGTATGAAACTGTTAATTGTAAAAGCTTCTTTATGAAATCTCTTGTAATAATTAGTCCATTATCTGATGTATATTCGCTTAAGGCCACAATGCTATCCAAACTTTTTCCATCAACAGCTGTCAACAACATAAGCAATGAGAAAGAAAATGAGTATGATGGTCCTTTTAAGCCTGCAAAAATCCTAAAAGAAGGGAGTGTTCTGGATATTTTAAAAAGTCCTGGTGAGTCAATAGATGAGGTTTTAATTATATGGAAACAATAACTTGTTTTCTTCTAAGCATTCTTAAGAAAAAAAGAATTTGACATATGAAGAAGTGTAAATGTGTACAGATTTGGGTGCATATTAATATTAAATCAAACACATTCTATATAATTCAGGATGTATTTTATACGTTTATTCATTAAAAATATGTTTTATTTCTTTTCCCAGGTAAGTTTTTAAAAAGAAGCTCATGCCACATATTTTTAAGGACATTATTTTAATCTTATTTTCAGTACAGTGGTTAGCAAAGGAAATCTTAGGGAATTTAATGAGTACATATTGTTACTAAAATGTTGATTGTTTCAAAGTAGTATGTTTCAAAAGAATTTTTTCTGGAAACTCAAGGTTCTTTTCCGTACTTTTTCCTTAGATTTTGCTTCCCCAACTAGTCTATCAACATCCTCATCATCAATCACACCATATGTTGAAACAAGCACAGTGGTTTACACAAGGCCTGCAATAAGTAATTTTTCTGGAGCTGTTTCAGGATTTGGAGATCCTATGAAGCAAATGCCAACGCATTGGCCACAATATACATGTCTTCCACAAAACAAGTTGGCAGAAAATAAATGTACATCCTGTCAAATTACAAAAGTGCCAACTTCCAGTGGTACTAAACAGACTGAGACTTTGACTCAGAACACCACCATCAAATCAGTAGTTTCTTCAACAGAAGCACAGGGGTTTGGAGATAAATTTAAGGCAGGAGCTGGCACTTGGGACTGTGATACCTGTTTGGTCCAGAACAAATCAGAAACTGCAAAATGTGTGGCCTGTGAAACACCAAAACCTGGAACGGGAGTTAAACAAGCTCTGGTGTTGCCTCTTGTCACAGACAGTGCAACCACAACAGTGTCTTCCTCTTCTAGTTCTACTACTGTTACAAATACTTTAGGATTTGGAGACAAATTCAGAAAGCCGAAAGGTGCTTGGGAATGTTCTGCGTGCTTAGTGTCAAATCTGGAAGAGAACAACCAGTGTGTGGCCTGTCAATCAGACAAAGCAGGTGAGTGCAGCATTTGAAAATTGTAACAGAAAAAAAGAATATATCTCAAGCTAGAATCCTAGACACAGTTACTGGAAAGTAAAACAACACTGAGTTACCTGGAATTTTCTTTTGAAAACATGTACAAGATTACGCTATTAAGTAATTTATTTTAAAAATAAAGCCTAGGAAAATATACTGAAATATATACTGAAAATATACTGAAATATTTTGTTAAAATATGTGTAGCCTGCTTTTAGTATTATTATTTTATTTTTTGCCCTTACAGTGACCATGTTTATGCATGCCTATGTTTAATTATAATACAAGATTTTATTACACTGCCAAATACCAAAAAAATAGACAGTGGTGTACAAATGCAGATAATTTGTATGCCTGTTTTCAGTTTTGGGATAAAGGTGATAATCATGTGATAATGCCAGGTGGCATAGATGACAAAACTGAAAAGAACCTCTGTTATTAAGTGATTCAATATTTCTTTTATAGATTTTTATCCTGAATTCATTTTTAGATATCACTGAACATTTGGACATAAGACTTGTTCCTCCTTTAAGAATTCCTTAATTAATATGTTAGCCAGTTTCTTAAGAATTCTAGATTCACTCTGGATTTTTATTTTCACAGTAAAGCAAAACATCTATTATTTATTTGATAGCATGGCACCACCTATTGTGCAGCAGTTTAAGTTCGAATAAGTAAACTTTCTGACTTTTCCCCTCTGCTCTCATGTATTTTATTGTAACAAATCTGGAAAACTAGTTTGCATTTAAAATTATAAATATTGATTCTATGTTCAATAGCCCTATGAAGCAGCTATTAAACTTGTTTATTTTAAATTAGCAGTTTTCTGGAACGTGCTTTTGCTAATAGGTGCTTTATATCATTTTGTTTTTATTATTTAGGGAGTTCAGTACCTTTGGTCAGTGGCAGTACTTCAACTTTACCTACTCTTTCTGGAGGATTTTTGAATTTAGACAAATTCAAGAAACCAGTAGGAAGCTGGGACTGTGAAACCTGCTTAGTACAAAACAAACCAGATGCAACCAAATGTATAGCTTGTGAGAGTTCAAAACCAGGCCACAAAACTGAATTCAAAGGTATGTAAATAAAGTAAACTTTTTTATTTATGTTATTCATTGCATTAGAAATAATAAGCTTAAGTCAGATAAGTTCAAATATTGGGTGCCCTTACTGTATTATTTCTAATAGAATGCAGTGTTGGATTTCAACCTGCATTTTCTTATAGAAAAGCAGTCTTCAAATCAACATTTCAGTATGATTTCCATTGTAAGCAAATATCTGTGTGTTTTGCTCCTCAACCCTTTAAATGAATGAGGAACTCTTTGTTCAAAACCGAAGGACTGCCTTCTCTGAAAATCTTTGAACTGCAAGAGGAGACAGAGTAACATGGGATTGGAGAGTCAAGGATGCAGTTTAAAATATTTGTGGGAGTAAGTCATGGTAATGTAACATCCCTTAAAAAATTGTGGTGGTTCACTTCACTGCAAGTGGAACCTAACTATAACCATGTCACTTAGTGATGGAGTTGCCAGTTCCAACTGTGGTAAGTGAGGTATATTGAACCTCAGACCCTTGGCAACTACATAGACAAGTCCTTGCAATCTTTGTTGAAAGGCAGCTGTGAAGATCACAGATGGTGATTACGTGACTATTGGATGCTCCAACCATTGTAAATGTGTGCTGGTTGCCAAGTGACTGAATTGTGATCATGTGACTGGGGACACTGTAAAGCAGAGGTCCCTGACCCCTGAGCCACGGCTCACTACCGGGCCATGGCCTATTCAGAACAAGGCAGACACTCGTGCGTCCCACCCACCCACCAAGCCAGGTCTCCAAGCTGCAAAGGTTGGGGACCACTGCGGTAAAGCCTAGAAATTTGTGGACTGGTCATAAAACACTTTTTTTTCAGCGCCGTCATAACTTCAAATGATCATTGAATGAGTGGTTGGAAAGCAAGGATTGCCTGTGCCCCCTTAAAATATGCCAGATTGTTCAAGACTATATTAAAATTTGAAATGTATTAAATTAACATTCCATTTAATTGCAGGTTTTAGTACAGCTACTTCCGAGCCATCTGCTCCTTCATTTAAATTTGGTATTCAGTCATCGTCGCCGTCATCAGAATTATCCCAGACTGCAGGAAAAAACTTCAAATTTGGAGAACAAGCAGGATTCAAATTTAGTAGTACATCAGATTTGGGTTCTTCAGGAGGCTTTAAATTTTCTAAAAATGAAGGCTCCAATCCAGGAAGCGTTTCTTCAGAGTCTAAATCTGAGGAAAATGTGAAAGAAGGAAAGAACAACACTTTCAGTTTTGGACTTCCTGCTGGAGGTAGCAGTTCATCTACTACCCCATTTCAGTTTGGAATAGCTAACCTTGGACAACAAGAGAAGAAAGATGGACTTAACAAGTCAGTTGTAGGAGGTTTCACTTTTGGCACAAGTTCTATAGGAGCCGCAACTGCATCTGAGAAAAAAACTGGAATAAGTACTTTCAAATTTGGAAATGTAGAGGAGAAGGAAATTGCAGAAAGTCCCTTTTCCTCTAAGAAATCAGAGAAGAAGGAAGCACCTTCAGCAAAAGGTGGCTTTACTTTTGGTAAAATAGACCCTGTGAATGCCCCACTGCTTACTATGGGAAGGACAGATGAAAAGCAGGAGGTGGCTGCCTCTTCTACTCCATTAGTGTTTGGAAAGAAAGCAGAGCGCGAAGAGTCAAAGGCGCAACCCATGTTTTCATTTGGGAAAACAGAACAAACCAAAGATGATGGCACAGTAAAACCTGCATTTAATTTCGGCTTGGCAAAACCTGCTGAGAAACCAGCTGAACAACAAATGAAACCAACATTTGCATTTGGGGCACAAGCAAACTCTCCAGGTTGGTGCAAAAATCCATTGACTTCTCAAGTTTTTATTTCATGCTTTTTATTTCTTTGATTAATGGTAATATTAAATTGGCTGATTATTTAGAAGATTTACCTCTGAAAGACCTTGAAAATATTGATTCCCATTTGCAAATTCATCATTAAAAGAGTGATGAACTTCAGCAGAACAGAGTTGAACCAATGTACAGTGCTTATTATAAAAAGCCTAATTGAATCAGAAAACAGATTTATCCAATAAATGAATAAAAATAAATGGGAAGAACTAAAATTAAATAGATTTACCCACTGTTTCTCATTCAAGCTGCAATATTAAACTAAACATTGAAAGTGATCCATGTGCAGGCATGGATATCCATACTTGGCAAGACTGTTCCCATATAATGGAACATGTTTTTCGCTACAAACATTGTACTATTTTCAGTATTCTTAATAATGTAGGCTAGGGAATCTAAAGCCAAATTTTAAAAAATAAATCAATGGGGTAGTTTTGAAATACTATGGCATAAATTTAAGGAGAAGGCATATCTTTATTACTTATTATTTGGGGGTTGAATATATCATAGTACCCCAAAATTTCCAGAAAGCATATTGGACGCTTTCTCAGCATTTAGAGGTTGGATTTTGTTTTGAATTAAAACAAGTACATTAATGCTTGATAGTATCTGAATACTGTAACAATATACAAAACTCACATGAGGTTGGAATATTCTGGAGAACTTTTGTCTGAAACACCATATCTGAACTCTTAGTTTCAAAAGTTTTACTTTCAAACTGCCCAGAACCATATGGTTTGGAGCAGTAATAATCCAATTCTTAAATTGGTAAGTTTTTCAAATTTTTATAGTACATCTGAACTTGATGACTTTCTATAAATTCAGCGTGAGCTAGATATCCAATAGGCAGAACAAGAAGCTGCAATCTAGGGGTCAAAGGTACTGTTAAAATGTTAGCATCTACATTGATAAAGGAAATAATTACATAATTAAAACACATAGTTTTTCCTTCTCTGGCTTGAAAAAACGTAATATCTCATTAAAGTTAAAGATAGGACTTATTTGAAAAAGCATAATCATAAACCTTTAGTAAAATAGAGATCGAAACCCAAGAAGAAAATGTTGTTTTGGAAAGCACCAGTACCTCATAAGTATGCCAAGGTAGGTTGCACACTAGTAACACAATTACAAAAATGAAGCCTTCCTTCACTTGTGTATTATAGGAATCTGATGCTTTGATTTTTTAACTGAAGTCTTAAACATGATTTGAGACGACAGACCTCAAGTTCTAGCCTAATAGCCATAGTCATCTGAAATTCTACAGAAGAGGGAGGGATTTTTCTTTTTGTTCATCCAATATAAAAATTCAAAAAGTGAATTGAAACTTCTCCCAGTCTCCTACTGTTTTTTTAAAGTGTGAACATTTTATTTTAGACTTGTATATCCTTGTTTTTCCTACAGACTAATAATTATAATATTATCATTCCTATCAATTGTGTAAGAATGAATGATTAAAAAGTGGTAAAATTGTCACCATTGCAAGTTAGAATGAACACGTTAACTTTTGTTTTCTTTAAAAAGAAAATTATAGAAATTGAATACCAATCAGCATTCACATCATAATATAAGTCTGTTTGAGACCAACAATCAGAAAAGTTGGAACCCCAGAATCAAGAAAGGCAGCATGACACAATAGTAGGGGAGGGGCAGTTGATAAACACAAATTGAAATACAAGGAATGTTGGGATGTTGGCAATTAAAAAGCAGAGGAAGTAAAGATTATGATATGCACTGGAGGGTAAAAACAGCAGCAGCAAGGATAGGAAGAAGTGAAAAGAGAAATATATAAACGAAGGAGTGCTGTGCTTTACAATGTATGTAGTGGAAAGGGAAACCCAAATAAGAGGATGGGGAATATTTTAATGTTAAGAATAAAAAGCAACTTGGTAAAAGGAATTTAATAGCTGAATGTCAAAAGAGATAAAATAACAATTTTAAGCTATTGTTGATTGTTCTATTTAAACATTCATGCAGCCGTAACTGCATTTAGTTTCTTACAGTTTCTATGAACATTGAATATTTTCCCAGAGTAATGGATTAATGGTTTGTAATTCTATGGAAAGTCCAGAATTCAAAATAATTAAGTACAATTATGAGCTTTTGAACTTCATTGACCCATCCTTACAGGTGCATAATGAAATCTTACAATTGAGGCTTTAATTTTCATTAGTAAAGTAATTATTTAAGTAACTGATGTTTCATCAGAAAAACAGCCAAATATTTTAATAGTAAAATATTCATTCCTCATCCCAAACCTTTTAAGAATACAGTACTCGGATACTGATAAAATTGGAGCAGGGAGAATAATTGAAAAACATAATGTTTGAATTTCCTTTTTTTAAAGAAGTGGGGAAAGACCTCGCCCCCTCTTTATTAACAAAATGTGTGTGTATCAATGTACAATTAAATCATTAATATTTGAATCACTTTATTTTAACAAAGTGAGTTCTTTTTACCATTGTATAATATAAAAATGGATATTCTTTCAACTTTATAGTGAAAATGTTCCATTTGTCCTTCTGTTATTGTTGGTACAGAGTCAAAAGAAGCAATAAGAGCGTTGAAGTTGAATGAGAATGTGTAGTTATTCATGCTTGGGTAATAATAAATGAATTATCTCTTTTTGAGCTGAATTTATTTAAGGAATTATAGTGGAAATGACTCGCTAAACTGAGGTCTTGCAATTATAGCATCATTATTATTATTATTTATTACAAGGGAAAAGAGATAGCAAGGAGCAAGAGAATGAAGACACAAAATTCAGTCCCAACTTAAAATAGATAAAAGATGGAAGAGGAACTCAATGTAGAAACAACAAGGGGAAAACATGATCAAGTATGTGCAGAACATATAGTGTAATTGAGAACAAAGATTTTTAAAGGAGCAGGAAGACATGTGCAACATTGTGCTGATTGCAAATTAGTGAATGAAAAAGTTTCCTATTGTGTCGGTACTAAGAGGTAAAGGTAAAATTTTACTCCTCTAGTTGTTGCCGATTACAGAAGGCAGTGCCCATCTCTGTTTCAAGGCCATTGAGCCAACACTGTCTGAAGACATTTCTGTGGTCATGTAGCTAGCATGACATCACAGAGCGCTGTTACTTTCCCACTGAAGTACCTATTTATCTACTTGCGTTTACATGATTTCAAACTTCTAGATGGGCAGGAGGGTACAAAGAAGAGATACATAAATATAAGTTGTGTATCTTGAGCATTCGTTTATTTATCCTAATTTAGAGGCTGCCCCAACTTCTCCATGTGGCGAGGCAGCTTCAAATAGAAAAAACACACAGGAGATAAAAAAGAACTGTGCCCAACTGGAAAAACAATGCACCAAGCCTTTTATTAAACATAACAAATGGCTTTCCCAACCTCATTATCCTAAGGCTTGAGAGAATAACCAGAATTTTTTAATGGATTCCTAAATGTCACAAGGAATACAGCAGAAAAGGCATTATTCCTGTGGTGACAAGACAACAGTATTTGATTGATGAGACCTGGATTTGACCCATTTTACTGTAGAGACAGGCAGAAGCAATTGGAGATAATCCTCAAGATATCCAGGCCCTATGCCATGAGGTGTTCTAAAAGTAACAACCAGTGCTGTGGGTTCAAATACAGACATTAACATAAAACATTTTAAAGACTTATTCAACTAAAACTAGAGCTTTACTTGCTGGGAATAATGAACGAACAACTGGAAAAGACTTACAGATTTATGGATAATGGTTTTTGTGCAATAATCTCACAGTGAGATTATTAAAATACCTGAAGTACTAAAATAGAGGAACAATGAAGGTTGATGAAGGTGACAGAATTTGCATAGATGCAAAAATGGACTATTTAGTTAGAGAAAAGACAATAATTACAGTCGTCAGGGAGTCAAAATCCATTCTGGACATTTGCTGAAATTGGAACAAAATGCCCTTGTGATTGATGAGTTTAATGATTAGAAGCTAGATAATGGAAAAAGGGAGTTATGATATAACCTTAGAGAAAGAAGCTAAAATTTGAATGTATTATAAACTGTTCTAAAGGACATTAGAAGATATTTAACAAAAATAATTTTAAAAAATGTGATAACCAATACTTTGATTTGGACTTGGAAGCCAACTAGTATTATAGCTTGAAATACAGTTGGTTCATAAGCACATCTATTTATATATTTTATGGATTTATATACCCACCAATCTGAAGTATGTTATTCTGAGTGGCTTACCCTCCCAACATTGCATTTGCTACTACATTTTGGATTAGCTGTAACTTCTAGATGGTCTTCAAGGACAGCCCCATGTAGAGCACATTGCAGTAATCCAATTGTGAGGTAACTAGGGTGTGAGTGATTTAGCAAAGGCATTCTGATACAGAAAAAGGTGTAACTGGCATTCTAGATGTACCTGTGCAGAGTCCAGGTTGACCATAGCTGCGATCTGTTCTTTGAACAGAAGCTGGGAAGCCAAGAGGACCCACCGATTATGCATCAATCTCAAATTAAAAAATGCAGCTCCATTGAAGATTAATAATCCCTGAAGCTAGGAGACTCCAAAGAAATAGTCCATCTTTTCAGAATTGAGCTCTGAGAGTCTCTTCTACCCCATCTATATCCACACATCCTCCAGCATTGGATTAGGATTTTTATAGAGACACTTGGCCAACCAAGTAATCATCAGCATAATACCTGATCCCAAACTAACAAACAGCTTTCACCCAGGTGGTTTTATGTAGATTTAACCAGAAACAGGGAGGATGTCAAACCCTGCAGGGTTAAGATAGGAATTAAAGGGCTGTAGCCGTGATTTCTCCCACCCGTCAACATCGATTCAAACCAGCCACAAGAAAGGAGGAGAATTACCACCGAACAGTGCCCACTGCTCCAGATGCAGGTTGAAAAAGTTACTGTGGTTGACACTTACAAAGTGCGGAGAGTTCAAGAAGCAGTAGGAATGGATGTACCGCCCTTATCCCAGCTTCATCACAGGTCATCAATAAGCATGATCAACATGACCCTGTACTAAGCCCTGGCCTGAAACCCAACCAAAACAGTTCCAGGTCATCCACTTCTTACAGGGTTTTCTGGAGCTGAAGCCCAAGCACTTTCTCTGCCACCTTCTCTAATCAGATGATCAAGAGCTTTTTTGCTAATAAGGGCATGTTGGACACTAGTTGTCCAGCAGTGGTTTCTTGAGGAGGAGAAGGTACATCACAACATTCTTCAATGAAGAGGGATCACTTCCTCATTCAAGGTTACTTCCTCGGCAGCTCACCATCCAACAGGGGTCTGTATCTAACAGGTAGGGGCCCAATCTAACAGATAAGAGTATCCTCTCCAGTCTCAACATCAAATTCCAGTTAACCCTAAAAGATCTTGCCTTGGACCCCTCAGGTGGTCCTGTCTTGTTGGAATCTAGCTCTGAATGAATCCAAGCACCTGCCAGTTACGAAACAATAGCCCTGTTCATGGTCCTGCTGCTCATCCTGGGTCACCTTACATAAAGCTCTTCTGGGCAGTTAACAACAGACACAATAAGGACAATATTTTGCTGTCTTTTTTTACCATGGTGTAATCCATAATATGAATTCCTGCTTAAATTTAGATACTGGATTTGAAGGTAGGGAAGGAAACTGGGAGAAAAAAACCCTGAGAAAACTGAAAACTGCAAGATGAAAAATGCTATCGCGGATCAAGAATAAAATACGAAAAACTGAAGAGAAGGGAATTATAGCATCTGGCTTTGATTAAATTTGCTGTTAGGGAGTATCTGACCACATAGAAGCATTTAAAAAGCATCTAATAATATGAAGTTGCTAGGGTAAAAGTAATTTGGGAATCTATAAACCTTTGCATCTCGTTGGATATATGTGGGAGTAGAATGCATTAAAATGTGTGAAATATTGCTGTGCCTAGTGGGAGACCAATTTAATGATTCAGACTTTGGAGTTTTGATTATGTCTTGTTGTGTGGATACCACACATCAAAAATAAATGTAATAGGCTTTGCTGAAAAGTGGATAGCAGCTACCTAGGCCATTGTAGTCTCTCACCTCAACATTGCCCTCCTAGATGCTAGCACAATGAACCCCCTGTTGTGTTTGCATGAAAAATGCTTGTGTTCTATAACACCAAATTTCTGGTCCTACCTGACTGAAAAGCCATGGTTCAAACGAAAGAGTACATGTTTTCTTAAACCTGACACTTAAGAGACAAGAGGAGCAAGCATGCAAGTACAGCATGTTTTCAGTAGAGTAATCCATGGTTTAGATAGAGATTTTTTAAAATTAAATCATACCATTAAGTTACACAATTGCAAAGTACTTGTATAAAACATGTTTGGGAACTCTTCACTAAATGAGTTGACAAAAAGGTGTATAATCCCTGGTATCCTTTCATCCCTTAGAACCCTTTATCTCTTCACAGCATCACAGTAGCAGTCTTCATGGTTTGTTTCTAACTCATAATTTGTTTTACTTTTTAGATCCAGCACCAGCAAAGGAGGCATTCACCTTCCTGAGCTCTACTTCTTCTAATACTCCTATGCCAAATGTTTCTCTTGGTGGCAGCAATAGCAGTAGCGGCGGCGGCGGCACAATATTTAGCAGCACCACTTCTTCCTCTGCTCCCCCGCCGGCCTTTTTATTCGGACAGGCCAACAACAGTATGAGCAGTTCAGCTTTTGGCAATCCTTCTGATTCAAATACCACACAGTCTTTTGGGTTCTCTCACGACAGCAAGCCGCCAACAACCACTTCCAGTGCAAGCACTCCTGCTCCATTCCTGTTTGGCTCAGTCGCCCCCACTAACATCACACCTAACACCGGCTTCAGTTTCTCAGCACCTACCACAACCACACCTCCTACAGGTATGCTTGAGAATTAGAAAAGTGACTATAGAAGAAACTAGATTTCCAAATAAGAATTGCCTGAAGAGTTCTGAGACTGTATTAAAATATGCAAAGGCTGAATTTACAGACTGCCTCTGGGATGACAGATGCTTTTTGGTTAACAATTTAAAATAATTATTAGTGAAACTATTATAAGTAATCATTAACTTTAGTGAAATATCAGCTTGCTGTTGATGACATGAGAATCTATGTAAGAGCTACTGCAATAACATGAGCTATTGCAGTAGCTTCTACATTAATCAATTACATCAGGCTTTTGAAATTATTCTATTTACTCAACTAGGGTTTTTTCTGCTTCTTTTTTTTCTATCTTACATTATGCCTGTTTCCAAGTAGCTATATGTTCTTTACCGGCATGTTTATTTTTTCAATTGCTCTGTTGCAGTTACTATTGCTCTGTTGGTCTAATCATAGAAATAAACTACAGTATTACAATAATTAACATATTTATGCATTTTTCAATAATGAATGGAATAATGCTTGGATGAGATATTTGCTCTTTAGCAGATCAGTGAGCTAAATGTTAAATGTTCAGTGAGACTGAAATGTTATATCTTTGTTGACTTATAAAATCTATGATAAAATGAATAAGCTTGAATTATGGTATGTTTTAAATGAATATGGAGCTGAAAATTCGTTGCTAAAGGAAAGACTAATTGTGTATTATGGAAGCAAAGTAGGAAGTAGGAATATTCTTTATTGGCCAAGTGTGATTGGACACATAAGGAATTTAAATAATAAGATACAATCAAAAATTCTAAAATACAAACAGCGAGTGATAAATCATAAGATACCAATAGGAGAAGGCAGTAGGAGAGATGACAAGAGTAGATGAGAAGGATAATAGCCCTATTACGGTACATGGGTAAGTATTTTTAGGCATAAGATCGTGCTGTAAGATTTAGGTATTTAGCAGAGGGATGACATGTGGGGGGGGAGGTGTCTTTGTGTCTGGTTGTTTTGGCATCCAATGCTGTATAGCAGTGTCCTGAGAAAAGAAGTGGAAACAGTTTCATGTCCTCCAGGATGTGAGGGATCTGTAGATATTTTCTTAGCCTTCTTTCTGGCTCGTGCAATTTACAGGCCCTCAATGGAAGGCAAGCTGATTCCAGTTGTTGTTTCTTCTGCCGTCCTAACTGTTCGTTGAAATCTGTACCTGTTCCGTTTGCTCTGCCAAACCAGACCGTTAGAGAAGTACAAATGGCAAACTCAAATCATTCCTCTGTAGAACTGTATCAGCAGATCCTTGGACAATTTGAGCTTGTATTTAGCAACTGATTCAACACTGTATTGTATGTAATATTGTATTCAACATTGAGAATATTTAGCAAATGGTTGAACATTTGAGCAAGGGGTACTGTTTAATGTATGTTTTGGTAAAACATTTGTAAGATGTACAAATGCTGATGGAAAAAAGTAGTCATGAAGAATTAATGTCAAAAATAGAAAAGCTGGCTGGGTGTAAGAGTGCGCTAGTTATATAGAAATGAGAGTCAAAGATGTCAGAAGAAATAGGGTCAAGATTGAATGGATGCTGAATGAATATGGACTGAATTCAAAGGTGTCTTCATGCACGTAATTGAGGTAGTTGAAATTGCAAAACGGAAGGAAGGAAAGTATGAAAGAAAAATGGATGGGTCAAGAAGAAGGGTGAGGAAAAACAAAATCATGGCTGGATTATGTCAGACCATATTGTCAGAGAGATGATTATATTCTGCTTTCAATTTGTTTGTCTTAATGGTTTGCACCTTGTGCTTTGCATAGCTCTAGATTCTGAAAGGGAATGCTTGATCGGTTTAATGTGCAGTTCCCATGTTTATTCTGCTCATTTTTTTTCTAGGTTCCTCTTCTTCCTTTGTGTTTGGCTCTGGATCTTCAGCTTCTACAGCCGGTCCAGCTTTTGGTGCTAGTCAGACACCGACATTTGGTCAAAGCCAAGCCTCCAATCAGACCAGTACTCCAAACTTTGGATCACTTTCCTCATCTTCATTATTTCCTGCTAGCTCTCTGCCTGCTCCTCCAGCTTTTGGGACTGTTTCAGGTAGTGCCCAGCCTTCTGTCTTTGGACAACAAGCTAACCAACAACCTGGTTTTGGTTCAGCTACAGCTCCCAGTAGTAGTAAGTTCAAAGTACAATTTTCATTCTGTAACTAGTTATCTTTTTTGAAAAACCTATGTTTGGCTTTCAGGTTTCATATCCAAAACTCCCAATAGGTGACGATCAGAGTTAGTATATCTGTTTTAACTTCCAGATGCTACCTTTGTAAGATTTGAGTCAAACTTGTTCCATTTGGCATGTTTCCCTTACGTTTGAGTACTTTTGGATACAGAAATCCTTTTTATTCCTCTCATTATTTCCGGCTGCTTTCTTCATCCATGCCTGGCTGATGCCTCATCCCCTTTCCCCTTGTCTTCTGCATGGTTGCTTCATCCATCTATGCCAATTATTATTACATCACTTCAAACTGTAACAATATTCAGATTATGAATACCAAATTTCAGATTATTAGTTTGGAAAATATTTCTATGAGCAAAAGAATACTGGGGCATATAATGTCAGGACTCTGGCAACATTCTTTAAGCTGAACATTAATTCCCTTTGAATGTTCATTTCAAATACATTAAAATCAGAAATGTGATTTACAGCTAAGTTTCTATTGACTTCTAACACAAAGTTTTGCAAGAAAGATTGAAAAGATTTATTTGTGATGGAAGTGATGTTCTGGAAGATACTAAAAACACTTTCTGTCAAAAGAGCTAATTGTTTCAAGGAAAAGTCTTTTTGGATATATTATTAAATTTACTCATGTTTACTTTTTAGGTCAAGTATTCCAGTTTGGAAGTAGTCCTGCTAATTTCAACTTTTCAAGCAACAATCCAGCAATATTTACCTTTGGTGCAGGTTCAACTGCACCAGCACAGCCAACAGGTTCTTCGGGATTTGCATTTACTCAGGCTTCATCATTTAATTTGGGGTAAGAAAAGGGTCAAAATAGATTTGCATACCATTGTTTTATTTATTGTATTTGCTGGCATGGGAATTATTTTCTATGAAATTCTTTTATACCGTTGGAAGATAGCAATGGCTTGAGAAAAGATTTATGCAATTTGTATGAAATGAATGAAATTAACTTCAACATTAGATGTTATTTATTGATATTAAAAATACATGGTTGATGTTATGCTCAGAATATTAGTATTTTAAATGATAGAGCCCAAAAGATACATGCAATTTTTGAAACGGAAGAGTTGAGATTCAGAGTTATTATCTGGAGAGTATATAATCCATTTAATGTTTGGAACAGAATTTCTTTGGTAAAACAAATGCTTTTATCTATTTTATTTTACAATATACTTGTTTATTTTTCTTTATCAATGCTAAAAGCTTTCAGATATATTATTCTAAGTTCCTTACTCTTGATTTTTTCACCCCCCAAAGCAGGAATAACGGGAAAAGTACATTCGCCACGGGATCTTCAGTGACTAGTCGGAAGATAAAGACAGCTGTTAGACGTAGAAAATAAAAATATTAATGATTGTTACAGACAGCAACTCAATTGCCACAGTTGGTTGCCCTGCATTGTTCAGTTCCTGAATTGTACCTCATGTTGGGTTTAGCTGAAGCCAGGTCTGCCTAAACTCTGCTCGCTTTTTTTTCTCTCCATTTAAGTTTTTTTAAAAAACAACAACAATAACAATAATAATAATAATTAGAATTGGTGGTAGGGAGGATCTTGAGCAAAACTACTTTAGAATCCAGCAGTTTTTCTTCCCTGACTTGGCATGGTCTGGCTATAGATATAAATATAGCCTGCACAGCGAATGGCTTCATATAATTCCTCTGTTTGCACCCACTTTGTGCGCTCTTCTGCATTTATGGACAGTTCAAAATTGTAATTATATTAGAGAGGGGAGTCTGTATAGAATAGAGAATGTGGATAATGAATTTTCTTTGCCGAGTTTGTGCTGATGTATGTGTGAAGTGAGCGAGTTGTGTGTATAGTGCACTAATTCTGATAGAGGAAGAATGGTTAAAGAATAGTCCATGCTAAGGACTAGTTAGATCAGTAGTATTTCATTCAATAATTATATGCTCTTTCTATTTTCATTCTTACTTATCTCGCCTTTTCATTATTTTATTATGAAACAAATGTGTAAATACTATTCTGTTTCTCTATGTACTTTGACATAACAAATCTGTGAACTTGAAATTTTAATTTTGTGTGTTACTGCAAATTTTTGTTTAGTATTGTCTCAGATTTTATTATGTAAATCTCATTATTCAAAGTTGCCTAAATCCATTAAAAACATTTAAAATTGGGAATTCTTAAAGTAAATTTATTGGCTTTTCTGATCCATTTTTGTTTGGACCAAAAACCAGTATTGTACAAAGTGTTAAGTATATATTTTTATATTTACAGAAATGGACTCTGGTGACTTTGGATAATAAGGAAAAGTTTAATATTAAAGCCATGTTTATTACAGTATAATTAACATGTTAAAACCATGGGATAAATGCCATCAATAAAAATTAAGAAATACACTGGTCTGAATTTTAATACAGACGTACATTTTGTTTAAGTCAATCAGTAATGGTTTATATGTCCTCAGTAGATAGATTTATGTCTGTGGTGTAAAAATGTTGCTTCTGGCATCCCCCCCTATGGAGCCCATGCTAGCTCGCCTCTTTGCCAATCTCCATTTCCCACTAAGCACTTCCCGCTTCTAGGACCACTTGGCATGATCAACTCGCCTCAAGACAACTTGCCATGGCCAAGTCACCCATGGGACAATTCAACACTGTATTCATCATTTCATTCAGTTACTTTTATTATTGGTGACCATGTTTGGGTAAAAATTATTGTAACTCTTGTATTTCTGGATTGACTTCCTTTATTGTTGGCCACAGCTCTGTTGAAATTAATTTAACTTTGGCATTGGTTGAATTGTCCTTTGGTAAGTTGTCCCACAGTGTGTTGGCTGTGGCAAATTGTCCCATTCCACAGCCATCCAGCCACATGGTTCTATCTAATGCTTGACTTCTCCCCATTATTTCCCTCTGTCAGCACTGTACACTAAGATATTTTCCTCTCTGTTCTTGCATTGGCCCCTCACACATTGCCCACAATTTCCCCAGCCTAGCCATCTGTTCAACATGTCAACACATGCAACTTGATTTTTTGGATGGGAGAGGGAGGTTGTTTGCTCATTGTGAAAAGCAAAGCAAAGTTGCACCTTTAAAAAAACGAGTGGTTACCGTGATACTGAAAAAATAAAAAAGTTGTACCTTATTGAGTTGTGGCTGTACCCACTTTCAGGATATATTCTTTGACAGGCAGTTGCAACCAGTGACCATTACAAATTCCTGATAATCAGTTTACCAAATACAAAGCAATGTACGTTTGTTTGTTTTTACTGCTGGTATGCTTGTAAATAAGGCATACCAAATTTTCTGAGCCAGAGAGTTGAATATAATTAATTACTAGTCAATGGCTAAATTTTATTATTTAAAGGCTTACAAATAACAATAGAAATACTAAGTTTTATTTATTGTTTATTAATCAAATTTATATCGCTGACCATTTCACAAAAAGTGATTCTGGGTGGCATACAATAGTAAAATTGTTGATGCCAAGAAGTCAGTAAAATTTTAAAAGATGTGGATGATTGGTTAATAAAAGGATTGTAATTTTTTTTTATTTCTACACAAAAGTTTTCATCTGTACAGTCAGCTATGGAAGATTCTGAAAGTAGTAAGCAGTGGATATTTCCTTCTCAGAGTTATTTATTCATTATTTATTTAACAGATTATTGTACTCATGTAGAATAAAGGCAACTTACAAATATGTATTTACAAAACACAAAAGGAGCAACTCCAAACTAGTTAGCCAATGAAAGGGTGACCTAAGCATTGATGGTTGCCACTTGCCCTCTAGAATATCCAGATCTTTCTGAAGATTAGGAGGTTCACGGTGCCCTATATCTCAGTGGGCAAGTGTTGGAAAGTGTGGGGCAGCCAAGCAGATGCATCCGTTGAACCCTACCCCCTTCACCTCCTTGGGTTGAGAAATCTTGGCTAGGCTATCCTTACTTCTTTCCAAGAATTTGGGCCGACCAAATGTAATCAGGAGAGACAAGCCTGTCAGGAGCCAGAAACTAAGTAATATGGGCCTTGAAAGAATACCCTGGACTTCGAATGGAGCCCAGAAACAAATTGGCCTCCAGTGTAGTGACTGTAGCATTGGTGTTAAATGGCTAAGTGCTATCACGGGTTAACAATTGGTCACTGCCCCAGGGGCCAATTGAAACCGGTTCTCTTCAAAGAGAATAGCTTAGAGGGGAAATGGTGAGAACATGCTACTATTGTCAGAACATCCCAAGTTAAATAGGCCCATGGTTGGCACAGCTGTCCAAATGGGGCCAAGTACATCACCACTCTCCAAGGTGGTCATAACCACCATCTGCTGTTCTAGCAGGAACTGAATTGAGAAGGATACCAAACTGCTATGACCTTACTGAATATATCTGAGGAGGAAGTAGAGCCAGGGGCATCTAGGGATAATAGTCCCAGAGGGGGGTGATTCCAGCAATATTGACTTTGGCTGAGGTAGATCCAGCAACCCCTCCTTCCTGCATCTATTGGCAGCCTCTCAGACATTCAAGTCCAGACACTCGGTCCCAAGCAGAGACATGCTTCAAAGATGCAACAGTAGATAGACTGGCCAAAAGGCAGCCAACAGGAAAGTGGATTCTGATGAGTAATGAGTAAAACTGATGGGCAATTGGATGGTGGCTCAGATTGGCTTATTCATTGGCCTTCCCCTGAGGAAAAAAAAACCACAACAAACCCCAGCTCTATTGTGTATTGTGCTTTGAACACTGGATTCCATCTCACTGCATCACTAGGATTTGTCATGTTTAATGGATTCCTGGTTTTGATGGGTGCCACACCTTTTACTACGTGAGTGGTTGCCATCTGTAGATATTTTCTTCTAAAAGTTCTCCCTGAGCTTGCATGTCATTGGACTGGCAGATTGCTATCTTATTGGCTGGCAGCCAGTAGTGCTGGCACACAAAACAACTCCAAAATAATGAATTCGATCCTTTAGGGGCGATGTGACATTATCCACACCTAAAATCGGAGCTGGAATAGAGCCTGATCTATTGCCAGCACACAGCAATTCTATTTTACGGGGATGTAATCTGAGCTTGTTTAACAAATCTGGGTTGACACAGCCTCCAAGTACTTCATCAGCATTTCTACATCATCTCCTGTCCAGGCTTGAATTATAATGTATCAGTTAATATAATCAGCATGTTGGAAACTCACTCATTCCCTCTCCAAACTATGGATTATTTCTCCCAGCAGTTTTATGTGGAAATTAAATAAGAGGGTTAGACTAGCTCAACTGTTTCCTCTGCCTGCACACCAAGTGGAACCGTCTTCACAGGAACAACCACCACAAAGCTGCCTCTAATCCCCAACCCTTGAAGAGGATCCAAGAGAATACCATGATCAATCAAGATCTGATATGGCCTTTAAGGTCTCAACAAAATAATGCACCAGTTGCAGCTTTTTCTATCAGTAAAAAAAGCCTAAATTAAGCAGTTCTTCGTTCAGTTCCTCAATATTTGAGCACCTCATGCCTTGACTACTTCAATGCACTCTACATTGCCTTTGAAGACCATGCAGAAGCTTCAACTGGTACAGAAAGCAGCAATATGTCCACGTAACCCATCTGCTTTGCAAGCTGCACTGGTTGCCAATTTGTTCCTGAGTGAGATTGAAGATGCTGGTTGTTAAAGCCCAAGATAGCATAGGGCCTGGTTATTTGAGGAACTGCCTGTCCCTCGTATCTTTCCAGCTGAGTTGATCTAATGGGGTTGGTTAAATGAAACTAAGTTATCTATCTATATCCCTTCCTTTCCTTTGCCTTCTCTCTGGAATGAGATTCCCTCCAAAGATCTATATCGCTGAAGACCTAGTTTTTTTGCTGAGGCCTTTGGTGAAGGTGAATACTCCCTTTGGATTGGGTGGATTCTTTCATTCCTGTATTCCAATCTTTTGTTCTTAATTTTTGTATATTTTTTCATTTTTAATGTTTATTTGTGAACTGCTCAGAGTCAGACAGCATAGAAATATTAATCAACAAAAATTGTCCATGCCCTGGATTAAAACTCAATTTAAAAAGTCCCATTTCCTCTATAACTAAATCCCTGCCACCTTTTTCAAAACCTAAGAGGTTGGCAATTGGGCAACATTTATCTAAGATGGACAATGCATGTGGGAAAGAGGTTCACCATTGCCTATTACAAGCCGGTTGGTATCACTCCCATCCTTCAGAGGTGTTTCCTCAAGCATAGAAATAGGGCTGATAAAGCATGAATCCAGCTCACAGGTGACAAAATATGCCAGAGTCGGCTCTGTATAATCTGTTGCCCAACTCATCTCACTAAGCCCCGCCCCATGTGGTATCCAACTCTGAACAAGTTGACCATTTTTTCTGTGAAGAATTTTACCAAGATGTCACAGTGGCCTGCAGGATAATCTCCGTAATTTTTTCCTTTGCTAAGGGGAACAGGTAATCTTTAACACAACCACTGGATAAGCATGCAGATGCATTAAACACAGAAATGTGAGCATACTTTGCTGCTATAGGTTGTCCTCATTTATCAATCATAATTGGAAAAGCCAACTCCATCATTAAGTTCTGTGGTTGCTAGGTGGAAAAGCACAGGATCACGACAAGCTTACATAACTTCCCACCCTGTTATTAAGAAAATCACCAGTGGAAACCCGCACCTAATTACAAGTCCTCTTCTCTGGAATGACCAACTAACCACCTCTCATGGCATCTCCCAAGGTTCATTGACATGGAAATATAACCTCACTACACATTTGATGCAGAGGTGGTATTCAGCAGGTTCTGACCAGTTCTGGAGTATCGGTGGCGGAAATTTTGAGTAGTTCAGAGAACCAGCAAATACCACCTCTGACTGGCCCCGCACTACCTTTTCTCTGCCTCCTGAGTCCCAGCTGATCGGCTGGGTCTTCTTTGGTTGCCTTGCACAGGAGAACAGAGCTGGAAAGCAGGTTAGTGGGGTGGGGAGGGAATGGAGAGTTTGCGGTAACCTTCCCCTGCCCGCTCACCAAGCCATACTCACCAAGCCACACTACTCCCACCAAGCCACGCCCACAGAACCGGTAGTAAAAAAATTTGAATCCCACCACTGATTTGATCTCAAGGCTCCCTGACTCACCTTTTAGATTCCACTTAGAGCAATTAGCCCTCTCAATAAATTCCAACCCTATGGAGGAAGAGTCTGGAAGCTACCACTCCTGCTCACATCCATTCCAATCACTCCACTCATTTCTCTCATTCCAACAATCCCCACCTCAACCACTTTCTCCGTTAATGTCCTAGGGCAGTGCGAAATCAATAACCTTCCATGTTGTACTTTTTTTTTCCTTTTTTGCTGTTGAAACATTTCATCTCTCATCTCTTCAAGGCTCCAGAGGATTGTGACCATAATGGGCAATTCATATCTGACATTTTAGTTTGATTCCATTTTGTCCATTTGCTCTTTATAGAGCTGTTGTTTTGTGGGCGTTGCTATAGTGATTTGAATAAGTATACTACTTGGGACGTATTGCTTTCTGAGATGCCTGATAAATTGGTACTGCTGCCAGATGGGCATTCTGAAAAGCAGACTTTCTGCTTGTCTTTTTATGGTACTTTTGTGCCAGTCTTGTTTCCTGGCAACTGCCTGGATCAGTCCCTGCTGTTTTCTTGGCAAGGTTGTTCAGAAATGGCTAACCATTGTCTGCTTCCTAAGGCTGCGAGAAAGAATGACTGGCCTAAGGCCACTCCTGCCCTCGTATTTAAGGCAGGATTAGAATTCATGGTCTCCCAGGTTCTAGCCTGATGCCTTAATTACTACCCCTAACTAGTTCTACAACACAAATTTAAGTGTTATTTTTCGAGAGACGCATATAAGAAATATAACAAGACACTTCAATCCAAAAGTGAACCTTTATTCAAGCCAACTTAATACAAGAGAGAAATCCTTTAGAAGAGAGATTTTATAGCAAAGTCTTCCAAAATCTTCCAAATTTCTATAATTAAAAGCCAACTTCAAAAATTCAAAAAATGGAAAATAGAAATAACCAGTAGATGTATTAAATGAGCAAATTTACAAGGTGTTTGAATATAGATGCTTTTCTTTAAAAAGAACACTTGCAGTTGTATACTTACGAAGGAAATATATTTTTCACAAAGCTGTAATTGTAGAACAATCTTTAATGGGTTTAGTTTAATACATTCAAATGAAATTGTCTTGGCTTTCCCAACTATTTGATTCAGATTTATGAATGTATTCATACTAGGCTAGGGGTATCAAACTCACATCGTCACAGTGGCGTCGCATGACGTATCGGGACTTTGTCCCCTTCACTAAACCGGACATGGGAGTGGCCAGCGCGTAATATGGGCTGGGAGTTTGACAACCAGTATGCCAAAGATGAGGGCAATAAGTAATACTGTAATGTTGCAAGGCCCCAAGAACTACATTGTGGATTTACTTCTGAATAGTTTTGTTTATTGTTTTTTTTAACCTATAAACAGAATCTTGCCGGGCTAAAGCAAATATTTGCATAACCATAGATAACTGTGGGAACTGCTAAAAGAGTCATTTTAACCCTTTTCCTGCCAGCAAATTTTCCAACCTCCACTGCCTCTTTGCCCCCTGGAAAGAAGCCCCTCCTTCCTGGAAATGCAGTCCACCATAAATGTCAAACTTGTACTTTAATTGCTGTCTTAGTTGACCTTCGTGCTAGTGACAAAATCACTAGTGTTAATCATTATCAAAAAGCTGAGTAATCAAAGAACTTGTTAATCTACAGTGATGATGCTTGGAATGACATAGTAAGTAATCCATAAAACACCTACTAAAAGGGTCTAAATTTGTAGAAATGTGGCACTGGGTAGCAAGGCACAAATTACGCCTTTTAAATAACAACAGATGGCAGAGACAGTGGAAGCAAAAAAGGCAAGCTAAATCCTAACCTGATGCTTCCTTTCATCCACTAGGACAGGGATTTAATATTTTCTTTCACCTGTTGATTTCTCTGGGATATAGTCTGAGTAACATATTAAGATATGATGCAACTGCATGATAGTCTAACCCTCTTGGTGTAATCGGGAGCTAGACCATTCCATGCCTTAAATTATGATTCATAGGGAGTAACGTAGTTCCTTAGATACAGTTGCCTCCAATTTGTTTTAAGCTGATTTACTCTAACCATGGTGCCATCTCAACTGTTCTAGCTGCTAGATCGGTAGTGTCCAACCCATGATCTGCATGGGTTGCATGTAGCCTTGAACAACTAGTAATGCAGCCCCACAAGATACTAAAATTTTAACATTATGTCACTTATATACATTAATTATATTATACATTTTATGTGTGTCCCAAGACAATTCTTTTTCACTCAATACAGCCCAGGCAAGCTAAAAGGCTGGATACCCCTGCTTTAGATGAAGCTACACAGGGCCATTTTAAATCACATTTCCACTAATCCCAGGAACTGAAATAGGGACACCAAAGGGATAGGAGTGAAAGCTCAGTCACATAAACTTCCCTGTGAAATGGATCCGGCTTCCCCATTGATTCTGCTTATCAGAATGTCGTAAAAGGGACTCACATGACCCCAGGACACTGCAACCATCATAAATGGTTCTAAGTCAAGAACTACTTAGTAGTCTTTTCTCCCCTATAACTTTACTCAATCCTAAATGAACAGAAAACTAACAAAGAATATCCCTATTAAATCAATGTGTCAGATGTAAAAAAACTGAGAACATGGCTATTTCACATAAATATATAAAAATAAATCATGCAAAATAAATAGGTTTTATTTAGTAAGTATAATTTAAGTGATCCAGGCACACAGGCAGATAAAATAAGAGTACTAATTTACATTTTTACACTCTTTGTATTGCTTTAGCAATAGTGTGATTTATTTTAAAATAAGAAACCACATTTTCTTATAAAATGGTGCAAAAGGTTATACATATATTTTCTCTGGTTTTATTCAAAAATTAGTTTGACTGTTGTTAAATATATGTGAAATAAGTGTTTTACACAATAAAATACAGATTTAAATTTTCTATGCTTTTATAGAAAATTCAAAAGTAGGTTTATGGAAAAGATGGGAAAACAATTTATAAACCACCCAAAGCAGGGGTTAAATTAAATCTGTCTTGGCTGTCTACAGCAGGACTGCCAAAGCTCCTAGTATTTTACCTATTAATTAATACTAGTTTTATCTTCATAATATCTGATATGTTGAATTTGTATTTTGTTCAAATACTCACATCATGCAAGACATTTAACACGTGTACAGAAACATCTTCAGTATTTAAAATACAATGGTTGTGTGAGCAATTAATGATAAGGCTTCTATATGAGTAGCAAACACTTACAAATCCCACCAAAACAACAGCAGCATACAATTCTCGGTAGTAAATTTCTCTCAAAAACACTGTAATTGCTTTGGTTCCTCCAATAATGACAATGGTTTTGTTTTCATAAAAAATAAATTATCTTTTGATACAGAATTAGTATTCCTCTCATAAGAGAAATACTATTCCTTTGAAACTGCCAATGACTTTTGAAGATTTTGAGTGTTCTGGCTCTGTTCAAATATCTGCTCTTGAGTTGCCATTCAAATTCATTCAGCACGGGTCCCCAAGACTTATTGCACTCACGTTGTAACTCAATGTTGTAATTGGCACTGTTCTTGAGTGAGATTCAGAAATCCAGCAAAGTGGCTCCAGTATATTTGGACAGTGGAATAAAGGTATCCTTGAGTATCATCTGAGACCATGTCTTTTTACTACGATAGTCCCTGCTACAATATCATAAGCTGTTCTGTTATGTTGAAAGAATAACAGAGTAATGAATGCTGGAAAGAAGGAAGCAATAGAAAAATTCTTGATCAAAGCTCGTATTGTAGACCTGTAAGGAAAAAGCAGACATATCTCTAGAATTTGTTGTCTGAACTGGACTATAGATGAGTGCTACATGTTAAAAATAAAAATGCTCAAAATATTGTCAGCATCGATAAACATGTTTTTTTCTATTCCTACTCTTTTAATGAGTCCTTTCTATTTTGAATAAGCCAACATTTCTGCAATCATATTTTTACTTTTTTCACGCACATTAATTTCTAGCATTTATGTAATGAATACCATTCTCCTGCCATTATGAAAAAAGATTATCACTTCTTAAAATGATGTATCTGTAGATTTAATTAATTTTCTGGAAGGAAACATTACCTCACAAATCCCAAAGAAAGGATGTCAAGCAATGTTTTTGCACTGATTGTTAGTGATATAGCTTAAGTTGTGATATAGCATTCCAGATGAGTTAAAGTCCTACATAATTATGTTAATAGCAATAGCAATAGCACTTAGATTTATATACCACTTCCCAGTGCTTTACAGCCCTCTCAAAGTGATTTACAGAGTCAGCCTATTGCCTCCAACAATTTGGACCCTCGTTTTACTACCCACCTCAGAAGGATGGAAGGCTGAGATTTGAACTGCCAAATTGTGGGCTGCAGAAGTAGCTTACAGTACTGCACTCTATCCACTATGCCACAGAGGCTCTTTAACAAATGCTGTTATTATTATTGTTAATGCTGTTGAATTACTTAATCACACACAGTCTTATTGTCTAGGCAAACCTCAGAGTAGAATTGAATTACTGAAAATATTAATCTTACGATTAAGAATCAATTTAGCACAGCTGAAGCTAAAACACGATATAATGAAATAATATAAAAATGTTTTGAGGGAGATAACCGTGACTTATTCTTCATTATACAATGTCTCCCAACAGTGGGCAAATAATTCAGATTTACAAGTATGAAGAGCTATAAATAAGTTCCCCAATTTATTCAACTTTTTTTATCATTCAAAAATGGCTGAAGACAGATTTATTACATACATTTTATTTCCAGCAATGTACTTGTTAGTTTGGTTCACTTAAAAAAAAAAAACACTCCCAAATCTGCATTGAGTTTAGTCAGGCTGTAAAATATCCTTAAATATGAAGCTGAAGTAGGGAATAAAAATTATATAAATCTAATAATATTTACATTATGTAGATCAGAGGTGTCAAACTCAAGGCCCGGGGCGAACCTGGCCCGCGGGGTGCCTAGATCTGGCGCACGGCACCCTGGAAACAGCAAAAGACTGGCTCATGGTGCCTCTGCCAGCAAAAACGGAGCTTGGGAGAGTTGCATGCCTCCTGAGCTCCGTTTTCTCTGGCTTAGGGTTGTAGGAGGCCATCGCAGCTGAAAACGGAGCTTAGCAGCCCATTTTCGCTGGCAGAGCACTCGGGCCACCTCAGCCGCCCCCAACGTGACGTCAAGCTGGCCACCACCACCCCACGAGGTCAAACACAACCCTGATGCTGCCCTCAATGAAACCAAGTTTGACACCCCTAATGTAGATTATACATCACTGAAAACACCTTAATGATTCATATAGGTATAATATTGCAGTGACAAAAATAAAACTTACGTTGTTATGCTCACATTAGATGATGGTATCACCAACACACGACTTGGTGCAATAAGTACTGATGTATCACATGTCACAACTCGAAGGCCTAGCAGAAATTTCCCAGGAGTTGCACCACCAGCTCCCCAAATACAAATGATCTGAAAGAAAAAAATTCTCATAACTAAAATTACATGTTTTACCATGCATAATATATCAGTAATGAAACTGTCTTGAGACAAGATAAACCTAATGTAATACACATTTGAAATAATGAGACTACAGGCTCCCTTCAAATTACGACTGGGACTGAGATTACCACATGACTGTAAAGTACGTAATCACCTCAACTCGCTTTATAACAGCAAGTCAGGCAGTCCCTGTTGTCACTGTAATTCGAGATGTGTGAGTCATCAAATGGGAAGCAAAGGGAGACTACAGGTAAAGAGCAGAGTTGCTGCAGGGGGGTATGTGAGGGCACTGAGAGGCCTAGCCAGGACAAGCAGAAATCTGGGGAGGTGGTGCTTGATGCAACATGAACTCAGAAAAACCACCAGGAATGAGGTGCAGGGCAAAAGCAACCGCAGGAAGGCTGGGGTGCATGCACGTGAGCAAGCACAGGGCAGCCAAGGAAAGAGGGTGCAGAATACATGTGTTCACAAGGAAGTCAAAGAAATGGATTAAGGTACATGCAAGCAAAGAGGGTGTGGGGTGTTTGTAAGAGCAGAAAGGCCACGGAAAGAGGCCATGGAGTGCATGGATTTGTGCAACCACACATAGGCTATGGAAAGAGGGCATGCGATTGCCAGGACAACAGGGAAACAGGGAATGGAGTGTGTGCACCTATGTTAGTGCAGGGAGGCAGAAAAAGAGGATATGGGTGTTTGTGAATGAAAGGGGAAGGTGTGCATGGTCATGCATGCATAGAAAGGTGGGAGACTTGTGACCTTCCTTGCATACTTCCTCACTGACTTTGCTTGTAGGAAGATGGCAGGAAAGGTTGCAAGTGGTGGTCATATGACTGTGGGATGCAAGTACAAGGCATCTGAATTGTGTTCATGTGATTGTGGGGGCACTGCAATGGACCGAACTTTGAGTACCACTTGTAAGTCCCTTCATTCAATGCCATCATAGCTTTGAAAGGCTGCTGAACAAATGATGGTTAAGGACTACCTGTATAATGGGAGGGATAACTTATTTTCTGTCATCGTGAATAAAACTTGCTCTTATCTACATGGCTTTGTGCGGTTTCTGATTCTTGGTCAAATGGAAATTTTAGTGGCTATTTACCGTTGGCAGTATTGGATGTCAATGGCTTTTATAAATATTCTGAATATTTATTAGGTTAATATAATCTCATTAATCTAACTAAAAATTCAATTAAGTTCATAAAACATATGGGTCAACAATGAAAATAGATTGAATAGTCTCCAAAACAGATATTCTATTGTTTGTACAAGTAAAAGTTGTATACCTCATAGATGCAGACCAGCAATCTATAGATAAGGGCCACTATCATCATCTTTTGCAAGTCTTCCATGGAAGTTTCATCATCTATTTCTTCTATAATGTAGTGCATAGCAAACTTTGAGATATCCCTGCATCAAAAGTATAATACAGTAAGTAACACTATGAATAAGCAATACTATTCTATGTATAGCTTAGAGGTAACATAAACTGTAAATGGAAACGTTTTTATTTAGTGGACTTTTTGTTTCAGAAGAATATTCAGGGTACAAAAGTTATGTACTTTAAATTTGAATGTACTACTAATAAAACATATTGTCAAAGAAAATGGCATCTGAGGGCTCTTTTATACATCTTGTTTGCTCTAGCATGATAATGACTCACAAATTGTTTCTTGAGGATAAAAACACATGACACCATCCTCAACCCATCCTCAGCACGTATGGGTAACTTTTGCCCATATTTTCTTGATCTGCATTAAAGATAGTGTGATTTTAGATGGCATAGCATGGCTGCTTTGTTTCACTTGGCTGCTGGCAAATGTTTTTGCTCCAATGTCTAAGGTCTGTGCTGTGGCAGAAACGTCTTCTCCTTTGGTCACCGGTTCCTGTTCTTCAGGGCCTGCTGGGCTGCCTGCTCCCTTCTGAAGGGACCATTCCACAGTGGAAAAATGAATCGATGGGCTCTCCCACTCTCTGAGGTGAACTGGTGAAATGCTGGCTGAACCTTTTTTCTTTTAGTAGGTTTACTGATGGCATGAAGAAAGACTTTACTCTCTTTTCAAGGTGCACTAGTACACTGCTAGGTCTTTCTGTTTCTTTTTCAGATTGGATGAAATTAACAAGACTTCTGCTAATTTCCCTCTGCAGGTTAAATAGGAGAAAGTCTACCTTTACTTTAGTATTTTCTTTTGAGAAAGTACAGAAGCGGGGAAATTTATCATGGCAATTGTCACCCCAACAAAACATCTAGACAGCATCACTGCCAAAACAGAAGAACAGACAGAAACATGGATACAATGATTTTTTAAAAAACTTTAAACTTTTATTCCATCCTGTTTGAACACAGGAGACAAATAGCTAAAGCTGCCAGGAAAACATCCTTTACTTTTAAAATTCTTTTTAAGAAGAAAATATATACTCATTTTGCATGATCCATGCCTGCAGTTTGAAATGGAATAGTTTACTGTATTTAGAAATAAATATATAATGTAGCAAGCAACAGATATAACGAAAGTGATTAACTAGATTATGTACTGTGCAACTTACTTTATTCCACTTAAGTGCATAATACTCAAAACTATTGATGCCTTGATAAAGAAAAGAATAAAGAAATCCACCATCTCTGCTATAAATCGATGAGCCAAAGACGGGATTATGTATTCACGACCTGAACAAAAACAAATAATTTATTTTGCATTAAATATCATAGAACAAACTCTGTAATATAAGGTCAAATAATTAATTAAAAACTTCATTTTACACACTAATTTACATTTCAAGTGACAATATAATAAACTCATACTTAAGAAGATAGGGACACAACTGAAAATGTATTAGGTTATATGTTTTACTACAGATCATTATGAGATCTTTTGATAGAATTCTGCCCTTCCAAAGACAGCTGCAATGTACGGACTTCACAAAGGATTAAACACTAGCCATATTCTGCTGTACCATGCTGTGGTTAGACAATTGAGACTTAATGCCTGAACTGAGATACCAAGCACTTTCTCGTAAGACACCATAAACCTTTCTCTACCAACTATAGGGCCAATCTTGCTCCTTTATTTAATTTGTGCCCTGCCTTTATTATTTTAATAAATAACTCAAAGCAGTGAACTTATCTAACAGGTTCCTCCTCCTATTTTCCCCATAACAACAACCCTGTGTAGTGAGTTGGGTTTATGCCAGGATTTGATTACTGTAAATAGAGGATTAGAAGACTCTTGATATTAACGGACGATCTGATCCATAGCCATGCTCTTTAAAAAGAGTAGCAGGGCACCTTACACTAAGAGGCCATTGTACCGGGGACTGATAAGAGAAGCCGATATTGAATCTGATATCATTCCAGAGATACAGAAATGAAAAATTCAAGGCTCAATAGTATGGTTACCTAATATCGTTAAGCAATACGAATACTGTTACCAGGCATGTAGAGCCATAATCAAAGCCACTCTAATATTCCTATTAAAGTATTTCAATAAGTACCAGTTCCTGGCTACCATTTTCAGCAGCAAACCAGGAATTATTCTCCACTGTCCAATTGCTAAGGCCAATGAGTTAGCGATATCATATCTAATTCTTCATTACAGTAATAGATCAAGGTAGAGAAAGCTATAGGAAAAAGCCCTCTGCTTATTTCTCTGCTGTTATTTTTTAAAAATTCAAAATTGAGGAATGAATCCAGTGTTGTATAACTGGACTGATGGAAGGAGACTTCTTCACTACGTATTCCCACTGCAACCTTTCAAGATAACGGAAAATAATATTAGGTGGGAAAAACAACTCATGAGCAATCCTATTTTTTTTAAACCTTCCTTTCCATTACATCCAGAGAAAACTAACAAAAAGAGCCATTTCATTTCAGCAAGAGGCTGAGATAGGATGACTGCTTCCTGTTTAACCTGGTCTTACCTTGAGGGTTAATGCATAAATCTGTTACATGGTAACAGTAATAGTGCTGCATTATGATAATGGGGTTTGTAGCATTTGTAGCCCTCATACAGTAATTAATTACAGGTAGCCCTCAACTTATGACAATTCATGTTAAGTGAGAAACCTAAGTGAATTTGTCCCATTTTACGACCTTTCTTGCCACATTTGTTAATCACCACAGTTGTTAAATTAGTAACAAGGTTGTTAAGTGAATCTGGGGTCTCCATTGGCTGCTTGCCAGAAGGTCACAAAATGACTCGAGACCACTGCAATCGTCATCAATATGAGACAGTTGCCAAGCAGTTCCCTGACCGTAGGGATGCTGCAATGGTTATAAATGTGAAAAATGGTCATAAATCACTATTTTCAGTGCCATTGTAACTTTGAATGGTCACTAAATGAATTGTTGTTTAAGTTGAGGACTACCTGTAGTCTTTCCACCCAAGCTCACTGGGTTCACCTTGTCTCCGTGCCCATCTGGGTTTATGCACTCCAAAATGAGGACATACTGTACACAGTATCTGGTAAGGTGGATCCTAATCTGCAAAAGCTTTTGTTATACCAAAAGTAAATGAGTCTATTAAGAAAGCACAAACATTTTTCACGAAAGTCATCCCATTATGCAAGTCAAGCCACCTCTTCCTTCTGCAGACTTCTTTCTACTTCAACCCCGACCAGACCAGCGGCGTTTCCCGCTGGGTTAAGACTTCGCAGGCACACTAAGCAATACAAGCCGTCCCTCCAGTTATGACCACACACAAAGCCCAAAATTGATGTTGCTAAGAGAAACATCCCTTAAGTGAGTTTGCCCTCCCTTTCACAACTTTTCTTGGTTGGTCAGTTGTCAAGTTAATCAGCTGGTTGTTAAGTAAATGCGGCTTCCCTGTTGACTTTGCTTGTCAGAAGGTCCTAAAAAGGGGGTCGCACGACACCTTCCCCCCCCCCCCAAACACAGCAACCATACCAGTCGGGCGCCAAGCATCTGATCACGTGACCATCGGGGTGTGTGTGCTAGGACGGTTGTTAAGCGTGAAAAACAGTCGTCCGTTTTTTTTAGCCTCGTTGTGACGTTGTCACTGAATGAATTGTTGTACCAGCCGGGATTAAAAAGGAAATTAGCTCCAAACCTACCTCAGGCGTCCCACTGCTCACCATCCTCTCTACCTTCGTCAAAACGTTCCTGGTCTTCGGCCGAGTCCCCACCCCACCCTTCCCTCCTCCTTCCATCTGAAAAGAACGACTCACCTGCTGGCCGGCCAGGCTCCCGTTGGGAACTGCCAGCGGGGGCAGCGACGGTGGCAGGAGCGGGGCGCTGGGCCGGGGCCCCGTGTCGGACTGCGGGCGGGGGCCAAGCCGGGGCCGCGCGGGCCGGAGCCGAACCGCCCTCGGGGGCAACGGAGGTGGCTAGGAGGTAGTAGCAGCTGCCGCCCCCGCCGCCGCCGCCGCTGGGGTAATAGGCGCCGGGGGGCGGGGCCGAAGCCGCCGCGTTCGCGGCTCCGGCCATGAGCGCGGCCAGGCCGCTCTGCCAGCTGAGGTAGCCGCAGTAGGAGTCCCAGAGCCATTGGTGCACGCGCCTGGAGTATTCCCCCGCGCTGATGGCCTCTTCTCCTTCTTGGGCCGTGGGGACGCTCCCACCGCCGCCGTGGCCATCCTCCCTCGGGGTTTCCCTGGCTTCTGCCATGGCCCGGCCCGAAAAGCCTCCTCCCGCCGTGCTTGTGGCGGCCTTGCCTTTTGCACCGCGCAGGCGCAAGCCCGTCAGCAAATTGTCTTTGCCCTCGCTCGAAGGCGGAGGTGAGGCCGCCGCCCGGAACGGCCTTCTCCCCCACAAGGCGAACGTCACTGGCTGCGGAGGCAGGCGGGAGCCCTGAACCATCTCGGCCGGCGTCTTTCCCGGGCTCCGGCACGAACAGACAATTCCCCCCGCCCCCGCTCTCCTCCCTCAACCGCTCTCTGAAAGAGAAAGGGCGGTGTGTGCGTGAGAGGGTGCGGTTTATTTACTCAAGATTCTCAATTGGGTGTAAAAGAGGCTGTGCAAATTGGTCTAGACTTCGGGCGTGGTTTGTGTTGGGGGGAAGCGTTGTGTTACTCTCTTGGCCGTCGCCGTGGCGAAATCTTCGATCAGATGACCGCGCACAATTCTTGGGCAGGCCTTTTACTTAAGGTGCGGTCGGTCGGTTTTTCAACAGTTTCGCGCAGGGGCCTCCATCCTTGGCAACTTTTAAGACCTGTGGACTTCAACTCCCAGCAAAGCTGGCTGAGGAACTTTGGGAGTTGAAGTCCACACGTCTTAAAGTTGCCAAGGATGGAGTTCCTTTGGTACCTTTGCGTAAACTGGACTAGAATTGGCATCTTTGCTAGCAAGCTGTTCTTCTAAAACAGGGGTCTCCAAAACCAAAGCCAGGAAGTTGAAGTCTACAACTCTTAAAATTGACTACAGGTAGTCCTCGACATACAATGGCTCACTTATGACAATTCAACATGGCCAACTCAACATTCTAACATGCCGCAGCTGACTCATTGCAGGACAACTTGCTGCGGGACAAAGGTTACACTAATATCAAAGAAATGGTGGAATAGAATCATTAAAGAAAGGAGGCAGAAGGAAGGACCGAATGAAATGCAAATGGCAAAAATTGAAATAATTTTTATTTATTTTAAATAATTAAACGGAATTGTTAACATTCAAAGTTCAGCAACATTCAAAGTTACAACAGTCTGAAAAATGGGACTTATGACCATTTTTCAGTTAGGACCTTTGCAACATCCAGTGATCATGTGATTCACAATCAGATGCTTGGCAACCAGTTATAACCATGGCTGTGTCCCCAAAACACATGATTCTCTTTTGTGACCTTCTGACAAGCAAATTCAATGGAGAAGCCAGATTTACTTAATCACTGGGTTACTAATTTATCAACTGGTGATTCACTTAACTGGAGGGACTTAATAACAGAAAATTTGAGCTCAATTGTGGACTTCCAAGTCGAGGACTACCTGTAACTCAGAGACCCCTGTTGTAAAATAAGCATGTCAGCTGCAAAGGCCGGCAGAGAGGTGGGAACTGAGAGCCAAACAGGATGCTAGGCACACACATAGCCTCTGCCAGGAATTCCTGAAGGAGCTGTGGGGCAGCTATTGTGCCAGCCTTGGGAATTGTGTCCAATTGAAACAGTGCTGGATTACCTAATTAGTTGATGAGGTTTCAAACTGCCATAGGTTTTATATCTCAGAGAACACTAGAAAAATTGGTTGTGGGACAGCGAAAAAACCCATTCTTTAAAATCCTTTTTAAAATGCATGCGCACGTGTGCATATGCACAGAGAGTTCTCTCTTGCTCATTCTGCTCCAATTTGACCAGGTGTGGGTTGGTTTATTTATAAAATAAATTTATATAGCTGTTCATCTCACATAGGTGACTTTGAGAGGTGTACATAGCAATTAAGGAATTAGCTTGTTTCTTGTTAGCTATATTTGAAATTTGAAGTTCAAATGAATTTTCAGGGGATAAACATGTCATGATCTAGTAAGTAACCTTTTAATAATTTAGCATATTTTTAAATACAGGACTAGTACAGTTTTCTGGATAATATTCCTGTCTTAAGTGTTTTTTTCTGGTGAGACCAGTGTCAGGGCAACCTGGTCTACGCAAATATGGGAGGTAGCATACTGCTTCCGCTTTCATCTTTCAGCCCCAATCCAGGAGCCTTCACAGGCAGTTGCTTCGTGATAAACTACTATTGAATTCATAGTTACCAACCTTTATTTCTTTGTCTGTAAATATAAATTTGACACGCCCTGTCTTAACCAGAAATTTAGAAATTATTTTCATTTCAGTATCATTCTGCCATCTGCTGGCTACCTAATGCTAGTGGCTTTGTTCACACTTTATTCCAAATCTAGTTACACAGGCTCATAAATCAGTATTGACTGAAGAATAAAAAGCAGGTGTATTTGCTTTTTTTATATCCTTTTCAAAGATGTGGATGAATTTACACTTTCTGATTTCAAGAGCAATTGGAAAACCCTTACAGAAATTTTGTGCAAAAATTTAAATTGTCCTGGATGTGTATTATCCAAGAACTGTTTGCTGTTTCAACATCTTCTCCATTCTGTTGTTCAGTTCATTTCTGTATATTTCATCTGATGATATTCATATATATGGATGGGTGGGTAAATGAGTGTGGTACAGAAGTGCAGGTTGGGAGCACAAGAGACAGGCAAGATGGATCAACAATGGTGTGATATGGGTCAGAGATTCAATAATGGTGTGGTGCGATCCACACCATGGGTGTGCAGAGTATGTGACTTGCCAGCATGGCATGAGCACAGAGTGGTTGGGAAGCTGTTCATGTGAGGGGAGAGAGACTTAGCCAGCAACTTACGAGCTTCCCTTCCAGCTTCCTATCTTGATTTACCATACTTTCTCTCACTCAGTATGAAATGCTTTTGCCATTGTCATTAAAGTCATCATCCACCTCTAGAATCTTCTTTTGTTACTGCTGCCCAATACAGGTATTTGCTTGCTTTAGCAGGGCAGCTCGGATGACCATTGTGTTCTTGCTAGGATTATATATAGTTGGCATACAGTGCTTGTGTTCTTCACTCATACCCTCCAGAAATACCATGATGAGGCAATATAGTAGGACCTCAAAAGGGAAAGCTGGACATAAATAAAATAGTGGACTAAAAATCTTCTAATTGTTTTTAGACTAGCATATCAAACTATTTGCCACTTTTGATAGCTTTCCATGACCCGTGTTGTTCAGTGCACCATGATTTTTTTCATATAATATTCTGATATCCATATTATAGAAATATTTTTTACAAAACATGAAAGCCTAACAGAACTAAATATGGGGGTGGGGAGAAATTAAATATGTACATTCTCAACTGAATGCTGTATGCTGCTGTCTTTCTTACAAATTAATGTAGGTATGACAGTGTTTGCCTATATGCGGCTTAACATAGTGTAATAATAAAGCTTATGTTTTGCTCTGTAAAGAAACTGCAATTTTATCTTTATTCCTCATGCCAGATGATTGTAACTGAAAGTGGCATGTACTAAACTCACAACATTATACATATTAGACAAATACCAAAATTTTATTTACTGTAACACTAGATATTGCAATTAAAAAGTGTTAGTTGCAATTGTTACAATATAGGTCCTGCTGTAGTTTTGTAAGCCTATTACTGTTTTGCTATATTTGCAAAAATTTGCTATTCAGTAACCAGTGATACATAGCATAGTTGAGTAGTGTGCACAGAAACCATACAGGTACTACATGTCACATCAGTGTTAAAAATTTAACAATGTGGATTTAAAAATCAAGCTTATATCCCTAAAAATACAATTTGAGTTCAGAGGTAATGGAGAAAAAGACCTTTTAAATATTTGCATGCAAATTTTACAAATAGAAATAAAAACAGAACTACAACTCCATCTACTTTGAACAAAATTAAATCTCTAATACTTTTTTTAAAACTAGAAGCTGCTGAATTTGAATTTATATTTATTTATTGCAGAATCCCTCACTTTCACAGTTAGGTTGTAGTATAAATTTGCTACTATTCATTGAAAAGCCTAATGGCAGGAGACAGTCACACAAAATACAACAAAGATTAGCATTACATTTTGGAATAACAATCTTAAAATTGTTAACAGTGTCTGGAAAAGGGACTCCATATAAGCGATCAAAGTTAAACATTCAGCAAACAGGCCAACAGCTTTTTAAGAAGTGGTTACAAATAATAAGTAAAACTTCTGTCAAAAGAAACCAAAAATAGTACCAGTAGTAATAGGTGCCTTGGGTGCAATCCCAAAACATCTGGATCACCACTTGAACACCATCAGCATTGACAGAAATCATCATCAGTTGATTGCAAAAAGGCAGCATTACTTGGAACAATTTATCTCCTATGATGATACCTCTAAGATTGTACAACATCTGCTTATCCTGGGTATTTGGGAAGGACTTTGAAGTGTATAAAAATGTTAAACCTAATCTAAACAACTGATTGTGTGACCAGCCATCATAATAAACAGCCAAGAACAGAGAACTGGGAACATTCGGTGTCACTAGAGTGGGCATTTTTTTAAAAGTACTGATCAGTGTGAACTACTCCATAGTACTGCAGGTGATAGAGCCCTTACAGATGCTCTATTTGTTAGCCTCCTGAGTGCTAAAAATAGAAGGTGGAAGCATATAACTGAAATATAATTAAAACATCTGGCTTTCTTTTCCATTAGCAAATATACAGATTTATTGAGGTCCAGCTATATATAGTACATGGTATCAATTCCATGAAGTAAAATGACGTATTATTTATTGGTATTGGTATTTTTGACCACCAATCATTAAAAAAAGGAATACACTGAAATATTACAAATTATATCAGGCTTATTGTATGAAGTAGCCACTGGCTTAACTCTTTAATGTCTTTATGTGTTCATATGATACCATGAGTACATTATCTGCGAATAAAGGCAAATTGTAGATATTTTAGAAAATGTCAGGTTACTTACAAAAAGTGTACAGAGATTGAACAGAATGATTTCCATGCATATGTAATCATGGCAGAATGCCATGTTTTCTTGAAATATGCATTTCATTATACTGTATGTATATATATATCTATATGCTTTCCTCCAATGATTATCTCAGCGCGGAAAAAATACTGTATGTAAAGCAATTGATTTTATAGCTTCCTTAAAATCTACTAACTGCAATATAAACTAAACTGCAGTAATGTCAAGAAATCACACGCATAGTGACATCATGCAAATGCTTCAATAATATACTTGCACCCTACCTTCCGACACAAGCAGATAATTTGTAGTATTTGCATGATATCATCATGCATGAATCATCATATGTCCCAGATGCCCCCCTGTGGAGACACCCGTGGTGCAATTTAGTGCTGCTTTTTTTGTTCTTCGTGCTGCTACTTTCTTCTGGCAGAATTTCTTTGGAGATCATGGTCAGCAGTTTCTGTATGGTCTGGAAACTAACCCATAATTTCGGTAGGGTCAGTAACCAATTTTGATCCATCCCATGACGTCTTAAACTGTTCAGGGACAGGAAATTCTTTCTGTAAGGAGGCAAGATAGACAATATCAATTGGCTAAAGTGTTGGTTATGAAAACAATACCACTTGATTAGCTTTTAGAGCTCAGAAATTTCTGTATTATCAAGCAACCATTTCATTATAGATATTGTATCAATACCATAGACAGAATACAGGTAGTCCTAGACTTACGACCACAGTTGAGCCCAAAATCTCCGTTGCTAAGCAATATAGTTGTTAAGGGAGTTTTGCCCCATTTTACAACCTTCCTTGCTAAAGTTGTTAAATGAATCACTGCAGTTGTTAGTAACCTGGTTGTTAAGTGAATTTGGCTTCCCTATTGACTTTGCTTGTCAGAAGATCACAAACGGCGATCATATGATCCCAGGATATTGCAACCATCATAAATACATGGCATTTGCCAAGCATCCAAATTCTGATCACATAACCATGAGAATGCTACAATGATCACAATTGTGAAAAATGGTTGTAAGTGCTGTTGCAACTTCGAACAGTCCACTAAACAAGTGGTTATAAGCTGAGGACTACCTACAGGGGTGGCATTTCTGTAGTTTTTATTGATTGAATATAATAATTACATAATTATAATAATTTTGTGGCACTCTTTTAAATTTAAAATTGAAATTGAAAATATCATTTGATAACAGCATGCATTCAAAAACAAGGTAGTGCCACATGGAACAATTCTTGTTTTATGTGCCTTTAAAGTTATCATAATTTTGTACTGCAGTACGACCATACAAGCACATTCAATTTTTTTATAAAAATAATATATGTTCCCCAAGACAGGTTATTGCCTGACAAAAAAATGGTACCACTTCCTCTAGTTGTATGCATTGTTTGATTAGGCTTACTATATATCAGTATTGAGGATGGAATACTTCCTTTACCATATCTGTGGCTGCAAACTAGGTTAAGTGGCCTAGATAAGATTGTATGACATACACAGCTCTTCAACATAGAAAGTTATTATACTGCTAGTTCTATGCTACTAGCAAATGAAGGCATCTTACAAGTCCCATAATATAAGATTGCTGTCCCAACATTATGTTAACAATGGCAACAATATAAATTAAACCTCAACATTTTAATGTCCACCCTAAAATAGCTCTTCAGAACAACCTGTTGTTGTTTTTACTAATTTCTAGCATATGAAGTGGTGGAGAGCTGTCTCATATCCAGAAATAAGCTATTCCACAAGATGGGATTTCCAACAGAGAGCTGCCCCTGCAAGCATTTAAAATGGAGGTGATTACTTCACTATGCTATGTTCGATTATAAGGTATACCATACAGAATATATTGTTAAATATATTCTCTAGAGACACTGACTCAAAAAATGTGTAAGTTCTTCATATTTTTTATGTTTCTAATTGTTATCTCTTGATTTTGTAAAAATTTCATTTCCTTATGCTACTGCATATGAACGAGGTTGACCACCATGGCCCAGAACTGCTCAGTTTATCATTTCCTTGTCTTTTGTCATCTGCATTATGCAATGTTTTAACATTTCTGCAGATGTTTTTATCCCCTAAAGTTATCTGCATTCATGAGATGTGAAGGCTAATTTGGGAAATGCATGTATACGTTGCTGTGGATATACATTTCTGCACAGTGCAACCATAAATATCATCAGTTGTTTGAATGTGCAAATTCATAAAACAGGGAATATTGATTTTTTTTTAAAAAAAAAAGGTTGCTAGGCTAAGTTCCATGCATATTGCTCAACACAGCAGTTGGGGAAAAAAAGAATTTGGTCACTCATATACCCAGCATGTGCAGGTAAAGCTTTTATCTCGTTTTTCTCGCCCTGTACATGTATATATCCGAACTAGACTCTGTTGTTTCTCTGTATCATATAATATATGTGGGTATATGCATAATTTTGTAGTTATTTATTTTGACATGTTTATGTAGTGTGCATTGGAGGTGGTGCCCCTTTGAGAGTTGTATGCCACAAAATTTCATTTTAATGTATGCCGATTAGTGTACATTCAAAGTGACAATAAAGTTATTCTAAGTTTAAGTCATCTAATTTCACATGAAGACCGTAAGGGGGGAAAAAACTATACCATACAGCACCAAACCTGATGGATTCAAGACATTCACTAGAGGGCAACAACCTTCCTCTAACATTGCTTCCTAGCAACTAATGCAAATTGATTTTGGAAAAGGTAAATAACCATCAAGATATAATTGTACATCTCCTATTCAGTTCAGTTGTGTTAACTTCTGGATTTCCAGAAGTTGCAAAACAATCAGGGAAGCTAAGCAGTTTTGCTTCTTCCTCCTTTTAGAAGAGTGAAAAAATAACAAAAAATAATAATTCTACCATAGCATAATGCCCACACAACTCGATTTATGTCTCTTTCCCACCCCTCCCTTGTGAATATAAGGATGAAAACCAAAATAACTACAGTAAAGAGGTATTGGACTTCTGGACCTTAGTTTCTGTCACACAAGGCTGAAGAATGAATTAGCCATCACCATCCAATAGTTGTTTAGGAAGCAGCGCAGTTATTTTGTCCCACAACAAATCCAAGATCATGTGGAGCTAAATAATTTTTCTACTCTCAACCTAACCACTTAGCCAAGTTTGTATATGTTAATTGCTTTCTCATATGTATATGTTAACTGTTAAGCATATTGTATAAATCACTTTTATCACTCTATCATGCAAACTTAACAGGATTAGAAGAATTAAATCCCATCTTAAAGACTTTTAAGGAAATGCTTCATTTTATTGATTTACCAAATATACATGTTGCCAATTTCATTTTGACTCATGACTGCTTGCAGTACTGAAAATATCCATGGTATATATAGCGGTGTAAAAATAATAACATATCCATCATAAATATAAACATTAAAACATACACAGTAAACTAGCAAGCAAATTTTGTCTAGTAAAAAGTAAGGTCACCAGCTTAGAAACCAGAAGACTCAGTTCTGCCTTAGGCATGAAAGCTGGATGACTTTAGGCCAGTCATACTCTCTCAGCCCAACTCATCACACAAGGTTGTTGTGGGGAAATAAGAGGAGGAGTAAATATTAGGTATATGTTTGCCACTTTGAGTTGTTTATAAAAATAATAAAACTGGATAAAAAGGATCTAAATAATAACACAAGAACTTTTTGAAGGTAAAACTGGCCAGATTCCTATGTGACACAAGCTGCTCTATTTGCTACAAACAACACTACTGTGATCACACAAACCAAATTTTTGAGGACAACACTTGCTGCCCCCAAAAGCATTTTTCAAGACAAAATATCAGTGATACACTAAAGGATGCTTCTGTGTTTTGTATCAGACCAAAATGTAGTACTTACATAGTCGCCATTCAGTGGTATCAGAATGTTCATTTCAGATGACTTAGCACTCACAATCTCACAATCTAATGATTCCTCACTGAGGTATATATGGCAGCCTTCAGTTTTGTTCACTGAAATGGTTGGCACTTTCCCAAGCACCTAAGACAATAAAATCAGAAATCAAAATTATATAAATCTTTATCTCCCCAAGAGGCTATCCCCTAACTCTGAGGCTCACACTGGCCTATGTGTAATTATCTTAACCTGCCTCAGAAGAGAAAAACAGGACATTCTTTAGCATGAAAAAAATTATTTGAGCTAAGGGATATAAATAATTAATAAAAGCAATGTTTTTAATAAAGGCAATGATTAATTGTGTCAGTCCAAGCTCAGCTAATGTGGGGGACTCTCCCTCTGGCCAGTTTTCTTAATTTAGTTCTACTACTCAAAATACCAATTTCATAAAGATGGGGAGATGGATCATCTTACAAGTGAATAGTACTTTTTTCTATTTTGAATTTGTTTTTCCATAGCAGTGTTATATGAAGATGGGTTTACCTGTATCTGAATGTCCTTGGAATTTATTACTTCAACAATACCAACAACATTGTGAAATACAAGGCCAAACTTTTTACAGTTGTCTGGGGAAAAAAAGGAAAAGGATTGTATAGAGAATGTATAGTTATATTGTTTTTCATATGAGAAGGCATTTATTTGCCACTTCTTGAAAATACCTATGAATAACTTTAGTTATGTAGATATCCCTGCAGATGTCAACAAAACTGTCTTAAAACCTTATATTCAGCTATTAACCCCTTACAGAATTGAGCAGTGTTATACTATGCCTGTTTATTTGGAAGAATAAACGAATGCTTGCTCAGAAGACTTGTAATAGACAGTGCATTCCTAAACATGTTTGTTTGAAATTAAAGTCTGCTGTGCACCATAAGACTTGCTCAAGAGATATATGCATTTCAGCTTTAGTGTTGTCCTAGAAGTGATCTTACCAACAATAATGGAATTAACTTTTCCTTTTATCTGTAATGTAGATTTATTGCACTTGAAGATGTAAGCTACTTGCTTGAGTTCAGTGTCTGAAATTAATAGGTCATTCTTGTCCTCCTGGTACTCCTGCATTGTTTGAAAAAAAAAAGAGGTTTAATTGATCTTATAGTAGCTGTTACCACAGATGAGAAAGTAGCATTTGCACTTTCCTCTCAATCTCTAACTGTTTAAAGAGAGACTGAAGGCAAGGGAAAACATAAGTTGCAATTACATTCTACAATTGTTTTATATCTGTTTCCAATTTAGCAGTTTATGTTTGAGACACTTTGATATAGTTGTTAAGGTGTTGGTCCAGAAACCAGGAGACTGTGAGTTCTAGTTCTGCCATAGGCATGAAAGTCGGCTGGGTGACTTTGAGCCAGGTGTTGTGGAGAAAAGGGAGGCAGGAATATTAGGAATGTTTACTGCCTTTGGTTACTGTACATATAAAAGAGGGGGATGGAAAAAACTATGACAACAGCAATACATAACATGTATTAAAGAAGAAATATGGTTCAAAATGGAAATCAATACAGTACGTTAAATATTTGTATGTAAAATAAAGCACAGAAGAATGAACCTATTACTTATTTGCTGCATATGCCCCCTGCAACATACAGCACATATTACATATCCCAGAATACTCCCAATTTTGGCAACAAAATCTCAGTAACATGTTTCTATCCTATGGTTGCTATCACTTTCAATCCTAACCCTTAGTAGTCCTTGACAGCAAAATAACTAAATTATACTGTCTAGCCATAAAACAGTTTGTCTTTTTTTTAGAGACAGCATTCTATCTTGAACATTTGGCCTTAGGTAAAGAAACAACTTATATTGGAAATGAAATTTAGTCAACAATAAATTAATGCTATCGTTTCCCCTTATGATATGAACAAATATTGAATTTGGGGCTGAATTTTGTAAATCCAGCACCAGTCTTTTCTTCCCCTTTCTATCAATTTCTTAGGATAAGAAATAGGCTCCTGCTCATCAAAAGAATGTGGAAATTACAGTAGTTGAGAAATACGGCATCATACCAGTGTTTTAGTAACCAATAAAAACCAAGAAGACTGAGTACCAGTATTTACAGGGCTGTTTCTCCCACAGATGAGATAGATTCTGTAGGCTTATCCTGAGGGAAGCTGATGAAGGTCTCAGCCTTCATCAGGGAAAAGACTAGGATCTCTAGGTGTGACTATAATGTTATAATTATTATAAGATTGATAAGGAAGAATAGAATGAGTTGTAACTATTCATTGTTTTTCCTTTATTAGCAAATGCACAAGGAATTATTTTCATTCTTCATTCAGCCAGAATGCAATTCTGTAAATATGGAAATATCTTATTTCTTACCTCGTAACAATTTAATCAAAGTCTCACGATACATGTAAAGTGTAGTTACGATATGATATAGAGTTACTATATGGTTTCCAATCTAAATTACAACCCTGCTACTTCTTGGTGATTGCTCATCCAATATTAACCAGTCCCAGCCCGGCTTAGTTTCTCAGCCCAGAAAGGCTAGCTCGGATGTCAGCAACCCACAGCTCTGGAGCTCATGTGGCCCTTTGGGCCCTCTGCTGTGGCTCCCTGTTGGGTGATCCCACCACTGGCTGGCCATGCCCCTTGCCCTCCCCTGTTAGTCACACTACACCTGGCCTGAGAAGATAAAACAAAAAAAACAGAAATGAGAGGGAGAGAGAGAGACCCATTTCCCACAGAAAACACCGGGAGCCACAAAACCTGGGTAGGCGTGGTGGTGTTGGGTGTCATGTGACTGGGAGAGAGTGATGTTGACATGGCCATGCCCACCCTGGTTTTGAGTTTCCCAGAGTTTTCTTTTCTGTGGGAAACAGGTCCAAATGGTTCTTTGAGTGTTTAATGTTGCAGAGCCCTGGGCTAGCTAGATGTTTCTACCTGCTGGGTCCAATATATGTTTCAGTTGCTAATTTAAAATTCTTAGGAAGTAAAACTATTAATCCTATTACAAAAAATCAAGCACACAATTCTTAGGGAACAATTCAATGGAAAACTCACTTACAATCAATTTTAAAGGTTACCTACAAGTGAGTTGAACTTACCACTCTCCATTTCTTGCCTTCAAGTTCTAACACAGGACAGTAACTCTTTTGAGGAGGTATTTTGGGAGACTCAGAAGTATAGGTTTTGGTAGGAGATTGCATTGGTACTCCTTGAGCACGCAGACTGGGATTTTTATGGGTCTTCTGGTCATCAGAGACATGTCGAAGTCCTATAAAAATCATAAGCAGTAGCATGAATTTTAAAAGTTTTTTTGTACTTATAAGCTTTGCTTTGTTAATATATGGTACTCATATTAGTATTATTCATGTACTGTATTTGGTAAATTGACATATATTTGAATACATCTATTTATAGAATATTCATTTGATTTAATTGTCAAATTTAAAAATATGGTATAGCTTAAGGTTTCTCAGAAAGAAAGGAGTCACCTTAAGCCTACTAGATAAATGTTATCTAAACCAGAATCATGAGACAAGCTCTCCAGATGTTGGCATTTCCCATCACCTTTCAAGTTATTGCCAAAAGCTATTGGAAGTTGCTAACACTAACAATGGGAGGATCATAGCTTCTTTGTCCTAACCTATTTATTTTTGGTGCTCTTTTTGACCCATGTCCTCCAGATCATTGCCATAATCATTTGTTTATTTGTTTGTTTGTTTAAATTATATAGCTGCCCATATTTTAATCAACTCTGGGCAACACACAGTTAATGCCCTTATTGATCTGACTATTCTGCAACACAAATGTGGATATTTATATTTCTGTAAATCCCTAGTATAGGTAGGTGATGTATAGCTGGGTTCATTATTCATACAACCAGAAATGCGGTTGTAGTAATTAAAATAGGACAACAGATTCAAAAATGGGCCTGTACTATGCCCCAGAAATAAAACATGAATGCGGACTAAGGAAAAAATGGTTAACCGAAGAAGACTCAACTAAAAGTGGAGAATAAAGATCCAGCAAAATAAAGAACCAGTGAGTAGATCGGCTAATCGTAATTCTTCTCTGGACAAGGAAAGGACTTGAGATTGCCCACAAGTGCTCCAAACACTGCTCCTCACGAGAAGATTGCAAGACAGCAGTCAACAGCAGTCAACAGCAAGCTTAAACTCCGGGAGACAAGGGAGTGGCGGTGCCTTTAAGGGTATTAGGTTCACATTCTTTTCTAATCACTTTCAGAAATTGCTTGTTAACTGCTTTTCAACAAATTTGAAAACACCAAGTGAATTCCTTCCAACCCTTAGTGAAAAAAGTTTACAAATTTGGATTTTGTTTTATTTTTCTTTGGAAATAAACAGAAAAAGGGTGAATTAGAATGTTTGATTTTGGCACTCCATTCTCCATTAACAATCTCTGCTCCACAAAACAACTGACACATTTGCTTAATGACCATTATATGGAGAGCAGGAATTGTGGTTATTAAATGAGGCAATCACATGTTGTGCTTAATGAGCACAGCAATGTACAACCATCATTCCAGGCTTAATTGTGGCCATAAGTTGACGACTACCTATAATGGCAGATACCATTAAAATTAACTTCTGGGTCCATTGTTCAGGAATGTGTCAAATGCTAAAAAAAAATATTCCATTCTGTATTAATAAGTCAAATTTAATTGTTCTTCTCTTTTATCTATAATCTTTAGTTCCTTCTATTCCTACTGGTGTCCAACCTTTAAATCCCACCCTATCATTTTTTTGTAAAAAGAATTCAAAACAAAATTATTTTCCCATGGAAAGGATTCTTAGAATTAATTTCAAAGTCCATTTCAAATCCATCTGGACCCTTAGTCTGTTTGTAACTTTCCAAAATCAATACTCTAAACACCCTTTTGCTGTTTATTCCAGAAAATGTGTTTCTTAAATTCATACTTCAAACTTCTTTTAATAACTCACTCCATGGTTGCAATAAAAACTTGCTGTTCCAAATGTTCTTAATATCTGGTAAGCAGAAAAACAACAACAACCCAAAAAGTGACTAAGAAATGAGATTTGGTTGTGCTTTGTGTCCACACAGGGCACATTACATTGTGAGCTTAGATGGAATCCCTTGACTCCCAGCCACTCGCATAAGCCAACTGCTAAAACTTGGGTTCCTGTGGTTTACTCACAAGAAGGAGCTGTCTGGAGTACATATGGGCAATCTCATAATCTCAACTTTGTCCAGAAGGTTTCGCCAGCCACGATCCAGTATCTGGCTGCTGTCCCCACTGCTTCAGGGATGTTCAGCTCACCATTTCTTCACCAGAAGTGTCTGCAGTGTCAGATTTCCAAGTTAAGTATTTTTAGCATAAAGATGTTTGTGTTCATGAAAGCAAGTGCTTTTAAGTTTTGTGAGAAAATGTAGAGAGTAATGGTTTGAAAAAGTGCTAAGTTATGGCAGGCTTCCTACCTTTAGTAATTGCTTCTCCCTGGTTCAATTGCTCAAATAAGGCTGCACGAGATGCAGTTGCGTCATCTTTTGCATTTTCTCTATCGATGGCAGGAGGAGGTCCTGGTGGCGGAGGTGGTGGTGGAGGTGGCGGTGGAGGGAGGCCTTGTTTGTTCACTACAGCAGGGAAACTCGATGCTGCTGACGCTACTGGACCCTAATTGTATTTTTTAAAAGTAAACAGATGGGAGTTTCTGTAAAGTGCAATTTTACTCCAATGTTGTAAAACAACCAAATGAACAATTCAGCTAATAGACAAAAAAGAGGAGATATTTCTCTATAAATGACATACAGGTAGTCCCTGATATACACAGTTCATTTAGTGACTGTTCAAAGTTACATCACTGAACATGACCATATGACCATTTTTCACACTTCCAACCATTGCAGCATCCCCATGATCCTAGGATCAAATGCTCGGCAGTTGACTCATATTTATAACGGCTGCATTGTCGCAGAGTCATGGGATCCTCATTTGTGACCGTCTGATAAGCAAAGTCAATGCGGAAGCCAGATTCACTTTACAGCCGGGTCACTAACTTAACAAGTACAGCGATTCACTTAACAATTGTGGCAAGAAAGGTCATAAAATGGGGCAAATTTCACTTGACAAATGTCTCACTTAAAACAGAAATGTTGGGCTCACTTGTGGTTGTAAGTTGAGACTGCCTTTGCCCATCAGCTATTTCACCTGGTAACAACTTTCATTGCGGCAAGGATGCTTGAAAACAGGTGGTGTAAAATTTGTGCTTTATAAAGACAACCCGAGTATACATTTACAGAAGAAACACCTTAACAAAAGATCTATGTCTCTGAGCCACAGTCCACCTGTTCTGATAGGTTGTTATATAATCTTCTGAGCTTCAGTCTCTTTTTTATGTCTGGGTATACATATCAACAGAACAGGACTATGTACTTACATGAAGCATACAAAACTTTGTATGTTTTGTTCTGTCTGTTTTTACTGACAGAATGCAATTTTATTCTTTCAGGATTTTAGTAACTAGCAGTTGATGTTGAGTGTTGAATGTTCAGTTAAACATTTTTCAGATGTTGAGAAGGTATATATTCCTTGGTATTTTATAATCCTTTATAACTAAATAAAAATGTTTGATACAAAGAGAAGATATATATTCCTGAACAAGTCCATTAAAGACAAACTTAGAAAACTTGGAATAAACACCTACAAATTAATCTGATTTAAGGCAGGCACAATTAATATCCTTAAGAAATACATACAAATATCTGTCCAAAAAAGAGTTAGGGTTTGTAAAAATACTGAGAGCTAGGCAAGATACACAAGTCTCAAACCTTTGATGGATTTTTTTTAAAATTTTGGACTCTGATGTGCCTATTTTATCTGTCATTTTCATGTTTCCTATCTCAAAAGGGGTGGGGCATGATGGTTCAGTGACTAAGACACTGAGCTTGTCGATCAGAAAGGTTGGCAGTTTGGCGGTTCGAATCCCTAGCACCGTGTAATAGAGTGAGCTCCCGTTACTTGCCCCAGCTTCTGCCGACTTAGCAGTTCGAAAGCATGTAAAAAAAATGCAAGTAGAAAAATACGAACTACATTGATGGGAAGGTAACAGCGTTCTGTGCACTTTCAGCATTTAGTCATGCCAGCCACATGACCACAGAATCGTCATTAGATAGTGCTGGCTCTTTGGCTTAGAAAAGGAGATGAACACCGCCCCCTAGAGTCAGAAACGACTAGCACGTATGTGCAAGGGGAACCTTTACCTTTTACCTCAAAAGGGAGGAAAGTGCTGTCAATTTCCATCTCTACAGGAGAAGCTCTAACAGAACTAAAAGTGCTGTTCTTCACATTCACTTCGCGCTTCTGGGTTGAAAGGATTATCTGGTGACATCACTGTTGCCTTAGGGACACCTGGTTGGGGGGCTCCTTTCATGTCCCTATTAACGTGCCCATTGAAGTGGTACCTATTTATCTACTCACATTTGCATCCTTTCGTACTGCAAGGTGGGAAGGAGCTGGAGCAAATGACAGGAGCGGCACATCCCATCACACAGTAGCACTTGGATGTCAAACACGGGCCTGCTGTTTGTCAACCCAGCATTCTAACCACATGTGCCACCACGCTCCTTAAGGGCTGTGCTAAGCAATAACACTGATAGGTTTTGACTAAAAACAAAACATGAACTCAGCCATGAGATTTATTAAGCATAGTTTATGGCTTTGTGTTATATGTATATCAAACCACTCTGTCTTGTTCAAAAACCACAATCAAAGGAAGTCATGTCTTAGTGCAAAAGGCATAACAAATTACCTAGTGACTTTTATGATTGTTTGTTTGTTTGACCTGTGTGCTTTCCATCTTGTCTAGAATATATTTTAAGCATTATAGCACCTTTGCCAGTTCAGTATTAATGATTCAATAAAATTGGCTATCATACTATGGGCTATGTATGAAAATTGACAAATACCTCGTTGCTCACAACTTCTGCTTGAAAAAATTGTTACCTTTACATATAAACAACCATCTGTGAAACATGCTAAAGCTGGAAGCTGTAATTAAAAATGCAATGGCTCAGCCAAACCAAACATGCCTCATTATGGCTTAATAGCATAGCCACTCAATCACTGTGTGAGGGCTATTAATCAATATCTTTGCAACTTGTACTTCTACCCTTAGTTTTTAAAGGTGAACTTTAGCGGGAGAAACAAAATTAAGGAGGCCAACACTCTCATCCATTAAAAACCTGATATTCATCCGTTTGATATAACTGTTTCCCTGAAAATTAATGTGAAAGTGATATGTAGCAACCTCCAATAAATAATTTGGCACAAAGTATTATCATATATTAGTTAGCACAATGTATAGTCATATATTGCCTAACCATTTGAAATAATGGACAATAACAAAGGAGAACAGCTGTCCCCAAAGAGGCAGCTGACATAAACCTAGGAGACAGACATTGTAAACATTTGTGCTAAATAGTTTTTATAAGCTGTTTATAAAGATTTATTGTTAAAACATCTGCTCAGATTTAATCAAATGAATTGCTAATAATAGCGAACACCTGCTGCATGAAGGCAAGGTCAACTCTTGAAAACCTGTAACATGCCTAGGGAATTATTTTACAGAAGCCATAAGCTGAACTCTGTGCATTAAAATACACAGAAAAGATTATTTAAGTAATTGTAAAAACCAAGTTTGGTAAAACTGCAAAAGAATGCATGAACAAAATGAAAAAAAGTGTCAGTCAATGTTATTGGCTTGACTGGGACATGTTGTTCTTTGTGATGATTAAATGTTTAAAATGTAGATCCAGATAGTCCTTGAGTTACAACCATTTGTTCAGTAACGGGGTTCAAAGTTACAACAATGCTCAACAAGGGGACTTACCATGGTTCCTTAGAGTTCTGGTCATTGCAGCAACCCCACAATCACATGACTGAGATCAGGGTGCTTGACACCCAGCTCACGATTATGACATCACAGTGACTCACGGTCACATGACTGCAGTTTCTAATGATCCCTGCTGTAGAGCAAAGTCAATAGGGAAGCCAGCAGGAAGTCAGGAGATGTGATCAGAATACTGAATAACAGAGCTGGAAGGGACCTTGCAGGTCATCTAGTCCAACCCGCTGCTCAAGCAGGAAACCCTATAACATTTCTGAAGTGACTGTCCAGTCTCTTCCTGAAAGCCTTCAATGATGAAGTATCCACAACTTGTGAAGGAAAGCTGTCTCATTAGTTGATGAGTTGATTGTTCCCACTGTCCTTATTTCTAGACTGAATCTCTCTCTCCATCCATTGTTCCTTGTCTGGCCTTTGGGTGCTTTGAAAAATAAGTTGATCCCCCCTTCTCTGTGACAGCCCCTCAATATTGGAACACAGCTATCAGGTCACTCCTGGTCCTTCTCTTCACTAAACTAGCTATGCTAGTTCTTGCAACCATTCTTCATACGTTTTAGCCTCCATGCTCCTAATAATCTTTGCTGCTCTTCTCTGTACTCTTTCTGCATGTTTTTTTTAATAGTGTGGTGACCAAAACTGGATGCAATATTCTAAGTGTGGCCTTACTAAGGCTTTATAGAGTGGTACTAGTACCCCATGTGATCTTGATTCAATCCCTCAATGCAATTTAGGATTGCATTGGCTTTTTTGGCTGCTGCCGCATGCTGCTGGCTCATATTTAATTGATTGTCCACTAGGAGTCCAAGGTCCCTGAGATCCTCTCTTAACAACATGCATGATCTTTGTTTAACTGATGTAATTGCCTTCACTAAGTGATGTGGTCACATGAAGTTCCATTTTACAACTGTGACTTAGCATCAGAGTTTCTAAGGTCCCACTGCCATCACAACCTGAAGACTACCTGTATATAATTTTCCTAATTTTCTTGGAAAAAGTCAATTATGGAATCAAAGACGCTAAGAGATACAACATTTAAAACTTTCTCCTAACTTATTTATTTCATAAAGTTCTTTGTCCTAGAAATATACTGTTGCTGGGAGCAAAAATGATTTTTTTTCTCTTAGTTCAAGAATAAATGTATCCCCTTCCGACACTAAGTTGGCATCACTACTGCACAATAATGTATTAATTCTCTTTTTAAACAGTAAGGTAAGAAATAGAGCACTTACAGTTTTACTCCAGATGAGCCCAGTAGTGTGATATTCTTTTATGTATGCTTGAAGCTCTGTCCAAATATTAAGGAATGATTTCACCCAATCAATGTGACGCAAATCACTGTAACATAATAAAAGCTGTTTGTACATGTTCTTTACTATCCCTTCTGACCTTCAAGCTAAGGAAAGAATTGCCACTGATGGTAATTTGTAATCACTTGAATCATATTTAAAAAGCTACCTAGTGAAATTCAATACAAGTAGTCCTTGACTTATGGCAGCAATTAGGTCAGAAAATTATGTCACCTATGTGCTGGGTTATAAAGTGAGACTCTACTGGTTAATGATGGCAATCTCTGCATCCCAGCTGTCATTAATTGAATCCAAAGTCGTTAGATGAGACATTTCTTGCTGGTTTCCCACAATCAAAGTCAGTAGAGCAGGGGTTGTCAAGCTGGCTGGATGCATCACATGCAGGCCACGCCCACCCCAGCTCCTCGAAGGGAAAAAACATCTCGTGACAGCAATGTGACGTGGCGAGTTTGACACCCATGCTGTAGAGAATCCAGCAGGAAGTTTGAACTCTCAGGCCTGCAAGCAGGTAAGTGGCTGTTACCTGGAGCGAATGAGGGGATAAACACGTGTGAGGGTACATGACATATACAGCATGGGGTGTCTGAGGCTGCAACGCAAGGTTGGGGAGAGTGCATGAGTCGGTGAATGAGGTGCTGTGTTGGTTACTGTGGGTGTGTAATGCTATGTATGTTAACTTTTAGGACTTGTAGACTTCAATTCCCAGAATTTTGACACACCAGCCAAGCAAAGTAGTTAAATTGGTTGATGCAGGTGGTGGTGGGGAGTATTAACTTACCTATGCTTGTAGTCATTTAACACCCTATTAGTATAAAATGTAGCAGCATCGTTCATCTCCTTTACGTAAGGCCCTGGCTTAGCAGACTAAAAAGAGAACACAGGAGCATTGTGTAAAACCACAAGAATTGATTTTTAAGAGAGAAACAAAAGGTAAATGTACTCTTGGGGGGGGAGGGGACGCTCCTTCCTATTATAACTAACAGCTATTTCAAAGAAACATAGATATATCAGGGCTTGCAAGAAGCCTGTTTTGCTGACCTTGTTCTCCAAGAAAAGTAAGGTCACTTCATGATACCAGGTGACTATTTAGGACTATGCTTGCAATTTCCTTGGCAGAATTATGGAAACAGTATGGAATATTTGCCACCGCCTTATTCAGGAATGCTTCCATGACTTCAGTTTAGACTACAGGCCTGGTAGAGATCTCCTAGCTATGTACTAAACAGATCCAACAGCTCTTCCATTGGTCAGTCAACTAAATGTTTCCGCCCACCAATCCCACTATTGCTAGATGAAGCCCCATTCAGAGAAGTGGGTTATTTAAAGAGGAAATCTTTAAAAGTGAGGTGGTGATATGGTAGTACCATCTGCAAGCAATGAGGCCTGAACCAGAGTCAAACCAATCCAAGGTTGCATGATAGATAAGGGTGAAAAAACTGGTTTTGTTTGGAAAATGTCCACTTCTAAAATTCAGAACTTACAATTGTTATCCATCCAAGAGCTGGAATACTTTCGCTGACAGCAGACAGATGATTAAACATATTGCTTCCACGATTTCTCTCTCTGAACGTCTGGATTTCCTGAATCTTTTCCGATATTGGTTTTAAAAGAATGGCAACTTCATTCTGCTGTATAAACAAAATGAAGAAATCACTAGCAGAACAGAAATGGGTTTTTTTGTATGTGTATGTACAAGAATGTGTGTAGACATACGCATATACAAACCAATTTTCTTTTCATTATTGAAACTGAGATCTTCTCAAAATTGGTTCAGTGTGTTAAAGGTACCCATCTCTAAGAACACTTCCACTATCAGAAAAGTCATTTGTCTAATGTGATGATGACATGATGGTGTGTTTTGAAATATTTGGGGGTAATACCGAATGATGAAAAGTAGATAGACTCTGAACAAAACAATCAACTTCCTGGGCTTTTTAAGGTTCTTACGTAATGAATTATCTCGTGAGGTAAATTGTGTTTCAGTCATTATATATCTGGGAGCCTTCCTGTTCTGCAGGGTGGTGCAGTGGTTAAAATGAAGTATTGCAGGCTACTTCTGCTGACTGCCAGCAGTTCTTCTTACTGGATCAAGGCTGATTCAGCTTTCCATCCTTCCTAGGTCAGTAAAATGAGGACCCAGATTGTTGGGGGCAACATGCTTAACTCTGTAAACTGCTTAGAGAGAGCTGTACAGCAGTGTGAAGTAGTATATAAGTCTAAGTGCTATTGTTGCTATGGAACTAAACATGCACCACTAGAATAACAGCACAACCCAATGATAAATGCATAAGGGAGGAAAGAAAGGGCTTTGGCTAGGAAAACACAAGCAGTTTTGGCGGGAAGAAGTCTGAATATGTTTCTAGAGACCACTGGTGCAAATGAACTTTTTTATCTTGTGCCTTTGAGTCAGTTTTGACTGCCTGGATTTTAGTCCCTGCAGTTGTTTTCTTGGCAAGATTTCAGAAATAGTTTGCCGTTGCCTCTTTCCTGAGGTTGAGAGACAGTGACTGGCTCAAGATCACCCAGCTGGCTTTGTGCCTAAGATGGGAGTAAAACTCATTGTCTCCTGGTTTCTAGCCTGATGCCTTAAACCAGAGGTGTCAAACTCAATTTCATTGAAGGCCGCATCAGGGTTGTGTTTGACATTGGGGGCCAGGTGGGTGTGGCCAGCTCGACATGACTAGTGTTGTGGGCTGGACATGACTAGTGTTGTGATTGCCCAAGCTCTCTGCCAATGAAAATGGAGCTCAGGAGGCTACGACAGCCTCCTGCAACCTCTGCCAGCAAAAATAGAGCTTGGGTGGGCCATGGCCCTCAAGCTCCCTTTTCACTGACAGAGTATTGCAGGAGGCCGTTGCAGCCTCCTGAGCTCCATTTTCGCTGGCTGGGGCACTACCAGCCAGTCCTTCGCTGTTTCCAGGGCAGCCCTCTGGGCCAGATCTAAGCACACCACAGGCCAGTTTGACACCCCTGCCTTAAACAGTCCATCACATTGGCTCTTAAGAACAAATGGAATATACTGGCATAAATCACATAATAGTACTATTTTCCCTGCATGAAGTGATTTCTTGAATGGAAATGATCAATTGCATAATAGAAAATCACATAAACAAAAATCACCTAAAGTGAGGGAAATTTGTATTTTAGTGGGAAATCTTTATACATAATTACTTTAATTTTAGTTTATTCCAGTTCCAAACTGTTTTTAAAATAACTTCCCACTTCTTGTTTATTTAAATGATAATTTATGGTTATTTTTAACATATTACTTAAGTTAAAGCATTTGCAATAAATTCCAAATAAATAGGAGAGTTTAAATTGCAGCTTTCTGAAGAGTAATTTTGCAGGCAGTAGCTACTAGCCAGCTAGTATATGTAAACTGTAGTATCAGATGATGGTTTTCTCATGTGACCATTTCCCCTTCACATACAAATATAGAACATGACCATAAAAAGGAACAAAGCATTCACTCTGCTAAGTAATTTATTGTAGTTGCTACAGGATTGACATGCCAGCTGGAATTATCTTCTTGGCTCTTGCTATTTTTGCATGTGCAGGGAAATGACCGGCTTCAAGATGTAGTAAAATGTAAGCACTGCTAACAGAAAAATATCTCAGAAAAATCACAATGAACAAACATTTCTTTGTGACTTGCTGGGCATGGATGCTACATTTGAACTAAAGAATCCTAGATGCTTCAGAATGCTAACGGTTTTGTTTTCTGTTATTACTTTAGAATACATTACGCAAATCCCACCCCTCCCTGTAACATTGCTTCTGAATATTTGCAAAGCTGTGAAGACATGATCACCAACAGCTTATTCATCCACCGCTTCACAAACTGTCTGGAAAGCTCAATGACACAACTGCTTGTTTTTCCAAGAGTTGCTGTCATCTTAATATGCTTTTCTCTGCCCTGGGAATTCTGATGATTGAGAATTCTACCTGTCTGGGTCAAAATTTGCTAAGTTTGTGACTTTAGCTTAAAATACCAACAGAAACAGATGATGTCACATTAACGAAGTATTTTCTGTTCCATTCATATCAAATTTTCTTTATGCTGAAATGCATTATTTGGAAACCTACAACACATATTTCATGCTTTCGACAAAATGAAACTATTATATCACTTGCAGTAAAAAATGCTACTGAAACAGATGAATGCTTGTTAGAGAATATTTATTTTGCATGACAACTGTGTTTTACATACACGCATACAGCTGTTTTAATTTTACACTATGATATATTTCAGCTTATCATGACAGCAAAAAAATTGTTTTTCTTTTGCTTAGGAGGACTCACCATATCCTAGTTATGAATCAATGTTGTTAGAGGTTTTAAATTAGTAATAGCTACCATGGGGCCCCACAAGGAATTGTGGAAGGTCCAAAATTCTTGAGGATACCAAATAGTTTGATAATGTGCCATCAAGCTGGTGTAAACTCTTACTAGATAGATAATTTGAATCTATTTTCTCCACAACAACCCTATGAGGTAGTTTGTTGTGAGAGTGACTAGCCAAAATCACCCAGATGGGTTTCTTGCCTAAGATAGAACTAGAACTCAGTCTCCTGGTTTCTAGGCTTCTTCCTTAACTGTTATATCAAACTAAAAACCAAACCAAACCAAACCATGATAATTAGGGTTTGCAAATCTCAATAAAGTTTGCACAATATGCAACCCAAAACAAATCACATAGTGGTTCTCTTACCAAGTATGAATCGGGGGGTGTATATGCAATTAAGTTGTCATTTAATGAAGGTTTCTTACTTCACAACTTTATCAGAACTATTATCTAGAGAATTAAAAGAAATTCTGAGATATTTCCAGATATTTAACCAAGATTGGGAAAGTCTTAACAGTAACTTTATTTATAGGATGCTTACATCCTCCTGCAGAAATTCATCTGCCATTCTCCAGGGTGTGGTCTTTTGTTCTGGGCATACATTCAACTAAACCACTGGGTTCTAGGAGCCAATCCTTTTTATTTTTTAAATAAGTATAGCCACCCAGACTTTTTAAAAATAAATAAAATGAAGCCAAAGTCTGATTTTGTTTTGCTTTACAACACACCAACATTCCCGTTTTTAAAAACCAACAAAACTTTGAACGTTTCAGGTGACCACAATATTTCTTACCTCCTGGGGTTCTTGATAATGTGAGGTCAACCAAAGAAATGCCCTTTGAGCTTGGAAAGCGGCTTGAACCATTTCTGCCTATGGAAAAGGGGTAAGCAAGGGAATAAGCTATGAATTGAAAGTATTAAAAGCAAACACTTTTAAGAGGACTTTCTCTACCTGATACTGCTATGATCCGTTAAATAAAGCTACCCAAATCTCTTTGATCTGCAAATCCTATTTATCTAAACCCATGTACTCTAACCAAGCTACATTATATTATTATTATAATAATTATATTATATTGTAATATATGTAGAAGTAAAGGTAACGTTTTACCTTTCATCCATTCATGAAGTTCATCCATTTTCTACACATTCCTTACAGAAACCATTTTTTTTCACCTGTTTTTTCATCTGTTTTCTTGTGTTGCAATTTGTGGGTGAGTTTAATACAGGTAGTCCTTGACATATGATCACAATTCAGCCCAACATTTATGTTGTTAAGTGAGACATTTGTTAAGTGAGTTTTGCCCCATTTCTTGTCACGATTGTTAAGTGATTCATTGCAATTGATAAGTTAATAACCCGGTTGTTAAATGAATCTGGCTTCCCCACTGACTTTGCTTGTCAGACCATCGCAAAATGACTTTTGGACACAGCAATGGTCATAAATAAGAACCAGTTGCCAATCATCTGAATTTTAGTCATGTGAACTAGGGGATGCTGCAATGGTAAATATGAAAAACGGGCATAAGTCACATTTTTTTTAGTGCTATTGTAACTTTAAACAGCCACTAAATAAATTGTTGGAAGTCAAAAACTACCTGTATATATGAGCACAATTTTTAATGTTTTATTTGTAATGATGTAAATATATATACATATACATATGTATATGTATACACACACACACACAAACATATATATGACTTACAGAAAAAAGAGACATTAGGTAAACCAACAGATGTTTCTGTTTTCAATCTCATTTAAGAGAGTCAATAAAATTTAAGTTAAAAATCTTGTGAATTTTTAATTTAAGAACAAAGAAGAAGAAAAGGGAAAACTATTATATTTATAATTTCAAAAATTATAAATTGTATATCGAGGATAGAGAAATGTATTTTCTGTCTCACAATATTAGATCTTAGATTCTTCCAATAAATTATATACAGGGCACCAAAGGAAACCCTATGTCCACATCCTATGTAATTTATTTGTAATTTGTTTTCCTCTATTATCTTTTTGTATGCCATCATCACTTCAACCTTCATATCATTCAATATCAATTCAAACTGTTGACAAGCACATTTAAAAGGAGCCATAGAAACTCTTCATTCCAAAATAAGCATGAACAATTGTATCACAATGTCATTGTGAAAAAAAAAGCTCAAAGTGTAAATCATTTCAATAAACCTCTGTATAAATAGCTCTGCGGTGGCTTTAGAAAAACACTGGGCAAATCTATGTTAAAGGAGACTGAACCAGCATATATCCTGATTCCCTGAATGAAGAGTAATCAACTGAAACTAAACCCAGACAAGACAGAATTGTTCTTGATTAGAACGATAGCATACTGAGCGTGCCCATTCATCCAAATCTAGACTAAAAAGCATCAGAGGGATTGGATAAAGCAAAAAAAATAATAATCACCACCCAAGATATGTTGCTGCCTGAGAGAAAAGGCAACCTGATGCCGACACATGTGTACACCTGCTCAGCCTCCTGGTTCTCTGAGCTGAACAGATGGCTGAGTTTTTCATTACTTAACAGTGACAGGACAGCCTTCTCTATTGCAACTTCATGACTTGGGGTTATGAGACATGGCTAGCTTCATATATCATGCTAAATCCTAACCCAGTTTGTTGGTTTGGGCTCTGCCTATTCTATCTAACCCCCACTAAACAACCCATGATAACTGAAGTGTGAGTACTGTGTCAGCAGCAGCCCTGTGTCTCTCTCTCTTTTTCAGAATCTGCTGCCTGGAGTGGCCTCTCATTGTCTCTAGTACTAAGGTCAGATCTGTTAAGTGAACTAACTTGTTAACACAAAGGTGTTTTTTTCAAGAGGCAACTGGACTTTCTGGTTTTTATTTGAAGACGTTTTGCTTCTCATCCAAGAAGCTTCTTCAGACTTGGGAAGTCTGGAGAAGCAAAACATCATCAAAGAAAAAACAGAAGGTCCAGTTGCCTCTTGAAAAAAAAGCACCTTTGGGACGAGCGTGACCTGGATGACTGAGAATCTCCATAGACAACTAACTTGTTAAGTTAGTAACACAGTTGATAAATGAATCTGCCTTCTCCTTTGACTTTGCTTGTCCGAAGTTCGCGAAAGAGGATCACATGACCCCGTGACACTGCAACCGTCATAAATATGAATCAGTCATCAAGCATCCAAATGTAAATCATGTGACCATGGGGATGCTGCAACAGTCATAAGTATGGAAAATGGTTATGAGTCACTTTTTCTAGTGCCGTTGTAACTTTGAACGGTCACTAAATGAATTGTTGTTAAGTCGAGGACTATCTGTACTACAATAGTGAATCTTTTTATTTGTTTTTATACATGAGCATGTCCGACAGAGAAATTGTCACTTGTTCCACTCGCGCTTATTATTGCAAACATTCCCTTGACAACTGTGGCTATCATTCCTCTTTTAGCCAAACTTGATATTGATGCTTAATACACACACATCCATCAGATCACCAGTTCAAGAAGTGGTCCAGAATGAAGCCCTGACCTTTTGGAAGCTATACATTGAGCTGCAGGTTATTCACCTAAGCCAGCTATAATGAGTTATGCTTTAAGCTTTGTAGCGCTTATTATAAATCTAACTCATAAATTGAATTGAGAATAATTTAGAATATTTTTTGCTATCAGCAAATATAATTAAAAATAGCCACCCATTTTTGAGTTTTTTTCTTTTCAAATACTGTATATAAAGTGAGGTACAAGCTTATGCAGACCTTGGCTGCTTTTTGCATGGTCCATAAAACCCTTAAGAAGGCTGAGTAAGCCAGGAAAAGATCAAAATTCAAATTTATTTATTACAGCTTTGAGGTCAGATAGAAACAGGATATTGGATAAAAGAACTATTACATTCTAATGGTTTTTCACAAGGAAGTAAAGAAACAAACTTTTGGTAATCCCAAAAGCTGCAATAGATTTTGCATGCTAAATAATAAAAAAAACTATTATTCAAGGTAGAGGGAACCATTTAGCAATTAAAATAATCTTCCCCCAAACTAATGTGTAGTTTATATGTATGTGAAAAGTGAGCATGTGCTTCAAAATGTGTGTCTTTAAGCATATATTTGTACTGGTTATCAAGAGCCTTGTTTTCTTTTGGCCCCATAAAAGTTCCATGTGAACTAGCATGATTTTTGATCCAAAAAAGTTGGTTTTCCTTTCACTATAGGGTCCAGTAAATTAACGTTATTTCAATTAAAACACTTCATGTCTTGCTCTCCTACGCTTGAAGTTTTTAAGTTAACTCTTAACATTTATTATTTCTAGAAAGAATTTTAAAAACTACAGGTAAACTACCAAAACATATTGTACCTATTAAATATCGATATAAATTAAATTCCTAATTCAACGGAGAACCCAGTATAATTAAATAGATCACATTGGGTAAATTAAATTCACAAGGTTGGGCATAGGGACTTATGTCCATGTTAGTGTGACCTTACGTATATTTAACTTTAAAAGTTCCATTCAATTCACTGGGTTTCTCCCCCAGTAATTATGCATAAGATTATGCTTTAAAATACGTTAAACATATTCTATGACATAATATAATGTTTCCTGTGATCACATCTCAATATCCCAGTTAGTGAGGTATCTGACAGTTTTCTGAATAACAGGTGTTTTCTGAAACCGAACAAAACTTTCTTTTCAACTTCTGATATGAAAGAAGAAGCAGCTGTACATATAATGCACGGGGCATGTGGCCTATAAGATATGTAGAAGAAAAGCATTCCTTCTTTGAATTGCTAAGGTAAAGCACAGATGCTGGATCAAGTTAATTGAGAGCCATATTTTACAATGCAGCTTAAGTCAGTAAACTTTCAGAAAATATGTTGCAGAGCTAAAGAAAAATAGTGATATAAATACACTATGCAGGACGATTCCTAATGTCACTGCACTATTATATGATACCATGCTTAGTTATGTTACAAAATAGGATTTGATACTACCTGGTCTTAGTAATAATTTTGATATGATTGGGGCTGTAGTTTGTTGAAATATTCCCTAAAAGTTTTTCAAGTGATCTAGAACTGAATATTGGGAATAAATATAAGTTTAGTTAAACTGAATTTAAGTTTGAGAATTTATTATATTTTAAATGGTATTTTCATTTACATTCCTTCAAAAATATTTATAATTGAATCACTTTCACTGGCAACCTTTTGTTAGATATTTACACTGAATAAATTGTCTGTTGGGAAAGGTGGATTTAACTTTCTATACATTTCACTCGGTTTTGGCTAAAATATGGAAGTTCTGATTTAAACTCCTTTTTGAATTTGGTTAGACAGCTATTACTTCACCCCTTGAAATTTTAGCAAGTACTGGGCCTTTGGGAATCTAGAGGGAGTCAGTGGAAGACCCTTTTTTAATGAAAATTAAACCTCCATAATTAAAAATTATAATAGAAATAAATACTTACATGAATCTTTATATCACCATCAAGGATCTTGCTATTCTTTATAAACTCAGCTACACTCTCATTCATGAGTCTGTCAAAAGCTTCAACATATGGTGCTAGCTCTGCAGGAAAAATGCTGAACTGAAAGAACTGGCCAAAATTTTACATTCATGGTCTTTATTTCACATTCTAAAATGAAAATCTCATACAACTGTAAAGCAGTTTGTAAACACAATTGCTGCAGAAGCAAACATAGTAAATCTATAGAATATCCAGATTTAAATTATTCTTACATGGACTTTTGGCCATGGCCTGTGGAATCTTTTTCTACACAGGGCAGTAATATTTACTACATAGTATGGAAAATTTTGATTCTGAAATTTTGTAAAATACAAACATTAACTTTACTTGTTGTGAAAAAGATTTAAGATGAGTTGCTTCCAATTTTTAAATTCTAAAACAAGGTTCCTTTTCTGGAACCCATGTATTTAAACCCTATCTACTTTTTAAATAATAAAGGAATTAAAGCAAAATAATAAAACATGTTACGATTAGTTAACCAACATACATCTAGTTCCAAAGATTCCTCCACAAATATCTAGCTATAAATCTGACTGAAAAGGAATAGAAATAGTTTGCATTTAAAACCAACTTTTCTTCTTATGTAAAACAGAAGAGTTCTTTGAGATCTACTCTCTTGTATTATAATGTAACATATTTCTATATATCTCTGTACAGATACATTGGCATTTGATAAAGTAAATGTATAAAATGTTATGGGAGAAGTGTCCATGTTCTAATAATCACCATGTCTAGAAATGGAATCCAAGTAAATGGTTCTAGAAGTCCTTCTCTCTTTGGAATGAGAAACGAGCAAATGATGCAGTTGCAGTTGCAGTGGGTGGAGGAAATTTTCCATACAGTCCTGCTTTTACCTTCCTTAGCCTTATAGCAGAAAAAGATGTGACGAATTGGCCTTGGGTATAGAAGCTATAAGGCCCTAAAGCAGAAGCTTCTATTTTCAGCAAAAATTAAGTCCAAGAAAGTATTCACATTGAAAGTCTAATAAAACATAAGTAACAAAAGCAACACTTGGACACTCAATAATGCCCCAGCATATGATTGACAGTTGGTTTTCATGCCTATATAGAGGACCACTAGATTGGAGGAGAAGGGATGGCAAGTCAACTAGCAACTGTTACCCTGAAACAATGCCACACTGAACTGTGTGTGGGCAACAATAGTAATTCCCCCTGAGGCTAAGGCAAAGCAGAGGTAATCAGCTGATAAGGCACTTTCTCCACTGATGTACTTTTCTCCTAACTCAGAGATGGGAGGAAATTACCTTACTGCTGACACTATGAAAAGCTTCGTTTTAAATTTCTGCGATCCACAAATTGAGGCACCAAAGCATGAATAATTGTTGGGAAGCATTGCAGTAATTTAAAGCTAAAAGAGCTGATTGCATTGCACTATAACCTATCACTTGCAGGATCACTGGATCAGTGGTTTGTTAGCTGTGTTTCCCCCTCTCCCCCCCCCCAAGTTATCATAGAGCTACCTGTATGATGTGCTTCTTGAGATGGGCTATAGAAGTACAATGGGAAAAAACCCAATGGAAAACAGTATACAAAACAACAAAACAAAATAAAAATAACCCTGAAACTATTTTTAGTGACCCAAGCACATTTTTAATCCAATGTCAAAATTTAGTAAACTGAAACAACAATTTTATAGAAAATAGGTATTATTATTTTTGCAACACAGATCTTTTCTGCTATTTTTTGTTTTACAGGACAGTAAATTGTTTGGAGCAATCGAAACAGCAATGTTGAAATATGGAAAGAAATTCAAAACATCAGCAATGTGAATAATAGATGAATTACACATCTTTTCTGCAGAACATAAAATTATAATTAAAATGAAGTATTAATATTCCTCACAGGTCATTTTAAAATATGATGAAAGTGGTTGAATTATCTTTTAGCTTTCTTTTAGAACAAATGTTACCACCACATGACATTTAGTTGTTCCCTTTAGAAACTACCAAATATATTTCTGAAACAATAAAATCATACCTCCATTGACTCCATTGATAGTTTCAGAAGTTCTCTGTGATTCTGATAACAATGATTCAAGCCTAATTACAGCTTTTTCCAATCTTTCTATCAAAGCCACCTCTGCCATTCTGAAAAAAATAAAGAGAGATATTAATACTAGCTGTTGTGTGGGTTTTAGAAAACCACTTAATTATATTTTTACACACATACACAACTTTTATTACTTTTACAGATAACTCAAGGTGGCGAACACATTCAACACATCTTCCTCCTATTCCCCCCCACAAAAAACAATGTTGTGAAGCAAGTTGAGAGAGTGATGGGCCCAAGGTCAGTCTGCCAGCTTTCATGGCTAGGACAGGACTTGAACTCATAGTCTCTTGCTTTGTAGCTTGATACCTAGGGGTGGGGTTCTACCGGTTGGGACTGGTTTGAGTGAACCTCTTGCTCCGAAGATCAGCAGGCAGTAAACCAGTTCGTTGCGATGAGCATGTGGGCCTGCCCACCTGCCCCTGATCTTTCCTGTGCTTTATTTCCTTTTTTTAAGAGCACAGCTGATTCGCAAAACAGAGTTGTTTGCTGTGCCTCAGCTGTGTTATTCACAGGGACTATTGTAGAAGGTATTAGACTTTTTTAAACACAGAGTGTGCGTTTGGCATGCCTGCATGCTAAGTGTGCATGTGCAAAGCGCACAAACACCGAACCGGTTGTTATACCAGTGGAATCCCACTCCTGCTGGTGCCCTAACCACTAGGTCAAACTTAGTTAATATTCTGGATGCAAATACCTCTTCCAAACACAGGTCTATCTGCAGTGCCAATCACTGGCTTCAAAATGCCATGCACGATGAAGTAATCAAGACTTTGTCTCTTTTAAAAGTGCACTGCATGCATTGTACACATGTAAAAAAAGGGAGCGGCTAAATCACCCACCCCTGTCCACCATTTCAAAACCAGTGACCATCATTACAGCCAGCCCTGCACATGGAACTGGAATAAATTTTGCCACACTGCATCTTTTTTCTTTTTAAATTAACATTTCGCTTCAGTTAGCATCTTAGAAGTAGAATATGGAGAAAATATCCAGCCTTAGCTAAACTCCACAACTGAAGTTTCACCTCGATTAAACTGTTTTTAAAATCACATTACAGTGTTAACCACCTCGTGAATGCAACAAGGTTTGTGTGATCTCCCAACAATTTAACTAATAATTATTGTAAATAAGGTAATTATCACTACCCGTAATGTCTGCATTTCCTTTTCTTGTGATTTCACTTTGTACAATTTGTTTAAAATGAAAAGTAGAAGGAAGTGTCCCCAGATCTGCACTGAAAGCTGGAGACACCTCAAAGGTGTTCTTTTTATCTGTAAAAGGTATTAGATATTATTTACATTATAGGTAAATCCTGATTTAACAACAGGAATTGAGATTGGAATTATGGTAATAAATGGTTGCAGTCGTAAGTCGAGGTAAGTAATCATCATTCTTTAATATTTAAGAAAGAAGGAGCGGTTAGCTGCAGCATCCATGTGCGCAGCCATCTTGAAAACCATTAAACTTTACAATGATCATTAAGTGAATGCAGTAATTGTTACGCAAATCCATTTTCCCCAATAACCATTTTTAACCTTTACTTATAATTTCATCAAATGCTAGAAACCCAAGAATATTTTTAAAATAATGCCTAAAGTCCATAAGGCTTTTTCAAGTCCACAAGACATCTGTATATTCAACTCATTGAGAAAGTGTTTTCTTGTAACTGAATCACTCCTCACAACAGTAGCAAGAAACAAATAGGGTAGGCTCATAATATATCTCACAATTTTAATGGGATAGGAGTTTCTTCCTATTAAAAAGCCTTAATCTGGACATTCCTGCTTTAGAATACCAAAGGAAGGAAGGAAGGAAGGAAGGAAGGAAGGAAGGAAGGAAGGAAGGAAGGAAGGAAGGAAGGAAGGAAGGAGGGAGGGAGGGAGGGAGGGAGGGAGGGAGGGAGGGAAGGAAGGAAGGAAGGAAGGAAGGAAGGAAGGAAGGATTTTTTCAGATATCTTTTGATGCTGTAACAACCAGAGTATTTTTGAAAAAAATGGCTGATTTAAAGTTACCAAGGAAATTTTTCTAATTATCCATATAACATTTAGTGCTGCTTTTTTAAATTATCATGCACAGATGCTTATTTTTTTAATTTTATTTTCTCCACGCAGCCAATAAAATGTAACATTTAAGTAACCCCTCTTTAAGTATCCCCATCAATACCATGTTTCTCCAACAATATAGCCTCCACCAATAGGAAGGCCCAGCATGATTTCTAGGTGTGAGGTGAAATTAAGCCCCGCCCCCAAAATTTAGGCCTAATTAAATCATGCATTTCCCCTTTTCTCACATCGTTCGTTAGAACTACACATGGTGAAGAGAAATGGGGGGGAAGGGCAGGGGAGATGGGGAGAAAACTTGCCTTTAGGAGTGCCCCGCAGGTAGTCTAGGCTAGAATACCCCGATAGCCGATAGAAGCTCCCTGAAGGCAGAGTCCCCAGCTGCTTCAGAGCATGGCATGGCTGCCCGTGTCCCCTCGCCATTAGGCTGTCTCTTTCGGGCGATGGAAGCTCCCCAAGTGCAGTCACCAGCCACTTTGATCGGCCAGTAGAAGCGGCCTCGGGGCAAGCGTGCACACACACACTCCCCTCGCCGCGAGGCCGCTTCTATCAGCTGACGAAAGCTCCCCGAAGGCAGAGTCCCCAGCTGCTTCGGGGTGAGGCGTGGCTGCCCATGTCCCCTTGCTTTGATCAGCCAGTAGACGCGGCCTAGAGGCGAGCGCACACACACACACTCCCCTTGCCACAAGGCTGCTTCTACTGGCCGATCGAAGTGGCTGGTGACTGCACTTGGGTAGCTTCCATCGCCCCAAAGAGACTGCCTAAAGGTGAGGGGACACGGGCAGCCATGTCACACCCCGAAGCAGCTGGGGACTCTGCCTTCAAGGGAGCTTTCGTTGGCCAATAGAAGCGGCCTCGCGGTGAGGGGAGTGTGTGTGCGCTCGCCCCGAAGCCGCTTCTACTGGCCGATCAAAGTGGCTGGTGACTGCACTTGGGGAGCTTCCATCACCCGAAAGAGACTGCCTAATGGTGAGGGGACACGGGCAGCCACGCCTCGCCCTGAAGCGGCTGGGGACTCTGCCTTCGGGGAGCTTTTGTCAGCCGATACAAGCAGCCTCACGGCAAGGGGAGTGCATATGGGCCGCTCTAGGTGGGGGAGGAAATTAAACACGGTAGTTATGTATAAAGTACAGAGGACATCTTTTGCCAGGCACTAAGTTAATAAGCCTAATCAAATATTCTGAAGTGCTTGCAATCCAATTAATTAATGCCACAAATCCAATTACTGGAAGGAAACAAAAGTTGTTAATATCCAATAACAGCATGTATTCCAGTATATCATTCATTCATTCATGAAACTTGTATGCCACCTGATTCTTGACAACACTAGGAAATCTATATAACAGTTAATAGAATTTAATGAATCAAAGTAGAATGAATAGCAAGTCCATAATGTCTTCTATTCCATTCAGAATTCAAATAAATGTAAAAATGTATGTGCAAGACTATGTTGAAAGTTAATAGAAAAACTTTTTACCAATACTTATTCCAAGTCATAATTAAATCATAATTATTTCAAATCATGAACAGAAAAAAATAGGATAAACATTGTTTAAAATATGCATTGTTCATATTTCCATGTTTCAACCAAATTTTCTGATGAAAAATAAGATATATTTCAAGCATCTTAAGATGATTAGCTTCAAAGGAACAGCAAATAATTCTGCAATTCATTGTATAGCCTTTTCATCCTACATACAAGCAGACTAAAACATTTTCCTTAAATGCTCCCTACTTCACACTTTCTTAATGTTTGCAGGGAAGGAAAATCAAAGGAGAAGGAAGAATGATTCAGTCTTCTGTGCCCTGAATACACACACACACACACACACACACACACACACACATACACACAGTTATGTAAACTACTTGTCAATGGCCAGAATTTTAAATAAAAAAAGCTTTCTATGTTTCACAATATAGCAGAGGTGTTTGGTTAACCATAGCAATTGAGACTTATGACCCACAGTTGAGCCCAACATTTCTGCTGTTAAGTGAGACATTTGTTAAGTTTTGCCCCATTTTACGATCTTTCTTGCCACAGTTGTTAAGTGAATCACTGCAGTTGATAAATGAGCAACCCTGGTATTAAATCCCATCTTGATTATTGCAACGCGCTCTACGTGGGGCTGCCCTTGAAGAGCATCTGGAAGCTCCAGTTAGTGCAAAATGCAGCAGCCCTCATGGTTTTGTGCAGACCCCGGTGTGCACATGTGTCACCTCTCCTGCAGGAGCTGCATTGGTTGCCGATTTGCTTCCAAGTGCAATTCAAGGTGCTGGTTGTCACCTTTAAAGCCCTTTGTGGCTTGGGTCCGGGTTATCTAAGGAAACACCTCTTGCCAGTCATATCTACCTGACCCATTAGAGCGAGGAGGCAGGGAATGTTGCGGGTCCCGCCCGTGGGAGATACATCTGATGGGACTCAGAAGAAGGGCCTTCTCTGTGGTGGCTCCCTCTCTCTCTGGAATATCATTCCCCCAGAGATTAGAATGGCCTCCACTCTAGCACTCTTCTGAAAAGCACTGAAGACCTGGTTTTGCCAGTGAGCCTGGGGAACCCAGAGAGGGATGGAGCCCATCAAATGGCTAGTGTGAGCTGTTGTCGTTGGGGCGGGGCGGGGGGAGTTGGGTTTTGTTTTTTTATTTTGTTCTGTGTTTTCTCAAATTTTGTTCTACTAATTTATTTGATTCTTTTTGTTAGTTTTTATTTTTTGTTTTAAATATGGTTTTACATTGTGTAAGCCGCCTCGAGTCACCATGGGCGAATAGGTGGCAATATAAATTAAATTAAATTAAATTAAATAAACCTGACTTGCCCATTGACTTTGCTTGTCAGGTCACAAAAGGGATCACATGACCTTGGTACACAGCAACAATCATAAATATGAACCAGCTGCCAAGCATCTGAATTTTGATCACATGATTATGGGGATGCTGCAAAGGCCATAAGTGTGAAAAACTGTCATAAGTCACATTTTTCAATGCCGTTCTAACTTTGAACTGTCACTAAATGAACTATTCTAAGTCGAGGATTACCTGTGCAGAGAAGAATTAGGTTTTAATAAAACTATGCTGCTGCTGCTGATGATATTTGCAAGCAAACAGCCAAGATCAGAGAACCCTAAGGAACCTACACAGATAATTTCATTGAAAAAAAATTAATGATTTTGTTCTGCATACTAGTAAGAAAGATAAAGCAGTTTTGAGGCAAGTGAAATTCCTGGTGGCTTCACAGATACACCTATGCACTTTTCTTAATAATGGCACAATACCACTTTTTATCTTTGGAAATTGAAATAATTCTGGATAGTCTATTAAAATTACTGAAGCACAGAATGGTACTGTTTTATTATATTAGATCTCAAATACAGCACACAGTCCAGATGCAAACTAGTTTTATCCTTATTTGGAAATAATTGTCATTGCAAATTGCTAACCTACTTTTACATCTCAATATACTGTATACTCATAGGACTGGGCTGCTTTTTCATTCTGGAATGAGCTACTTTCTAAACATTTGACACTTACCCACATTTGGCTAAATTCCATGGAAGCATCCCCTCAATTTTATGACTCTGAATCCAAGGGCTTTTTTTTTATATGCACCCTTTTGGAATGATTCATAGCATACCAAAAATCTTAGGCTGTTGTTCTTAAAATGAGAGAGATCACAGAAGCAGGAATAGGCAGGTGGCAGTCATACAAAATGTATGTATGGAGACACACATGCAGCTCAGGCTGCCTCATCTGGAAACATGCATTAAAAAAAGAATTGTTCATGAAAGCACTAATCATAACAAAGCGATTAGGCCTCCTTTCTTTTTCCTGATGACCCAGAGGAGGGGGTGATCGGTTTGCACCCAGGGTATAGAAGCAGGGGGCTTCTGGCGATGCCGCCCCCGCAAAGGAGATGACACCCCACCAGGTGAAAAGTACCTTCCCTGCAAGTATTGGCTGCCAGTTCAGCATGTCACCCAGCGGGCGCTATGCCGCATTGGTGCCATGGCGCAGCCCGCACCAATTTTTCACCCCCCACTCCCCCATATCCCATTCTGGAAAGGGGACCTCCGCCCACACACACACACACTCTCTCTCTCTCTCACACACACACACACACACATTCTCTCTCTATATATATATCTCTCACTCTCACTCACACACACACACATTCTCTCTCTCACACAAACACACTCACATTCTCTCTCTCACACAAACACACTCACATTCTCTCTCACACACACACAGCTCGCCTCGCCAGGAAAGGCCCCCTCTGCACAGTTGTGGCCCGTTGCCAAGCCTCCCTCTGACATCTATCGCCTGGCCAAAACGCATCCTTCCCCACCGGCCTTGCCCTGCCCAAAAGACTCGATCAGCTTCCCCCGTCGTCCCGCCACCTCTCTCCAGCCGCCGCCTGCTCTTTGCCTTACCTGTTTTGATGAGCCGCGGCGCGTCTTTCTCCTCTCTCCACGCCGCGAAAATCTGTAGGCGCTTCCCCACCACCACCACCACCACCTCCCCCTCCTCAGTAGGAAGCGGTGTCACTTGCAAAAAAAAAAAAAAAAGCCCAAAACGGAGGGTGGGGGGGGCGTGGGGGTGGGGGGTTGTTGCAGCACAGGGACTTCCCGGCAGCTCCAAATAAAGCCAAGTCCAGCTGGAGAGCGCGAAGAGAGGGTGGCGGCGGCGGCGGCGGAGGCAGTGGGAGGGGAAATAAAGCACGGGGAGGTGGGGTGTGTGGAAATGTACCGAGCGGGAGGCGTGTGCGTGACTGGTTTCCCAGCGGCGGCGGCGGCTTTGCTAGGACACTGAATGGAACCGGAGGGGAGAGGAAGCCTCTTAGGCCAAGGCCTTGGGCAAAGGCCGAAGGGTCTGAATTGGTAAGCCCCTTAAAGCCAAGGCCTCGTCAGGGAGAGCAGGTGCTGGGGAAATTGCCGTGGCTTCTTGAAAGGAGGGGAAGAAGTTTGCCGCCCTTCCTTCCAGTCTCTGTCTTCTTGCTCTGTGAGGTCCCTGTAGGACCTGCTGGCCGCCTTCCCATTCCTAGGCAATGTCAGATTAAAAGTGCCACAAAGGAGAAGGAGAAATCTGCTGCTTTTGTGCAATTGAAGCTGTTGTTATACTCAGTCGTTGTTTGGGAGACGGCCTTGGAGCAGGCTTTCCAAGGGAAGTTATAAATAAGATTGTGATGGGTGCAACTCCCATGGAAACGATGCTGGTTAGAAGTTTGGAGGGTGGGGGTGGCACTGCACTTCACGTCTGGAGGGTGTCAGCATTTGGAAGGCTGCTGTGATGCTACCCGTGGCCACAAGAGATGCGCATCACAGGTTAATTGAAACTTGCACAGTATTTTCTGCTAATCAGTTCCTTTTTTTCTGAATCCAGCACTCTTAACGAATGACAGGGCAATATTAACATTTAAAGGAAAGGGTTATAAGCACATGTTGGATTAGATGCACATGTTAACTGGAATGTAGGCACCTTGATAGAAAATAATGTGCCTAAATATTGTACTTTCTATTTTTAATGAAAGCAAATTTTAAAATAATTCCAGATTAGAGGCATAAAACCTAGGGCTGGCCTGCTAGAAGAAACATAACGTATATTTATAAATCTGTGCAATTGCCCTAAGAGAGACTTCAAAATAGAAAACTTTGAATGTTAATTGTTAATCTACTTTACTCTTACTTATTTATTTAGGATAATTATATCCTTCACTTCCTTTCTCAGAAGAGATACAACAGCAGTTAGTGTTTTTCAATAAATAAAAAAGCATTCCCTTGCTTCAAACACTGTTTATAGCTCAGGTGGAATTTCTGTTCCCTTAGAAAAGAGCCTTTGACAGCTAGGCTGCATCTATAAAAGTAGTTCCCACTGTGGGAGGAAGGGTTATGGGATGTATCTAAATCTGGAATACCAGAGCACAAAATGTCTCAGTTCCAGAAATCTGCCAACAACTCTGAAATGGCATTAAATGCAGGATTGCTACAGATGGTGACCATATTGCCACCACTGTACTGGTGCTAATTCATCTAAAGAGGAATGATAGTCTACTAATAGTAATGTAGACAGAACAATTAAACAGTGGAACCACACTGGAGATTTTTAAGAAGAGATTGTACAATTATTAGTCTGAACTGATATAGGGTTTCCTGCGGTTAGATTAGATCTCAAAGTTCCCTTCCAACTCTGTTATTCAGTTAAATCCATAGTTTCCCCTCAAATGAAGACTGTATAGTTAAAAGCCTAAGGCAGTGGTGGCTCCTGTGCCAAAAATTGCGAGCATGCCAGCACGCCCATACTCACGTGCCAGCACCCAGAATGCAATGCCCCCCACGCCCCCTGCGCATGCCCACACAATCCCCACCCCCTTGCCTGCACTGCACTTCACAGCTGATTTTTGGGCTGGTTTGAGGCCTTTTCGGTCTCCCAGAGGCTTGGAAAAACCTCTGCAAGGCTTCTCAGGCCGAATTATAGGCCCGTTTCATCACTTCTGGTATTACAGGAAGTGACAAAATGGGCCTATAATTCGGCCTGAGAAGCCCTGCAGAGGCTTTTTCCAAGCCTCTGGGAGGCTGAAAAAGGCCTCAAACCAATGGGAAAAAAAATCAGCTGTGAGGCGTGGGCTTGTGCAGAAAGGTAAGTTTGCCTGCAGCTCGCGTGCCGGCATAAATGGCTCTGCGTGCCACAGGTTTGCTATCATGGGCCGAAGGGATGTCCTTAGTGTGGAGCAAATACATTCTTACACAGACAGGTGTATGATCAACTATTTCTTTACAAGTAGATTGACTTGTTATTTCTGCAGTACCACACTTGCTGAAGTGTGAAAAAAGTATATTCCTGTCTACCCCCACCACAAATACCTCCAAATCTTCATACCATCACTCAACTCAGTTGAAGGCTGAAATTTGAAGCTACCTGAATTGGAAACTGACAATGAATCTGAGTGAAGCATTAACACCTTGCCATTGTATGGATGAGTTAGAGAGCAAAGGGGGGGGGCAGACACTGATAGGGAGGGTTCATGATGTGAATTTTGTGATGTTCATATATCTAAAATGCCAAGCTGTTGTGGTTTGGGGAGCTAGTTTGAACCATAGCCAAAAGTTCATCTCAATTTTTGTGGGTTTTTTTGTTTTAGAATTCAAGATTTTTGTGGGTTCTACTATTAGTGTAGAACAAAAGTTGGCAACCTTTTTTTTGCAAAGGGCCAGATCCTGCCCTTTCTTGCCTCTTTGTGCGCGGCTGTCAGGACTGCAGGCCAGACAGTCTGGCAGGCATTAGATAGCACCATCTCTCCAGCAAGGAGGCTGTAGATAGACTACTGCTGTGGCCTAGGATTCAGCCAGGCCTAATCCTGTCCTGGAAGCTCAGCTGAGGCTCCAACCTGCCAATCTGTCCATCCATTCTTAGCTTGTGGGCTGTATAATAACTGGTGGGCTGGATTTGGTCCACAGGTTGTAGTTTGCTGGCCCTTGGATATAGACAGTCTGAACAATGCCCTTTAAAAACTTACAGAGGGAGAATTGGTAGTCCTAATTTATGTTATATGAGCCCCAGGAAAAAATGAGAAAATCTTGGCTAAACAACTCCAAAGAATCAACTGTGTGGAACTACTCATTCTTTTGCAACGTTAGAACGTTAAGCAGTCTGAGGCTCTACTGGAAAGTGGAGGCCGAAATGTTGGCTTAGGCTGTGGAAGAAACTCCATGGTGCTTATGCTGACCAAGAATATTGGTAAGAGCAGGGATCTGTGTGTTCACACCTGCATAACAAGTAAATAAACTTCATATTATAGAGGCAGAATTTTAATAATTTCCTTCCAAGGAACTAGAAATCCAATAAACACTGTGTCCCCTGAAACTTTCCATTGCTTCAAAATGAAATGCAGTTTCTCACTGTGTTCATTGGTAAGTGTCAAGCACCAGGAAAAGAAAGAGATCCAGACAGTTCACATGGCTATAAAGATTTATTACAAGTTTAAGCTCTCTACAAGAATCTGAACTACTAACAGATCAAGGGAAATTAGCAGGAGATAAGAATAGAAGGAATTCAAGCGATTTAGATCTCTTGTGGCCCAAAGGGACTCATGCCTGATCATGCGTTTGACTTCTCCCTTGGGCTCAGCCTGGTCATTTCCTACATCGAGGATGTGCCCACGTTAATATCTGGAAAGTGCCAAATTGTCGAACTATGCTTTAAAATACGGTATGTTCTCTTTTCTTCCTTTCAGTCAAAAGAATTCTAAAGCAGTGTGCGTGGGGGGTGGTAATTAGAATTTCCTCTAATCCTAATTCATTCCCATCTTTACTTCAGATTAATTAAAACCATAAAAAGTGGCTATAGGAAATACAAGAACAGAACACATTTTTAAATAGACTTAAAAATAAATAATCCTGCATGTTCCCCATGAAAATATATTTTAAAAGATCATCCTGCGGGTGGTGGTTACATCCCGTTTTTGCCACAGTTGTTAAGTGAATCATGCAGTCATTAAGGAAATCTGGGTTCCCCCATTGACTTTGCTTGCCGGAAACCAGCTGGGAAGGTTACAGATGGTAATCCCATGATCCTGGGACATTGCAGCTGTCATAAATACATTCCAGTTGTCCCTGAATGATGATCACATGACCATGGGGTTGCTACAAGAGTTGTAAGTGTGAAAACTGGTCATAAGTAACTTTTTTCTGTACTGTTGTAACTTCAAATGGTCCTTAAGCAATTGCTTATAAGTCGAGGACTACCTGTATTTCTACCTGTGTGTATGAGACGTTTGGCTCCACCCAATTTGCATCCGCACTCCAGCTAGTGTAACAACCGCCACAAAAGTTAAGAGCAGCCTTTTGACCTTCCACAGCTTGCCCTGCAAAATAATTTTGAAGATCTTTTCTACTTCTAAATCACAGCCTCCAGAAACTATGCAAATTGCTTGGCAAGGATGAAGGAATGATTTGTCACTGCTTTTTTCCAATTCAGATAAAAATGATCATATAAAAATGGTCATAGGCCTCTAGGATGTGAAATGCTACTGTTCTCATCCTTAAGGCTTATCCTGGTACGCCTACATCCACCCCAGAAGTTCTGATCTAGAAGTTATGGACCACTGCCTTAGTGATATCATTGCATTGCGATAAGACTTCCATAGCCTCAGTGGGTGGTTTGGGTATGTTTTAAAAACACCTGTTCTCAAGAGAGTAAAATATGTAAGCTTGGGATCAGTGTAGGAAGTTACTCTGTCCTTCATGCCCGACAAATAAGCTTCTGGAATTGGCTGATCACTAAGAAGATCTCTTCTATTGACCTTAGATCCCAAACATGTTCCTATTAACATAGGCAGTCTTTCAGATAATCAGGTGGCTAACTGTGTTTAAAGAGGAAACTCTTGTCAGACTTCCATACTGCCTCTATGGGCTGCATTGCTTTGGAAGGAGGGTTAGTTATTTTAATGTTAATACTTCAGTGTATTAAAAGTGAAATAACATTTTAATGATGCAACATTAAAAATGACACCCTTGAACACTGAAATCAATGGAAATACATTCCATTTTCCATTAAAGTATTCTAATTATACTGATGGTTTGCTATAATTTTTTATCATTAAGTACAGATATTATTATTTAAGTGGAGTCTCTTTTGAATAAGGCTTGATTTGTGATAATGTCATGGACACATACATGGGTTTGGGGCACAGGGAGGAGGCACAGAATTGAAACAGTTTTATTTTTCACTTTTCAGTACTACAAGGTATTTCTTAGTGGTCTCCTATCCAGGAGCTAACCACTTCCAATACTGCTTAATTTTCCAGGAGCAGCTAAGCATGGCAAAGGGCCGCCACCAAGCCATACATTTTAAGACTGTCTCATCTTATGAAATCCACTGGACACTTTTTTGTGTTACTCTTTTTAGAGCAGGAATTGCCAACCGTTTGGACCTCAAGGACAACCAAACTCATAATTTTAAATCCCGCGGACCAGAGACCTTGGGAAAATCCCCCCAAAAGTCTGCAGGAAAATTCCCCACCCCATTTTCCTACCAATCGATCGTTCTTTACTATCTCTAGCTCCATTCTCGGGGTGGGGGGAGAGAGAGAGAGAGAGAGAGAGAGACTTTTGGCTTCATGAAAGGAAAGCAGCAGAAGTCTTTCTTTCTCTCCCCCAAACTCTGCCAGAAATGAGTCTTTGTGAGACTTATCGCGCCAGCACAGTCTCTTGGAGCAGGATGCCTTGCAGGGTCCCAAAGACTCATTTCTGGTGGAGTTTGGGGGAAAGAAAAAAAGACTTTTGCTGCTTTCCTTGCCTGCAGCCAAAAGCAGAAGAAGAAAAAAGTGGAAAGAAGGAGTTTAGTGGCCATGCCAGGCGTGTGGGTCGCATAGGGCAAGTTCCCCCCATTCCCCTCACTACCTCGTGTTGTTTGCAATGCAAGTAACGCAAGCCTTCTGTTCTCACGGGTCATATAGGCGGTGCAGCCTTGTGTTCCTGCACAGCCTGGATTAATTGCTTTGGGGGTGACATTTCTCTGTGGACCACCAAAATTTTCTCGTGGACCACCAGTGGTCCCTGGCCCACTGGTTGGTGGCCACTGTTTCAGAAGATGTATCAGTCAGTTACAAGTGGTCCTTGCCATACAACAGTTCATTTAGTGAACATTCAAGGTTATAATGGCAGTGGAAAATGTTATTTACGGCCATATTTTCACATTTATGGATGTTACAGCACCTCCGTAGTCATCTGATTTACATTTGGATGTTTGACAACTGACTCACATTTATGGCAGTTGCAGTGTCTTGGAGTCATGTGATTGATTCCCTTTTGTGACCTTCTGACGAGCAAAGTCAATGAGGAAACCAGACTCACTTAACAACCATGTTACCAATTTAACTGCAGTGATTCACTTAACAAATGTGGCGATAAAAGTCATAAAATGAGGCAAAACTCACTTAACAAATTCCTCAGCAACATACATTTTGGGCTCAATTGTAGTCATAAGTTGAGGACTACCTGCATAGTTTTCTCTTCAGTGAAATTAGATTGCTCTTGAAGTTAATACAGGTACAGTAGTCCTCAAATTTATGGCGGATCATTTAATGATTGTTAGAAGTTACAATGGCTTCAGATAGTATGCCTTACGGTCCATTAACCTTCTTGCTCATAAAGCACTTCCAGCTGTTGTAAAATATCACACTCCTCCCTGCGGTCATACTATTACATTTTAGGCACTTAGCAATCTACTCACATTTAGGACCAGTTGCAGCATCCTATGAATATGTGACCACAATTTGTGACATTTTTGCCAGTTTCCAGTCCCAGTTGTAGGATAAATTGAGGATCGCCTATAACATTTGTTTGTCACTGTCTACCTACATCCCTTTTATGGATTTTTGGGGTATGATTTCTATGATTTCACATTTTCCTTCTGTGGGCAGAATATTTATCTGTGGAAGGTTTCCAATCCACTGGACTATTTTTTCCAATTTTTCTGAACCCCAGTACTGTCCCTTGTCTGCCTCCAAATCTAACTTCAGTGTAAGGGTGCCATCTTACCATGCTAGAAACACTCCAAAATGAATAGGAAACCTATTAACCGTTGTCTCCCCTGCATTCTTTCTAGGCAGTTTTCCTATATTTCCTACAGATAGAATATACCTTTTGTAACATTTAAATAATAGAAACTTTCCATGAGTCCTCCAATCCAGAAAAAAAAATATTCCTGAAGTGTATATGCTTTAAAGTGTATATACTTTCAATCAGATAGCTAATTGTGTTATAATTTCTCTGTGTCAAATACACTAGATGATCTCATTTGAAAATATAAAGTGCTATGTCATAGTATTTTGTTTCTTTAAACATGGCTGACTTACAGCTTTCCACATGACATTTCTTATTAATAGAATCCTGCATATAGCTCTTGATAGTTACACAACACTGCAAGTTCATGTAGAAGGTATGCGGTTTTGCTTTATTAACACATTTATAATAGAAAGCAATTGTCAATCTCGTGTTCATTATGAAGGGAACGTTCAATTCAATTCATTTTGGGTACTTTTAAGGACATGTCCATATAGTTTCTTGGCAGCAATATGGAACTCTTATTTCCTTCCCACCGGGTATTGTTTTTACTTCCAAGTTAATACTTCTGCTCTGGTATTTTTTGCTGGTCTCCCATCCAAGTAGTATCAAGGTTTGACCCTGCTTAGCTTTAAGATCATTCAAGGTTAGCAATACATGCTCTGGAACTTTGGGGCAACTTGGTTTGATGCAACAAATCTTTTAAGGATAAGGTTACATTAATGTCATTTAAATACTGCTTTCTATTTCTGTAAGGATCTGTCAATGAGTACAATTAGAAAAAGTGTCAAAAGAGGTAAAAGCAACTTGTTAGAGTCAGGCTTTGGATTCTGGGACTGTCCTTCCTTTTTTTTTGGCTGCTGTAAGCCACAATGATTGGGTAATCGGCATTATGAAATTATCAACGGTGTGACTTGAAATTTCAATCTTCTCTGGGTTTTCTTTCCCCCCAAAATGAGAATTTTTAATTTTGGAATCTATTAATTTTAAGGATTAATGGATTTATTTAAGTTTGGGAGTTTTAATTATCCAATTGTAAACCACTTTTAGCTTTTCGGGGAGAAACAGTAAGTACGGTATGCTTGCAGTATGAAAATAAAATAACAGCACACCTTAATTATTCAGTAATAATCAGTGAACTGAGACTATTTTCAAGTCCTAAATATACAATTAAAAATGAAACGTATTTCAAACAACTCTAAGAATACTATTAGTAAATCAGCTCCCAGTGTTTTCTCTCTCAGATTCCTAAGTTCTGTCTCAAATCTGAAAGGCCAAGAACTCATAAGTAACAGTGAAGGATGGATAATAACTATGATGTGTAATTACATTGAGGTGGTTTGTTTTCTGATGAAACTCTGCATAATAAAAATATTACACCTAGACATACGTAGCATCAGTCCCCTCAATTTTATCTCTTCTGATACTGTAGCACAAGGGAGGTAATCTTGGAATGTGGGATCCTATGATACACACAGATCTGTGGCCACTTATTTAAAACAGTGGCCTCCAATCTCCAACCGGTGGTGGCAGGAGGGGGGGGGGGGGGGATAAAGGATGGTTTTACATGCGCGTGCCACTTTCAGAAATTCAGCATCTCACATGCTCGCGCACCACTTCTGCAGCCCAATTCTGAATGGGCTGCAGCCCAGCACGGACCAGTGGTTGGGGACCCCTGATCTAGGAAATGTTTAATTTCTATCTGCCTCAATAAGACACTGAGAATAGTGTGCATATTATTTCAGTGGTGGTGCTTTTGAAAATGTAAAGACAAAACAAATCTATATTCTTTCAGAATGAGAACAGTGGTTTTTTTTTATGGATTTATAGGCCTGGTTCCAATTTTTAGAGGAATAGCATGCTGATGTTCCACAACGTAATTATGCATTGCATGTAATGTAGCACTTGTTTAAAATTTAATTTGACGGCACTGCATAAATAAAGGCAAACCAAATAACATTTCATTTGTCTCAATCAACCTTTTTAAAACCATGAACCAACTGTTTACTCAATAGGGGGAACAATGAAATGCATGTTAAAATGTCTTGATGCATTAAGAAACTTATTTTGTGTACAACTGTAAAAAGTTTGGATTCAATGACATTTTTATTATTTTAATACAAGTGTATAGATTAGAAGATCTGAAACATTATAAAGCAATATACATAATAAATAACATGCACAGTAGTCATGTTATATATCTTATATAACACTGGCTAGTATTCAAAATAAATCCAGTGACATTGGAGAACTCCATAAAAATGCTATCCTGTCTTCCCTTTTATGAAATTGTTCAAGTATAAAAGATTCCAATACAGTCTAAAATATTAAATTTCTTTTTAGGTCAAGAATAAAAATTACACATTATTGCAGTTCACAGGACAAATGAAAGCAGCATTTCCTAGCTAAGGAATAATAGTTGATCTATATAGAGATGAAACTGAAAAATGACCCCTTTTCATAGTAGAAAATACCAATAACCCACTCTAAAGACATGATGGGTATTCCTTTATGATGTTTGCACATATTGTATTTAAGATTAGGGCTTCAGACTTTATCATTCATATAGCTAATTGAGAAAAAGTCTCATCAAAATTAGTGGGACTAAAAATTCAATTCTGGATTACTGTTATGGTACTGGAACTATTTATCTGCAACTCAGTCATCACATGGGCAACCAAGTGTCTTTACAGTAAACTCACAGGCTGGACAAATCACATGCTATTTCACCATATTGTTCAGCCAATTCCCATGGTTTCCATATGCAGACATTATTATGGATGTGTGTGACCAATAATATAAATATAGCTCCTATTATACATCACAGTAATTTTTTTTATTGAGTCTTACTCCTCAATTGGTACTGTATATGTAGTATCTGAACATCTTTCTGAGTAAGTTTATTGAAAACCAGTAAAGCTTTCATCCAAGAAAACTGGTATTCAGTCAGTGAAACAGCGGGAAAATCATGAAACTAGCATCTTAAAGATCAAAACCTTTCCAAAAGTTTTAAAATACCCTTACCAAGGTATGTTTATTGAAGACAATAAACCCATGTCAGCATCTTTAATTGCTTATATTATTTTATATTCTACTGCTAAACCTGCTAAATAACTTACACTATGAGATGAATACAATATTTTACAGTTTCACATCTAAAGTGGGTTTCTTTAGAATGCAGCATCGTACAACTTTCAAAATAAATATATCTTTAAATAGCATTACAATTAAGGCACAATATAGCTCACATAGAATTAACCTTTGAAGAATTGCAGTCTCAACAAGTAGCCGCATGGAAGAGGCCTATGTTTTGCAAATAAATATTTAAATAGGAATTAACTTGTATACAAATCATTTCAAAAAGCATTCCCTAGTACAGTTCTTAAATATTAAAATTCAGCAAATTTCTTCCTGCCTTTATTCACAAACCATGAATAGATACAGTAAATAAAAGGAGAAAGCTGCTGTAGGAGAGAGCTGATCCTGTTTAAGAATCAGAATAGCTGACTCTAGCAGTCAAAATTGCTCTAAAAGTGAAACAGGATGGGGAGAGGGATTAGAATGTGACAACCTCATCAAATGAGAACAAGTGATGTGTTCTTTCCAGAACGGGCTGTGTCATTGATTGTCTGTACAGCTGTTACACCCTTTAATTCCACACCACTTGCTCCATAGTCCCATTCATAGAGAGGACAGATGAGAAAATAACTTTGATGCTGTCTACCCTTCCCCCATCTCCCAAGGGCCATCTTCCTTAGTTTGTTTGATGCCCAATATGAGATCGTCCAAAAAATATTTTTCTACTCATTCACACAAAATAGGCCATACTAAAAAATTGCAATGACAGCCAGCGCTTTCAATATTTAAGTAATAGTAATCTTCTACTTGATACGGTAGTTACGGATTGCTCACCTGAACTTTTTACCCTGGATACTGTAAAATGCACCTTATTTTTTTTAAAAAAACAGCTTTTTTTTGGTTACTTTAGCTATGCTTTCATGATAAGATGATGCTTAGAAACTCTTACAATATCTTATCCCACAATATTATTCATTCTATGGGAGGCATAATGCTTTAAAAGACTGTGGTATTTGTTCTTATACTATTCTATTGCATTGTAGTTTTTTTCTTTTTTAAAGCTGGATAACTTAAAAAGTTAATTATTTCTACTGGAAGGCTTGAAGGTAAATTGATAGGAGTAATAACAAAGGATGCTTTCTTGCCATGTCCATCTGCTATTGCATACGATCTGTTTGCAGTTGCTGTGGCTGGTATTGGCCAAAAGCAGCTGCTGCAGCTGCAGCTGTTCCAGGCGCTGCTGCAGTGATAGGTTGCTGGACTGCATAGCCATATCCCCCAGCAGTGACATATCCTGCAGCAGCTGGCGAAGCTGCATAGGGATACTGGTCATAAGCTGCAGCTGCTGCAGCGGCCGCCGCTGCAGAGTACTGAGCATATGCAGCTCCCGTGTAGTCAAGGTAGGGTGTGGTGGAAGTAGCAGCTGTAGGCTGGACATGTGGAATAACCACTCCAGGTTGCACGAAAGCTTGCGGATATACATAATGAGCAGGGATCCTGTTGAAAAACAGAAGATAAAGTTAGGCCACTGGGAAACCTCACTCCCCGGTCCAGAACTAAAAACCAAACTCAAATTTAGTTGTTGTTATATGCATAGGGTTGCCACAATAATTAATTTCAGTTATCGTCTTGCAAGCTAAAAAGGAGACACACTGATGAAAATATATATGTGTGTGTGTGTATGTGTGTTTTAAAAAATAGTAGTGTCACGTTGTTAGTGCCAACTTACAACACTAATCAGAATTGCTATAAAGGCACACTACTAATTTTAAAATACTGATAATCTTAACATGTACATTTGTTAAAAGAAAAATTAAAGAATCCTGGTTTGGGACTAGACGACATGGGGTGCATAGCCACAGAGAAGTGACTAGTTTTCCCCCTAAGATTTGTAATATACTGAGAGTTTATATGATTCTTTCCTTAGAATATATTTTTGGTAACCTACATGTTTAGTTTCATGATCCAATACCGATGATTTCACAGGACTTCTGCTTATTCCATTGCATTACCCACATTATTCAAATGGATATGATGTAGGGTAACAAATATTTTGTATTGTGGCAATCCTACTTGAATTGCTATGCACACATTAATTCCTCTGCAACTTCAGTCATCCTTATTAAAAAATAATAAATAAATAAAAACCACAGGCGACAAAAGGAGTTTAAATAGAAGTTCACAGGTGTGGTAAACACAGCAAGAATCACACTTGTCAAACGAACTATAGTGCAATTCACTCCGTCACAAAAGGCTATTGAGGGGAAGCTATATAGATGCCATTAAAATACATGACAGTGACCTCTGGGTAGATGTGCATCACACTTCTGAAGAGGTTGTAAGGCCATGAAAGTCAAACCTGTTATGACATATCAGGCCACGGAATCTTGTGCCACCTTCCTTATTTCTATATAAGGCATAGCTTTGGAAGGAAATAGGGAGAGCTGGGGTAGAATTATGTTCAGGTAGATCTAGTGTTTAATAAAAAAAAAAGGAGAAACATATTTTGAGGAACAACCTTGCTGTTATTACATACATACTTCAATATTCTCCTTACTATTAAACATTCCATTTTTTTATGTGTGTACCGCTAGAAGCACAAGCAGGCCACTGTTGATATTTGTAATAAAGCTCTCATATGTATAGAGAACAATACTTCTGTGGTGCTTTCAACACGCAAATGCTTCAGGTATTATCTCAGGATTACTTACGAACAGCTTGGTAATGGAGACCGTGGTTATTATGCATAGAATAATAATAGTTTGCTTAAAAATCTCTGAATAAATCTGCATGGCTTAAAATAAGCTCTGCTTGTTGCATGCAGCTATACAAGTTGCTAATTCCCCACCTATATGTATATGGATTGATCCCTTGTATCTTACGTATCCAACCTATTACTCTTGTATCTTATGTATCGAACCTATTACTCCCTTTGGAATAAACAGAAACTTCTCCAAAGTTTTAACTTGCAGCTAAAACTTTTATCAGGAAATCAAACTGTCTCTCCTACATAATGTGTAATTCTGATAAGATTCAGGGAACACGCACACACGCATAGATGCAGAATGAAAGCTTTCAGCTTCTCATGCAATGTAAGTTTCCTTTCTCTCTATTGCACAGATTACATCCTCTTGATCCCCCTATAACCAATTTAATACAGCTGCATTGAAAAATTATTTTCAACGTTCATATGATGTTGCCAAGCAAAAAATGTTTTTAGTTATATAACACTACTGCATTAGAAAGTAATTTTTTGGACTTAAAATCCACACAGCTTTGCTTTGAAACAACTACCATCTGTAAGAAATGGTATAGGATCTCCTGTGTGAGTAGGGGGTTGGACTAGATGACCTACAAGGTCCCTTCCAACTCTGTTATTCTATGTTCTATGTACTCCCCCTTCAATGCCTACAATTCAATATTAAGGATCCAACTAAAAAAATCATAATTATTTTCCGACTGTCCTGGATAGGAAAACAGCAACACATTAAGGATGCATATAAGAAGAGATTATTGAACAGAATGACAGTCACTTGTTAAGAATTTTTTTTAAATACAGAAAAAATTATTCATCTCTTATATTGAGTGTTCTGTAAAGAAATCTATGATATTAAAGTCAATAATAACTTTGTTTTTGTATGGTTTTAAATAGATTTAAAACCATATAGTAATTTGATCATAATGCTCATTTAAAAACAGATCAATTGCCAAGGATCATTTCTATCAGACTTAAGACTTTAGAAGACACATGCAGATCACTTTGTTATAGTTAAGTCATAGCTCTGTTCTGACAGAAGCATCATCATCATGGACTTTTAAAGTTGTTTCGTTGTTAGAATATCATGATGAATCTATGTATTCAAGTACTTGTAATTTGTTTCTATTAAGCTAAGAAACAAACAGGTGGGAGAATTATGAAACTTTACCCCTTTAGAACTTCGTAGCCTACGATTTGCATGCACTCTGTTCAGGCGCCCACTGTTATGCCATATCTCACATGATTGACAGCGAAAGCTGCAGTGGGTCTATTTTTGATCATCTGTCATGCGACAAGAGCTTCCAGCTGAGTAAAATGGCTTTATAAGGCCAAAGTAAACGTCCATCTGTTGGAAACGCCAGCATGCAGAGATTGTCATGATACTAAAATGCTAGCTCCTTTTATGTTCTTCAAGGTCAAAAAGTTAAAGAGCAGCTTCTCATTAGGTTGTTCAGGCATCTTGATGCAACAGATTGAAAAAAGTTCTTCTGAACTTACTTTTGGGAGAAACACTGGATTCTGCACCTTTTTCCAGATTTTTCAAAGGTAGTTTTCTTTGATACATTAGAAATAGGCACTGAAACTCATCCATTTTCCTTCAAGATTATTATAAACACACACTTACATGCAAGTAACCCTACTGAACAGAGTGTTTCCTTACTTCTATCAAGCAAAAGCAAAAATAAGATTTTGAGATTTAGATTATATATATTGTGCTGGGTCCTCATGGCATTGCATTTCATTTGATCCCAACAAATACCTGTGGTGGCCTTAATTCACTCGAGCTATACCGGAATTAAAACAGTGTTTTCCCTCATACACTAAAAAGACTTATCACAGATAGAGCTGCAGGCACTTCACTAACCAAGGTGATCCAAGAAAATGGGGTAAACTCACCATGTATCAACAATTGGTATGGGTAGGCCATTCTCCCTTTAGTCTTTGCATTGTGCTTTCTAGGGCCATTTTTTTCCTAGGAAAGGCTAACCCATTTTTTTTTTCAAACGGGTCTCCCGGGATCAGAGTCCTGGATTAGTCTGAATAACAGCTGACCGACAGTAGTGGTGGAACAGCTGCACGATGGCAAGAGAGAGCTGTCTTTCTGCTTCTTTTCCCACACCTGTTAGCTGTAGTTCAGGCTGCTTTTAAAGACGGGTTTCATGTTCATTGGAGCAGTTCTCAAACCATGTCTAGGAGTCTAGCAGACCATTATGGGTCAAGAAATATTCTGGAATAGCACTGTTCTGTAAGAATGCTAAGCTACTATGTCCAAAAGGAGTCTAGCAGACAATTTTTTGGTTCATTTTGAATTCACTTGTAGAGCAGATAGGCAAAAATAGAGTTGAGTTTTGACAGATTGCTCAAGATATCTATCCAGACATTGTTAAAACTTTCTGCCTCCCAGGCTCTTTCCTATCCCAATGTACAGTAAGGAGAATAACGGCCACTTTCATGCCTATTGGTGACATGGTGGAAGGTGTACTAAGAGATGGGGTAAACAAAGCTGGAGGAACCTCCAACCCTTAACATAATCTCTGTACCATGAATATGGATAGAATCACTTTCCAGCTTTGTGTCTAGGTCAGGATAAGCTCTGTCAGTGGGGACATCATATTTTATGCCAGTATAAATTTTTTTTTGCTAGCTCAAGGACTGGTAAGTAGTACTTTTAAGTCAGTCTTTTTTTAAAAAAAAAAAACCCTTAATGGGTCTCAGTTCTGAAAAAACATGCATATTACAATATATATGGAGCCTCGGTGGCGCAGTGGTTAGAGTGCAGTACTGCAAGATACTCCCACTGCAATTTGGCAGAATCCCACCAGGCTCAAGCTTGACTCAGCCTTCCATCCTTCTGAGGTGAGTAAAATGAGGACCCAGATTGTTGGGGGCAATATGCGGACTCTGTAGACCGCTTTGAGAGGGCTGTAGACTATAAAGCAGTATATAAGTCTAAGTGCTATTGCTGTTGCTATATCATTGTAAAATCTGGGGTTGGATTCATTCCTTTCAAAAGAACTCACTTTAATGTGTGTGTTGAACTTGTTATATAACTATATCATTTTTATTCAGAATTCAACCCTTACTGAATTCAATGAGTAATTATATTGAGCTAAATATGTTGTGTACGTGTGAATACCATCACAAAAGTAATCTTCAACTTGCAACCGTTTGTTTAGTGATCATTCAAAGTAACAACGGCACTGAAAAAAGTTACTTAGGACCATTTTTCACACTGTTGTAGCATCCTGCCAGTCATATGTTCAAAATTCGGATGTTTAGAAATTGGTTCATATTTATGACAGCTGTCATGTCCCAGGGTCATGTGATCACCTATTGCGACCTTGTGACAAGCAAAGTCAATGGGGATGCCAGATTCCCTTTATAACAGTGTTACTAACATAACAACTGCAGTGATTCATTTAACAACTGTGGCAAGAAAAGTCATAATATAGGGCAAAACTCACTATTTCGCTTAGCAATAAAAATTTGGGGTTCAGTTGTGGTTATACATTGAGAACTGCCTTTAAAGCATTTAGCATTTTCACAGTAACTGCAGTGGAGTCAGAATATTTAAGTGGTAACAGATTTCCAGTAGAGTATAGATAGTCATGTATAAAAGCACCAACATTAAGCTAAGATGTATTATGATAAGAATGACCTATCCTCTTTCCAGAATTTTGGATTTTGCCTTTTGAATTTGACAGGACATAAGGAAAATTTTGGAAACATTTACTTCCAGTATTCTTTTAATTAATTGCTACTCATTGCACTGTATAAGCCTAACTAAAAATAAGTTTGCACTTTATTTTTACTTTCGAATGTATTATTTGCAGAAGAATTGGATGTCGGTTCCACCTGTTTTCCAATGAGTCAAATTTAATTAACTCAATTAAGCATCAAATCACTGAATTTCATTGGCTTGGCATCAAATCACTGAATTTCATTGGCTTGGAGCCTGCTTCAATGCCCAATTCTATAAGTTGCACTGGGAGATTATGAAGTCCACAGCATTTCAGAGTGAGAGATAATTACCTCTGAATTTATTATTTTATTTTGGTGATAATTAATGTGATATTTTTATTTGCTGTGTGCTACTGAGAATCTTTCAATGTGGGCAACATATAAATAATGTAAAATAAAAATTGTAAAAAGTCTACTAGCAAGCACATGATCTGACTCATTCAGTGAATAAATCTGAGTCGTTCTATCTCTGTGTCTTCCTTCAAATAAACCTGTCTTGATTCTAGCAATGTGTGAGACACAAAAAGCAGAGCATGAATCTCCCTGGCACTCTTATAGACAACACTCATGATATGAGCCCATCGTACCAAGTCAACACCCTTCCCCTGCTTTGTCCATACATGAAAGGAAACCTGTGTCAATATTTGAAGCTCAACAAAGCAGAAAGCCTTATCAAATCTGTTGAACTCAATCACCTATTCACAATCATGCCACTGTACTGCTTTAGATTTTTACAACCACTGAAAATCTAGCATGGCTGCAGGAGTAGCCCCAAATTGTTGCTTCAGTTTTATCTCTGCTGCTCTGGTTTGTATTCCATCCCTTCAGGGCTGGCAGGAAGTTATTTTGGGAAACAAAGAACACAAGGGAGGAATTACACTTCTCCCATCCTGCTTTCAGCAGTTCTGATTCCATTCAGGATACAGGATGTCTGCATTTGGGGTTTTTGTTTTTACAAAAGTGTAAAAAATAATAATAATCCAGAGCTGAGCAACCTCCGGAAAGGTAACTAGGAGAATTACTGGTGATAGGGGGTGGGGGGAGCAAACTGTTTACATCATCATTGGCTATGTAATCTGAGGTGACCACAGTGCATAACTTTCTTATTGTTTGTAAACATTGTTTAGTGGTTATTGAGTTAATGCAGCCAACTTAATTGGTATGAAGATACAGCCAAACCATCATGTAATTATGATTTGGGGTAGGGAAAAGATTGACCCATCAACACATTGGCTTACTTCCATGAAGTAACACAGATTCGTATAGTTTAAAGTATTATTTTTGTCACAAGGAACCACATATTTCTGTAACATCCAAATGTAGGCATTAAATGAAGAAATCAGAAAGAGAAAAGAAAGCCCCTGGATTAAAAAAAAATGTTGAATTTTAAAAATATGTCATTGTTCCTAATAAAGTTATTTTTAAAAACCAGTTTAAGACCCAGGTAAAGGATAGATTGTTTTCCAAAATAAAGTAACCCTAAATTATAGTAGGTAAACTTTATTACCGCTTTTGATTATTAACATATCCAGGCACATCCAGAAGGGATGAGGGAGGTTTTGAACAGCTCGTACTATATTCAAATAAATCCAACAGGCCATCATGTGGAGCAATTGCCATTTTGCACATATATTCCAAGAAATAATAAAATTCTGAGCAAATAAAGTTTTATATATTTAAAAGTTCCTAGAATAAAATAGGATTGTTTTTAGTGATGAAACAGCAAGATAAAACTGGATAAAGATTTTATAAATATATGGCTAGCCATATATGACAAGAACAATGGATGAACAATGGAACCATTAGGACAAAAACAATGGATTGGAGAACATAGATGCAAAATAGGGCTACTATATCCATCTCCAGTGATTTTGGTGACTATTAGGTGATAACAAAGAGTTTGGGTTTTTGGTATTTATTTGCTGTCATCTAATAGTCATCTGGATATTTGCAACCCAGATGCTTCATCTTATCAGAAAAAGATATTATATCAAGATCCATCATTATCTCTGCATACTATAATACCACCTAGACAGCAGATGTTTTGAAATTTATCTTAAGAAAAACTATCTCTGAAATACTCATTATATCATAAAATCTTTATTGAGGCTTACCCCATCCTACATATTTTTATAATATTGTTTTTGTTTATTGTTATACTGTAATGCTTGCAATCTGACAGTTGTTTTGGAGCACAGCAACATTAGTTGGTGTGCAAAAAAATTCTGAGGCCACATATCACCATTCCATTCAGTACAATGGAGAAATGGTTCTAGAAATATGAAATCATATACTCTATAGCTGGCACTTTTACTGGATGAACACACAATAGATATTCAGGAATGCTGACTATCACAGCACTGTAATATGCCACTAAATCAATGTAAGCATCTGCAACATCTACATAATGTAGATGAACTGTTGAACAGTGTACAAATGGACAAAACAGAAGACCATAAGTTATGGACTGCAACGTAGCTAAAATATCAATTTGAGATATTTGAAGTATTTCTTTAGTCACTTATTTACTAAGGAGCAATTTCTATTAAATTTAGAGGAGTTAACTTTTGATACAGAAGTATCAAAACTATGCTGTTACTTATAGTAGTTCCTTTGACTACATAGTTTTTGGCTTTTCATCTCCATGGCTGTATGCCAAACTACACTTGTTGAATTTCCCTCTTTTACAAAACACCGGCCTTTTGCAAAACTGTTATCTTTCTCAATAGACTGGCTGAATGCCAAGCTACATTGCAGGGAAGAGAAATTAATCTTTCCTCCCATACTATGATCCCAGCATGAATGGTCCTCCTGAAGCTGCAATTTCACAATAATAGCAAGTGTCAGGAGAGCCGATGTGGGAGGAAAAAAAAAATCCTCTTTTTTGCACACTTCGCTCATGGTGGTAGTGGGAGGGGCTTCTCTAGATTTTTAAGAGAAAATAGTCTTGTGACACCTGTCAGAATGATAGAAAATAATATTCTTCTCATTCTATCTGTTTAGTTAAATCAGTTGTTTTGGTAAATTATGCTGTATAAATATTTGATTTAGAACAGTAACACTCCTTAAGGGAGTAGGTAGGCGTTTATTTTGATGAACAGCTAAAACGTTAAAAGTTTTGTCCTTAAGAGAAATGAAAAAGCCAATTTAAGACATGGTTACACGGTTAATATATAATTTTTGGAAGCAGAATCTTGTGTATTCTTAACAGATATGCACTGTTGCTTATTGGTATTCAAAAAGAAAAATGTGATTAAGATTAAGAAGGAGAGTTTGTATGATTATAAATCTATTTAGCTTTCTATCTTGAAGTCTTTATCTTATGTATATACTCCCTTGTTCCTCCTATATATGCACTTAGCTTTTCTATTAATGGCAGACAAATTTAACATTTCTATATCTTTACTTCCCCTAAGTTGGCAAATAGTTGGGGAAATTAAAGCATTTAAAAACTATCAAGAAAATTACATATAATCACAGGCAAATGAACTGGATCCAGTGTTGCATCACACAAAACTCCAGAAATATGATCCTATGAATGAAAGGCCAGAAAATTTTACTTTTCCCAACAGTCTCTATTGTTCTAGTTCCCAATCCTGTAAATATGTTAGATTTATCTGCGGACACCAAATCAGTGAAAATTGCTTCTGAAAGGGCACAACATTTTGCACTTCTCTAATTCTCTCTCTCCTGTCTCCATTATAGCCCAGGCCCCTATCATCAGAGTTCCTCTGTAGGGCATCAACTCACAGATTGGATTTACACATCACACCAAATCATAATGTTGTTCATTATAAATGAGCTCAGCAATGATAGTTTGTAAACCACATTTTATGGCTTTTGACTAAAAAGTGGTTGGCTAGTTTATAGCTCAGTGCGTTGTGCGAATGCAATAATATGTAAATCCAGACATTGTCTTTTTCAGTCTTCAGCTGGCTAAATACAATTATTGCTGCTAGTGTTTCATGGTAATAAGTTATAGTATTTCAAAACTATTCTCCAGTTTCACCTTAAGTTTTACTTAGCAAGGATTAGCAAGGAGAAAAAGAGCACAAAGAGAGTTCAAGCAGATTCCTTTTCTATTTTCATATTGAATTGTTGAATTAAAAACAAAAACAAAGGTCTATTAAAAGTAGCACATATTTAAAGAATACTGTAAGTTAAAGCTGATGAAAACAAAATCATTAATGGGAAAGTGCAAGTGGACGCATATTGTTAATAACACAAAGCTCCACATCCTTCCCAAAGTACAAAACAAAAAAAATGTAACATGCAAGCAATGTTGAGCTTTCTTTTTTTTAAAAAAAAGAAAATAAAATGGTATCACACAAATTTAGCAATCACTACAAAATGTGGTTAAAAAGAAGATAAATAAGTCGCAGGCTACAGCTTGAAAGCAAGAGGGAAAAAAGAGGTTCTTTTGCTCCCCTTCGCAAAGTCAACACTCCTCAACAAAACCAAAATGGAAAAGCCACCAAAAACTTTCACTACAGCTCTTTCAATTAAACAAAAGCACACAGTTTAGCTATCAACACCACTTCATTACTGTAATCAATCAATCAATAAATAAATAAAACCACACTGATATCTATGGACTATAGAAAGAAAACATACATGCATCGTTAATCACCATTTTAGCTTGTTTGTGTGTTTTGAGTCTACTGGTTACAGAGTTTAATTCCAAACAGAACTATTCCACCTCATATCCTTCTCATCAGTTATCTTAACTGTAAACGATCCCTGTCAGATTAGAAAGAGATAAATAACATTGAGTTTAGCTTTAGAAATATGTATATATTGTTGGGGGTACACTGGAGTGCTGATTATAGGCAGACCTGGTTTCCCCACATTCTTATCCACACAGGACTGCTTCAGTGCAGGATCTTTAACACTTATTTGAAAACCATTAAGGAAGTGAGGGCATTTTAAATCTGCATGTTTGAAACAAAAAAGTAATAATTTTATTGCCAGCAGTCACATTAAAGGACGTTAACATATATAGGCTATCTGTTTCCCACTGCAAAGAAAACAAACAAACCCAAGTTTAGAGGAGACTTACCCAAAGGGTCTCTGAATTAAGGCTGGATGGAGCTGTTGAACCCCAAAGGCAAAACCTATAAACGAAACAAAGCACAAACTGTATATTGGTACTCCTTCCGTTCCATTGTTACTTCGTGTTGGCAATCTTTTACCTCTCTATGGAGAATTAAAGTTTGTGAAATTAAATGGGACTTCCACATCAATAACCAAAGCGTTGAAGATTTATAATAAATACTATCCTGGGATCATTCTTAAAAGCAGGTAAAATGTAACTTACCTTTCATGAAAATGTTTTATACACTAATGCATTTTGTTTCATTTTATAACCCTGGTTTTCAAGGCACAGAGGCCAAACAATAATTCTGTTATTTTGCTGCTTCTAGTATTAAAAATACATGATTGAACATGGTCCAAAATTATTAATATGGCTGGTATATACAAGAAAGTTTAAAATAGTAGCAAAACTTTGTATAAAGGATCCTTGATACTCTCTGAACTTGGTTGTTTTCTTGCAGATGTTTCATTACCCAAACTAGGTAACATTATCAGTACTAGTCAGGATATCATCATCAGAAAGCACCAAAGACCCTCTTTTCAACCCTGAGTTGCAAATATTCTCCTTTATTGAGCTTTTGCACAATTTGAAAATAAATTTGGAAGAACTACTTTTCAGCTTGTGTAAATAGAGCCTCACTTTTATTTGCTGCTTAGAGTTGACTTGAACCGCAAGATGGGCAGCAAATAAATTTAATAACAAATCACTGAAACACAAACCTTTCTTCACATGTGAAATAAAGGCTGCAACTTTTAACTAGTCAGTTCATATATATATATATAGTTCCTGCAGATTTTATATATATATATATAAAAGTTCCTGCAGATTTTACTCTGCTAGTTGTTGCCAACTCAAGGGGGTGGTGCTGATTTTAAGGCCATTATGCCAGTGATCTCTGAAGACATTTTCATGGTCATGTGGCCAGCATGAAATCACGGAGTGCTGTTATCTTCCCACTCTGAAGTGGTACCTATTTATTCACATTTGCATGTTTTCAAACTGCTAAGTTGGCAAGAGCTGGGGAAAGGATGGGAACTCACCCTATCACATGGTGCTCAACTCTCGAACTTGTCAGTGTTCCAGCTGACAAGCTCAGCATCTTAACCACTGAGTCAACCACACCGACCCCCCTAAACATACTAAAAAAATCTCAAAAAAATCAGACTGCTTTACCAAGTAGCAGAAAAGTACCGTGCTTCCTCTGAATCATTTTTTAAATGTGTTCACAGCCTTAATAGTAATCTTTTCATTCAACAATATTCATAATATTATACCTGAGGAGAAAGATTTGTTATTTCTCATACATTATTAGTTTGGGGCACACGTAATGTTCTTAGTCCTAAACTTGGTTGCTGTATTTGACGCTTCCTCTTTGTACAATTCTTTTGTATAGATGTCTTTGTACAAATTTCTGTTGCCCTTTTAGGGATTGCTTTAAATATGGTTGTCAAATACCTGGCAGGCCTGGGAACTCTTGTACATTGGCCTACCTTCCCCAAAACCTTTCCCCCCCAAACATTTCTACTGAAATTTCATGAGCTTGCAGTCATGTGTGAAATCTCATAAGATTTTCTGCTGGAATATAGAATTTTTTGATATAACTAGAGGAAGTTTTGCCAAATAACTGATTGAATCTGAATCATATTATTATGTGTTAATCTGGTTAGTTCTTGACAGTGAAGAGGCAATGCCACATCATAGTTAAAACCAATGATGGAAGGACAAAAGAAAAAAGTGATGTTCATGTTCCCAATCTCTTAGCTGAGGCTGGAAGATTGGGATCCTTTATCTGTACCAAATTGGCTTGATCCTGGTATGTTTCAATAAACTATTAGCAAAACCAGAAGTAAACAACCTTTTTTTAAACTAATGCTGTATTTGCTCCAGACTTGTATATAGTCAGGATAAAAAGCAAATTTAAATTAATGTCATTTGCGTTTATTTAAATGTAATATACTACAGTTTATTATTCCCTCAATTTAGGTAATTTTGTTACATAAAAAAATTACTTGGTAATTCACTGTTCCAAATCATAGTTTGTACAAACCATGGCTTGTGAATGTGTATCAAATGAATGAGTTCTAATTCTGATTTAGCAATTCATGGAATCAATTACTCCAATTGACAACTGTTGTATAGAATGAGCAACATACCAGTATAGCAAAAAAATGAACAAAGGGTTGGTATGAGACTGAATTGAATCAATGCTAAAAGTTGATATACATACAATACTATATATTCCCATAATAGTTGAAGGTACTTCCTCGTTTAGAACTTAAATATAAAGACAAAATAACTGACAATTTATTTTTAGCTTTCATTTAACTTTAGTATTCATAATAACAGCCTGTATCTTTGCATTATTGTTTTATTTATTTATTAAACTTATATGAAGTTAATTCCACTGCCAAGCAACTCTGGGTTGCTTACATCATAAAAAAAAGCAAAAATAGAAAATATTAAAAAATTAAGTATATTAACATTAACAGAAATAAGGTAAGTTAGAAAGTAGAATGGAACAGGGTGGCCATCTTGTGAATGCTTTAGAATGATTTCTAAACAATTCCATAATATATTTATAATGAATAACTAGGATTAAAAGGATTAATCGATGCAAACGAATTAAGATTAAACATATAATTTTCTAAGTAAATGGGGATGACTTTCAGTAGGAGAGGTCCTCAATAATAGTTAAAGAGTACATACATGTGACTTTTTATTAAAAAGTCTATACCCACTGAATTTTAATAATAATTTGTTCATTTTCCTGAAAAAACCCTAAATTCCACTATTTAATTTCAAATTGTTTATCTTGAGTTTAAATGTAGAGGTAATGTAAATGTGGGGTAGAGATTGACCGTGGTTATTCCTAGTTACTTCAGTGATGAACAGAAAACATGTTGATCTTGTTTAGAGGCTGATTTTAGTAATGAAAAAAAAAAACTTCCATAAATAAGTTGACGCTAGCCTGGCTGGAAAAAAAAAGAGCATAGTACTTCAGGAGTACAATGTTGATAAAAAGAAATATCAAATAAATGAACAAATGAAATAACTCAGAAAGTTAGCGTTTGGCAACACAGAAACTACACACACCAATGATGTCTGTTGCTCCACAAATTAATGTAAACTTATTAATCAAAAGTTATTGCAATTATTGATTTTACAAAATTTGGTTTGTTTTTGAGATGCCTAGGAGACATTACAGTGTTATATATGGTGCCAGAATAGGTTGCTGACTATTATTGTAAATAATAAGATAGGTTTCACAAAGAAACTGGAAGCTATTCCAGGTTTCATTTTGAAGCATTTATTTTTGATGATTCTTAGAAATCAAACGTTGACTACAGATGCTGCCAAATATTGTACTAGAAATATTAATTAAAAGAAAACTTATATTCTGAGTCACATACAACAGAATGACTCTTCATTTAATTGGACTCTCTTATCAATTAAATACTTAGTCCCATTAATTAGACTCTTCAATTAAAGAGGGACATCACATGTGATTCACCAAAAAAGAAATTGAATATTTGAAAGAACTATATACATTAATTTTCCCTATATATATACACAATAAATAGAGAGACCATAATCCTGTGTACATTATTTGAGGTAATAACCTATAGAAATCACCTGGTTTTGCATGAGGCTGTGATATTATTTTCTACATTCTCAAGTTAGTGATTTCTAAATTTCCACTTTCGGTTTCCTGGACTTCTATCAGTCAAGTATTTAGAAAGGGACTATGCAAGAACTTCTTCACACAACTAGAACTACACTTGTAGTGCACACATGGAGGTTTTCCATAGCAAGTCAAAGGTACAATCAATTTTTTTAAGAAGGAAAGTTTTCTGGCTGCTTCATTGTCCATATTTTCTACACGGAGCATGTACATATACCTGGGAAAAAGTAACTTATCCCCCTTTCATCTACTCCAAATATTTTATGTCAGTTCTGGGGAGCTCTGCCCCACATTCTGCAAATCACATGACATTATGGCTCTTGGACATAATTCTTATAGTTGAGCCAGAAATACGCAAGTTTTGTATTGCGTTGACACAAAGTATCCTCAACATGAATTGGCCATTATTAAAACCACAGAATTGGGTGATGATACAATGTTTCAGAACTATGTTCTTTGAGAACTTTTGGCTGTTCATTTGCAAACCACTCATTCTAAAATTAGAAGATAATAATCACAGTTATTACCTGGCTGCATAATTCTTGGTTTCGCTCCCAGATATGCAAGATTCACATTAGCTTTTCTGCCATCAATGATTGGATTAGGATCTTTGCAGGCCCTTTCAGCAGCAGCTCGATCCGCCATTGTCACCTTGATAGTAAACAGCAAAGGTATCAAAACTGCAACCCTCAAAACAACCTTCCAGATATCGTAAAACAATACTCTTTCTGATGGACTCTTTCAGATTAGGATGACCAGGGAGTTCCCTTTTTGTTTTGTTTTGGTATTTTGCTTTTACAGTTGGTTGCATTCTTTTACATATTGTTTAGTTGTAAGCTGCCTATGGGTGTTTGGGTGACCTATTAAATAAACAAATAAATAAACTCCCTTCACCCAAATGAAAATACAACTAGGCAGTATCTTTCAGTGTCGGAATTTTAGAGATAGGTGTGTGTGTGTGTGTGTGTGTGTGTGCGTGTGCGTGTGTGTGTGTGCGTGCGTGTGTGTGTGACATTAATACAATAAACACTTTTTAAAAATGCAGTTCTATTCGAAGCATTCTCTGTTTCCCTAAACAGGAGCACAGAAAGTTTGCAGCACTCCAAGCCAGTGACACAGTAGCATGTGCCACTGTAGATAAAAATATGAACATGTCCTATCAGTCTGCAGCCAGCTGGCTTCTTCATTCAAGGCCAGAACTTTATTAGCAAGTTTTCCTATGCAGCCATGAAGCCAATATCCCTAGCGCTCACAGTACAGACTTCAGAGAAAAAAGTTATCACCCCACAAAATATCCCCACAACACCTGGAGTCAGTAGTGTACTAATCGTGGGACCCCCTCAGTTGATAGGCAGTTTTTCTTAAGTGCCTCGCTTACCCCGTGGCTTAAGTTTGGGGGAAATGTACCGTTTGTCTGCCTTCCAACCAAATGGTCACAATCTTTTCAAAGCCTCCTTTTTGAGGGGAAAGAGAGACACCGGGGCTGAGGGATTACTGTCCCCTTCCCCAGCACTGCCTTCTCTCCCGCCATTATTCAGCGACTACGACCACCTCATTCTCCGCGCTCGTCGTCGTCGTCGTCGTCCCCCCCTCACCGCCCGGCGGTCCCTTTCGACTTACAAATCCGTATCCCCGGGATTTGCCCGTCTGCCGGTCGGTGATGACCACGGCTTCTTCGATCTCGCCGAAGACCTCGAAATACTTCCGGAGGCTGGAGTCCGTGGTGTGGTAGGGCAGACCCCCGACGAAGATCTTGGTGTAGGTGGTGTCCTTCTGCGTCGTGTGCATCTTTTCCCCCCAAAAAGAGAGAGCGAGAGCGAGCGAGAGAGAATCTCTCCCCTGCTACGAGACCGGCAACAAAAGGAAGGAAAAGAAAGTCAGGGGAAGGGGAGGGAAGGAGGGGAGGGGAAAGGCTCTTTTCCTCCGGCTGCCAAAGGCGCCAACTGCCCTCTTTCCAAAGCAACTTCTCTCTCACCGTCCAGAGTCCGCTTTCCCCAGCCACGCAACAGCACCCGCAGCAGGAGCAGGAGCAACAGCAACAGGAAACCTTCCTTCTCCCGCGCCGAGCGGTTCTGAGCTGAGCTCCGTGGTCAAACAGGAAGCCTCGTCGGATGATGCTCTTGAGGTAGGACGGTGCGGGGGGCGAGGAAAGCGCAGGGAAGTCTTCCGCCGGCGGAGGTCTCTCCCCAAATGTCACACGCGCGCGAGCTCCCCGTTCCGCTGCCGCCCCTCTCCACCCTCCACCCGCCCCGCCCCCCCCACACACACATCGCTTCCCCGCCCAGCTCGGAGGGGCGGGTAGCCAGGCGGAGTCCCCTCCGGTTATTGGTCTCTTCCTGGGAGAGAAGCCGGCAGGGTTATAAAACCCCGGTTGCGGGGACTTCGCGCGTGGCGTCGGGGGAAAAAGAGAGAGCGAGGCGAGGCCAGCGGCCGGGCGGCCTCGCCCACCTGCGCGCTGAGCGGCGCCCTGTTGAGAATAGCGGGAACCTCTCGGTCGTTCCCGTTGCTCGCTTGGCTGACAGGAGCTCTGCGTCGCCTTTCTCTCTCTCCGCCTTCCCTTTAAAAGCTCACAACCACACCACCTTCTTTGGGCGCCTGTTGCCGAGCCCTCAGCCGCCCGTTTCGCTTAAAGAGCGAGCGCAAAGAGGCACATGGCGAGGCGCAAAAGTTTGACCTCGGGCAGCCCTGAGGAGGAGGCGGGGATTGCGGCGTCTGCTGCCGTGCCTAGGGCCACCCTTCCCCTATCTGGTGCCCACCAGGCACGCCGGGCTGCCAATTTCCCCATTGGTTGGCTGCCTGGGACGGCGTTGCCGGGAAGGCTCTTGCAATGGGGCCCCGAAGGCCTGCGAATTCCTCAGCCTTGGCAGAGAGAGAGAGAGAGAGAAGAGAGAGAAAGAGCGTGAATAGGCAGAGATGGCTATTTGGGTTAAGAGCCTTGTTCTCCTGCTATCTTGCCCTCTCTCTCTCACAGGGAAGGAGAGCGGGGAAGGCTGTGCAGTCAACCCAAGGTCGCAATGGCCATGGAGGAGCAAGTAGAATGGGGCGGTGGGGGGGGGGGGAGCTTGCATGTCCTAATCTAAGGAGACATTTCTTGCGTTTTCCTATCAAGCCTGTCAAAGAGGAAAGGGAAATGGACACAGCCACCAAGTCCCAATGGGAAACGTCATCCCTTGTCTTTTCAGCCCATTAGATGAGCTAAAGACAGAGAAGGAAGAGGGAAGCTCGTTTCTCTTAATTGTCTATGGAAATTCTCAGTCATCCAGGTCAGGGCTCTCCAACCTTGGCAACTTTAAGACTTGTGGACTTCAACTCTCAGAGTTCTTCAGCCAGCTGGGAGTTGAAGTCCACAAGTGATGGTTGTCCCAAAGGTGCTTCTTCAAGAGGCAACTGGGCTTTCTGGCTTTTCTTTGAAGACATCTCAGTTCAATGAGATGTTTTGCCTCTTGAAGAAGCACCTTTGGGACTCATTTCTCTTACCTGCCCGATTTCAACTTCCCCAGACTGAAAATCCATAGGAACCCACTCACTTTAATAAGAAAGCTCAACTATGATTGCTTGGGGGAGGAATTTTGGATACGGGATTGACTTAGAGAAATGGCAGAAATTATGGGTGCAAACTATAAAATGACAATGTCCACAGCCTATAAAGAAAACTTGTATAAGAATAAGATGCTTTACAGGTGGCATTTTCCTCCGACAAGGATAGCAAGAATGTTCAAGAACAAATCCGAAAAATGTTGGAAATGTCATCAGAAACCTGGTTCATACTACCATATGTGGTGGACTTGTGAGGATGCTAGAAAATATTGGACTAAAATCCGCATGTGGTTGGAAAAAATGACAAAGAAGCATATAGATTTGAAACCGGAGCTTTTCCTATTGGGAATCTTACCAGATGTTTATAGTAAAGATTTGAAATATTTGATTGTAAATGTATTGACTGCGGCTAGGATTGTATTTGCAAAAAATTGGAAAAATGAGAAAATTCCATTGCAGGAAGAAGTCATAAAGAAAATATTGGAATGTGCTGAGATGAGTAGATTGACTTTTGAAATCAGAGAGCAAGAAGATAAACAATTTTATATAGTTTGGGATCTTTTCTATCAATGGTTGAATGATGAAATACAAAAATAGAAATGTTAGATAATAAGGAATAATATTGATTCTATTTTTCTTTTCTCTTTTTTGGTACTGGATATTATATTTATATAATATTTTTCTGTTTCTTTTTTTTTCTCTCTCTCTTATTTAGGATAGAATTGGCACGATTATATGATTTGTTTTAGAATAAATTATTTAAAATATAGTTATCTCAGAAAGGCATGATCGTACAAAAGTCTAGTCAAATTCCTTTTTTTAATAGTGATATTATGATTTATAAGTTTGTATTGACAATAGGAGTTATTATACAAGGTAACTGCAATTGTGACTATGAGATGAGTGCACAAAACTGATGAACCAACCGACTCACTGTTTGTATATAAATATGGGGGAGCTGATGTTTTTATGTTTTGTCTGTTTGTTTGTATGTCAAAAAACAATAAAAAATCTTTGGAAAAATAAATAAATAAGAAAGCTCAAAATTCCAGTGTAGCTTTTGTTCCAAAATAGGTCCTGAAGTGCCAGCTGAAAAGAGATCTACGGATGCAGAACTCCAAGAAATATCAACCAAACATAAAACTTGATAGTTATTCACAATTGTCTTCTCAGTTATATTTAGGACATTCAATAAAAAAGTACCTTGTTTTATTTTTCTTGCCTATATTTGATGGAATTTAAATTGTGATATTATTTCTATTTTACAGTGCAGCAAATGAACTATAAAATTATTCTTAAGGATTCATCAGTCTACCAGATCTTGCAGACTCATGTTTAACCATAATCTAGTTTCCTTAGGAATATACAGGCAGTCCTCGACTTACAACGGTCCATTCAAAGTTACAGTGGCACTGAAAAGTGACATGGCTGCTTTTCACAGCTATGATCTTTGCAGCATCCCCAGGGTCAGGTGATCAAAATTTGTATGCCTGTCAGCTGGTTTGTGATAGTTGCAGTGTGATCCCTTTTGTGACCTTCTGACATGCAAAGTCAACAGGAAAGCGAAATTCACTTAACATCTATGTTACTAACTTAGCAAATGCAGGGATTTACTTGAACAACTGTGGCAAGAAAGGTCGTAAAAAGGAGCAAAATTCACTTCGCAATTGTCTTGCTTAGCAACAGAAATTTGGGGCTCAGTTGTGGTTATAAGTTGTGAAGTACCTGTATCTAATAGTGTTCTGTCCCGGTGCTCAGAATAGGGACATTTCCTCTTGCTTGCAACATTTTACTTCTAAACTTGGAGATGTATCTTGCAAATATGTTACAAGATTTTTCTTTTTTTTTTAGAACTTCTGTGTTTCTCGGAATGAGAAACCAAATACCAGTTAAAGCCCTTTTTCTATATTGCATCTCTTTATGGGAGGGATAGCAGATATGCTAAAGAATTTCTTATGGGTCCAAAATAAGGATACTATTATTTTGATGGTCAAAAGTGCACCATAGGAATCAATGTATTTTATGTTGAATGGAGATGATGGCCAGGAGTAAAAAAAAAAAAAAAAGTTGCAGAATTGAATCAAGTGAGCTGAACTCAAAAACTTACAGAACTGGCAAGCGTTATTTTTACTTGCATGTTTAACTCAGGGATTCTCTGGAAGTGTTCAATGTCAAACTATAAAAGGTAGCTTTGTTTACTTGTTGGGGAAAATGAAATGACATAGAATAGAGTAGGGTAGGGTAGAACAAAACAGAACAAAACAGAACAGTTAGCTGGCAATGTGCTCAACTGCATAATTCTTCTATGTTTACATGATATATAATAATAGTTTATTAAACTTGTATGCCACTGAACTGACTCCGTCAGTGACTCTGGGGGGATTTACAACAATCAAAGAAATTACAACAAAACCTAAAGCAGGGGTCTCCAACCTTGGCAACTTTAAGACTTGTGGACTTCAACTCCCAGAATTCCCCAGCCAGCATAGCTTTTATTAGATGATGAGCATAGCTGTCTGGGAAATTCTGGGAGTTAGTCCACAAGTCCACAAGTCTTAAAGTGGCCACGGTTGGAGACCTCTGACCTAAAGCATAAAAAACAAAGCTAAAAGATGGCAAGTACAATAAAGCTTGTATACACAAACACATACACATAGTTTACATACTTTAAATATATGACAAATAGCTCTCCGTTTACATTACCACTGTAACCCAAATTGATTTAATATTAAAAATTAGAAGTTTCGATGTCAAAAGGCTAGTTTTTATAAACACTGAATTATATAGTGCAGGAGTCCCCAGTGCCCAGTCAGCAGACCGGTACCGATCTGTGGCCTGTTGGCAACTGGTTCGTGCAAGCAGTGGGTGAGCATGTGAAACTCCATTTGCACAAGCAGCAGGCACGCCCACAAAACCATCTCTCCCCCCCACCCCCGCCGTCGCCATTGGTCCATGAAACCAGAAAGGTTAGGGATCGCTACTATTGTATATGTGTTATTAATATGTTGCCAGGTTGCCAAATTATAGATAGTATGTATTTATTATACTGTTCAACAACTCCAATCTTACCACTGTGGGTGAGGTACAACGAAGAAACAAAAAATAACATAATCAGCTTATTAGAAATGTAACAGTAATATACATCTAGAGGAATGCCTATGCACCAATCAGTTGAATACCAAATATTGCTTAAAAATAATGTTTCTACCCTCTTATTGAATACAGAAAGGGAGAGTGATTTCTGAACTTCCTAATCAAAATAATACATTCCTTAATATGGGGGCCACCACCAAGAAGGCTGCTGGCTTGTCCATGTCCCATGAATCTTGTATGAAGAAGAGGAATCCTTAGCCCTTCCAAACAGTTAAAAGTTAACCAGATAGTTAAAAATTAGATATGACAAGGCAAGCAACTTCTCTGATGACAAAAAAAATGGCCCTTTTTTCCAAAGTGACTAAGTTGAAAGACATACTGAGTAATATATAAAATGTACTTCTATACAAAATGTTCAGCTTGAATTCATTCCATAAAAGCTGCTGCTATCTATAGTGAAAATGAAATAGGTAAATTACTTTTATTATCAACACACATCTTTTCAGATGTAAGATCAAGGGTTCAATTGTGTATTTGTGACCACCATTTTTACTTTATTTTTTGTTCTCTCTGCAAATGCCCCTATGTATATACACACACATAATTTTTTTTATCTGAATTATGTTTAAAATAATCCAATTCTAAATATAACTAGGTGATGACATTCCTCATGTCTCTCATTTGAATGTTTCAATAGCAGAATTTCCATAGTTTAACAATGTTTTTTCTAGATTATTGTTTCTATGTGAAGTGTTGACTAGTAGTCCAATAGAAAGCAGACCGTCATGTTTCAAAAGGCCACATGTTTCAAAAGGAAGGTTTTATAAATGGTACTATTTTTCTATTTTGCAGAAACTTTAAAAAGTCTATTTATTAATGTTCAGCTTCACAATTTTGAAACCATCACAAGCATTGCTATAAGGCCAGGCCATGTTTAAAATATTTCTTAAAAGCAAAAATGTTTCTGTTTTATCTGCATTTCTTTTTATTATTATACTATTACTATCTGCAACATAACAAATAAAATGCCATACTAAGATGTAATAAACTTTTATAACTCAAGAGAGATGAATGAACTGTTGTTTAAAAACTGTAAAAACTTCTGTAAAGCCTTTGATTCAGTGGTACACGACAAACTACTACTAAAATTTAAATCTTATAGTATCTCTGGACACCTACATAACTGGATAGAAGCATTCTTGTCAAACAGACAACAAATGGTCAAAATTGGGAGCGGCCTATCAAATTCTGTACCTGTCAACAGTGGTGTCCCCCAAGGCAGTGTTCTAGGACCAACTCTCTTCATACTCTACATGAATGACCTCTGTGATCATATTAAGAGCAACTGCGTTCTCTTCGCTGATGATGTAAAGCTATTCAACACAACAGACAAAACTACTACCCTCCAAAAAGACCTTGACTATGTATCAGAATGGTCAATCAAATGGCAACTTCAAATCTCAACAAATAAATGCTCAGTCTTACATATTGGCAAAAAAAAAACAGAAAATAAAATACAAGCTGAATAGTCAAGACCTTGTTGAGGATCCAAACTCTGTCAAGGATCTTGGAGTACTCATCTCTAATGATCTAAGTGCTAGAGCCCACTGTAACTACATAGCCAAAAAGGCATTAAGAGTTATTAATCTAATCCCATCTAATCCTCCTTCTCTGGTAATATCACACTATAACTAGAGCATACAAAACATTTGCTAGACCTATACTTGAATACAGCCCATCAGTCTGGAACCCATATCATGTATCTGATATTAACACAATGGAAAAAGTCCAGAAATATTTCACAAGAAGAGTTCTCTGCTCCTCTACTCATTGCAGAATACCTTATGCCACCAGACTTGAAACTCTAGACCTAAAAAACCATGAACTACGCCGCCTCCGGTCCGATCTAAATATAGTATATAAAATCATACATTGCAATGTCCTACCTGCAAATGAATACTTCAGCTTCAATCATAACATATAAGAGCACACAATAGATACAAACTCAAGGTTAACCGCACCAAACTTGACTGCAGAAAGTACGACTTCAGCAACAGAGTGGTCAATGTTTGGAATACTCTACCTGATTCTGTGGTTTCTTCTCCAAACCCCAAAAACTTTAACCTTAGACTGTCTACTATTGACCTCACCCCTTTCCTAAGAGGCCTGTAGGGCGCGTGGATAAGCGCACCAATCGTGCCTACCTTCCCTGTCCTATTGTTTCTTTTTATTTTTCTTATAAGTATGTATCTCATGTATTCAAAACTATGTTTATTCTTATACCTGTATCTTGTAAGCGATTGACAAATCAAATAAATAAAATACATGGTCTTTGATCATGACATCATCCTCTCCATCTTGCAGATGTTGGTCTATGAATATCCCTGATAGTGGAGGGCACAGATTGAGTAAAGATTTGGGGATGGGGAAGGGGTACATGTGTGCTCCTTAGAGTAAGTCTTGACTCTTGGTAACTACATAGTTACCATAGTTGCCTGTAATTTTCTTAATGAGATTTTCAGAAATGGTTTCCCATTGCCTTCCTCATAAGAGAAAAAGTGAGAAGAAAGAGTGATTGGCCCAAAGTAATCCAGATGACTTTCTACCTAAGGTAGAAAGGATTCATTGTCTCTTAGCTTCTATCCAGTGTCTTTAACCACCACACACCACTGGGTCACATGGGGAAGTTAGAATAGGCTTATAAAAAAAGAAACATAACTAACTCATAGTCAGAATTAAAATCAAAAAGTCAATTCTGCAGAGGGAAATGTTAAGCTAAACTATGTCCTCCCAGAATGCCATGCACATATAATATTGTAGATCACCTGAATTATTTAATCCATTGTCATTATCATATCAGCCTTTGCTCCAAATGCTCACATGTATGGTTTATCTCATGCAGAATTAAACTATCTAATGTTACTTTGAAGGATATGTTAATATGGCCTCACCTAGAAGCTATCACTTACAATGGATAGTTTTAACCGATATACTTTTATATAACCTTCTGTCAGAGCAGTTATGAACAGACAGTTTACAGGTTTACCAATTGCTACTAATTCAAAGGTAATAACATTAAGTCCATTATCAACCTTTTTATTTATTTATACACACCAGATGCCTGTCATAGCAAAGAGAAAACAATGCTATGTAATCATTCAGTAGGCTGGTGAAGATAACAAAGAGCCTCTGATTATATTGCACTCTATTTATTCCTACCAATGGTCTACTGCACCATATAATGACACAAGACATTTGGAATAGGGCATTATGACCTAATCATGCAATATAATACTGTACATATCTTCTCAGAAATAAACTCCACTGAGTTCCAGTGGACTTACTGTGAGGTACATGTGTATAAAATTGCAGCTTAAACTGAGGTTTCATGTGATATTTGAAACAGAAATCATGCATCCATTTAGATGTGGTTATAAAAACAAATGTATTAAATAGGCTATATAGACACATTTGGTTTGTAGACACATTTTTAATTCATGAATTTTAAATTTCATATAGTTCCATGAAGGCTTTGAACTTATAATTTAAAACAAACCTTCACAAATGAAATACATCTATCTAAGTAAGTTCTCAGTAAATAGTTCCATGCAAGGGAAAGCACTAGTGTCAAATTCTATGTCTCAATGAATTTCTATGTAAAAACAAAGCTCACACAACTTCTACAATGGTAAAGTTACACACCACACCTTTCTGCAAATTTGATGCCAATTTATGATTTGTGTGAAAGTGTTTATAGATTCAAAATAAGAAAACAATGAATATGGCAGGTACAGAAATTTATATTTTGAGCAAGAACTATGTTCCCCTTACTTTTCATCATTGCATTTTAATCAGGCCCAGAGTTGGTTTTGACAGTGTTTCTGTTTTGCTTATGGAAGCCTGATCAATACTTCCCAAAAGTTGGATTATAAGTTGCTGGCTCTCCTAGGGTGGGTCTCAACACGAACCTCTCCTCTCAGTCATAACTTGATTGGTCTTTGGTTTTGCTTATTGTTAGACTGCATCCCACATGTCCTATTAACAAACAAGTGATAAAAAGAAAATATTTGGAGCAACTTTCTCTTGAATGCAGTAGGGACATGCAAAAAACTATCACTGATGTCCTCAGCATACAGATAGAGAAAAAAATTGTCTTGAAATAATATAAAACACTTGTAGCTTTGATTTTGGCAGTGGTTTGCTCTCCAAGCTTGTTTTAATTTAGTTTCTGAATGTTTTGTTACCAGGTAGGTAACATCATCAATTCAATATATTGTCTGACTATATCATTATATTCTCAGAAAATCTAAAACAACTACCCATTTTAAGGTGAAGTATTTGTAAAAAAGCTCTGTTTTCCTTGTGGATGAGTGCCATAATATCATAATTATTTGCCCTAAGGAAATGGCAGGATCAATAAATAAAATCAAAGAACAGCTTTTATTTATTTTATTTTATTTATTTGTTTTATTTATTTAAAATAATTTATTGGGTGAGAAATAATTTAAATTCTGTTGTTTAATTTTTAAATTAATTTCTTGGTCTTTTCTTAAAAATAAACTCTGATCAATTGAATCATACCATGTGTAGGTATTTAATAAAGCTATGATGATCTCCTATATAGGATGCAAAATTGCATGATATTATGGGCTGTATTTTGAGTTATATACAATATATAATTCCATTCATTTTACTACTTCCTCCTTATGTTTCCTTACATTTTACGACTTACTTCTCAGCTCTTCCATAAATTTCATTAATAAAATATTTCATTAGCTTGAATACTGTTAATGCATATAAATAAGCATAGGTTTTGCTGTTCGTAGAAGGTACTGCCTCTTAGGATTTGTTATCCCTGAAAAATTGGCAAGCCCTTGGGACTTGTACCAGTTTTAATGAACTGTCTGCTCCATGTCACAACATTTTCAAGAAGTGAGTAACTGTTATGGCTTAGACACACCCCTTATCACATTGCTTATCATACTTTACTGATTGTGGAATGTGCTTGTCTCCCTTTTTGGTGAGATTTCTTAGTCTTGGGTTTGCTAGAAGTGAAGTGCTTCAGAATATACATGGCATGCTTTATAAGGAGACTCTAATATCATCCAAGACTCTGGTTTTATTCTAAGAAAGGTCCCGTTAGGCCTCAGGAAAACAGATCCTCTCTATCTGGCACAGCTACAATTGAGATAGTAAGCGTAACCTGATAATGCACAGATGTTCTGCTTGGCATTTTACATGACAAAAATAAAGGCAGTGCCCAACTTGAAAGTCACCCCAGAGGATATGCTATCAAGGCAGCAAATGGAAGGGGTGTCGCTCACAGGCACCTGTTAATAAGTGAGCAATTTTAAAATTGATGGTCTATGTAAAGGCAAATTTGTCTGGGAGGTTATCTCACACACATATATGGCATGTAACATTCCTCTCACTCACTGCCTGTTCCCTTGTGGTATGGACGAAGTTGAAAGTAACACACTTGTGTTTTTTCCCTGAAATTTTCATTTGGATTTAATCAAAATTTGATTTTTTTTCTTTTCTACCAACCATCTTAGGGAAGTCAGATTATTATCACCTAGTTTTTCTATTAATCAACAAAAACTTCCAGAACAGCTGCAATGCCACCAGATTTTGCTACTTTGTTTCAAGAAAGAAAATCTAGACAAACTAAACCCCTCATTGTTATGACTTTTAACGGGGTAACACAGTGCAACATAAGGCAACAATTTTTGAACCAAGATTCCTCAAATGGGCTAACTAATTTAGACTTAGTACAGAATGTCTCCAAAATCTAGGACCCATGACTCCTAAGGGAAAGACATTTGGGGAACATATGGCTGTTTCATTCTTACTGGCTGCTGCTATACTGCTGGTTTAGGCACGCGATCCTCATTTGTCCCCAATGTGACAATTTCCCAGCCAGTCTCACAATCACACACTCACTCCCCACCCAGTAGTAGCCACCTACCTTCCTGCAGGGAAAGGGAAGGGGAAGGAATTAGGGAGGGAGGGAGGGAGGGAGGGAGGAAGGAAGGAAGATGCTCTTTGCCAGATTCTCACAAAGAAACTCATTGGGGAAGCCAGCAGGAAATTGGAAGTCATTCCTGCTCCCGCAGCTTTTTCCCCACCTTTGGTCATTTTGTTTTTCTGTTTAGGTAAGGAAATATCCCTGAAACAATGACCCAATGGGGCACGAATTGTCTAGTGCTTCTTAAAGATCAAATTCCATAAACATTGGTGGGGATTGTATGTTTCTTTTGTTGGTTGAGGATGTAATAAAGCTTTTATTTATCCTTGCATATAGCATCCCTAATAAGGAGCCTAGGTATGGTTGTAGTCCTGAATTTTGGCTTTCAGACACACAGCCCTATCTTATCTATGAAAGTTAATCAGAATTATTTCCAGATAAGAAAAGGATTGCTTGGCTATCTTTCGGTGCACTTGTCTGGGAGTGCAAGGCACACCTCTTTTCTTGTTGCCTTGCGTTCTTTTATTCTACAGTTTCATTTGAGAAACTGAGTATTGAAATCAGATAACACCCCCTGAATAAATGAACAGGAATAAGCTTAACAGGGGTAACTCTATACAAGATGGGTTTACTAATGGATGAGTTCTTTGTGAATGCAAAAATGGGAGGGAGGAACTAGATTCTCTTTAGCCCTCAAGTGTCCTACTTGTATTTTCCTGTTAACTGAAGTTATAATTTACTACTCTGCCCGCAGCAATTTCCAATATATTGAAAGATAAATTTGAGATCAGAAAGCAAGGGGGAAATTTAATTTTGATATTAGGAAAAATTAATTGGAATTCTAGCTCAAATAGAATGCTAGAATGATGAGCAATAGGAATAACAGAACAGAATAACAGAGTTGGAAGGGACCTTGGAGGTCTTCTAGTCCAGCCCCCTGCTCAGGCAGGAAACCCTATATCATTTCAGTCAAATGGTTGACCAATCTCTTCTTAAAAACTTCCAGTGATGGAGCATGCACAACTTTTGGAGGCAAGTCGTTCAGTTGATTAATTGTTCTAGAGCATTGCTGTAGAAGACAAGGGCAACGGCAGTGCTGTTGTTTTACACAGCAGACTTCAAACCTCAGTTCAGTTGTAAACTGAACAGATGACTCATTAAATTGTAGCCAGACAGTCAGCAGACTCAAAAAGTAAGATCTGAATGGGGAGTGGGATGCAGTCTCCTTCCCACCAAGTATGCATATTTAGAATGAAATTTTGTTATCAAGATTGTTGTCATGAACTGTTATCAAGATTGTTGTTGAGTATGATAGGGTACGTAATGTACTTTGAGCTCTCAAAAATATTATCGATGCCAAGTTAGTAGCAGGACTGAATCCAGAGATCTCATAAACAGACTCTGCTTACGAGACACGCTGCTTGGGATGGGGCAATGTTTGTATGACCCCTGTAGTCTCATAACCTCTTTCCAGACAGTTGGAAAGTCTTCTAAAATAGCACATGAAGCAATGGTGGAACTCTAATGACTCCCTCACAAGCTCACCAGCCATTTGGTTAATAGTACATCCTACTTTAGATCCATACAATTATGAAAGAGGCTAGACTAGGTTTATGACATATTAATATATTGGAGGCATGTATTTAGAACTTGGATATTCCCAAATTCAAAGGGTTATTAAGAGAATCAATTGAAAATCATCTGAAGACAATAAAATCATATGCAATACAATGAAAATAGCACAGGAGCTAAATACTTCAGAATATTTTAAGAGGTTGGGTACAAATTGAATTGTATTTGTTCAATGAAAAACCTTCTATAAGAATAAGAATCCTCTGAGGGGCCATGTGAATTTTTTTCCAAAAAGGTGGAAATCATAATTAAATTCTATCTTTGGTTGCTGTGCAGCCTTTCCTCATGTCAGAATATGGAGGCATTACCAGACTAATTTCTGGGGGTGACCTCTTAGTTCCTGAACAGATTTATAGCTCTTCATATACAAGGGCAAAAGGGTACTGTAAAAGTTAGCCTCAACTCTTTGGAAAGCATTTAGAAATTAGAAATGAACTGAGAGACATTGTTCAAGAACATTGGCCAATCACTACCAATCTTTCAAAGGAAGTCTAACATAGGGCATTTTTTGTAACGACAAACAAGGTTTCCAGTCAGAGATAATAGTGTCTGTCCAGGAGAATTCATATAACAGACTTATCTCTAGTTACTGAAGGGAACTTTGGCTATAGATACCACAAGTTATATTTATCGAACCTCTGGACTGGGAACTTGATTCTTCTTGGAGGAATGGAATCCTGCCAGAACATGTTGGGCACAACTTCCCTGGATCAGATAGGCAATTCCATAAATGTCTGATTCAAACTGATGATGTAAAAAGAAAAGAAAAGAAAAGAAAAGAAAAGAAAAGAAAAGAAAAGAAAAGAAAAGAAAAGAAAAGAAAAGAAAGAAACATGATAATTTATGATGCCATAATGCCAATCTGACCTTTTGTCTTGCTGTTTGATGCAAGTATGCAAACTTAAATCGCAGCACTGCAACCCAGATTCTAATTTCCTTTTCTTGGCCTATTGCAGCATTGGACAAGCATAATATGGCAAGAAATGGACTATGCTATGCTGCGTCTAGCATAGGAAAGCTTAATCTCTGGCCCCTTTCCCTATCAGAAACATTGTACAATTCTGCTATTGTCTGGTGGGGAGGGTAGATTGTTATGGCAGATGGAAAATGCTGTAACAAGTTTCCCCTTTCCTTTTTGCAGAGTTAGATGCTGGTGTTCAAGGATATGTGTTTCAACCTACTTTGTACAACCTGATCCTCATTACAAGCAGTTTTAGAATAGAATGGAATGGAATAGAATAGAATAGAATAGAATAGAATAGAATAGAATAGAATAGAATAGAATAGAATAGAATAGAATAGAATAGAATTCTTTATTGGCCAAGTGTGATTGTACACACAAGGAGTTTGTCTTGGTGCAAATGCTCTCAGTGTACATAAAAGAAAAGATACATTCATTTAAAGTAACAACATGGCTTAATACAATAAAAAGACAAATTGCACTTTCTTAAACGAGTTTTATAATTGCAAAACTTTCCCACTATGTCCTTTCTGAAGAAAAGAATTTCTAGCTAAGTACATAAGTGACTTTTTTGTCCCAGACTTATTCTTTAGTACATTGCATTTTTCATTTCATTAGACTAAACAGTTCTTTTACAAGGGAAATTCAGAGAACGTTCTGAATTTTTAAAAAACGTTAGTGGAAATGCTCATATTCTACCGCTGATTAAACATTCTCTGGAAAATTGGAATAACCTTAGGTCAGAGGTTTTAAACAATGCAGAACGATAATTTGATAAACAAATGTGCTTTACCATGCAGAAAACTAATGGTTTCATTGGGAATAGATTTGGCAAGAAAAATGATACGTATTTATAATTACAGATATTGAATTAATATATCAGAAGAATATCATAACTGCCAATGGACTTGTACAAGCAAAGTCCAGAACGATTCTCTCAGTCTGTCTGGACAAGTTGGATCTATTTAAAAAATGTTATGTTATTTTATTCATGAATATAGTGTTGGTGAAACTCTTGCTTATCGCTGATTGGATGCAGATTGTGAGACATAACAATGTCTATTCCTCTTTACTCAACTCAAACTTCTCAATTTAAATTTTTGCAAGTTAAAGCAATAGTACTTAGACTATATACCACTTCACAGTGCTTTCCAGCCCTCTGTAAGGGGAGGTTACAGATTCAGCATATTTTCCCCAACAATCTGGATCCTCATTTTACTGACCTCGGAAGGATAGAAGGCTGAGTTGCAGATAGCCGGCAGAAGTAGCCTGCAGTACTACACTCTAACCACTGCGCCACCATGGCTCTATATGTTGGAATGTTAAGTTATATTGGAATATCCAGGCTAGCTGGAAAATTTGAAAACTGATCCTAATATATCTAGATGGAAAAGATTGGCATCAAGATATGTACATCAATGTACTGTACTTTATTTTTTTTTTTCAATCTGTTCAAGCTTGCTTGATTTGTGGAGACTACCTAGACAAGCCCTTGCAGTTTTCTTGGCAATATTTTTCAAAAGTGCTTTGGTATTGGCTTCTTCCTAGGGCTGAGAGAAAGTGGCTGGCCCAAAGTCACCCAGCTGGCTTTGTGGTCAAGTCAGGAGTAGAATTTAAAGTCTACAGATTTCTACCTGATACCTTAACCACTACATCAAACTGGACCTTATGGAATTTAATACATTTTATTTATTATAAATGTAATAAATTTATTATTAAATATAATAAATGAAATGTTAATAAATTGTATTTATTATATTTATGGAATCCCTAATTTCTCCCCACCCCCATAATTCTGGAATTTGTAAAATACTCTAGATAAAATTCTCACCTAAAATAAAAAAAAATGCTGGGTGGTTTTTTTTTGCCCTTTAAGTAATTATGCTCCATATAACGTACCACTTCAATAATATGAACGTAGTTCCATTGATAATGAATACCAGTATATATAGGGTGAAGTTCTTTTTCAGAAAGTTGTGAATACTCTCAAAATTGCTGACCAAATGGTAACCTGATGTGTTTCTTCTCGACCAGTATTCTGGGTGAGCTTTTACACCCACAATGTTATTTATCACTTGTTGACAGATGCAGGCCATTTCAAGCATTCTTGTAAATTCTATTTTAAGGCAAGCTAGAAGCTCACATTTTGGAATTAACACAGAATAGATACGTGTGGGTTGTGAGAGCTCTGTCTTGTCTGCCAAATAAAATGCTTCACAAGTAAGAGATGTCTGCTTCTTTCAGGTACAAAGCTGTAGTTGGTTAGTGGCCTAAAAACACTGCCAAAAGCATTCAAGTAGAGCCCTGCTGTCATAAATACACCAGAGATGTGGTAATCACTTGAAGCAAGAGAAAATTCACCCTGCTGGAAGCTATTTCCTAATGTAGTGCAATGATCAAACATTTACTTCCATTAGTTCCAATGGTTTCTGTCCAGAAAGGTTATAATTTAGCTTTTCTGTGACAAATGCCAAATGAATTTAAAAGGTTGCATTAGTGTAATGTAAGCGTCTACCCACCTTGAAAGATGTTGGAGGCCTCCACCACTGCAGAATTTGGTTAGACTTGTTTTTATGGAACCATAATTCCCAAGGAATTACATTGAACTTGATCTCTTACCAAACCTAATTTAAGATCTGGAGAGTTTCCTTGAAAGCTCTAAGCTTAGAATACGCAGGGGTGGGATTCAGCCTGTTCAGGCCGGTTCGGGCAAACTGGATGTTAAATTTACATTCTGGTTCACTGAACTTATAGTTGAACTGACTGGCTGGCCCTGCTCAGCCCTCCCCTCCCCTCCCAGGAGTCTCCACATGGCCCATTTTGGATGCAGGTAAGTGTAGGTCTGTGCGGAGGCTCTGGGAGGGTGAAAAACGGCCCTCCAGGAAGTTCTGAAAATCTGGAGATAGGCCTGTTTCCCACTTCCGGAGGGCCTCCGGAGCCTGGGGGAGGCCATTTGCAGAGAACTGGTTGCTGGAATTTTTGAATCCCACCCCTTGTACATACCATATATATCCCAGTTTGACTATAACGGTCCTAGTTTTGCACTTCAGTCCTAGTGTCTTGGCCAATTCAGGAAAACAAAATCCCACAAAGTATGGCTCCTTAGACTACAAAGAGGCAGCAAAAGTTTAGCTACTGTATGTATTAAATTTGTCCCTCTTAGCCTACTCAAGAAAGCTAGGGCAGGCAATAGGGGAGCGAGCATATAAGGTGGCTGAAGTTAACCTATGTTCTCCCTTTGTCTAGAGCAGGGATGTCAAACCCGATTGCATCACAGGCCATATCGTGATATATCCGGGATGTATTTTGCTCTTGCAGAACTGGGGTAAACATGGCCTGCATGGGCTGTATACTCCCCGTAGGCTACCAGTTTGACATGCCTGGTCTAGAGGCACATCTGTTACCAGAAATACATATTTTATGTCCAAATTAGCATCATTTTCACTACCATCCTACCTTCATTCAAAAAGAGCTTCAGGATTCAACAGAAATATATTGTTTTTACAAAATATGGCCTCTTTTGCGGTGGTCTCTCAGTTTGAGGGTGGTTGAGGGTACAACTAAAGTGGTTTTTCATTTTTAATCTGCCTGGGTATTTTAAAATCATTGTTTTTGTTTGTTTTTCCTGGCCAACGCTTTTGGTTGTCTCTGAATTTAATATACAGTACTTAATAAGTTATTCATATTATTGAAATTTATTTTAAATTCGTACATGTCATCCTGAGATCTTTTTGTTTTTGTGGATAAAAATGCAGTTTAAAATACTTATAGTGCATACATAATACCTGAATGTATGCATATTGTTTCCTTTATAAGAATGGCATTCCATCTAAAACTCTGTTAGGCTGTTTATTCTTTATACCTCGTGGTAAAGAGCATAAAACATATTGTAAATGATATAAACTATTTTTTTCTAACCCAGTTTAAACATTAAAAAAAAATATCACCACAACATTTCTCAGTAGAAAATATTGCTTTTCTCACAATCGGGATTAATCTTTGTGTCAGGAAAAACACCTCATGTGAAGATTCACTGTGCAGCCAGTGCTTTCCTGGGAAATATTTAGGCAGCTAAAACCAGCAATACAACACTAAGCAGTGCACTTCTGTTCAGTTTCCAACCATCAGGCTAAGAAAGACTCTTACACTCACTTATCAAGCTGTAAACTGTTTCAAAGGGATGCTAGTTATCTTCCTTTGGTTTTTCTTATTAGAAGCTCACTGAAGTTTGTATAGAATTTTATGATGTTCAGATGTTGAGTAGAGATGTACCACTTAACCTGTTTGCTAGCCAATCAATTCACTCTCTACAGAGATCTCCATTAAAAAAAAACCCACACATTTCTTTTCTTGTTATTTTAGAGCCCATCCTCAAATCCACTCAGCATTTACTATGTCTGTCTGAGAATCGGTCCCTGATTTAAACTGCAGTTTTTACTGTTCTTCTCACAACAGGAACTATGTAATTTGCATCATCTTAACTCCTTCCACTTTTTTGATCAGTTGTTCTTAATCCAGATTAAAGACATGGATTGAAAATAAATGAATTGCTAAGGAAACACACGAACACACACATACATGCATATTTTGGGCTGCAAATGGTTCTATAATAAGATGATCTGGTAAGGAATGTTCTCATTTAAAATGCCTGCCAACCAGGCATATTCCTTTGTAAGATTCTGTTTTTTGGCTTATCCAGTTTTATCTTTCCTTCTCCAAATTAGTCGCTTTCCACTTAAATCTTTCCCATTTTTCTATATCACTTCAGTCTTATGTGTAGGTGAGATCTTCCATTTATGGTTGAAGTTCAACCAGTCCCATCGTTGGACCAACTTGGGAAGAGAGTATAAATTGAACCAAACATATTTATCACTGCTCCACACAAGTAATATTCTATTATTTTATTTTACAGATTTGTCATCTTATGAAGGAAATATTTGCTTTTGTGGTTCCCCCACCCCCAATAATTTTCACACAGTCCCAATGAAGCTTTTCTGCAGTTTCATCTTGATCCTACTTGACTTCAGTCTTCCCGGCATGTTGTCCTCTTGAAGTAGCTCTTAAAGGAAACAAATGGGACGGCCCACAGTGTTAAAAGATGCTTAAAAGAAGTGATGGGATTCTGACATTCAAAGAATAAATTGTACTTTCTTTTAGAGTACAAAATGGGGAATGGGTGGAGCTCAAACAAAAAAATCCTCAGGCATTTTCCCATTTGTCATTTCAATGAAACTTTTTAGAATTGTATGGCTTCGAGAGACCTTGGAGCATGTGCAAAAGCCACTGGGCTGTTTCTTTCTTTTTTAAAAATTTTTTATTCTTTGAAAACAAAAAATACAAAAATCTCATTTCCATTAACAGTTATACATGTTTCTTATTTTGTGATTATACATTATTTTTTATCCTTATCCTTCACCCATTCGTACCACCTCTCCCATGTCGCATAGTATTCTCAATCCTCTTTGCCTTTCAGTTCCATAGCGAATTTATCTAGTTCAGCACAGTCCATTGTTGTTTGAATCAAAACTTCATCTGTGGTATTTTATCACTCTTCCAATTTTGTGCTAACATGATTCTTGCTGCAGTTAAGATGTGTACAATAAGTTATTCTTTATCTTTACTCAAATTCACTTTAATCATACCTAATAAAAATGTTTCGGGTTCCAATTTCAATTTATATTTTGTAATCTCAAAAAGCCACCTCTGTATTTTCTTCCAGTATTTTTTGACCTCTATACATTGTCACCACATATGGAAAAACGTTCCTTTCTTCTGTTTGCACTTCCAGCATTCCAGTTTCAAGGTTGGATACATTTTCGCCAGTTGTGCCGGCGCTAAGTGCCATCTACAAAACATTTTATATTGATTTTCTTTGAATGCCGTCGACAAAGTCAGCTTCCAGTTCTCGGTCCAAGTGTTTTCCCACTCAGTCCAATTTTTGTAAATCTTTATCTATCCCTAGCTCCTTTACATCTTTCTTAAATTTAGTTTGAATTTGCAAATATACCCACCAGTCTAATATTATCCCTTGTACTTTTAGTTTATCCAGTGTTTTTAATTCCCCTTGTTCATTTACCAATTCTTTATATCTAATCATTTTTTTAATGTCCCTTGTATTTGGATATAATATAGCTTCCATAGGGGAGATCCAGTTTGGTCTTTGCCACTGGGCTGTTTCATTTATGTTTCTATCAAAATACTTCATCACATTTTTTCCTTTATATTTCAATTACTGTATATGAATGTATAAAATACTACTATAGTTTTTTTCTGCACTGAATATACCAAGAGACACTGAATGGATGAATATTGTTTCTTTATGCATGGACTTATTTAAATTCAAATATATAATATCCTATTCTCGAAATAAATATGGGGATATATGGATATATGGATTTGTATATGAATGAATGATACTTTGGGAAGATCATAGAGATGGAGCTCTCACCTCACAATCAGGAGGCTATGATTTTGATCCTAGATAGAGGCTAATATTTGGAGTAGACTCTCCTGCCTGAGCAGGGGGTTGGACTAAATGACCTCCAAGGTCCCTTCCAACTATTGTTATTCTACTATTCTAATTTGATTTTGCTCTTTCATTTTGCTGATTAATAATATTTATTTCTAAAATATGTACTCAACATTGAGTTAATAGAATTCCAAACAGCTGAACTGATCTAGTACAGAAGATCTATGCCAACAGCTGCTAAATCGTAATTTAGGAATGTGTGATACCCCTAAATATAGGTGACTATTATTGTATCATAAAACAGTGAAATATTTATTTGTTACATTTTTATCCTGTAATAAGCAAGAATACTTTTATTTATTTATTTATAATGTGTCTTACCCACATTTTGTCATTTTGATAAACTTATTTTACCTTTGCAACAACCCAAGAAGATAATTAGGCTGACAGATAAATACTGTCTAGCAGCCAATTTCAGAGTGATGTGGGGTTTATTTTCCCATTCTTAACTGAATATGCTAATCCTCACTTTTAGAAATGAACTTCATCATTATATCATCCAATTCATTCTTCCTCTGAATTTTGTTTTACTTAATGCAGTTCTAGGGAAAAAATGCATATGCAAATCCTCCATCTAGCAATTTGTTCTGCCAGCACAATGAACTCAAGAATGAATGTGACATTTTATGGAGGGTAATTTGGGCTGAGGCAATGGTGGTGGTGTATAATATGGTTGCTATATTTGTACTATCTAGAAAGAACATACCCTAGAGAGGTGATTACTATATGTCATGTGACAGGCATAGCATAACTGCTTTATTATTATTATTACTTTTGCATTTATATCCTGCCTTTTCTTAAGACTTTGAAGTGGCTTTGTTTTATTCCCCACAACCAACTCTATAGCTAGGCTGGGAGTAGCCCAAAGTCATTTGGAGAATTTTATACAGGTAGTCCTCGACTTACAACACCACTGAAAAGAGTGACTTACGATTGTTTTTCACATTTATGGCCATTGCAGCATTCCCATGGTCACATGATCAAAATTCATACTTATGATGGTTGCAGTGCCCCAGAGTCATGGGATCACCTCTTGTGACCTTCTGATGAGCAAAGACCATGGGGAAGTCAGGTTCACTTTATAACCGGGTGACTAACTTAACAACTGCAGTGATTCACTTAACAGTTGTGGGAAGAAAGGTTGTAAAATGGGGCAAAACATACTTAACAACTTTGCTAAGCAATGGAAATTTTGGATTCAATTGTGGTTGTAAGTCGAGGACTACTAATAATTTGGCAGGAACTTTGAAGGCTTTCATACTCCCCCATGCCTACACTACAAATGCCCAAATGCCTTTTTACATACTTACACATTGATTCCTATACTTTCAAACACAAATTCATGTAAGCATTAGAGACTTTAACCTTCCTGCCTATCTTAATTTGTGTGGCCCTTGTAATATGGGGTTCCTGAAGTACTTTCTTTGGCTGCCTAATTGGATGTCATTGTTAATGCCTACAACTTCACTAAGGGAACAAGCAACAATCTTGAAACTTAACACAATGAAAGCCTTGGATATTTTGTTGGATGTTTTAAAGTCGATCCATCTACTTTCTATGTGACCCTGTAAATTTTCTGAATGTGGTTCAGCTCACTTAACAGTATTTGAATGAAACTTCTGGCCTATCTCCTGCAGCTCTTGAGAAGAGAACAGTTACACTGATAGTTTTAGTCTCCATATTATTGAGGGGGAGGAGCAGATAGAACTATGTCAAAGAAAAAAGAGCTTTAGGTGAGCCCACTATTTCATAGAGTGACTGGATTTTAACTGGATTTCCTGATCTGAAGCCTGAGACAGTAACAGAAGATTTGTTCTCTAACTTTCTGCTTCTTCCAGCGTGAATAAATGCCTCTATTTGCCTCCCGCTGCACTTTGCTTTCCCCCTGTTCTGGTTTATAGTTTCAGATAACCAGAAAGAAGAAATAAAGTACTAGGCAATCCAGGTTTTATTTTGCTGGATTTACACAGAAACTTGCATGCATGTTTTTCACAGTGTTTCACATGCATTTTTGGCAAGATCCCATGGACGTGTGCAAGGGGGTAAAAGAAAAGTCATAATGGCAGCCACCACTATCTGATCAAAAGGAGAACTATATGTTCTTTTTATATACATTGTGATTATATGATTGTGACAATCATCTTGATCCTGTTGATTTCCCTGGCAGAATCAACTAAGTACCATCAAGGCATTCAAGCAGTTGTCAGCAAACGCTGGTCACTGATCAATTTTATTATTATTTTGGAAAGGAGCGGGGACTCTAGTATGTGGTTACAGGGATCAAGGACTCATAATTAAATATTGTTGGACACTATTTATTGTGCTTTCATCTTGCAATCATGAAGTCTGGGCTGGTAAAAATGTTAGGTGGTGCAATATGAGAATGGAAATTGAGCAGAGGAATCCTTACTGAGTGCAACCCAACATTGATGAAATTCAAAAGAGAGCTACAATTTCTGCCTGGCCTATGACCAGCATGGGCCAGTCACTGTCCCTGAGTTCAGGAATGGATGACATTGTTTTCTTCTCACTCCCAGCCCATTGCAAATGCTTCACATGTCTGAGTTTTCCAGCTTCAGTTCAAAACTGCTGTTTTCTGACTGGAGCCATCTTAAGTCATTAAGAGTGGAAGCTCTTGAGCACTTTGTTCCAATTTGGCAATGGGTCATTGCCCTTGGAAGCCATTTTGTCCTGGTCTGTTGTGTCCTCTGAATTCTTCATCATCTTGCTTGCTTATAAAATGGCTGCCCATGGAGCAGCCAAAATGAAAAATCCTCACCCCCAGAAACTCAAACCTTACAACTTCCACATGTAATCTGCCTCAGTTCCCCTTGCTTGCTTTTAAATTACCAGATTAGTACTGCCAATCTTTCCTTCCCTTTTTAAAAACCCTGTAGAAAGAACGAACTGGTAATTCTGTATTCTGTGAAAGAGAACTACCAGTTCTTCTTTTTTATATACAAATTTTTCTTGGACCTTCAGAGGAAAGCAGGAATGAAAGAACAACCTGGTCCCCTGTTGCTTTGATTATTATAGCATGGTTAGAGCAACTTTATTTATGCTCAATAAAATAGGAAAAAGAGTGAGGGGGAAATCTGCCATAGTTTCAAAGGAGATAGTATCAGAAAGGGGTAGGAAAGCTTCATATTTGCAAGCAGGAAAGGAAAATCACAGGAACTGGTGAGGAAGGAAGAATGAAAAGAAAAGGCACAGAGAAACTAGCCAGGGAGATTTACATTCCCTACCTGGAATGCAGGTTGTGTGGTGGACATAGTGCCAGCTGAATACCAGCCAGTCCCATTGATATTCACACGTGTGCTATTTGTATATATTTGTTATACTGGTTACATTGGAAGAATGCAAAGATTAACTTGCACAAATGCACAGATGAAGCACAATATACATAATTTTTAAGCAATGAACACTCATCATATAGCACAGGTTTATATATAAATTTCCCAGATTTTATTTTTCAGCTTTTCCAATTAAAATATCTCTTAATAGCAGGACAAGGGAAACCCTGATTTTCTTCTCCCTTTCAGATGGGCCATAAAGAAAACAGTCTTAAAACCTGGGGATTGGCATATTTCCTTTTAATAAGATGGCACAAGAGCTTTTATTTATTCATTTATTTTAAAAGCTAAGCCAGAGTTCTATGGGCAAGGATTAATTTAATTTAATTGCTTTTTTGTTGGCTTTTAGTTGAGATTTGCCAATGCAGAAGCAAAGCCAGGGCACAGCCTTGAACTGTATGTTATTTTTCTTTTGAAATTTAAAAAGGGAAGGAGAGGAAAACCCTTAGGCCACTTTAGAAAGCAGAAGAATCTATGTATTTCAGAGTCCAGCAGCCTTTATTGGTAGCAATAGTATTAAAATTGTTAGAGATGAAAATGTTTGATACAAATGTTGGTGATTAGAATACTCCATCAATTGTATTATAAGTGATATCTGACTCCACCATTGTAAAATCTTCAAAGTCATTGTTTATATTGTCATCTAGTTCTTCCTTCTCTGGCCAGGTTTCTGTCCCCACACTTAAAGGTGGCAATTGAAAACTATTGGGAGTTGTTGTAATTATAGAACTGCCTATCTGTACTCCCCTTTCAGGAGGAATTATTGGTGACGATCTATCAGTCAGCAATTCTAGTCCGTTGCTTTTTTCAGTTTTCAGTTGCTCTTCTCTTGTCTAAAAAGAGACTAGTCTTTAGACAGGCTAGGCATAGCACAGTTTTGAATACCAAATGCACATTTGTGCACACACACACACATACACACAAAACCAGCCCTAATTAAGAAATTACTAATATGGATGGAGTCAACCTGTGAGAATACAGGTATAGTAGAATTACAGAGAAAGAGCATTACCTGATCTCCGTCTCTTGATTTATTTCAATCTAATTAAATTATTTCTAAATACCGTGTTTCTCATATAATAAGGCCGGGTCTTTTTTTTTGAGCCCCCCAAAAATGGCTAGGCCGTCTTTTGGGGGGTGACTTAATTCCCCCCAGTTGCATCTTCGGGCAGGCAACGGCTTGGATGTTGACCTCGGCGTTGGTGGGGCACTTTGTATCGGGGTCAATGCAGGCAGCACCATATCCGGGTGTGCAACAAAAGTGCTTCCTAACGGCAAGCCCCCCCCCTGCCATTTCCCCCCCATTTCGCATGTTTTAATATAGGCCTTAATTTGGGGGGAGGGGCTTAATTTCATTTCATGCCTATAAAACATGCTGGGACTTCCTATTGGGGGAGGCCGTATTGTTGGAGAAACAGGGTAGCTTTCTCTTTTCAGCCGAATCAAGAATAAAATATGCAATAAACAGCATTTTAAAACAATACAATGCATTCCTAGATTAAAAACTAAAGCATAATGAAAATGCAGAGGAAGCTTTCTTCCAACATTCATATCAGGACCACCTAGCTGAATGCTTCAACAGGAGCCTTAAAATTGTAATAGGAAACACTTCCCGAGTTTCAGAGACAAGAGCTTTCTGAATCATGGATAACATCTCAGAAAACTGCCTTTGACCAGCTCCTAGATGTCATTCAGGAGTTCTGATCTTAGTGATTGTCTGGGTCTATAACAGCAGATACAGTGTTTGTGTGACAGGTATGCCAATCCCAAGTTATTTAGGGCTTTGTATGTTAAAATCAAATGTTGAGCTTGACTTGGTAACTTGCACTCCAGGCAATTGTTTGATTTGCAAAGAGCATCCTCAAGCCCCAGTGAGCAACCTGCCTCTTACATTCTGCACTGGCTAGAGGTGCAGTCTCATTAGAACAAGTCAACTCCCCCTTCCTGAAACTTGGGCCCACCCAATCCCAAAACTTCTGACTTATTCAAAAACATTCCCTGTTTATTGCCCTCTTCTATTGATCACTGCATCCAGGCACTGGTTTGGAATATGCACATATTTTTCTGATTCAGATGTTATGCAGAATTAGAACTGAGATACCTTTCTATTGGGAACATCCAGTTCTACAATCTTTGGTAAACAAAACTGGGGATGTATTTCACAGCTCTCTATGATATATTTACTGAGGATTAGGATAGTCTAGGGCAGGGCTGCCAAACTCGCGGGCCGGATGCGTCACACTCTGGCCATGCCCACGCCTGATTTAGCAAAGGGGGGAAAAGTCCAATATGTCACATGATGCTGCCATGACAACATAAGTTTGATATCCCTGGTGTAGGGCCTTCTGTATTTAATGTATCCTTGATAACCAGATATGCAAAGGCTAATATAAAGTGGGGTAAGTTCATATGTGTTTTTTTTTACCTTATTTTCAGAGTTTTCTGTTGATAAAGCATGCAATTTCTTCTGTTTAAGTTCAAGCTTTTCCAGTTTGGCTGGTGGTTTTTGTGGTGTCCTTTCTGCAGGTACCAGCTGTGGAAATACAAGATAATTTGTGATGGGAATATTGTATTTGGAAAGAAAACAAGCAGTTCTACTCTTATATATTTACATGAAAATATAAATTTCAAATTATGAAAATATAAATTAAAAACATAGGGGAATAAAAAGGGGAAATAGAAACTAAGTAGTATTTATGAAAGTTGAATAAAAATACCATCACTTACATAATTTTAATTTAAATAGGGATATTTTAATACATGAACCAGGAAAATAATTCTTGAGATGACCTCTTTTGTTACCTCTATTTATTTTTCCACATAATCATCGTTAGTTGCTTCTTTGTCTCTTCAACCAGGTCCCGGCAGTCCTTTCCACATCTTCATGTTAATAAAATAGATACCCATGAAAGCTTTACTTCAGTTTTGGGAAAAGGTGGAAGTTGCATGACATTAAACTGGATGGAGTACTGAGTAATGTAAGATAATAAGATTCAGCTTTGCAATTGTCTCTTGGATAGCTCAAGAAATGTGAGGTCTTTCACACCACAAAACAATTTCCTTCCTATCCTTCAGAAATCTGCTTAATTGCTTTAAAATTTTGACTAATACAGCATAGCGCTCTGAGCTGATAGCGCTGCTGGGTTCTAGGAAATCTATGTGAATAACATTATCTGCATTCTAAAAAACTGTAATCTTGAAGCTTTGGTTTTCTGACACCCCCCCCCCCACCCTCCCATCTGAGTTTTGTGATGATATTGCATCATTCTGGGGTCATAATGATGATGTTTCATAGGCTGGCACAATGCTATGAAGAAATTCCTCACTTTCCTTCTGATAGAATGACAGTTGCTGGCAAATTCCAGTTCTTGAATCTTTCCTTTCTGTTGTCAGCACGCAAGGAGCCTATTTTGCACAATCCTTTTCAATCTTTATTACTGTCACAGACCAGCATTATCCTTTTGATATTGAGGAACATTAATAATGCAATCTGCACATTCCTGTGAAATGCCAAGCTTGACAGCTGTTCTCTTTCCATAACCTACCTATTGTCCTTAATTAGTTTATCAAACTTTTTCAAATGAATTCTGTTAAGTTGCAGTCATATGTCATCCACTTATCCTTAATCACACAAATCAACTCTTCTCCGTTCACCATCTTTACATGTTTTTGGCTCAATGACATGGTATTCACATCAAAACAGTCATCACTATAAACAATCTACATTAATGGTGGATTTCAATTGGAGGGACTCTTGAGCAATAAACATTCAATCATGGCATGTTGCTTAAAACGCAGTGGCATTCATTGCAGATTTCCATTTCAGTACAACATTTTTCTCATAGCAACTTCCTGACAACTGAACTGAAAGAACAGATGCTGAACAACACCTCAGAACACATCGTATTGCCATCTGTTGGTGACTTACAACATTAGAGGTATTACTTTTCATTCAGCTCTTGTAATTTGCAGTTTTACAATGTACATCTGATTGTGGCTAACATTTGAGATTCTGATCCAGATCAACAGTGTCATTTTGAATGCATAGTAAACTAATATCATGACAGATAATTCTGTATTTTCACCTTCAATTTCCAGGTACATATTCTAAACTTAAGCCAGTTTGTGCAATATTTTATATTTGGACTTAGACATTTTATACTTCAAGCATGGATTATTAGAAAGTTGAGGACAAAATTAAATAATTTGCTGATTTGCTGAACCAGACCACAAAAGTCACAGTGAATATCAAGTTATTGGACAAAATTACTGTATGTTTTTTCTAAATCAGAAAAATCAGATAGTTTGCAGAACAATAAACTACATCAAAGTCTAACTTCTTATCCCAGCAGATCAGTGGTGGGATTCAAAATGTTTTACTACCGGTTCTGTGGGCATGGCTTGGTGGGCATGATGTGGCTTGGTGGGCGTGGCAGGGGAAGGATACTGTAAAATCTCCATTTTCTCCCCACACCTGGGGGAAGGTTACTGCAAAATCCCCATTCTCTCCCCACCCCACTAACCTGCTTTCCAGCTCTGTTCTCCTGTGCAGGGCAACAAAAGAAGACCCAGCCAATCAGCTGGGACTCAGGAGTCAGAGAATAGATGGGGGCGGAGCCAGTCAGAGGTGGTATTGGCCAGTTCTCCAAACTATTCAAAATTTCTACTACTGATTCTCCAGAACTGGTCAGAACCTGCTGAATACCACCTCTGCAGCAGATAACAAGTACTAGCTAAGCCAGACTTGCATTACTGAGTGTGCCTGTGAACACTTCTGTTTTTTCTTCCCATTTCATATTTGCATAAATAAACCTTTGTTTATACCTCAAGGTTTATATTTATTTTAAGAAGGAATTTTTTTCACTAAAATCTTCCTCATAACTGCCTACTTCTCGCAATAATGTGGAAGGTTTGTTTCTATTGTAGCTCAGTTCTCTGCATCATAATTTGGGGAGAGGGGTTAAGAATGACTAGAGAATAACATTTAATGATCAAATGGATAACACATACAGAATACTGCTTTAATAGAGACACAACTTATTGGTCCCATTGACTCAATATCATGCTTGTCGATTGCACTGTGATAATTAATAGCTCTGTTTTCTTTCACAACATTGCAAACTCTGATGATGAGGAAATTTTATTTCATTTGTGGTGTAGCAAAAGATTCAGGAATATTGTTATGGATACTTGCACTTGCTATATCAATTAAAGTTTATTGCAAACTGCTTTACTTGTATGTTTATTGCAGCACTAATTCCATCTAGTCTTATATAGTAGCTCGTTAAATAATGATGGAGTGTGACATTACTACTCTTGCTCTACTCTTTGACATTTGTGTTGGGACATTGCCTGCAAGTATGAAATCATATACCTCAAGAGGATCACAACACACATTTTATCACATTGCAGCCTTTGATAAATATCTATGATTTGAAATGCAATTTCAGAATATGCTATACATTTTCACAAGGTTTTTTTTTAAATCATGTAATGAACCAGACCAGTGTTACGGTATCATTTTTATCACGGCTTTGTATTTTTTGTTGTTGTTGGCACTCAACCTTTTTGAAAGTTGAAGCATATTTTAAAAATAGATATATCAGAATAAACATAGGTAAAATTGATCATTAGTGTGGTGAGCTTGAGTACATTCGTATAAGCAATTGCCATGCTTTTTGCAAGTCAGGTAAATTTCATTAAAAAGCCCACTGAACTAGATTTCCTCTGGTACCATGTTTCCCTTTTATTCTTCAGCATGTTTGCAAAAAGAAAGTTAGAATGTTTTACTTTCTATTTAGAATGTTTAGTTTCTATTTTTCTCTTTGTATGTTTGTTTAATTCCAGCTCACACAGTTAATCTTGCCTATGTATGCTTATTTGAAATAGACCAACTTCGGACCAGGATTTATGAAGCTAGTTCGTTTCAACAAATTGTAATTAAAATCAACATGATTTTAGTGTTTTGTGTTCAAGTAAACTCTTCTGCGGTAAGTCAATTAATCCCCAGTTTCAGGAAATGAATTTGTAGGAGATTTATGGTTAGTATCAGTATGAAGTAGGTCAGAGAACTTCCTAAAGGTAAAGATAAAGGTTTCTCCTGTCCAGTTGTGTCTGACTCTCTGGGGTGGTGCTCATCTCTGTTTTTTGGTTGAGGGAGCCAGCATTGTGCAAAGATCTTTCATGGTCAGTTGGACACCATGACTGTACATTGAGTCACACAGAACACTGTTTTCCTCCCCAACAAAGTTGTACCTATTTACCTACTTGCATTTACATGCTTTTAAACTGCTAGGCAGGCAGGAGTTGGGGCAAGAATGGGAGCTCACTCCTTCATGCATACTTGGGTCTTGAACTGCCAACCTTCTGATTGACAAGCCCAGCGTCTTAACCATTACACCACCATGCCCCCAGCATGCTAGTAATTCAGGCCTACTTATTCTGTTTGCTTGTACTTTTGGCTATTTTTAGCACAGAATTGAAAGCCTGTAAACTTCCCAGGAACTGTATTTTTAGAAGTGGGGGTGGGGGTGGGGAATTGATAACAAAGTTGTTTGGGGAAGAGTTTCAAATGTAAGGAGCAACTGGGAAGAAGTGGAACCTTCAGAAAAACATAAATTTTCACACCTAGAAGAAAGACCCATTTCTGGAGCAATTCACAGGTTACATGCAAAACATCATCTCAAACCTAAAGTATATTGAGCTGATTTTGAAGAACCCTTACCATAAGGTGATCAACTTTTTTACAATGAAAAGAATTACACAAATACATTGAAGAAAAAAAACAAAGCCACTTGCGTGCGGAACACTCTCTCAAAACAATTCTCCTGTGTGGAGCGCACGCATCTCATAATTGCGTCTCGCTGCACTGTATCAAGCTTTGACGAATTGTCATGTCAAATACAAATACGTCACATTACACACAACTGATTGTCTTGGCATTGATCAAATGCGGAGATTTACAGATTAGTCTTCAAATATCAAAAAGGAGGATATGTAGGAAGACACTTTTTGAGAGAGGACAGAACTTACAAAAAGAGGACTGTCCTCCCTAAAAGAGAACGGTTTGTCACCTTACTTACCATGGTATCTTCTGCAGTTCTGTTTTCAGTGGTTGGGCATGAAGTCTTGATTATTCCTTGCATCCGAAGTTCTTCCAAAATGTCTGATGATGACTGTCTTTCTGTTTCTAGCTTGCTAAGTGATTTAATGGCACCTAAATATTTTGAATTATTTTTAAGTGGAGAGAATGATTAATCAGCTTGGGGTTCGTTTTTTTTTGTATTTTCAATCAAATTAATTAAAAGAATATTAATTAATTCATATTTTCATTTAGAGTGCTTGAATACATGGGGGAAGGAGTTAGAAAAAGAAGGAAAAAGTATAAATTACAATACTCTTGGGAATAATCTTTCTTCCCTTCAATCTCAAATAGCCTTAAAACGTATTTTGAGTTCATTTTTAAAAAAATGTTACATCATAACCTTTTTTCCCATTAATTCAGCTAATTTGGATCTTTAATCGCTACAATTTTATTGCCCTTTCATCCCAACCCCACCAAAAATATATGTAAATGTTGCACGATGCTTAATTTTATTTATCATTTCTACAAGACAGTTTGGTTTATAGTAAAACCAACTAGCAAATGAAACTTTAAAACCAACCCAAACACTGCTTTGTACACACATGTAATTAAACAGTATTATTCACATTGCCCAGCTGTGGTTTTTGTGCCTTTCTTTTTACTTAATCTTCTCATACTGTATATTCCTGCCCTGAGGCTCAGTGGTTAGAATGCAGTATTGCAGGCTAATTCTGTGGACTGCCAACAGTTCAATCCTTACCAGCTCAAGGTTGACTTAGCCTTCCATCCTTCTGAGGTTGGTAAAATGAGAATCTGGATGGTTGGGAGCCAATATACTGACTCGGTAAACTGCTTAGAGAAGGCTGTAAAGCACTGTGAAGTGATATATAAGTCTAAATGCTATTGCTATTGCTTATTCTTCTATGTGTTGCCACTTGTGCACATAGAGCTCATCAGCAATAGTGATAGCTCGGCAATCTAATAATTTCAAATGGTCAACTGGTATAATAACCCACCAGTACCCAAGAGCAACCCTTCCCATGCCCATCTCAAGATTTATACTGGAATGCCTGCCAATGTGTATCTGTAGAACAGATTTTAATATGCAAAGAAATTGAAGGACACAGGAAGGGCAAAGATGGGACGAAAGCTCAGGTGTAGATCTGACACAGCTGGGCATGCATTTTACTTCTTACAGTATTTCACAAGGCCTCATCTCTAAATTATGCAAATCATGCAAGAAACACTCTACACATCAGAATGATGGTTCTTGAATAATTCTTCTCCCTATGAAACACCCCTCTTTTATCATTTATAACACACACCCATATGTTGACTTTTGCTTTGTTCTTTAATGGACTGGGATCCCTTCATCCCATCTTCTGGCAAGCCTCTTCCACAGGAATCATCTGCAGCTGCTGACCCCGCTTGTGAGACGAGGCTATCTGTGCCAAGAAATATTTTCTCTCTTCTAGCCTAAAAAATAAATTACAGCATACTTTATGCATATGCAGTATTTGATGTGTTTGTGTGTGCCTGCATGGACGCTTGTGGGAGTGTTGGCTGAGAGATTGGTTGACCACTGACTTCCCTAACTTGACTTTTCCCATATCTGTTGGGACACAATTTGCTGCTGTGAACAGATGACACCTGTCCTTTAAGCTCTATGCTGGGTTCCAATCATCCTCTAGGTGCTGGTTGTTGCCCAGAAAGCCCTCAATGGTTTGGCTCCAAAGAAAAGATAGCACTGCCTCTTCCAGATAGAATTGGCTCAGGCAACTTGATTGTTCTGGGTACATTCAGAGATACATCTACCGTGTTTCTTATATAATAAGGCTGGGTCTTTTTTTTTTTGAGACCCGAAAAAATGGCTAGGCCATCTTTTCGGGGGTGACTTAATTCCCCCCCCCTTGCATCTTTGGGCGGGAGGCGACGGCTTGGATGTTGACCTCAGCGTTGGTGGGACACTTCGTTTCGGGGTCAATGCAGGCAGCACCATATCCAGGTGTGCAACAAAAGTACTTCCTAACGGCAAGGCCCCCCCCACCATTCCCCCATTTCGCATGTTTTAATATAGGCCTTAATTTGGGAGGAGGGGCTTAATTTCATTTCATGCCTATAAAACATGCTGGGACTTCCAATTGGGGGAGAAACAGGGTAGTTTGGAAGGAGCCCATGTTGAAATGTATAGCACAGTCAAACAACGGAACAGGAAATGTTTTATGATATTTTGTGTTATGTCATGAACTGTTTTATGATAACTTTTATGTCATAAAATGTTTTATAAAGTCTAGTCAAATTTCAAGTCCTTGAGAGTCCTGTGTCCTAGATCTTGGACGCTTTCTGTAAGTCAGGCCATTTAAGGTACTTTGGTTCAAACATTGTTGCCCTATTATGCACTTTTTCACCCAGTGAAAGGTTATGAGTAGCCTATAGATTGCTTTGCCCCATTCAAAGTTTTATGGCAGTGGAAGACAAAGTCAGACCCACTACAATGTTCATTTTTTCCCGTTAAAAACTCTATTAAGGAGGAAAAAGTGAAATAGTTATATTGTGGGAATATCAGTAACAAATTTTTCTCAGAAGGAACCTGAAGACTGTATTCAGAATAAGTAGTCAAGACTGAACAAGAAAACTATTTTAGTCCAGTATTCATTTTCATAAAAATGATTTTCATATGCCATTTCTTACATTTGTATGCTTTCAGACTGCTACGTTGCAGGAACTGGAGCAAGGATGGGTGCTCATCCTGCAATGTGCAGCTCAGGTCTTGAACCTGGAGTGTCAGTTTTCCAGCCGACAAGCCCAACATCTTAACCTCTGAGCCACCCCCCACCCCCGCCATAAACATACAGTACATCAGTAAAATGGGAGCCAGCTAAAAACAAAGACAGTATAAATTAAAAGCTAAAAGGCAGAGGGAGTGCCTTCAGAAGGCTAATCACTCCCTGGGTTGCATGCTATACAGTGAGCCCCACACAGGTTGGCTTAGCCAGGTCTTCACACCCTTCTGAAAGGTGAGGAGAGTGGGACCTGACTAATTTCTGGGTGGGGAGGAATATTCCAACAATGGCAATTTCTGGGTCCCGCCAATTCATTTTTTTTTAACCAATGGGATCTGTAACATACTTTCCCTGTCTGATCGAGTGGGATGGGTCAATGTGAAGGGGTAAGATAGTTTCTCAGGTTGTTCTGATTAGAAATCAGGTACAAGAAGGGCACATTTTTGCAGCGTGCTATTTGTCTTCACTGCATCCCATAAGTATATAAATAAACAAAATAATGGACATTGCAATCTTGTTTTACATCTTCTAGTTATCTCCAATATAAAGGAAATTAAACATCAACCTAAGAACAATACATGAATAATGGAAGCAGAGAGAAGATTTAAAGATTACCTCGTTTGGCATTTCTCTATCATGATGCTGATTTTTGGATTCTGGTTTCTTGATAATTGCTTGGCTGGAAGTGCAGCCCATGAGTAAAACAAAATAGAACAAGTAGTTCTGCCCTCTGGTTTTCAGGAAAAGTGTGTGAGCACTTCACCATTGCTATGAACTTAAGCTGTTGCTATGGTCTGTTGCTACAATAAATCAGACTCAGAGAAGTCTTTTGTCTATGGCCTAATCCTGCAAGTGCTGAGCATCTACTTACATGACCTTGCTTAAACATGCAGAGTTTGTTCTTACGTGGTTAGTAGAATAACGTTTTCAGATCTTGGTGGATTATGGTAGAGTGCTCTCAAACACCATTAAGGAGAGGAAACACACACACACACACATATACACTCACACATCTTTTCTCTAGTATCAGTCAGAATCCAGATATCTCCCTTGGCAATAAAACAAAAGAAAAAAAAACCAAAAATAAAGGGACAATACTCTCAAATTTATTGGGGGAAATGTTGCTGTTTAGTGGCTCTTTCTTTTTACATTTATATTACCTTCAAAGTCAGACACACTAATAAAAAAGAGGATTAACTGGTATAATAGAGGATCTTTTTAAATAAATTGTTACAATTTTAAGACAACATATGTTGCCTGCTAATTGCTCTCCACAAAACAGAAAGCTTAAGCAGTGTTGGAAAGTGATCGTTTGAAACATGGAAGTATAGGAAATAAACTATACATCAGTCAAGAAATTATTATTGTAAGAGAATATTAGGCTTATGTGCTGTACATTCAGTTGTACAAAAATAACTTGGAGACAGGTCTAACTCAGTTACAAAATATTGTATGTCAACCATCACTAACCAGATATCCTTTAGATCAGGGGTGTTAAACTCTCAACAATACATTGTCATCTCGTGAGTATTGCAGCTTTTTTTTACCTTTGCTAAACCAGGCCTGGGCATGGCCAGCATGTGATGCATCTGCAAGTGCTGCAAGTTTGAAACTCCTGCTATAGATGTGTTGGTGTTTTTTTTTTTTTAAAAAAAATAGTCTCAGCACATTTAGAAGCCTTTCAGTTAAATGTTATTACAGTGTAATACATGAATTCCTTTGAAAGGGAAGGATGTCCAGTAGGCAAATACCAAATAAGGTTTTAAAAAAATATTTGCATTATATTTGCATTGATTTTTAAAGAAAAGTTTGGCTGCCAATTGTCTATTTCATGTGTGTGTGTGTAGTGGCTGTTTTATTGTTAGCTGCTTAGAGTAATTTGATTGGCCATATAAAATAAATGAATAGATAGAAAGAAAGATGGATGGAAGAGAGAGAGAGAGAATCAGAGATGATAGATAGGTAGAGAGAGAGAGAGAGAGACAGAGACAGAGACAGAGACAGAGAAGGAAAAACAGAAGAGAAAAACAGAAAGAAAATAGCCCTTTTCTGACAATGGATAAATTATATTACCAACTTCTTCTTCTTCTTTTTCTTCAGCGTTTGTCTCGCGCTCGGGCGAGGTCCGCTAATGTCCTTGAGTACTGCTTCCACACCTCTCTGTCTGCCACGTGTGTCGGGTCTGCCTTCGCGATCTCTAGATCGGCCTTGATCGTGTCCATCCAGCGTTGTTTAGGTCTACCACGCGGTCTCGCTCCTCCGACAGTCACCTTCATTACAGATTTGATGATGGATTCTTCCTTGGCGCGGCTCACGTGGCCGAACCATCGTAGCCGGGACTGCCTCATGACCGTGGGGATGGGCACGACGTTGAACCGTCTGCGCACTTCTTCGCTCCTGACGCGATCGAGTAGGGTGAGGCCTACCGACCATTGGAGCATTCGCATCTCCATTATCTGGAGTCTGCTTTCGCTTCTTTGGTCGTCGGCCAGCACTCTGCGCCGTATATGGCCACGGGCGCACCACAGAGTTATAGATTTTCGCCTTCAGGCGCATTGGCATCTTCTTGTCACAGAGGACGCCCGTGACGGACTTCCATTTGCCCCACGCTGCATTGATCCTGACTGCCACCTCAGTTTGTAGTAGGCCTTCTTCCCCAAGAGTAGTTCCCAGGTACTTGAAGGTGGAGGCGCGCGGTAGCTCCTGCCCGTTCACGTGGATGGAGCCTGTCATTTCATTATCAGTGGTCAGGTATTCGGACTTCTTTAGGTTCAGCCGGAGCCCAAACTGCTCGAGGCGGTCGTGCCACTGTTGGACTCGGTGCTCGAGTTCAGCCTTGCACAGGTTGGCCAGGAACACATCATCGGCGTAGAGCAGCGTCCATGGGGCGGGCGTGTACAGGTCGTGTGTAATTGTGTCCATCACCAGAATGAACAGCAGTGGTGAGAGAGCAGAGCCCTGGTGTACGCCGACGGTAATATTAAACTCCTCTGATATCCCAGCTGCCGCTTTTGCACGGCTTTTGTGACATCTGTATAGGAGTTGGACCCATTGTACGAGCAGCTCAGGCACGCCGTGATCTCGCAGTGCGCACCAGATGAGATCGTGCGGGACTCGGTCGAAGGCCTTTTCCAAGTCTAGGAAGGCGGTGTGGAGCGGGATTTTCTTCTCTCTGTGAGCCTCCATCAGCATCCGCACACCGAAGATGGCGTCGGTGGTGCCGCAGTTCTTGATGAATCCAGCCTGGTTGACGCTGATGTCGACGATGTCCCGAATGCGCTTATCAAGGACGCGTTCAAAGATCTTCATAGTGTGTGACAGTAACCTGACCGGTCTGTAGTTGGAGCAGTCCGCTGGGCTGCCCTTTCCCTTCCAGATCGGAACAGTGGTGCTGCGGTACCAGTCGTGTGGCACTTTTCCCGTGGAGACGATGTTGTTGAACAGCTCGCACAGCCACAATGCCGAGCCCGGTAGTGCCTTTTTCCAGAAGTCAGCAGGGATGTCGCCTGGTCCTGTTGCCTTACCGCTTTTCATGGCCTTGATGGCGTCGGCGACCTCGCTGGCATAAATGCCTGAGACTGGGCCTTCAACTGGGTCACCTCGCGGGGTTCGTGGGTGTGGGAACTCCTCGGTGGAGATCTTCTCGAAGTATTGCCGCCACCTCTCTGCAGCGTCTCTGGGGTTGACGATCAAATTTCCCCTTTCGTCGTTGATCCCATGGAACTGGTCAATGTCCAGGGTCTTCCTGTGTCTGTGTTTGGCTAGGCGGTAGATCTCATTCTCGCCTTCTCGCGTGTTCAGCTTCTCGTAGATGTCATCGTAGTGGGAGCTTCTGGCTGTCGCTACTGCTTTCTTGGCTGCCTTTTTGGCCGCCTTGTATTCGCAGAGCTTTCGCTGGTCTTGTCCTGAAGAAAGGCCTTGTAGAGCCGTTTCTTCAGGTGTACGGCATCTTGTACTTCCGGTGTCCAGAGCCATGTATCTCGCTCGATGCGTCTCCGTCCTGGCTTGGTGCAACCAAGCTGTTGGCAGCCGGCAGTGTGAACAGTGCTCTTCAGCATGGACCACGCTTCCTGTGGCCCGTCGACCATCTGCGGGAACTGCTCCAGTTTGATGAGGGGTCCCGCCATCTTCTTCTGGTTCCACCACTTGATTCGTGGCTGGTCTGCATTCCTTTGTCAATCCTGGTCTTGGGCTTGCTGATCCTGATCTTCGCCATCAGCGGCCTGTGCTGACTGCTCGATTGCACGGGTACACCTTGGCGTTGAGCACGTTTTTAGCGGCTCTTCGTCGTACGATGATGTAGTCGATCTGTGTGTGGTGGCTCCGTTTCTGCTATGGTAGGTGAGGAGTTGAGATTCTCGCCTAATGAAGCAGGTATTCGTGATGGTCATATCATGGGAGTCGGCAAAGTCCAGGATCCTCTGGCCATTCTCATTCGTATCGCTCTGTGCCGTGCCCACCGTGGCACTGGTGTCCCGTTTTGTCCCGCCCTACATGACCATTCAGGTCGCCCGAGATGATGATGTCGTCTTCGTGTGGGATCTGCCTGAGTTGGATGTCGAGCAGTTCCCAGAAGGTATCCTTCTCCTCCTCGTGACATCCGGTCTGAGGGGCGTAGGCGGACAAGATGTGTAGGCGCTGCCTCTTGGTCGCTACGACGATTATCATCAGTCGTTCTGTGAGGCGCTTAACTTCTGCGACGGAGCTTTGCCAGCTTGGACTGACAACCACAGCTACACTGCTGCGGTTTTCCTTACAGCTGGTGTATATGATCTTGTAGCCATCTATAGTCGTAGCCTTGTTGCCCTTCCAGCGAGTTTCCTGGAGGCAGCAGATGTCCAGCTTCCTGTCCCGCATGGCCCTGACGATCTCGGTCGAGCGTCCAGTCAGCGAATCCACGTTCCAGGTGGCCACCTTGAGCGTCTGGCAGTCCTCTGTTCCCCGCTTGCGTTTTTTCACACGGATCGGGTAGTCTCCGTGCGCATCGGACCCGGACGCAGTCGCCATAACTTTCTCACACGGTGCAGGTGCGCCGTGCTTTCCGCGTGGACCATTTCGCTGATTTTTGGCGCAGGCCAATGGTCTCCTGCGCCCGTCGGTTCCCCCGAACGCGGTAGCATTGGACGTGTGTTTTGTAGTGGACGTTTCCACCATGTTGATGCGGCATTTGAGTACTCCAGCCGGCCTGTCGCGTGGGCCTGTCGTCGGAGGGTCTGCTCTCAGTTACGGTCAGCGTTTGACGGCTTCGCGCATCCAGGGGACACCACTTGGAGGTGGCAGACCGCTCGTCCCCCGATAAATTATATTACCAACAATATATCAAAAACTCCCACTGACGGCCAACTCATAGTCATCCCAACAAGAGAACCACTAAATAAGTCTTAATATTCAGTGCACAAAGTTCTTCCCATGACAATCACCATTCATACATACATATTTCTGACAGTGCAGAACAACACCTAATAGATTAGAACTGAGCTTTCCCTGCAAAAATGAAGTGGGCAGGCCACTGCCATTGGAGATAGCTACTCCAATACAAAGGCCAGCTATATACAGTATTGAAAGGACGCAAGAGGGAAATTGAACTTGCTCGTAATTGGGCTGACCCATCCTATCAAGGACCTCACCCATTGCATACAGGATGAGGAAAAAGGGCTGGGAACATCTGACATTCACACTATAATTTTTCATCCAGAAGAGATGGTCATAGCTCACAATGCTTAATAAATGACAAGTTGGTTGGCTTGTGAAACATCAGTTGTAGCACACACTTTCTGAATTTTATAGACAATATCAGCAGGGAAATAGTTTCAACTAATGCAGCTGCTGTAAGCTGCTTGTTCCCAGGGTAGATAGCAACACCTGCTGGCAAAGCATGATAGGTGGCATTCCTTCAGAAGAACCCTCACTGCTTGCCAGCTCCCAAATTCCATCACAGAGAGGCATCAGCTGCCTCTTCGCTTTGCATAGAAGGTCATTTGGAGGCTCCTGGCAGATGGTGCCAAATGGTATGAAATATGATTGTAGCACTTTTTATCCAGCCCTTTGACTTCCAAGGGCACCGTTCTTCTCTTCTTTAGCTGCCTTCAAACATTGCAGTTCATTCTGCTGAATTGCATTTCTGCTATCTGTAAATGAAACTGTTATTATTATTACTATTATTGATAATTCAATAATAAATATTTATAGCTGTAACAATATAATGTTCCAATCACAAAGTATACACCTTAAATTCCTTTTTTGATATCATACAAGTGTCTACAACCCTATGATCTTAATTAACAATGAACTAATAGCATATATGAATAAAACTTAAAAAGAGGGAAAAGGTAGGGAAGGCTGGGAAATTTTAATCACATAGAGAAAAATTTTAAATTTGGTATGATTGCTTGTCTTCTTTGTTTCTTGTTGAAAACAACTAGAGGTTTATGTGGATAATACGTTTCTACATTTTTATGCTTTGCATTTATGCCTGGTTTTGCAAAGCATTTGTATTTCGTGGAATTATCTTTTAAATCAGTCAAAAATCATTTGGGTAATCATTGCAATTAGCTAAAAAATTCTAATCCCCTCAGCTAGCCAGAACAGTTAAAGAAAACCATCAATTTAAAAATGTATTTATTGTATTAATACCATAAGGCTGCCCCACCTCTATAAGAGGTATAGAGGAATAGATAATTAAACATAGATAAGCTTTTTTTTGTTGCATAAATCAATCAAGCTTCATTAGAATAATATGGCATTACATATGCAAATAAAAGATAACGATATTAGGAATGAACAATTGAATTGAGTTCATTTACATGAATATCTACCTCACTACACTCATATTTTACCTCATATTTTTCAAGGAGGGCAAAGGTGGCTTGAGGCCTTTTCAGACCCCTATAGCAACAAAACGCTGCGACTTCTATATGTATTTATATGCACATGTATATCGGGGTGGGATTCAACCAGTGTTACTACCGGTTCGGTGACTACATTTTGTGTGTGCGTGTAGAAAACCCTAAGCTGTGCCACCTGGACAGCTGAAAAGCGCTGTGTGCAGGTGTGCAGCGTTTGAAAAGTCTCTTTTTTCCTGCTTTTTCAACCTCAGCTGTGCTGTGCAAAGCAGCTGAGGTTGAAAAAGCAGGAAATAAGGGGCCCGTAAGAGCCCGGGCGGGCAGGTGGGCCAAACAGCAGCAAACACAGAATCGGTTCAGTGTCTGCTGCTCTTCAGAGCTACCGGTTCTATAGAGCCAGGCAGAACTAGTAGCATCCCACCCCTGAGGTATATACAACCAGACAGATGAAGCAAGAGGTTCAAGGAATTCCTTTCACTTCCCTTTTTCAATTGTGTGGTTTTGGGGAGATTTTTATTACTGCAGTAACTGTGAGACCTGGTTGTGATTTTTTATTCCCCATTAGAATAAATGTTGTGCTACATTAATGTATGTAATGCTTTTCTGCAACTCCTCTATTTATTTATTTTTTTTACCAAAAATGTCAATTAAGGAGAAAAAAGATAAAAGACCTGCTCAATAACTTTTGATTGGCACTGCTTGAAACTATCCGTGAAGAAATACCAGATGTTTATGCATCAGACAGTAGTTGGAATGTGTTTAGTAAAAAAAAAAATCTTCTCGATGGCTAATTAATAGCTATGTCTTTTTTCCCATCTCTTTCAAAATTCACATGCTGCACTAAATCATAAACCAAGGTTTACAAACCACAATAGCTTAATGCAATGCAACACAGTACTCCCAGCACCTAAATCACACAATGGCTTAATGTAACTGGATTACCCAGCCAAAACGTAAGCTCACACAATGAGATCATACAAGCTCAGTTAGTATTTATGCATGTTTATGTAACTTAGTGCATACAAATGAATACATCTCAAAACCAGCAGAGGGCAACAAAGCAACAAGAATTACATTAACATGCTAGTATTAAGTACAATTGTACTTATTGCATTGTTTACATCATGTATTTTTAACCAGAATAAAAGCAGAAATATAATTTTAAAGTGAATGTTACTACCTTGGCCTGACATGTTATACTGGGCTTTTGATTATTAATAATATATTCAGTTAAAGGCATAAAAGTTCATTTGAACACGTTCCTATTGTGTAGGGAATGCATATCTATCTTCAAAAAACTGAAATCTGAGTAATTTGCCAATATTTTAAGAGTTGATTCCTAGTTCCTAGTGCCCATTTCACTGCAATCAAATAAAGACAAGTGTTATGCTAACATGCTTCTAAATTAATTGATTTCTATCAGTTTGTGGTCTATTTCCTCAAATTATAGTCCCAGCGCAGCACTCTTAGGTGGCTCTTTAGTCTTGGTAGGCTGCAAATAAAGATTTAGCACACACTGAAATTCAGAGATAGAACTCCAGTTCAAAAAATGAGTGGTGCAGTGGCCTCGAGTGGAGCTCTTGCCTCACAATCAGGAAGCTGTGAGTTCAATCCTAGGTAGAAGCAGCTATTTCTCTATCTGGGCATGATGAGTATATTTGCTGAATATAACTCCGCACTGGTGACAGGAAGGGCATCTGGCCAGTAATCACTCAGCTCCATTCAGTTGCCCAGGCTCCATCCTACAAGGGATTATGCGGTCATTAAAAGATGATAATGACTCTAGATCAAAAGATCATTTTTTTCATCTGATCCTCATTTTATTGCCTTTGGAACTTAAAACAATATTGACTTGCATGAATTATCACTGACATATAATAAAATATGTACTGAATATATTTAAAAGCTCAACAGGTGTAACTAGAGTAATGACATTTTTTAAAAAATCCTATTATTGTAGGATAAAATATGTGATATAAACAATGTAATGTAGTGCAATGTCAGTTATTCTAGGCCTGTCCAAATATTGTCCTTGTCTGTATTTGATCACCTGCTGTGGGTTATACAGTATGTTGGTTTTATCGTGTTTAAATGTACCTGTTATTGCTTAATCCTTTCCTTATAGCTCATCATTTTCCTTTACATCATCCAGAAAACTAGGAATTACAGATAGGCAATCTGAAAGAATCAGAGACACATTCATTGCACATATTAATTAAAAATATTTATTTCATTCTACAAACTCTTTAAAATGTTTATGAATAACCAATACGCTCAAATGTCCTGAATTTTGCACCAATATAAACCAATGTTTAATGATATAAATTTAATAAGTACAATGCGTTTGACTGTCTATGGAGATTCTCAGTCATCCAGGCCATGGTTGTCCCAAAGGTGCTTTTTTCAAGAGGCGATTGGACTTTCTGGTTTTTCTTTGAAAACATTTCGCTTCTCATGAAGATGTTTTGCTTCTCTTCAGAGCTGAAGAAGCTTCTTGGATGAGCAATGAAATGCCTTCAAGGAAAAACCAGAAAGTGCAGTTGCCTCATGAAAAAACACATTTGAGACAAGCGTTCAAATGATTTCTTTTTGCTGTTGAAGACTAATTGACTCAATAAGGGGAGATAAGGAAAGTCAGACTCTACCTTCCGCCTCCGCTCACCCCCCAAGCCAAAACATCTCAAGCCGTTATCTGTTGGAGAGGTATAGTTACAGGGGCTATTGCAAGTCATTGCACTGCCTGAGGTAAGCTGCTGAGCACTGGACCCCCTTCAGTTTCCATTTCCAGTCATATTTTCATTTGATTCACTCTACTAATCATGAACCACACATTCCTGAGCTTTATGAGTCATCTCTCCTTGGAGGCCATGTTCTGAGGTTGGTCAGCTCTCTCCTGAGCCACCATGAAATTCCTATTTCTGGGGGAGTCTCGGGGAGGTAGGGCAAAAGTCGAAGATCAGGACAAGGAAGCATTGGCTTTCTCCAGAATTAGAGTTGTTAGCAACAGGGCTACCTGGAACTTGCACCTCCTGCTTGATAAAGTTGACCTAAGCAAGAGTGTCTTCTTAGAAAACTACTTTGGAAGAAGTGGCCATAGGAAAATCCCTTGAATCTGATTGTTTTGTCACTTCAGTAGTAAATACATCTAAAAATAATTTCCAAGTAGCTGTGTTTGGATTCAGTTAGAATTCTGAAATAACTTCAGTTGTAAGATGTGAGATATCTTTAAATAGTGCTTGCCATAATAGCACTGTTCTTGAGAGACCAGCTTACTCACAATGGCCTTATTCTTAAATTACAAGGCAAAAAACATAAGTCAAGCAATGAAGTAAGAAGTAAGTTCATTGAGAATGACTCAGAGAAAGATGGACGTGGATGCAGCAACAATGGGTGGAAATACAAGCCTGTGGCAAGATGAAAGATGGCATAAATTGTGGCATAGAGTCATCCAGTAGTCAGGTTGAGAAGTGCTGCAAGACAATAAGTTGAAATCACATCTTTGAAGTCAAACTTTGCCATATTTAGTAATCATAGCCCTTGCTGGTACAGTGGAAGGAAGGAAGGAAGGAAGGAAGGAAGGAAGGAAGGAAGGAAGGAAGGAAGGAAGAAAGAAAGAAAGAAAGAAAGAAAGAAAGAAAGAAAGAAAGAAAGAAAGAAAGAAAGAAAGAAAGAAAGAAAGAAAGAAAAAGAAAAAGCTCTGGCGCAAGAATCCTTGAACCCTCTCATTGAAGGGGATGTATTACTTGGAACTTTGACAGGTACTACTACTACACTCATGTCAGGAACGCAAAAGCGCTTCTGAGTTGAAAGAATTAGATAGTGAAATCACCGATGCATGGAGGATGCCCAGTTGTGGGCTCCTTTCACATCCCTATTAAGTTACCCACTGAAATGGCACCCATTTATAACTGCTTGGTTGGTAGAAGCTGCAGCATATGACAGGAGCTCACCTACCCTGAAGCAGCAACTGGATCTCAAACACACGCCTGCCAATTATCAGCCCAGTGTCCTAACCTCGTGAGCCATGTGCTCCTCTGAATGCTTGGTTAGCGGAATAATAATGGCTATATTTCTTCCTTAATTATGTCTCATTGAAAAGACCATGCTGATATATTCTGTAGAAGGCACATTTAAACTTCAAGTTAAAATGTGATCCCTTCCAATAAAAATATATGTGCACAAAGAATGAGCAAACATTTCTCCTTGGTATTCATTAAAAATGGGGAGATGCTGGGAACTTGAGTTCCTCGAAGCAAAAATGTACGGAATGTCAACAAATAATTGTGTCTTACTATGAGCTGCAGAAAGTATCAGTCAAAAAAAAGGTGGGAGGAAAAATCACCATAATTAAAACAGTTATTAGATGAGGCAACATTCTTAACTGTCACAGGCCATCACCTCTTTGGAAACTGCTTGAGCTGGTGTTACCATAAAATTCATTTCCTGCTATGCTGCATTGCATTTCTGGAGAGCTAATCTGGAGTTGCCAAAAGTAACAAGATATGAACATCTTGTAGTAAAATGGCAGGTGAGAGAATAGACTTGGCCATACAGCAAAGAATGCCCTTGTAACAGCTTTGTTGTAATGCACCCATTTCTGCGTTCTGTGATATTCACTTGATTCACAAAAGGATTTTAAAAATGTCCTAAAAAACCAAGCCATTTGTCACATTTTCCAATGCCTGAATGGTTTCTGCTTTCCTTGTGGACTAATCTTTATTACTGTGGGAAATACTGCTGGCATGGCTTAAACTGAGTTCTGCCCTGAAACCTCGCCTTGTCAGAAGGCTTTGAAAAAATCCTTTGCTTAGTTGAAATCACTGAACAGTGTAATGAGGAAAATTAAAGGAATTATCACCTATGCTTTGTAAGAGAAGAAGAGGCAAAGCCTTGGAGGTGGAGTCAAGAAAGGAATAAGTCTGGAAGCCTTATGTTGCCAGCCCCTCTTGAATTCCATTTACTCTTATCTAGTGCCTATTTAGTGCTGCTGGCTGACTAGATTCTTGTGTATGTTGTTCAATTGCTAAGTCGTATCTGACACTTTGCAACCCCATGTACCATAACACGCTGTGCCTCTCTGAAATCAGCTCTTTGAAGCCATTCTTTCTCCTGGAGTTTGCCCAAATTTTTGTTCATTGCATCAATGACACTATCTAGCCATCTCATCCTTGCTGTCCCCTTCTTCTTTGGACCTTTGCATATAGGCACAAGCAAGAAATCTTCTTAATTGGAACTTAACGTGTGGTCCTGATTCTTCACACTTGACATGCTGTGGCAATACAATGTGTAACAAAAATAAGAATTTGGCCCATTCCCTGTCTGATTGTCTTACCTATTTTTATTGAGAGAGGTGTGTGGGAATTTTTCAGACAGAGAGACAAAAAAAAAGAGATGGTAGCAAAAAACGTCATGGAAACACCAAAAGAAATAAAGGAATGAAGCAGAAAAAATATTGAAACGAGAGATTTTCTTTGTGCATAAATAGACATTTCAACCAGGGTGAGTAAGCAGGTATGATTATACCAGGCTGTTCTATACATAGTGGGAAGTGAGATCAGTAGCTTCTCTTGGTTCAGCATCCTCTTAGGAAGGTGGCAGCTATTTTTAAATTCTATTCCTTCCCCACAACATTTTCCAGCAACCACATCTGAAACACTTGTAGTTTTTAAATGCCTAATCAGAACAGTGAACAGATCAAAGGGAAAACTCTCACATGGGTTTCTGAATCATCACAAACTACTAAATAGGTTTGCTGAGTAATGGTCAACAAAACTCGGATAAAACAGAACAGAAAGCTCCACAAGCACATTCGTAACAGACAACACAGGACTTCCAGAAGGCTGTCATTCAGAAGACCAAATGCGCAATTGGAGCACTTGATTTTTAAGCTTTGCATATATCATTTCAGACCAACTGATAGACCACGTCAATGAGTAGTTAATATAGCAGTTTTCATACAAATTAAGTGCTATGGCAGCCTAAGGCCATGCTGGCTGTGAATTCTGGAAATCTCCCTGTTTGCTTGTGTGTGCTAGGCCTGGGACAGGACAGTGGGTGGCCAACCCAGCTTTTGGGCAAAAGCTCAGCCTCTTCATCTTCAGAGACAGAAAGCAGTCGGGCCTGCTGGTTACTGGACAGCCCCGCTTCCTCTGCCTACAGCTCCTCAGTCAGGGCTTCTTCATCTGGCAACTCTGGAACTGGCCGTTCATTGTCGGTCTCCTCATTTCTCCGAATCTCACTTTGGCATAGAGGTTCAAATGCTCCTCCTTTTCACGAAGGTCTGCAGAAAAGCGTGTACCTGTTGGGGCAGGAACTTCAAGGACGCCTGCGTTTCTCTTTCTCACCAGTGCTTGAAATATGTCAACAATATAAAGAATGATGTGTGTACAACACAGCAAGGCAAAGGTTCTTGGTATTCCCAAGTGTGGCTCCATTAATGGGACCTCTGCCTAAGCAAAGTGTCTATGTGTGCACACAAGTGCATGCATACAATCTTAGGAAAGCACTTCCTTCCTTCCTTCCTTCTCCCAATTATATGCATGAATATGTGTTATGGAAAGGAGGCAAGGAGGCAGCAGACTTCCTGCTTGTCATGCTTGCTTTGATTTTCTGTGCATAAAGCTTTCTTCTTGTGGATTGGTAACTGAGATAACATTATTGTTACCTCATCGATTTTCTCAATAAGCCAGCCCAGCCCCACGCCCCCATAGGTCAGGTAAATAGGAGTATGATGCTCAAGAATAACATGCCAGATCCCATTGCTTGTAAATGTATGGCAGCATTTTGAGCTTCAGTCATGTCACCCTATTCACACTTTAATTCTTATTTAAAGGGGGCAATGTTCAATCTCCAAGGTCTTACCTGCTGCTTTTTCTTTGCATATATTAATAAGTAAGTTGCCTAAATTATCCAGATCATTTGCATGGAAAAGAGAAAAAAAATGATATGCCTATAGTATGGGTTAAATTTATTCATCAGCTCATGCTATTATATCTAAAGTTTGTCAAAGGCAGAAATATTCAGGTGCAAATTTAGAAAAGGCTTCTGACAGTGCTGCTTGAAGAGCAGAAAGTCAAACAGCTTCTTTGAAACATGTGACTTCTAACAGTGGATCTGAATACAGGAAATAATAGCACTCGAGTGAATTGCAGAATGTGTTTTACTTTGGGGGGGAAAAAGTCTCACACGTGAACATGAAGAAAATGGGCATACTGCATGGTATTAAACGGGATGTGGTTTATATTAGACATGTTCATAAATATTCATGACTAGATCCTATAAATATGAATAACAAGCTTCTCTGACACCAGGACAGTAAGTCTGGTACATCACATTCCTGGGTGCCACTTGTTTGTCTTAGAAATTTTGTTTGTAACTTCAGAAATCAATATTGCTCTCCAGGAGGCCTATTTAGATGCTGTTCTTTAAGGGAAAAGCAACAGTCCCACGCTGTTGCTTTGGAAAGGTGGAATAAACACCAAAATGCTTATAAATTCATACCTTAACTAAAAAGTGTATAAGTCGTGCCCTGCAACCATAACTGTGAATTAATGGTAATTACCCTGGCATGTAAGAAGCAGTAAATATATTAAAACAGTCTTGTTTATTTTTCTGGCTACAACTTGTGTTACCTGCTATATTTTGTCATTCAACCTCTTCTTTCAACCTCTTCCTCTAAGACAGGGGTCTCCAAACTTGGCAACTTTAAGACTTGTGGACTTCAGTTGACTTCAGTTTGGGGACCTCTGCTCTAAGATAATGTTTTTCGACTTCAGCAATTTTAAGCTATGTAGACTTCAACTGTCAGAATTCCCATACAGGTAGTCCTTGACTTACAACATCAAATTCACTTAGCAATCACGTTACTAATATGGACAACTACAGAGATTCACTTAACAAATGTGGCAAGAAAAGTCGTAAAATGGGGGCAAAACTCACTTAACACATTTCTCACTTAACAACATAAATTTGGGGCTCAGTTGTGTTCATAAGTCCAGGATTACCTGTACACCTTAAAATCTGAGAATCGTGGCTCTCAGACAGAGGCAGCCATGTTCCCTTCTTGTAGTGGTTGCCGTGGGTTGCAGATAAGTGGCCAGTGGCTGCCTGACTTTGCTCAGCAGAGCTAAAGCCAAATGTGAAGGAAGGACCGAAATGCTTCTGGATCTGGTTGCTGAAGTATTAGGGCTTTAAGCTCATCTCTCCCCCATTAATCCTGACTGAATGTGCAGGAGAGCCCAAGTTCATCCTTGTGAATAACCCTTTGAATATATTTATATGCATTTGTCCCTGGACTTTGCTGTCCTCATTCTACCCTGGTACTATACAGTACTCACCATCAGCTCCAAACACTTGTATGACTGCTAGCCAGTCTACCAAAATGGTATATTCAGTCCACCTTCCCTTAAGTTCTCAGAATAGATAAATATGGTTTGTAGGGCATGAGGGAGGGGTGTGTAATAAAGACGACCAATAAAGAAGGGATGAATGATTTTATTTATTCCAAGAAGGATGACACTGGTCACATACTGCCTCCTGGTGGCCAATATAGCTGAAAATATCACAAGATTTTATTTTTTACTTACTCAACTTATCCTTTCATTAGGGAGAGTTCAAAGTTACGACGATAATGAAAAAAGTGACTCACATTGGATCCTTGCATTTATGACTGTTGCACCATCGCCATAGCTATGTGATCAAAATTTGGGTGCTTGGCAAACTAGCAAATATGTAGTTGTTATTATGTAGTTGTTAGTACAATTGTACAAATGCAATTCTCCACAGTAAGAGACATATACACATATATATTACCATGATTTCTAGAATATATTCTAATTTTAAGTAAGAGTCACCTTGCTTGTTTTTTTTCTCAAGATCAGTCATGGTCATTAGGTGTTGTCATCTGCTGTTATGATTTCCTAAATATATAACTTTTTGTAAAGGACAGCATGAAATTGAAGTGACATTAATGGTGCTGATTTTTCCAAACAGGAGAAAAAAACAAGATGATTTAATTTTTAAAAAAAGGATACAGTAGAACCTCTGGTCATGAACAGAAATCGGGTGATGAACAAAATTTTTTACCTCTGGTTACGAACGGGTGCTTGGGTGGCAACCAAGCACAGCTGCATAGATTTCCTCTTCTGCCAATTTTTCTTTCAGTGCTACGCCATTTTTTAAACGCACATGCGCTTCCGGTGATGACCAAATCGGGGGACGACCAAATTCTCAGAACAGATCACAGTTGTCACTGGTGTATTTGGAATAAAAGTAGATATTTTTAAAGTAAGCAATTTTTCTTCTGTCTTTGTTTTAGCAATGAATAAAGAAAACATGATATGCCACAAGTAGTCTAACCTTATTTAGTTCAATTATATTAATTTGATTTAATTTGATACTGTGCCTAATCTGGAGAACTCAAGTTACCTAACTTCCAAGTAGCGAGGAACTGAATGAATGAACGAATATATTTAATGCAAATGGTGGCTAATAGTAAACTTTTATATGTAGCTTCATTTCGAAAATCCCACTGGAAATGTTTAAATGAACATTATAGAAATAGAATTGTAAGTCAATGAAGCTGCCTGCTAATGGATAACCAAAGAACAAAAGTGAAAAATATATTTTAAAAACATATCCTTTTCTCTCCCTCTGAACAAAAACCATCCAGAAAAAATACGCCCTCATTGTGCTTAATAATAGGATGAAAAAAGAGCAATTGAATATTCCCAGGGTATATTCTGAAAGAAGTTACTGATTGATTAAAATATAGTTGACATAACTTAATTAAATGGACTAAGATTGATCAATCACTTCTGTGATTAATAAGGGACAAAGATGAATGATTAAAAATATTAAAATCTTGGCTCTTAGCCATTTTCTTTTCATTCAGGACAACATTTACTTAATATAAGAATGACTTCCATTATTCGGCACTCCATGCTAGACAACTTCCACCTGTCTCTACCTCCTTCATGCTCTGAGGATGATTGATTTAGATTATTGTATAAATACCATGTCCATGTTTTAGCCCTAGCTGCAAGAAGCCTGATAAACAAGTTATAATGTCATTGATTGAACAATGTGGCTCAGCTTGTTTGGAGACCACAATAGCTTGTGAAAGATAAAGAATGATCACCAATGTGATTGGGTTACTTGAAGCTGCAGGTGGACTAAGGACAGAAGGGATATAAAGGCAATGGAGTTTACGCTTTGGGTCCCTTATTGTGGAAGAAGGTTCAAGAGAAAGAAGAAGGCAGGAAAGACAACAAAGACTGTGAGAACAATCTCCTAGATGGGCCTTCCCTTTCTCTACACATAAGGCTGGCCTAAGACATTCTGTCTCCTGAAACCAAGAGAAAGATGGCACCTTCCACTATCATATAGACCAACTGGAAGACTAATTGAATTGTACTTCAGTTTTATTTCAATTCTACTTCAAGGGTAAGGGTGTCATCCACCAAACTGGAAGGGAGCAGGCTTTCTTGGGACTTACAAGGCAAGTCTCAGGGCCTATTTAATTCTGTCTTCCTGGTAGCTTCAAGCACTTCTATTGCTTGTCAGGTGGTACACCTGTCCTATACTCCAAGACTGTATATTAATACTACGTCACACAAGCATTCTTGGTGTCTTTCTATTGGCTTCCTCCTTCAAATAATCTGATCTTTGTAAAACTACAATCTAGGCATCGTTTACTATATGAGCAAGATCTGTTGGTGGTCTAGCAGTTCATACTGTTTCTTTCAGCAGCTGCCAGTACATGTGGTTTATGATATCTGTGTTAGCACTTTGGATTTCATGGGTTTCTGCCAATAATAATTTTAAAACATACTGTTTGGACACAGCTACGCCTGCTGGGATTTTATAAGCTGTTGTGTGAGAAGTAAATAGTCACTGGAGCAGATGTAGATATTTTTTGTAAATGCCAAATAACAGGTTTTTTAAAAAAATCTTCTAATGAATAGTTAAAAACACTTTTTTAGAAGGTTCACCTATGCAGTCCTGTTAAGAAACATACAAGTGCAGGGGTTTAATATGACAAAAATGAATTATACGTGTCTGTGTAGGTAAAAGAATGTGCCTGTTCTTGGAAGCTGAGCAGGGTTGGGCTTGCTTAATTCTTGGATAGGAGATTATCAGAGAAAGCCAAGGTGATAGAATAAACTAAGGCAGAAAACTATGTGGATGTGTCTGCAGTGTCTCCAGGAGTCAAGCTCAACATGAAGATTTTTTTTTCCAGTTTGTTTGCATGTCTGTCCTTCTGAACTTCACACTGAAGACTCAGAGGCACAACCAAACGAATTGCTTTAACCTGAATTGGAATGAAATTTTATCTTTCAAATGAAACTTGCCTGCTGTTTTGATGCCGGTAAAGTTTTCACTTTATTTCTCGCTAGTTTGTCTCCTGAACTCACATATGTGGAAGCAGCGCTGTAATCTCCCCCATGCCTTAATTGCATTCAGTACAAAGAGTAGTGAATGGTTCAATAGGTTAATGATTAAAAGCTTGGCATATTAGCTTTGAGCATGATCCCAAGTGTTATCGTACAGATGATTTGGTAGCCAATGCAATCTATAAATAGAATAGCAAATGTCCAAAGATTGCAAGTTGATAATTGTTGCAAATCTGGTGGATGCTTTAGGCACCGGAGTGCGGTAGCTCATAGTGCTGTAGGAGATTTTAGATACTTCAGAAGACAAAGATCAGCTGTAAGAGAGACAATGGAAGATGGGCGCATTATCCCATTCAACTGAGATTTCTTTAAAAAACATACACACCATACATTTTTAGCCAATTCTCCCACTGCTCTCTAAATGATTTTTTCTAAACAGCTGTCTAGGCAGCATATTATTTCACATTCATTATGGATTGTGATCCAACATATCCGGATTCCACCAGGCTGAAGAATATAAAGCACTATGTACTAGCTCTCTGGTGCCTAACTGCTTTGTTCTGTAAAATAATAGAGAAAACCAGGAACTCATATGGTAGCTGTGACTACATGACACATGTACAGTATAACTTACTATTGTTATCCAATCATGTAGTGTGTAGAGCAGAGATTTTTTTTTTGAGGAGGGGCAAATGATGGTGTAAAGATAAGGTGGAAGCAATACAATAAATAGAAATTGGAGGATGTGGCAAATTGCACCTGTCATCTTGTCTTCCTTTCACCTCCTTATGGGCATTTGGCCCAAAACAAAACAGAACTCAGATTGTTGACTTTGCCAGATAATGATAGACTTATTTTTTTCAAATGAAATATTGGGGCTAATCTGAAAGTTTCATGAAAGGAAGGGGAAAATTATATAGGATTGGATGAAAATATTTTTTTAGCTAGCATAATCTGTTGATTGCCTGCTATGGTTACATGATCTTTCAGAATCCGGTAATCTTTCTGGATCATACAGCTGCTGCTTTCAAACATTTTTGCAAGCATGTTGTATATTTCAAACAGAACTCAAGACTCTCTGCCCACTGCCACCGGAGGGAGGTATTTTCTTTTACTTACAATGACCCAGGTGGGGAAGAAAGCCAAGATTTGAACTATTTTGGAGGGTTAATGTTCCTAATTCAGATTCTTTTAGGGATTGGGTTACTATTTAAAAAAAAATTCTATAGACAATTACCTAAGGCTATTGGAGACCTGATAGAGCATTCTGCATTTGTGTTTGGGTGCTTTATGACTAGAAGACTGGACTAGAAGACCTTCAAAGTTCCCTTCCAGATTCTTTGGTTTTTGAGAAAAGCAGTGAGATGGATAAAATGATCTCCACTTTAAGTTCTTTCTTAAATGCAAAGAGTATTGACTTAAAAAGAGGATTGATGCATGCTATGAAGGCTGTTATTGGAGTTTTAATTTGGATAACATTCATAAAGGCATCTAATTCTTATTAGTCTTCTGGCTTATCAGAAATGAGCTTAGCGAGCAACAATATGGCAATGGATTTTTTAAAAAAGAAAGTAATTATATTAATACAATCAGGAAAAGTCTTTTCCAAAACCATTATCTGTATGTGCTATTGTTAGGCACGAAAGATCAAATCCACACATGAAGATTCAGTTTAGCTGATGTGTTGCTAAAATCCTATACACAGGAATCTTTTCAACTAAAGTCAGCAGCTGTTTATAGTTAGATAAAGGGTAATGCTAATTAAAGGGGGGGGTTTTGAACTTTCTTTGTGAGTACATAATTATTCTAGGCTGATCCCTCTTTTTACTCCTCCCCAGCTCTGCCAATCCTTCCTGCATGTCTAATGAATAATATTTCTGAACTCTGCCATGTGGCATTTACCTATGGACATCTGATTTACTCTCTGTAAATAGTAGTATATAGTAAAGATAGCATAACAATTTTGTCCACGATACCAATCTGCAAAATCATATGCACCTACTTATTTATTTTTCATTAATTTTTTTCTTGTGAACTAATTATTACCCAGAAATAAGCCCAAGTTAGCTCAGCAGGAAAAACCACCAGCAAACTCTCTCCTTAGGGTACTGTAGATTGAGTGGGAAATGGTGAGGGCCTGGAATAGAACTCAAGCAGTTTTTCAGGCTCTCCACATCACTCCCCGGATGCTCCAGTAGTCTAGAGATTTTCTGGGGAAGTGCCAAAGCATAGGTTGGTGGCACGATGGGAAATGTGAGGTGATCATGCTTCATGCTAAAGCTCCAAATCCACCTGTCAGTTTCACTGTTTTTTGAACATGGGTTTAGCATTCTTCAAAGACCATGTTCTGAAGCAGCCCACATGACCCAGCTTGGTTTATTAATTGTGAGGGTCTCTTCCTCTTTCTTCACGTCATGCCTCTTGATGCATATTTGATAGGTCAACCAGGCAAAACTCTTAAAATCATAAAATTATAAGACAGGAAGGGACTTTTATTTCATCCCTAAGCCCAAGGTAGGAGTCCTTATACCATCCTGGATAAATGGTTGTCCGATCTTTGCTTGAAAAAACTCCAGCAATAGAGGATGTAAGCCTTTCCATTAATTGCGGTAATCATTCTCGCGGTCTGGAAATTCCTTCTTATTTCCAAGTTGGTTCTCTCTATCTGATCAGCTTCCATCCATTGCTTCTTGTTCTACCTTCAGGTACTATGGAGAATAAATCAACCCCTCTTCCCTCTGACTATTGTATTGAAGACAGCTATCGTGTCACCACTAAGTCCTCTCTTTATTAGGTTAAAAAATGCTGCAACAATCATAAATGCAGCAGGTTGCCGGACACTCAAATTGTGATCATCACAGGGATTTTGTAAGTCAATTTTTCAGTACCATTGTAACTCCAAACCATCATCATCAAGGACTATCTATATATGCAGTATAATAACATAATTATTATTTTTTACTACAGGCACTACGTAAGTCAATGAAGTTTTAAAAGTTTTGTTGAAATGAATCCTGGTTTGCTGAAACTGCCCAGTTCAGACTGCAACTCTCTCCATCCACTAATATGGAAGTAAATTGCGTTGATTATAATCTGAGTTCTTGAACTAGACAACAATGTAGTTGACTTACTTTTAATTAGCATGTGATACAAATCCAACCACTGTATTTTTTTAAACCACAGGTTCAGGGCAAACACATTGGGTGACCTTAGCCAATTGTAATTTAATTAAAAAACTTCAGGGATTAAACAAGTCATTGGTTAACTGTCTATCTATGTAAATGTATAAATTTATTGTAAATTTCATAAATGTCAATAAATAAATAAATATCAAATAAGTGTCATGGAATAAAGCATATAATAAGTAACAGTGAAGGAAGGATTCTGAACAGCTGTCAGAATGAACAGACCAGGGCAAAGAATGTATTAAGCAATAACATTTTAGTAGAACCTATTGACAATGTAATCACCGTCAATATTTTGCCTCAATCTACCTACAGTTAAATAAACTGTAACAAAAACACCCATACATAGATGATATACTTGGTTGACCTGGCTGGGTCAGACTTGGAGAATGCTTGGATGCAACACCAATAGTAAATCACCAGTGTACAGTGTGGGCTAGATTGCAACACTGGGGGGCGGGGAAGCAAAATACTGTTGTTGCCAAGAAAACAGCTTGTTGCCAAGAAAACTACATATCTGTCTAGCTGAGCTTGACTTATTTATTTTATCTGCATGTCATTTGATTACAAACATTTGTACATCTTGCGATCCCTCAACTTGAGAAGGCCTTCACACAGTCTTCATATATCCCCAATAGATAAAGTCTGCAATGACAATGATGACAGCAAGTGATTTTGCCCCCACAGCAACTCAGGAATAACACTGAACATGGTGTCAGAAGAAGCAAAATGGGAGCCCCCTCCTAAAGAAATGGAAATAATAAAGTGTACGGCTGTGTGAAATTCCTTGACAGAAAGAAGCAACAGAAAATCTGTAAAGTGCTCATTGGTGTCAAAAGCAGCAACAAATAACAGGCAGAATCTAGCACTCTTTTTTTTAAAGGGTCTAACACTTTTTCAAAAGGTCACTAAATGTGTTTAAAAACAGGTTGCGTGCTCCTCTATACAAGTGCTACTCCTATGTCTATAATAAGGATTCTCCACTATACTAACCATTTTTTTTTTTATTTTGAGTGGCCCACCAAGTCTTTCTATCATTTTATTTTTTTAGAGTTTATTGTGGAAGGAAGGAAGGAAGGAAGGAAAGAAGGACGGAAGGAAGGAAGGGAGGAAGGAAGGGAGGAAAGGAGGAAGACTGCATTTTAAAATATCAGTAAGTATTTCTGGATAAGTGTATCTGAAGCAACTGTCTTGCAAGTCTGTGTTTAAGTTTCTCCTTTATTGTAAATGTTAACAGGCTCTCAAAAGGAAAATGTCATTTTGAATCAACAGTTACTTTATTTGTTATATTCCTTTTTATGAGGCTAAGAGGGAACAGTAGAAAACTGTAAAGTTATAGGGAAGGAGTATATGAGTCAATAAGAAACAATTTGGTGTTACAGGAACTACAGTAGTGAGCCACATCTAGAGTTTTTCAACCTGATGCATTCCTTTCATGTTTCAGTGACATTTAAAAAAAAAATGCATCTGTTCCAGGAGCTCACTGACAAGCAGAAAACAAATCTGTTTATCAGTAGAATCCACAGCTGTTGCTAGTGAGATCTAGCCAGAAATGACTGTTTACTTGGTAAGCTCATCTCATTGAATGAAGAGGATTTCTTGAGAATTTGCTTCACCTGCAGTAGTGTCCAAAATTCTACATCTTTTTCAAATTTCAGACATATATTTGGTTTTCCAGAGCCTTAGCAAATTTTAAATGCCTCTCTACGCCAGCATCATTTCAAGAATCTTCCTATTGTTTCAGCAAACATCTGGTGGTTATGATGAAATTCTGAGAAAGTAATGATAGAATTCATACTTCCTGAACTTTCTTTTCATTCCCTTTTAACACCCAGTTCTCCATGGAAAGTCTTGTTTTACTTTGGAGATAAAGATTCTATCATTATTCAAATCACAGTTGCAGACTTGGTATTATATGTTTACTAATAGGGCTGACACACATTTTCCCCCAAAGCTTTATGCTTAAAAAGAATCCAGAAATTTCCCTTTTGGGGGAAAAAAATGTTGAAAAATATTTGATATGCTTTTTAGAATAGTAAGCATTTTTTTGTAAGAAGGGAAGTGTTTTATAACTGCTCTGAGTGCTGCTGTGGTATTAAACAATCAAAAGATGTCACGCTAAAAATAGCACAATTGTATCTGTTAATGCCTAAGATTATTAAGTCGTCAATGCATATAGGTTGCCCCACAGTTTATTGTATTGTAGAACATACACCCTTCATGTTGTGATCATGGATATTGTCATTCTCAAGATAAAAATGCTCAAAGTAAGAATATTTCTACTACATTGATCTCTTAAGAATCAGCATTGTTCTTCCCAACTCAAGAAGTCCTCCATCCTCAAACTGCGACCTGGATTTTTACTGCTTCCATTTCTGTCTTCATATCACTTCTACAACACAGTGCCAAAAACTACCTTGTACTGTTTCAGCTCTGAATATTAAATGGCATTTCTGAGTATTTGATCCATTGAAAAGCTTTTCCTGTGAGGTATCTGATACTGTACTGTTTTTTCCTTAAGAAGAGTCAAATGTCTATGAAATACCAAGAGATGCTCCTTATTGGCGTTTGAAGAGAGGACACCACTTCCTCCTTTGTCTAAGATACTTTTGCCCATCCTTTATTTAGTACAAAAAAGGGAAATGACAGTATTTTTGTTGTCAAATTGACCACGAAGGCTTTTTAAATAACAGGATCAGCAAGTATTGAATGTGTCACAGATATGAACAGTTTTCTTCATACATAGAATCTGAGCATGAATTACAATTTTAATTAAAAAGACATGATCTTAAAAAAAAACCCTTCTATTCGAGTGATGATCATCAGAAATAAAAACCAAAACAGCAAATTTAATTGTGCATGGATGAGTATCAGCTTAATTCCTACTGTTTCAATTCTTAACTTACACCCAATACCATGTTGTTATGTAAGTCTAAAACTGGATTAAAACTTCTGGTTTCTTGAACTATGATTGGCTGGATCAATACTAATCTTATCCAGTGAGCCAGTTGGTGTCAAAGTTAGGATTTAAAACGCAAAGTGTATTCCTGCAAAGTCACTCACAATCATCCCCTGACAACAAAAACCACTGATTTTAAGCTCCAGAATTTACCTTCTATTCAGCACTTGTGAGTGAAACAGTTGAGGCGTGACCATCCGCTCTGCCTTGCAAATCAATTGAGCTAAAAAACAAAGAAATATAGAACAGGAAAGGGCGGGAGGAGGGAACTGCTTACCGGAGCTACCGGTTCACTAGAACCAGTGTGAATCGGCAGCATCCCACAACTGAGGTAGTCCTTAACTTACGACCACAATTGAGCCCAAAATTTCTGTTGCTCACTGAGAAATTTGTTAAGCAAGTCTTGTCCCATTTTACGATTTTTCTTGCCACATTTGCTAAATGAATCTCCGTAGTTGTTAAACTAGTAACACAGTTGTTAAGTGAATCTGGCTTCCCCATTGACTTTGCTTGTCAGAAGGTCACAAAAGGTGATCCATGACCCCAGGGCACTGCAACCATCATAAACATGGATCAGTTGTCGGGCATCTGCATGTAAATCACATGACCATGCAATGGTCATAAGTGTGAAAAATGGTCATAACTCACTTTTTAGTGCTTTTGTAACTTTGAACGGTCACTAAGTGAACTGTTGTAAGTTGAGGACTTACGTATCGTATTTCATGAGAATGAACCTATCATTTCCCACTCCACCCCTCTTTTATGGAAGTTCGATGTATTCAATTCCTTCAACTGTTCCTTACTGGAATTTTCTGTACCATCACAGCAAGCTAAGAGGTAAAGTAATAAATGCATTCATCAGAGCAATCATAGATAAAATCAAATCAGTATAAAAGAGCCCAAGAATCTATACTGCAAAGAGCAAGGCAAAAAATCAAACAGACTGTAAGGAAAAAAGGAGACACTAAAATAAGTTTTAAATTATTCTCTATCTTCTTGGGTAATGTGGTACCTAAACTGATGCTAACATTTTCTTGGGCATTGAAATCAAAATAAAAGAGATCTTGTAAACAAAATGATAGTAGCTTTAGAATAACTCATGTGAGATAACTTCAGAGGAACCCAACATTTAAAATATCTGATTAGACAACTCCAAGTACTTTCGTAACCACCTACACAAAATTGCTAAGCTAGCTTCAAATAGTGCAGCATGGCTTTCTCAAGAACAAATTCTGTCATGCAGATTTTATCTACTTTTTTTTTAAAAATGGGTTACTACTTTAATGCAACTGAAACTCTCATCATGACCTTTAATTAGATGACACAGTGATGCATCACAGGGCAAGCTATCTCTATTTTGAAGCAAGCTTTCCCAAATGAGCTAGCTTATGGAATGGGTCCCCAAACAGGGATCCCATTACTCCTGAAGGAATGAAATGTCAGGAAGTTGTGGTTGCTTTGTTGTTACTGGCTCCTGATGCGCTGATGGGCTGCTGTAGTCACATCAAGCTTCGTTTTCAATGTTCCACAGCAGTTTCTTAAACTTCTACACAATACCTCACTTCCTCCCACACCCAGCAACAGCTACTTATCTGCCTGCTGGAAGGGAAGGGAAGGGAAGGGAAGGGAAGGGAAGGAAGGAAGGAAGGAAGGAAGGAAGGAAGGAAGGAAGGGATTTCCCATGCTCCTTGCCAGATTATCACAAGGAAGCTCAATGGGGAAGCCAGTAGGAAATTGGAAATTGCTCCTGCTCTTACTGCTTTTTCCTCCACTCTGGTTTTAGTTTAGTTTAGTTTAGTCTACTTTATTGTCATTGCACCTCGTACAATGAAATTAAATACCATCTTCAGTGTACATTATGACTATGAAAATAAACACAAACACACATCCTTCACATTCTATACATTGAATTGAAAACCCCTGATATTGCATTAATATTGCACTATACAGTAGAGTTCAATAGAATTATTGCTCTGGGATAGTAGCTGTTTTTCAGCCTATTTGGTCCTTCTGTTTCTCTGTTTGGGTAAGGAAGTATCTCTGAAACAATGACCCAATAGACCATGGATTCTTCTAGTTTCTTCTAATACTCTTGTCAGCAAACTGGTTTCCAGTAGGCTATATGATATAACAGTTGATTATCAGAATATTTGTCCTGTGCTGCTGCATAAAATGTGAATGATTTTTTTTCAAGTGTAATACTTTCATCCAGTATACCTAAGGCTCAGTGGTGGTATTCAAATTTTTTTACTACTGGTTCTGTGGGCGTGGCTTGGTGGGCATGGTGTGGCTTGGTGGGTGTGGCAGGGGAAAGATACTGTAAAATTTCTATTCCCTCCACACTCCTGGGGGAAGGTTACTGCAAAATCCCATTCCCTCCCCACCCACTAACCTGCTTTCCAGCTCTGTTCTCCTGTGCAGGGCAACAAAAGAAGACCCAGCCGATCAGCTGGGACCCGGGAGGCAGAGAATAGATGGGGGCGGGACCAGTCAGAGGTGGTATTTGCCGGTTCTCTGAACGACTCAAAATTTCTGCTACTGGTTCTCCAGAACTGGTCAGAACCTGCTGAATACCACCTCTACTAAGGCTATAGGAAAAGAAGTTCTATGAGAAAAAGAAATTGAAAAAAAAAAGTATCTTTAGTCAGGGGAAGAGACAGAAAACACGATGAGTTACATTTTGGATAAAAAAATTAGCAGTAATCTCTTGATGGCAAGAAGAGTTTGTGGAATCTTTTACTAGAAGATGGGTGGAAGAAGATCCCTTTTTCTAGAATAGTAGAAGATCTAGGAAGATTTTACAGGAGTACAAGTTGGGAATTCACAGCTATGCACTGCTGATACTTTGGCTTTAGATTAACTGCGCTGATCAGATGGTTACAGGACTTCCCAGGTCTATGATTAATATCAAAGAATGTAAGTTTGCATTGGTTTAGACAAGCCTGTGTCTGTTAGATAACATAAATGGCAAGGCCCTGTACATTAGCAATGTTCAAATGGCTAAAGATATTACACTAGCATGTTTGATTGCCTATGTTAGGTAAGCAGTATTCCAGTCTGATGTTTTTGTACTGATTAAAAACATTGCTGAAAAATTTCATATTCATTCATGTTTGTAATGTCTGAGAACATATGGAGGCTTTCGGCATATCTTCAGTTAATTAACATAATTGTTAATGTCAATTGCTCAAGAACTCTTGTTCAATGAAAAACCATTTTGCTTTCATTCTTTGATATGAGATTTCTCTGCTGCAGTTTTAAAAAACATAATGTAAGTTATCTCTTTTTTTTCCTGTAAAGACTGGTGATTGCACACCATTTTAAGCAACCCATTCTTTCTCTAAACCAATTAATTAATACTGGATAAAGCATTTTAATATTGGATAAAGCGTTTCTCTAAACCAATTAATTGTTTACTGGATAAAACATTTTGCATGAAAGGTGGTGAGAATAAGAACCCCAAATCTGTTTCCAGGGCAATTTATGGTAGAAATTGTTTTACATCCCACCTAGCATATATCTGGTAGCCTTAAAGCAGGGGTCTCAAAAGTTGGCAACTTTAAGACTTGTGGACTTCAACTCCCAGAATTCTCCAGCCAGCTATGGCACAAGTCTTAAAGTTGCCAAGTTTGAGGATCCCTGCCTTAAAGGCCTGTACTTGTAGAATCAGAGTTCCTGCAAATGTTTGTCTCTGTATGTGCAGCATAACACACTCACAAGGTCTCTGTATTTAGGAACTTTTCTCATCAGGATTATTAATTATTAGTTGAAGGAAAACTAGGGCTTGGGATAGAGGTCGCATATCTACCCATACACTGACCCCAGTTGACATCCATTCATATTGCCTATATTTTGATTGACATTATTTGACTGAGATAGAACAGGAATGAAAGAAAAGTATGGCTTCCCAATATTCTCTCATACAGAACACTCACTCAGAGGTTAATTGCTTTTCATCTTTGATCGAATCACATGGAAGACAAATGATTTTCAGAAGGCCATGAGAAAACAGACTGTTCATGATCTGATTCAGAATGGAGCAATGCTTCTTGGGATTTGTAGGAAGTGAGATTTTGTGTAAGAGGTTGGGAGATTTTGTGTAAGAGGTTGGGACTCAAAGAATATCAAATACCAAATTACAGAGATTATTAAATGATCAGTGACATGTGTATTGAGTTTCAAGGATGGATAAACTTTTCTTAAAATACAACAGTTCTCAAAACATTACATGTTGAAACACATACTGCAAATCATCAGATGTGAAATGTTTATTCAAAAGGGATCAATTTATCTGAAAGCTTAAAGGTTTAAAGGCACACTGTATATTGCAGAATGTTTCAAAATATTAACATCAACTGTTGAAGTATAACTGTGTATTTTAGATAACCACTTATATTCTGCTTGACTAATATTAAATAATTGCAAGTCTGAAAGGATTAAAATATTGTTGTATTTCTTTGATTGTTATCTTATTTGTCAGCCATAAAGCCTAGGCAATAGAGAAAACACTTTTTTCCTCCATAGTCATAAACTTTTAGAACTATCAGTTAAAACAAATGCTATTAAAAGAGTACAAAAGGCTTTGTATTTCGAATTATTCATGCAGATAAAATTTGAAAGTTACGTGCTGTCTCTTTTAGAACTTTGTGCTTTGAGTCTGTCAGCTTCATCTTCCAAAGATAGACAGAATGCTAGAGCATTTATAGGCAGGGGTGGGATTCAAATTTTTTAACAGCTGGTTCTGTGGGTGTGGCTTAGTTGGTGGGCGTGGCTTGGTGGTCATGTTATTGGCTGGCATGGCCAACTCAATATCACTCACATCGAACCATGCATCTCCTCGCCTGGCCTCTCATGACTCTGGGGATACTACAACAGTTATAAGTGTGAAAAATGGTCATAAGTCACTTTTTTCAGTGCCATTGTAACTTTAAATGGTCACTCCACACAAGCAAAGTACCAGCAAAGGAGGGAAAAAAAACTCCAGAGAAGTTTCTGAGACAGGAAGTCTAGTCTTGCCAAGAATGTAATAAGGGTTAATGGAGAGGCAGTTTCTGTAAGCAACACCAGAATGTTTCCTTCCTGCCTTCCTTACAGGATTAGGCCAGTAATTTTTTCTATCAACCTGTTATGTCCTGAGGACTCAAGGAGTTCTCACTCAGGTCCACTCACTTTACGTGGGCGTTATTCCCCCATTCCCATTGGTTGGCTCTCCCCAGCAGCCAGCTATCAAAGCAGGCTGCGTGGGTCCAACCGGTTGCTGATTGCTGCGAGCCAGTTCCAGGCTTGGCATTCACGGTCATCTTCTTGGGTAATGTGGTACCTAAACTGATGCTAACATTTTCTTGGGCATTGAAATCAAAATAAAAGAGATCTTGTTGTAAACAAAATGATAGTAGCTTTAGAATAACTCATGTGAAGATAACTTCAGAGGAACCCAACATTTAAAATATCTGATTAGACAACTCCAAGTACTTTCGTAACCACCTACACAAAATTGCTAAGCTAGCTTCAAATAGTGCAGCATGGCTTTCTCAAGAACAAATTCTGTCATGCAGATTTTATCTACTTTTTTTTTTTAAATGGGTTACTACTTTAATGCAACTGAAACTCTCATCATGACCTTTAATTAGATGACACAGTGATGCATCACAGGGCAAGCTATCTCTATTTTGAAGCAAGCTTTCCCAAATGAGCTAGCTTACGGAATGGGTCCCAAAACAGGGATCCCATTACTCCTGAAGGAATGAAATGTCAGGAAGTTGTGGTTGCTTTGTTGTTACTGGCTCCTGATGTGCTGCTGGGCTGCTGTAGTCCCATCAAGCTTCGTTTTCAATGTTCCACAGCAGTTTCTTAAACTTCTACACAATACCTCACTTCCTCCCACACCCAGCAACAGCTACTTATCTGCCTGCTGGAAGGGAAGGGAAGGGAAGGGAAGGAAGGAAGGAAGGAAGGAAGGAAGGAAGAAGGAAGGAAGGTGTTATGTCCCTGGACCTTGAAGAAGTTCCCACCCAGGTCCGTTCACGCTGCAGGGGCGGCTGCCCCTTCTCATTGGCTGGGTTTCCCCAGCAGCCTGCTATAAAAGCAGGCTGCTGGGTCCAGCCCTTTCGCTGTTCGCTGCGAGCCAGTTCCAGGCTGAGCAAGCACGTTCAGTCCTTGTAAATAAACCTTGTTGCACTAAGCCCTGGTTCAGCCTCTTATTTCCCATACTTAATACTGGCGACGAGGATGGGATGGCTACCAGAGGCAAGCTGCAACGCTGAATCACTAAAACGCTGATCCGCATCCCAGAGAGAAAGCGACCAGCAAACAAGCTAGTGAAAGTGAGAAGCGCCTGTAGCCGCTCGTTAGCATAAGCTACAGAGGAAGTGTAGCGCTGCGAGCCGCAGCCGCTAGTGCCGTTTAGGCGCGAAATTCAAACAGCTGTCAGCTGAGTCACATTCAAATACAACACAGCGTTGTATTACGAAATCGCTAACACCCACACAGGCGCGAATTTCAAAAAAACGCTGCCAATGACCGTTGCAGTCTAAACACCTTCTGATCCCCAGAGAGAGAGAAGGGAATTGCGAAATTTCCCCAGAGCTGAAGTCACTTGCCTAGCACAGGCACTAAACCTCTACTGCTACCCCAGAGAGAGAGAGCACTTGCCTAGCACAGGCACTAAACCTCTACTGCTACCCAGAGAGAGAGCATTTTCCCCAACAGGTTAACCAGTAGACCCACAACATGAACTCCAATCCAGCCTTCCCAGCATTCAAGCCGGATGAGGAGAAGTGGGAATCATACAAGAATCGGTTTAATCATTACATCGACGCCATCGGATTGGCTGATGCAGGGGAACAGAAAGAAAGAAAGCATATTTCCTGACCTACTGTGGAGCCATCGTCTTCGATACTGCCACAGCTCTTGTGGCTCCACGTGAGTTAAAGAATGTCCCCTGGACAGAACTGTTAGAAATCCTTACTAACCACTATTCTCCTAGATTGCCAGACGTTTCACCTTCAGAATGAGGAAGCAGGGGGACAAAGAGAGCATCAATCAGTACATGGCTGCTCTCAGGACTGCAGCACTCCATTGTGGGTTTGGCACCTATCTTGATGACATGCTCCTAGACCAGCTGGTCTGCGGGGTCAAGGACCTGCACCTACAAAGACGGCTGCTCGCCAAAAAAGACCTTAACCTCGCTCAAGCCATCGAGGAAGCCCTGGCAGAGGAGCTGGCATCTCATTCAGCCACCGAGATCCAAGGTCCTGTCACCAAGCAAACAGCAGTTCCCGTCCACTCAGAAGAGGTGGTCAACGAGGAAGACCCAAATGACGAGGCCGACATTCACCGCCTCACAAACGCCAGGCGCCCACAGGTAGGAACCAGACAAGATAACACCGGGCCATCCAAGCACATCACCCTGTGCCTTTCCTGTGGTGGACCTCACCTGAGGACCACATGCAAATTCAAAGGAGCCACTTGCAACAACTGCCATAAGAAGGGGCACATTGCAAGAGTATGCCAAGCCTCACACAACGCAGCACAAAGGGCATCTTCATTCGCACATGCCGGGCCCCAAAGGCAAGTATTAAACTGTCGCACACACCTCCGCGCTAATCACACTTGCTATTCTATTAGTAAAATCTCTCTTTCCGTCTTGTTAGAAGGTAAACCTTGCAACATGGAGGTTGACACGGGGTCAGCGCTCTCCATTATTTCCTGGAACACCCTCAAGGAGCTTCAACCCAGCCTATCAAGAAACCAACTCCAGAAGTGCCAGCTTAGCCTAAAGGACTACCAGGGGAAGACCATTCCTGTAATCGGCAGAGGCAAGTTTTTGTTAATTTTAAAACCTTTAAGGGCCACCTACCTCTAGTGGTAGTGAGCGGCAACCTCCCTACACTTTTGGGACTTGATTGGTTTCCCCACCTCGGTTTAGGGCTAACAGGAGTCCATGCTACCTCAACCTCTGACACGGACTCCTGTTTGCTGATTACTCAGACGTATTCAGTGATGAGTTAGGGTGTTATAACGGCACCCTATCTCATTTTCAGTCGATCCCCAGGCAGTCCCAATTCGGTTAAAACCTCGTAGAGTTCCATTCGCCATTCGGCCTAAATTAGACCTTGAATTAGATAAATTACTAAAACAAGGGATCCTGGAGCCTACAGACTTCGCCAAATGGGAGACGCCCATCGTCACACCCCTCAAAAAGATGGTAGCCTGAGAATTTGCTCAGACTACAAGACCACAATCAATAAATTCTTGCAAGTTAGCGCTTACCCAGTACCTGTCATTCAGCATTTATTACATACTTTTGAACCTGGCACTATCTTTGCCAAATTGGACATGTCTCAAGCATATCAACAGTTCCCTGTTGATGACCAAACAACAGAACTTCAGACCATTGTCACCCACAGGGGTGCCTTCCGGTGCAAGCGTCTCCAGTTTGGCGTAAGTGTTGCCCCAGGCATTTTTCAATCCCTCATGGAGCGGATTTTACAGGGCCTTCCTGGAGTAGTACCCTACTTCGATGACATCTTAGTCTCGGCCAGGAACAGACCCCAACTCTTCCAGAGAGTTCGAGCAGTCCTAGAGAGGTTCAGGCAGCATGGCCTCAAGTTAAAAAAGAAAAATGTTCCATTGCCACTAGACAGGTGGACTTTCTGGGTTATAAAATTGACGCCTCAGGCATTCACCCCCTGGAGTCCAAGGTTAAGGCAATACACGAGGCACCCACTCCAACCTCCAAAGCGGAACTGCAGGCCTTTTTGGGGCTCTTGAACTTTACGCGTCGTTCCTGCCCCATAAAGCCTCTGTGGCAGAACCCCTCCATAGACTTCTGGATAAAAACGGTTTGGCATTGGGGACACAAAGAAGACTCCGCTTTCCGCGCAGTCAAGTCGCTACTCACATCAGAGGCAGTGCTTATCCAGTTTGACCCCAACCTTCCATTAGTACTGGCAGCAGACGCATCTCCCTTCGGAATTGGGGCAGTCTTAAGCCACAGGCTCCCCAACGGCTCCGAGGCCCCTATCGCTTTTTTTCCAGGACGCTCTCTGCAACAGAGCGCAATTACAGTCAGATCGATAAAGAAGCCTTGGCAGCTGTTGCAGCGGTGAAGAAATTTCACGAATTTCTCTTTGGCCACTTTTTCGAGCTAGTCACGGACCACAAACCGCTCTTAGGGTTACTAGCAGGTGACAAGCAGACCCCTCAAATACTGTCCCCCAGAATGACCAGATGGACCCTTTTCCTAGCAGCATACTCGTATAGACTCGTGCACCGCCCAGGTAAAACATTGTCCCACGCAGACGCTCTCAGCCGCTGCCCCCTGCCTGCCCCAGCTGAAGACCCTGCCCCGGTCAACGCCATTTTTGAAGTCACCCAACTGGACCTCCCAATCACTGCCCTTGATATTGCCTATAAATCCAAAGCGGACAAAACGATCGCCCAGGTACTGGACTGGGTGAGGAGGGGGTGGCCGGGCAGTGACATTGAAGCTAAATTCACTCCATTTAAGACCCGCTCACAGGAACTGTCGAGCTTACAGGGCTGCCTGCTGTGGGGCACTCGAGTGGTCATCCCGACATCTCTGCGTACCCGAGTGCTGGAGGCGTTGCACGAGGGCCACCCGGGCATCGTCAGAATGAAGGCGTTGGCGCGAAGCTACATTTGGTGGCCCGGCCTCGACGAGGACATCAACAAATGGGTAAGCTCCTGCCATCCCTGCCAGGTTTCCCGTCCATCTCCTCCAATTGCTACCCCCACCAAGTGGGAAAGTGCCAACGCACCCTGGTCCAGGATTCACATCGATCTCGCGGGCCCATTGCATGGCAAAATGTTCCTCGTGGTCGTAGACTCTTACTCAAAGTGGATTGATGTGGCACAACTATCACGACCACTTCACAAGCAGTCATCAAGGCATTGACTCGCCTGTTCGAATTACATGCACGGTCTACCAGACTCCATTGTTTCCGACAATGGTCCCCAATTCGCGTCAACCAAATTCAGTGGTTTACTGCCAACCTGGGCATTCGTCACATCTTCACGGCCCCTTTCATCCTGCCAGTAACGGGCTGGCAGAGAGCTGTTAGGACCACTAAAGAAGCCCTGGCCAGGTTCAACAAGGATGACTGGCACCACAAACTATCCTGTTTCCTGTTAAGCCAGCATTCAACCCTTGCACGGTAACCAACAAGTCCCTGGCCGAGCTTCTGATGGGCAGACGCCTGCGAACTGTATTGGACAGGCTTCACCCACATTACTGCCCTGACTCTCCTCTCGCTTCCACATCGGGAGTAGGCATTTTGTCTTGCAGGAACCCGTGTTCGCGAGAAACTTCGCTGGCGACCCATTGTGGATCCCGGGAGAAATCGTAGCCATCACAGGACCCAGATCATACCGGGTTAAGCTGGAAGATGGCCGGGTCTGGAGCGACATCTGGACCAGCTTCGGAGACGCCAGGGCACCCTCGTCAGCCGCGACTCGTGGGCACAGACCGGTGAGAGTCCGCTGCAACTACCACACAGCAACATCTACCCGATGACCTGCTAACACCTTCAGCCGGACCAGAGAATCCAAATGCTGACTGCGGCGACCTAGCGTCCAACCCATCCGAGCCAGGCGGCGTGAGGACACTCCCAGCATCCAGCCCTTCTAGCCCCGGGCCTGCTCAGACCGAGGGTGGTACTCGGGACTCATCATCGAGCCAACAGTCACCGACGGACTCTGATCCACCAAACAGCACACCAGAGTTGCGCCGCTCTGGACGTCAGCACAAACCTCCCGTATACCTCAAGGACTATGCGTGTTCGCATCTGGGGGGAAGGGGTGTTATGTCCCTGGACCTTGAAGAAGTTCCCACCCAGGTCCGTTCACGCTGCAGGGGCGGCTGCCCCTTCTCATTGGCTGGGTTTCCCCAGCAGCCTGCTATAAAAGCAGGCTGCTGGGTCCAGCCCTTTCGCTGTTCGCTGCGAGCCAGTTCCAGGCTGAGCAAGCACGTTCAGTCCTTGTAAATAAACCTTGTTGCACTAAGCCCTGGTTCAGCCTCTTATTTCCCATACTTAATAGAAGGGATTTCCCATGCTCCTTGCCAGATTATCACAAGGAAGCTCAATGGGGAAGCCAGTAGGAAATTGGAAATTGCTCCTGCTCTTACTGCTTTTTCCTCCACTCTGGTTTTAGTTTAGTTTAGTTTAGTCTACTTTATTGTCGTTGCACCTCGTACAATGAAATTAAATACCATCTTCAGTGTACATTATGACTATGAAAATAAACACAAACACACATCCTTCACATTCTATACATTGAATTGAAAACCCCTGATATTGCATTAATATTGCACTATACAGTAGAGTTCAATAGAATTATTGCTCTGGGATAGTAGCTGTTTTTCAGCCTATTTGGTCCTTCTGTTTCTCTGTTTAGGTAAGGAAGTATCTCTGAAACAATGACCCAATAGACCATGGATTCTTCTAGTTTCTTCTAATACTCTTGTCAGCAAACTGGTTTCCAGTAGGCTATATGATATAACAGTTGATTATCAGAATATTTGTCCTGTGCTGCTGCATAAAATGTGAATGATTTTTTTTCAAGTGTAATACTTTCATCCAGTATACCTAAGGCTCAGTGGTGGGATTCAATTTTTTTTACTACTGGTTCTGTGGGCGTGGCTTGGTGGGCATGGTGTGGCTTGGTGGGTGTGGCAGGGGAAAGATACTGTAAAATTTCCATTCCCTCCACACTCCTGGGGGAAGGTTACTGCAAAATCCCATTCCCTCCCCACCCACTAACCTGCTTTTCAGCTCCGTTCTCCTGTGCAGGGCAACAAAAGAAGACCCAGCCAATCAGCTGGGACTCGGGAGGCAGAGAATAGATGGGGGCGGGACCAGTCAGAGGTGGTATTTGCCAGTTCTCTGAACGACTCAAAATTTCTGCTACCGGTTCTCCAGAACTGGTCAGAACCTGCTGAATACCACCTCTACTAAGGCTATAGGAAAAGAAGTTCTATGAGAAAAAGAAATTGAAAAAAAATAGTATCTTTAGTCAGGGGAAGAGACAGAAAACACGATAAGTTACATTTTGGATAAAAAAATTAGCAGTAATCTCTTGATGGCAAGAAGAGTTTGTGGAATCTTTTATTAGAAGATGGGTGGAAGAAGATCCCTTTTTCTAGAATAGTAGAAGATCTAGGAAGATTTTACAGGAGTACAAGTTGGGAATTCACAGCTATGCACTGCTGATACTTTGGCTTTAGATTAACTGCGCTGATCAGATGGTTACAGGACTTCCCAGGTCTATGATTAATATCAAAGAATGTAAGTTTGCATTGGTTTAGACAAGCCTGTGTCTGTTAGATAACATAAATGGCAAGGCCCTGTACATTAGCAATGTTCAAATGGCTAAAGATATTACACTAGCATGTTTGATTGCCTATGTTAGGTAAGCAGTATTCCAGTCTGATGTTTTTGTACTGATTAAAAACATTGCTGAAAAATTTCATATTCATTCATGTTTGTAATGTCTGAGAACATATGGAGGCTTTCGGCATATCTTCAGTTAATTAACATAATTGTTAATGTCAATTGCTCAAGAACTCTTGTTCAATGAAAAACCATTTTGCTTTCATTCTTTGATATGAGATTTCTCTGCTGCAGTTTTAAAAAACATAATGTAAGTTCTCTCTTTTTTTTCCTGTAAAGACTGGTGATTGCACACCATTTTAAGCTACCCATTCTTTCTCTAAACCAATTAATTAATACTGGATAAAGCATTTTAATATTGGATAAAGCGTTTCTCTAAACCAATTAATTGTTTACTGGATAAAACATTTTGCATGAAAGGTGGTGAGAATAAGAATCCCAAATCTGTTTCCAGGGCAATTTATGGTAGAAATTGTTTTACATCCCACCTAGCATATATTTGGTACCCTTAAAGCAGGGGTCTCAAAAGTTGGCAACTTTAAGACTTGCGGACTTCAACTCCCAGAATTCTCCAGCCAGCTATGCACAAGTCTTAAAGTTGCCAAGTTTGAGGATCCCTGCCTTAAAGGCCTGTACTTGTGGAATCAGAGTTCCTGCAAATGTTTGTCTCTGTATGTGCAGCATAACACACTCACAAGGTCTCTGTATTTAGGAACTTTTCTCATCAGGATTATTAATTATTAGTTGAAGGAAAACTAGGGCTTGGGATAGAGGTTGCATATCTACCCATACACTGACCCCAGTTGACATCCATTCATATTGCCTATATTTTGATTGACATTATTTGACTGAGATAGAACAGGAATGAAAGAAAAGTATGGCTTCCCAATATTCTCTCATACAGAACACTCACTCAGAGGTTAATTGCTTTTCATCTTTGATCGAATCACGTGGAAGACAAATGATTTTCAGAAGGCCATGAGAAAACAGACTGTTCATGATCTGATTCAGAATGGAGCAATGCTTCTTGGGATTTGTAGGAAGTGAGATTTTGTGTAAGAGGTTGGGAGATTTTGTGTAAGAGGTTGGGAGATTTTGTGTAAGAGGTTGGGACTCAAAGAATATCAAATACCAAATTACAGAGATTATTAAATGATCAGTGACATGTCTATTGAGTTTCAAGGATGGACAAACTTTTCTTAAAATACAACAGTTCTCAAAACATTACATGTTGAAACACATATACTGCAAATCATCAGATGTGAAATGTTTATTCAAAAGGGATCAATTTATCTGAAAGCTTAAAGGTTTAAAGGCACACTGTATATTGCAGAATGTTTCAAAATATTAACATCAACTGTTGAAGTATAACTGTGTATTTTAGATAACCACTGATATTCTGCTTGACTAATATTAAATAATTGCAAGGCTGAAAGGATTAAAATATTGTTGTATTTCTTTGATTGTTATCTTATTTGTCAGCCATAAAGCCCAGGCAGTAGAGAAAACACTTTTTTCCTCCATAGTCATAAACTTTTAGAACTATCAGTTAAAACAAATGCTATTAAAAGAGTACAAAAGGCTTTGTATTTCGAATTATTCATGCAGATAAAATTTGAAAGTTACGTGCTGTCTCTTTTCGAACTGTGTGCTTTGAGTCTGTCAGCTTCATCTTCCAAAGATAGACAGAATGCTAGAGCATTTATAGGCAGGGGTGGGATTCAAATTTTTTAACAGCTGGTTCTGTGGGTGTGGTTTAGTTGGTGGGCATGGCTTGGTGATCATGTTATTGGCTGGCATGGCCAACTCAATATCACTCACATCGAACCATGCATCTCCTCGCCTGGCCTCTCATGACTCTGGGGATACTACAACAGTTATAAGTGTGAAAAATGGTCATAAGTCACTTTTTTCAGTGCCATTGTAACTTTAAATGGTCACTCCACACAAGCAAAGTACCAGCAAAGGAGGGGGAAAAAAACTCCAGAGAAGTTTCTGAGACAGGAAGTCTAGTCTTGCCAAGAATGTAATAAGGGTTAATGGAGAGGCAGTTTCTGTAAGCAACACCAGAATGTTTCCTTCCTGCCTTCCTTACAGGATTAAGCCAGTAATTTTTTCTAACAACCGGTTCTCCGAACTGCTTAGAATGTTAACAACCGGTTCTAGCGAATAGGTGCAAACTGGTAGAATCCCACCCCTATTTACAGGTCTTCCTTGTACATAATGAAAAAAAAAGCGTAACAGAGAAAGTACAAACCAAAGCACATATCAGGATTATTATAGTACTGGCTGGATTTCAATATACACTTTGATTCATATCACAAATATAAAGCGGGGAGAGGTTTAATAACACCATCTTGTGGCTTTGGGGCTGTTGGCTTTTATAGCAAAATAAATAGTCCAGCTTCTTATTTTTTTCACTAAAGACAAAACGGTCCACAGGTGTCAAGATGATGGCCACAGCCATTTAATTGAATCCCACTCCTTTTAATGCATCATGGGAAAGGGCAGGATTTCAAATGTAGAATTGCAGCCACCATCTTCAGTTAAATTGTTAGAACACAATCCTTTCAGATATCAATTATGGGAAGAAACATTGTAATGAAGATTACTTGAAGAGTAGGAAACAATTGCTCTGTCAATCTTAGGCCAATAGCCCATGAACAGGCATGTTTTCGGATGCATGTTTTAACCCAATTTTAGCCTTATTTCTAGAACAATAATTATTCTGATTTCTAATACTTAGGTTCCCTTGTCCAGTTGTGAACAAGTGTTTCCTTATTAAGTCAATTCATACATAAGTTCAGCCTGAAATCAGACAATTTCAGGATGCCAAGGAACCTCTTTGGATAGGGTCAGTTGCCTTCATGATGGCATGAGACCACTAATGTTGACAAAGAAAGTGAGAGGATCTTACAGTTGAGTAGCTGAGAACTAGTCACATCTTCCCAAATGCAATTCAGAAGTGATAAAGAATGTTTGTAAAGTTACTGGGCAACTATTCATGTCATTTCCCCACCCTGAATAAGCTTCTTGTTGCATAAAGGGTGTGATAATGTTATTGTACTGATAATGATAGCTTGTATGATTATCACTAGACCAGTTCCTTTGTGGTGGACTGAGTTGTGTGTTTCCTTAATAATTTGTTGTAAGAGAGAAGATATGGCTCTGCATACACACACAAGGGGGCTCTGACAGTCATTTTATAATATTGGAACACCATGAAGAAACATCTTTAAGTACATAATTTCAAATACCTGTTTGGCACACTCGTCATGCCAAGATAAGAAAAAACAACAACCCGTATTTAAATAGCTATCGAGCTTAAACTCATTGGCGATATAGTTTGATACACCAAGGCTATCATCTACATATGGTAGTAGAACAGAGAAATGGAGTGCAGTGTTTATACTATACATGAATGACCACAATATCTACAGATAATATCCCAAGCTTTGTGCCCAGTTAAATGTCCATCTAATACCAGACTTCAGGGGAAAAATAGTAGACTGAAAATGGATCTATGAAAAGTAGAGTCAATGACCAAAGTGAAATGAAGAGCTGACAAGTCAACTGGCTCTTTGATAACTCTTCTCTGGGCAAGGGCAGAATTTGAGATTGCTCACAAGTACTTCAGACAATTGTTCCTCATAAGGAGACCACAAAATAGTGATCTCTGATGGGTTTAGAGCTCTGGGAGAGAAGAGAATAAGCTTCTTGTTCAACCTATAATTGACACCTTTGAAGAGACACAAAATTCACAAACTTCATTTTCTAATCGCTTTCAGAAATTGTTCATTAACTGCTTTCCAGTTAATAAGAACCTTTGGATCAACAAGTCTGAAAACACCAGGTGTTTTCCTTCAAACCTTAGTGAAAGAACAAGTTTGGACTTTACCAAAAATATTTTTGGGAATGAACACAAAAGAATAATTAGAATTTTGATTCTGGAAAATTACAAATGGACTAAGAATCCAAACAAATTTAAAATAAGATTTTAGAATTAACTATACTTCTATAGTTAATTCGATATTTCTATTCTTTCTATTTTTATTTTTATTCTTGTATTAGATTTTATTAGCATAATGGTAATTTTTAATAAAATTACTATTAATGAAGCATACATCCAATAACTATTCATTCTTCATCATTACATATTATGAATAGTCATGAAATGGATTTGATGGCTGCCACATCTAGAGTAAGAAATGGCTAAGTAACATATGGAAATAATATAAGGCACAAAAGAAGGAACATATGATATAAATCTTTAAAAAAAGGTTACCAAGAATTTAAAGATGAGCTTCCCTTTCATTTTGAAGTCCAGGGCAAGTTATCCTCTTCCTGTCAGGAGACTGAAACATGTTCTTTGATTTTTAAAAGTGCTTAAATTATGGTTTTAAAAGAGGTGACAAAACTTATTAAAAAATATCCACCTGCATATTTTCATAATAACTTGGTAATAATTACTACCCTGTCCTTGTGAATTACCAATGTGAATTAAGGATGAGAACAGACACTGTTTTGTGGATGGCTTTTCACACAATAGAGTTCCTCATAATATTGAAATTGTTTTATACTACTACTAAACAGAAGAAACCGCAGACATTAGGCATACTCAGAAATTTCCTCAGAAATCTCCTTTCCTTCCCTCTCCTAGATATATGAGAGTTCATTGGCTTGTTTAGTTAGAAGCGACATTCCAATATGAAATGCTGATGTAGAAAGTCATCACTACCACACACATAAAAAACAGAACGAGATGGAAAAGGCAGTGGAGGATGGGCATGGGAAGGGGAAGGGAAAAAAACCCAGAAAAGTAATCCCAGCCATGTGGCAATTAGTAAGGGAAATGCTTTCACTGGTATCTTTATCTCACATGTTATCTAGGAGATTCTGGCACCTCTCCTTGGTGTAAAAGTTTGTGATTGTGCATGAAAAACCATTTAGCTAGGGAAAAGAAACTTTTTCATAGTATTAATGAACAGTATTAACTATTATAGATCTGGGAATTCTGGCTATCTGATTCATCTGAAAATTGCACACTGGAATAATCTGAAGAAAAACAGGGCTGAAACTTTGCTGATATAGGTCTGACTTTGCCTGGAGATGATAGTTGCATCACAAACAAGTTAAGAAATTTATTATGATGTTGGCCTGTAGAATCAGGATGGTGCATTTTATACTAAGCTTGGGTTTGTAAGTATGTGTGGCCTGATTTTCTAGAGATTTGACTTATTGAACAACAAAAAATATTTTAAAATAGCAATAGCACATATATACCACTTCACAGTGCTTTACAGCCCTCTCTAAGCAGTTTACAGAGTCAGCATATTGCCCCCAACAGTCTGAGTTGTCATTTTATCAACCTTGGAAGGATGGAAGTCTGAGTCAACCTTGAGCCTGGTGAGATTCAAACTGCCAAACTGCAGTCAGCTGGCAGTCAGCAGAAGTAGCCTGCAGTACTGCATTCTAACCTCTGTGCCAGAGCGCTCTTATTAAGCACAAGAGTTTTAGTACATAGGGGTCAAATATAACTTTTTCCTCCTCATTTACAACTCAGTTAAAATGTAAATGTGTACAGGTTAAAGGGAATTAGTTTACCACATTATGGCTTGGGGTGGGGAATCACATTTGCATTTTGATTATATGTTAATCCATTTGGTTAACCTACTTTCTGACATCCAAATGTGAAGATTTATGCTTTGGATTTGATTCAAGCAAGCTGAATCAATAACATGCACTTTGAGCTGAGTTGATTAAACCCCTTTTAATACAGTTTGGATCAGAAAAGAAACAGAACTATCACTTGAATCTATCTTTCTATCTGCCTAATGCATTTTGAATATGTTTTGTTCTTATGTAAGCAGCAATACTTGTAACCAATTAATTCTTCCAGAAGAGGGCCAGTAAAGTCAAGTAAGCCATTTTGATGTAAATGGTTTTTGCAATATGAAAAACAGGTATCAGCTATTTAGTGAGCATTGAAATACAAGACTAAATATATTGTCTTCAAGCAGCCTGACACAGAATGAAACAAATGTTAAGAAAAACCAATTTAGTCATAATTATGTCGAAGAAGGTTAATGGCAAAGTATCTCCCTATTGATTTAGGCCTTGATTGTGTGGTCATAGCCCCAATCTGACTTTTTAATTCCATCCCCCATGGACACCACAGCCAGATCACATCTTAGATCTAACTTTATTAATATTACTATTTTTGTGTTAAGAAAGTAGACAATTGAACAAATAAATAAATATGCAACATGAACTGATAATACAAATGCTGGTGAGATAAGCCGCATGAAGGAAAAGGTCTAACTCCAGGGAGGAAGTTCAATTACACAACTGACAAACAAAAATTTAGTTGGTTCAAAGAGAAAAAGCAACTAATTGGAGACAAAAGCAGGAAAATAAGAATTCAAAATGCCAACGTTACATTTCTTAGAACAACAACAAAATCCTAGTCTTTATTTTCAGGAGAAAGCAGACAAAGTAGATCACCGTTTTCCCAAGGCCAGTTGGGGAATCTGGTGACTTTCTGAAGCCACCCATTTTGATGGGCTTGCGGAAAAAAAATCTGGGAGTACATATTTTCTTGCTGTTATTGTTGTTTGTTGAAACCAAAACTATATCCAGGCAAGAAAAATGGAGAAGACAAAATAATGTAAGTTTTAAGGTTTATTTAAAACTAGATTGGTACAATCTTTTGGAGAATCTCATTTCTTGTGTTGGATGAGGAGAACATATCTTCCTCCTTCTATCCTGGCCACTTTTTAAAGAGGCACAATTGAGAGCATTTTAACACATTGTATCACTATTTGATTTGGTGGCAGCACTGTCTCAGATAGAAAGTCCATTCAGAGAGTGATAAGGACAGCTGAGAAGATTATAGGAAGGCTGCTTCCTGTCATTCAGGATACTGCTTATAAGTGCTGTGTGCTTAGACTCAAAGCATTGTTAGAGACCCCACACACCCACTTCACAGTCTGTTTCTCTTGCTCCCCTCTGGGGGGAGGTTTAGAAGTATTTCTAGCAGGACTGCCAGATTCTGTGACAGCTTTGTTCCCTATGCCCTCTGTCTAATAAACTCACAAGATTTATTTCTCTCGCAATGTACATGTAACTAGACTGTATGGTTTCTCTGTATCATATAATGTATGTGGGTACATGCATACTTTTGTATGTATGTATGTATGTATGTATGTATTTATTTATTTATTTATTTATTTATTTTGTCATGTTTATGGTTATATTAGAAGTGGAGACCTTTTGAGAGCTGTATGCAATGTAATTTCATTTTAATGTATGCCAATTAGTATACACTCAAAGTGACAATAAAGCTATTCTATTCTATTCTATTCACCAGACGTCCAGATTGGCTAACTTTCAATATTAGTTAGGCAGCACTTTTATGCTCATGACCATGTTAACCTGAAAAGTATCCAGGTGTTCTGGTTGCCTCATTCATTGGCTTAAGGCAGCTATCCTTACTTTTTTACCTGGGCTAAAGGTCATCCTTTCAAGCTTCCTTGAGTGATCACGTTTCCTCCCTCAGGGCTAAAAACAAGCACACTGGAATACTTTTTCTTCAACAACCTCAAAGCAGAGGGCTTTTGTTTGTATCTCCTTGAAGACAAGTTGAAGCGTGCTTCAGTAGTCCTTGACTTATGGCCACAATTAAGCCTAAAATTTATGTGGCTAAGCACGACAGTTGTCAAGTAAATTTTGCCCCATTTTATGACTTTTCTTGCCACAGTTATTAAGTGAATCGTTGTTAAGTTAGTAACACAGATGTTGAGTGAATCTGGCTGAGTCAGTTGCCCGGTGGCCAAATTTTGATCACGTGACCATGGGAATGCTGCAACGTCATAAATGTGAAAAAGAGTCACCCATCACTTTTTTTCAGGGCCACAATATCTTCGAATGGACGCTAAATGAACTGTTGTAAATTGAGAACTACCATTATGTGAATAAGACTTGTGCTGTGTCAAGGTACTGCCCAGGAATGATAAGGTAAGTATGTTGTTACCGAAGAGAGGATAGAGATTTAGAGGGAAGGAGAGAGGATACAGGAATGGGTTTTCAATTGCATTTGTAGGCCATTCACATTGCATTCACGGATGGGACCTTTTTCAGACTAGGCCTAAGCTTTGTTGGCTGAGTAATTCTGGGAGTTGAAGTCCACAAGTCTTAAAGTTTCTAAAGTTGGAGACCCCTGGCCTAACCCCTTACCAACTAGGGCGATTTCAATACCTTGATGCAACTGCATTGATTAAAATAAGAGGGAGCACTGAACTTGCATCTCTGTTTCGATGTGCCAGCAGCTAGTTCTTTCTTTTCCGTACTAACAACAATTGTGACTCCCTCACGTACTTTGGAAATTACTACTTTATCTTTTGTGAGGTTAACTGAGCACATTTTTCAGGGTTGGTGGAATTGTGACATTTTGAACTTTCAAAAGGAGAAGTGCAAAATCCTCAGCACTTTCAGCTGGGATCCAGGAGGCAAGTGAAACTGAAGAATAAAGCAGGGGATGGAAGGGAAGAAAGAAGAAAAAGAACTTGATGGAATATCCTCACGGGAAACAGTCAGAAGGCCATTTTCATAGAATTTTGAGTGAGTGTTTTGAAATCTACTTTACTGTTTCCTTGCTATTCTCCAAAGCAGGAGTGGGCAACTTTACGACCTATGGACTTCAACTCCCAGAATGTATGCTGGCTCATGGATTCTGGGAGTTGAAATCCACAGGTCATACAGGGGCCATAGTTGCCCATTCCTGCCCCAAATGGAAGGAAGAATCTTCCTTAATCCATCTGAACAGTAAAGATGAAGTTGTGGTCAAGTAAAAGCATGATAAAACCAAATCAGCCATATTGCTGATCGGGATCAGTTTGCCTGGTTGGAGCCTAATGTCACGAGGCTTCCAGCTATATCAAATTATTTTATAGTCATTTTTGCCAATGCCTAATCTTTTGTAAAACCCTCTAATCCGTACAAAATGCAGCTCTACCACACTAACCCAGTTTCCATCTGGCGCTAGAGTTGTAAAGGGTGAACTGCAGTCACTGCCACCTCACACAGATGGCGTTCTATTAATACACAGGCAAAAATATCCCCCAAAGACATCCTATTTTAAAACTAAAATGTTGCAACTTGCTACCAGATCAGAAGGTTATTGCCATTTGACCTTTTGGAGGCTAGAAGCTGTTAATTAGGAGTTCCAGATGCCAGTTATATTTCAAGGCACATATTGGTCCATTCGTGGTTTCTAGATTATTTTGGTTACATATATTGGCCAGGGAAATTTAGAATAGTCTTATAATATTAGAATTGAAGCTTTGCTTTTTGACATATGTCTCAATTTAGCAAAGGACATAATAATAGTTGGGGTTTTGGCTGCGATTTGTTCTCTGGGTTGTGACATGCCTCAATGGGGGGAAGGAAATGTGTGACACGAAAGGCATGCCACATGTCTCAAAATGCTGTAGCTTCATCTCACATTTTTATAAATGCCATTTCCATTCTGTTGTACGCGTGGTTCACACATTGTGTTCAGAATTAGTTAACAAGAAAGTACGTTCTATCTTCATCTTGCACGCCTCTCTCTTCTGATTTCCTTTGTCAAGTCGCGTGAAATTAATCCGGTGCAGATCCCCGACTCTCGTAGTAATTTTTTTTTGCTAATTCTGAAAGTTGGTATGACATTTGGGCTTTTCCTCATGGTCAAGTTAGTGCGCTATTTACCAGTCCTTTAAGTTGGCAGAAATCATTGCCAATACATCATTTGAAGTCTAATGGCAAAGCCACAATCAGCCTTAACAGTCAGATCAGTGACTGAATGTTTTAATGCAGGATCAAAAGGCAACTGGACTTTGTTTTCCCTTGAAGACATTTCACTTCTCATCCAAGAAGTTTCAAAGGCCACTCTTTTGAAGTCCAAATTCTGGATGGAGAAGACTGCTGGTTTGAAAGAGGGGTCGAAGAAACCAACTACATTAAAATTTAACAGGGTATGAAAGCACCTATCTTCAGTTTACAACAAAAGTCCTTTCAGCGGTTCCGAGAAGGCTCCGTACTCATTTGGCCATTTTCCACAATTCAATCGGTGCTCCTTCTCCACATCTGTGACCTGCCTTTATTCCAAGGTTCTGGAATTCCTGAAGCAATGTTCTTCCAGTAAGGACTCTTCTGTGATGGGACAGAGGTTTGTAAGGGCAATGATAAGAGTTTTATTCATAGGAGAAAGTGAAAATGATGGCCTTCTTTCCTGTGCTTCTTGGCCTGTGCTTCCTGCCCTGGGATGAGGTGCCAAGAAGTTCTCCCATGAAAGCAACAGTTTGTCTTTCTTGCTTCTTCTTGGCTGCAAGGGATGACATGGGCTGTGCTTAAAGAAGAAGGAGAAGTGTGCCACAAGTCTTCAGGAGCACTGTGGCCCCCACCCCAACAACTATTCCCTAAGTCAGCAAGGAGATAGGCAGTGTGCACGCTTTGACTTTTGCTTGCTTCAGACCGGGGGGGTGGATTCTACCAGTTCACACCTATTCAGTTTGTTAACATTCTAAGCAGTTCAGAGAACCAGTTGTTAGAAGAAATTACTGGCCTAATCCTGTAAGGAAGGCAGGAAGGAAACATTCTGGAGTTGCTTATAGAAACTGCCTCTCCGTTAACCCTTATTACATTCTTGGCAGGACTAGACTTCCTGTCTCAGGAACTTCTCTGAAGTTTTTTTTCCCCTCCTTTGCTGGTACTTTGCTTGTATGGAGTGACCATTCAAAGTTACAATGGCATTGAAAAAAGTGACTTGTTTTTCACACTTACGACTGTTGCAGCATCCCCACAGTCATGAAAGGCCAAGTGAGGAGATGCATGCCTCGATATGAGTGATATTGAGTTGGCCACGCCCAGCCAATAACATGACCACCAAGACATGTCCACCCAGTCACATGACCACCAAGCCATGCCCACCAACTAAACCGCGCCCACAGAATGGGTTGTTAAAAAAATTGAATCCCACCCCTGCTTCAGACTAACCCCAGAGGGGAGCCCCATCTAAAACTAGATTGAAAGAATAAAAACTATCTAGTATAAAAATATTTCCGTAAGGCCTGAAAGCTGAGAAGGCTAGAAATAAAGAACTAGAGACTACATTGGAAGGTTTTGAAAACACAGAACAGGCCCCATACATACAAGGCAAGAAAGAAGCTGCAAGAAGTTGATTTTAAAGGTAGGACAAAAAAAGACATAAAATTTAAATCCTGGGGTTGTTATAAATAGATAGTTTGATGTTTGATTGTATAGTCACTGTCCTTCAGTATCAGCATTTCTTACTTCTGCAACTGTCGTGCGATGACTGACATAAGGTTACTCTTTCAAAGCCATTGAACATGGAATGGCTACTAAACAGGGCAAGTGTTAAGTGAGGACTACTTGTAAATCTATCTTCTTTACTCTCAGATAAGAAAAATATGTAATCTGCACATCATAGTGTATGAAGTTAGCTTCTCCTAGAAAATTGAAATATCCTAGCAAATATTAAAAAGCCAGAATACTTCCCCTAAAAAGAGTAGAAACTCAGAAGCAGAAGCTCACCCCCACCTTTGTTAATGGGTGGGCCATTAAGGCCTGGGCCAGAATACTTTACATAACAAAGATCTCCAGGTAAAGCTATAGCAATTGCCAAAAGCCCTTTTCAGTGCATCATCATCATCCAGCAAGGCTCAACCAAGCCTGGAACTCAGGACAGCCTACAGAGTTGCCCTGCATGGCCTCATGGGAGTCTGACAACCAATTAGAATACAAGCTCCAATTCAAATCCCAACAAAGGTTATAAAACCCAGGCACTCTCAGCATCTCAGCCCTTTTCTTGATCTCTTCCTTCACCTTGAAGCATGTGATCATCCTTCCTTTTCACTCTGGAGCTCCAGGCCATGTGGTCCTCCTGTCCACCATTAAACCTTCCAAACAGCCTCCGTGTTTCCAGTGTCTTTTTTCCCACTTGGAACTGAACCCAGAAGGATTAATTCTCCCAACAATAGTATTAGTGTTTCATACATGTGCACGCAACACAATGTTTTCTCTCCCAAGGTATATTGAGCATAGAAAAGGAATAATAAATGGTAAGCCAAAGAAAATGCTTGTTTCAACCATTCTGTTATTTCTTGTTTGTGGTAACAGACCCTCTGTTGTCCACAGCCCATGAGAGATAATACTTTTTTGTGGCTTTGGTCTGACTACATCTTTACTTCCAAATCTATTTATAAAAGTTCAGTGCTCTTTCCCAGTAACGAGAAAAATATCTTCTCAACATTTAGCACCCAAATTTGTCTCTTTTTTCCCCACCATACTCATACACTTTTCTTGCCAATAATACAAAATAATAGTATGTGGTTTTTTTTAAGAAAAGTCCCTGTTCACTTTTAGAGTTACTTCTTCTTGGTTGGGTTGGCTTCCCTCAAAGTTGCTGAGCTTCATCTGGCCTCATTCATTTTGTGGATGTGTCTAGCTGCTACCCAAGTAGTCTTTGAGTGACAGCCACAATTGACCCCAACATTTCTGTTGCTAAGCATTTATTAAGTGAATTTTGCTCCATTTTACAACCTTTCTCACCACAGATGTTAAGTGAACCACTTCAGTTGTCAAGTTAGTAACACAGTTGTTAAGTGAACTTGGCTTCCCTGTTGACTTTGCTTATCAGAAGTTTGCAAAAGGTGATCACATGACCCCGGGACATTGCAACCATCATAAATAAAAATCAATTGCAACCATCATAAATAAAAATCAATTGACAAGCATCTGAATTTTGATGATGTGACCATGGGGATGCTGCCACAGTCATAAATGTGAAAAATGGTCATGTCACTTTTTTTCAGTGCCACTGTAACTTCGAATGGTCACTAAACAAACTGTTTTAAGTTGAGGACTACCTGTATTTGCTAGCATCTGAACATTTCATTACCAGGCTAGCTAACATCTTCAGCAGAACTTAGTGGATGTCAGTGTTCTTCTGTTCATAAGGGCTTCAGGTGTGGGTGTGTCAAGTGAGGGTCTTGTGATGAGCCAGATGGGAGTCATCAGTGAATCTTATGATGGGTCTTGTGATAAGGACATCAGGTCAGGGTCATTGGGAGGTGAACTGCTGGTGGCGGGGGTTGGTTGAGGATCAGTGCTGTCTCTGGTTGGCTGTGTGTTTGATTTGGATTCTGAGGGGTTCGTAGACTGGTTGTAGGTCTATGTGTCTGTTGAAGGAATTTCTTGTGGAGTGTCAGGCTTTGATGAATTCACAAGCATGGCGGGTGGTAGCGTGGCCGATGGTTTTCATGTTGCTTCAGTCAAACTGGTGCTGTTTAATGGCACTGCGGGTAGAGATTAAGGATTTAGGATTGTGGCATTTGTATATTAACAGCTTTTGTACATGATTATCTCTTCCAAAGCATATTGTAGAGTTGAAGATAGCAGCCATAAATCAACTCATGACTAAATAAAATCTAGTGGCTTATTTGCTTTCATCCATCCATCATTGGCAACGACTGTATTATTGGTGAAGTTTATGTGGTTGACAGAGTGTGAGACAGAAGGGTTTTTCTCTATAGCTGCATCAAAGCTGTAGTGATGTAATGCATAGCTATTCTTCAACTTGAATAGAAATAAATATTCATAGAGTCCATTAATTGTATTAATGAACAGCCAGTCATTTAAATTGGCATGAAGATTACCCACAATACATTCCATAAAATGTACAAATATACTTCTGGTAAAACAACCTCTTCTAGCACAAGCTGCCCAAACATCTGCGGCGTTGCTAAAGAAAATATGGGAATAAAGGGTGGGAAAACCTGGAAATGAATATTTCAGCAAATTGTGGGAAGAAATGGGATGCAAATCACTCTCAGCCTTCTGTACTGTGTTTCATAAATTAACACAACATAAATCTATATAAATTCACATCAAGTAGCTTTAAATTAAATACATCTTCAAGACTTAGTCTTTTGGAGTAAATGTAAACAAATGGAACTTGTGTTTCCCATAATTTGAACTATTAGAGAACAAAAACATATTTTTGTGAAGTAATACATGCATGCAATAGCCGTTAAGAAATTAGATTATTGTGAGATATAAATGCTGCTCTGGGTCTTTTAGAACATTTGGCCTCCAGACTCCTTCCTTAATAGCCCACAGTATCACAATTACCAGCATTAAGAATGACTGTTTTCTGATAAGTTGAGGTTAGAAACAAATACACGTAATTGCACATGGTAGACCTCTGTTTTTATAAATCTGATGCTTATGACCTGTTCATGTGCAGCTATGATCAGTGACCCACCACCGTATTTTAGTCCAGTCCAGTCCAGTCCAGTCCAGTCCAGTCACTGATAGGATTTCCCAATCTCTATCACCTCAGCTATCTGTTGATGCACTTCCTCTGCTTGATCTTCATTCCATGTCTGCTGCTGCCTCATGCATTCTCTCGGCAGCTTATTTTTGGGTACCATGTTACGGATGTACTCCTGGGTGCTTTGGATTTCTTCTAGGACAGTGGCTTTGATGCTCATCAGACCCCGCCTGGCCTCTTTCTGGCTGGTGTGCAGCTCTGGCTGGAAGGCCTGGGGGTGGAAGCTTAAGTGTATTGTGAAAGGCTTCTGGATATCCACACTGGCAGCCTCCTTGTCCTCCTTTGGCCAGTGTCTCTAATGGCTTGCAGGACATAGGTGTCAATGGCAAGGCTCTTATTCTTCCCATCGAACCCCAGGACCTGTCTTATCCTTTGAGGCTGTTCCCTTGTGTGTGTTGTCTTTCATTATCAGCAGTGTTCTTCCTAGCTAGTATGAGTGGGAGCCCGCTCCTAACAACTGGTTCATCCATGCCGCTAGGCATTCATGTATTCAGTTTCCTTAGGCAGTAAGTGTGAGTCATGTTTGGGCTAGCTATTGTCTGGCTCTTCATGCTCTTGACACAATGTTGAATGTCTACTACTGTGATGGGGACTGATTCCTGTTCTAAAAGATAGCTGTGGTCTGCTCTCAAGTCTTGCAGCACTTTGTTTCTTATTCAATCAATCAATCAATCAATTAATCAATCTTTATTACAGCCATGGACCAGCAAATATTTATTTATTTATTTATTTTATAAAATAGTGATGTGATGATATTAAAAACTTTTCTAAATAGCTAGCAGGACTCATATACTGAATCTATTTCTTAATATCAGGGGGATATTAAGAGTCAAAGCTCTTCACAAAACAATCAGTTCCATATTTTAGGAATATAATTTGTTCCTAAAATACATTATTTTCTTATTTTTTCCCCAAAATTGTATTAACCTTTGCTACAATTTGAAACCAAAACAAAGCTATGATTGGATAGGGGCTGTGCAAAAAAAGCTAATGTCCAATCTTTTTTAAACAGGAGCCCAACAGACACAACATAATATTTCTGATTAACTGACTTTAATCTTAAGCTTAAGAAGTATGTTATACATTTCTTAATGCTTTGGTCCAATGATTTTTCAAGTCTGAATAATCCAATTCTTTGTCCCATCATTCAGGTATGCAAATGATGCCAACTTTCATTTGATATTTTAATTCCATACCAAATTGAATTGTTCATTGAATATAAAGTGCTGCATCTCTAAAACATCTTAAGTGCTATAAAGATCAGTCAGTTGCTCAAATCTTTATTACAATCAAAGCCCAGCATAAGGAGGGAGAATAATCAATTAAAAAGCTTAAAAATGCATCAAAGTTTAAAAATAATAAAAAGATAAAAGATAAACAAAACTATATATACAAAAGACACCTAAAAGTTATCTAAAAGGAGGCGTATGGGCATTAGAAATGTGTAGGAAAGCATGAAGGTTAATATACAGACTAAATCTATCATAACACAACACAAAGCACCCTAGAATAAGAAACCTAGCTGCTCATTAAGACTAGTTGCCCAGGTATGTTACCTAATAAATTTTAAAACTTGCCGTGCAGATCCTGGCAACATTATATGTTGTAGCAGGGTTAGTATTTGAGAGCAGCTAGGAGGTGTAAAATTGTTCTGTACGCCCAGGGTATCTATGCAATAACTGTAAGCTGAAACTAGTATGAATGTCTTTATAATACAGGCATTGGAGAAGTAGATGCTCTGTTGTTTCTATGTCTCCAGCTAAGGAATTTATCTATATCGACCTTCATGGACAGCAAGTTACTACAGAGCCTGTTAAAGTTTATGGGCATTACTGTTTTAGTAGTACCTGTTTCAAATATATATATATTCTAGCTTTTATAAGTGGCAAGCTGACTTATTGGTTAGTCTAGTGTGGATCTTAGCAATGAGCTTGTTATTGCTGCCAAGATTAAAGTTGCCCCATTTGGATTTGTGACATTGCCTAGTTGTGGCTTTGTGATGTCATTCAGTGGCAATGCTTTATTTCCTGGGAGACTCAGTGCAACAGATCCACCTGCCCTGGGACAGAGGTTGCTTTTCATGGGCTTTTTGGATTGAGAGGCTGCTGGGACTCTTGCAAAAGACTGCTTGAAGGTTATGATGGGATGAATTGGGAGGGCCAATGACAGTTTAGGGCAGATTCCTTGGAGGTGTCATGGTTCCTTTCCAAATGCCATTTTGTTTCTGGGTCCCAAGCTGAGGCCAAAATGGTGGAAGTGCCCCATGTTTGGGGTGAGTTTCTCTTCCTTGGATGACAGCCAGGAGGGGGATTGGGGTTGAATAGAATAGGGCAACCTCTGGCCAGCCTACTGACAGTGTTTGATGGAGGAGGCCATTGTAGGTAAGTCAAGTGAGGAGGGGGTTGTTGAGCCCCTCGTGGTACTGAGAGCTTGAGCTAAAGTTCTTGGTATTAAACTCTGAACCTGCGTTTACCATACTTGGGGGAGGGACCCAGAGGTGGTACTCAGCAGGTTCTGACCAGTTCTGGAGAACCGGTAGCGGAAATTTTGAGTAGCTCGGAGAGCCACGCCCACCAAGCCACGCCCACAGAAAAAATTTGAATCCCACCATTGGGACTCCAGCATTGGTGGTGGGTGGTGGGTGATTGTCCTGACTGGCGGTTGTAGTGGACAATGGGCGGGAACCCTTCCACGCGAGCCCAGACTCTGGGTTCGGGGTTTGACACCTGGAGGGCTATCTCTTCTTTTAGGATGAATGACTATAAAACAGTGATATGGGATCATAATTATAATTGGTTATAATTTTTCCACCTTGTTACAAATTTATACTTAAAAAAAACCTGTCTCTTCAAATTTTATTAATTACTTGAAGTGCTTCTATGTAGACAAAATACTTCTCAAAATATTTTTTAAATGGTATAGCCATCTTGTACTCCAGTATGACAAATAAATAGCTAGAGAAAAGAACAGTTAAGTAATTAATATGAATCAAAATAAACATAAAGCAAAAATATGATAAAAGGGAAAATATTTCTTGCAAATGTACTAACAATAAAAAAGAACTGAAGAAGGAAAAAATAACTATTTTAAACCTTAGTTTTAACCTAGGTTACCGGCCTCCCTTTGTTTTCCTCTCCAGTCCTGGGAATAAAACACTTCTAGAGGACATTATATAATAGCAACAACTGTTCAAGGAGAGTGAAAAAGGAAGAAAGTTTGTTACTCACTAGATTAGCAAAAAGCCTCTAAAAATTCCATAGCAGCAGATGGACTTGCAAATCTTTTGAACTCTTCTCCAAGAGAAAGGCGGAAAATTATTGGATATAGAAAAGTATTTAACATTCTTGTTTCTTGCTGTTGTTTTGCAAAACCAAAGCCTCTTCTGAAACATAAAACCTGTGAAGGAAAGTTTGGATAAATTTTACTCTCAAGTTTGTCTAAAAAGTTATAAAAAGTGCTAGACATCAGAAATGTGACAATTATAGAGGCAGATTTTAGAGGGGCAGTGAAGGATAGTCTCTTACTCTTAATTTATAAGCAACTGGTAATGAGATATTTTTAATACATTCTTCCATTTAATTAACAAAGGGTTCTGCTATTCCACATTCAAAGGTAGAATCTATCTTATTTTTAAGTTGCTTTTTGTGAACCCTCTTGAACATTCAGTAGTTCAGCTTGCAGATTTGTAAGAAGTTTGTCATGAAATTGTTCCTTTTCTTCAAAAGACTTCATTCTGAATTCATGAGAAATAATACTTCTCTTTAAATGCTTCCAAATCTTCAACAAATTTAATAGCTGGGCCTTTCATAATTCTAGGTTTTCCATGGATCCCAGTTTCCTAACCTGTAAATCTGATTCCATTTATTTACGGATTTCCTGAAGTTTTACCATGAATTCAGCCCTTGTAATTTTCTACTTCTCACTGAGATAGCAAGATATCTGGGATTAATATTGCTCTATCTATATTTGAAGAGTCCTAGAGAGGCAGAGATTGTTCCACTTTTTGTGGGATACCAAGAATATGTAAGCTTAGCTAGTTTTCCTCCCTTTACATTATTTGGAGTTCCTTGCTAAAAATGACTGAAGGGGAGCTGTCTTCTTCATTTTATGGGTCACATCGTTGAAATAATGTCCTGTTTAAGTCGTTAAAGCAAATTGGGAGAGTTTCGGTATAAACCACTCGCTTTGACTATTGACAATTTCATCCACAGGGTTGGAACAAGGTAAAGGAAGGGAACTGGAACTTGTGTGAACTTGTTATCTGACAGATTGAGTGCATCATTGCTTCCAGGTACCTCTATAATGTCAGTCATTGACTTCAACATGACAGGTATAACAGGATGATTGAAACCCTGTTCATTTTAACATGTGTGAATGTGTACAACATATGTTAAAAAGCCACAAGGCTTCAGATCATGCCAGCCATTTTGAAGTCATCTTTTCAATTGTTGAATACAAGGAAGCAATATATATTTAATTGCCCGTTAAGAGAAAACTCTGTTGGATTCAATCTGTACTACTATTTCATTAACGTTTTGTGTTTTTAAATACATTTAAAAATATGGTCCATATAATCAGCATTGTATTATTATTTTTATTTTATGGTTCTAAAGCTCCCCTTACCCATTCATGACAGTCAAGTTTTTTCATCATTAAAACTGAATATAATTTATGTTCTCTTTTAAACAATAGCAACAACTTATTATCAACCTAGTACATGTACCAATCTGAATTACATCTGTTTCTTTAAAATCTATCTCTCCAGTGGATGCCAATTTCCCATCCCCTGGGATTCTTGGAAGCTGTGTTTGTACATTTAAAATTTAGGCTTAAAAAGAAAACACCTTACATGACATAATTACAGTGATTGAGAACACTTTCTTTAAAAAGAGACATTAATTTTTTTCCCTGAGACTCTACTCTCAGTGGGTTTAGTTATATTTATGAAGCTTTAAAAAGAAACAGATTTTCCTGCTGATTCAGTCAAAAGCAAAAGTACAACTTTTACACGTATTCCAAAACTGCTTTTTTTGAAAAAAAAGAAGAAGTTATAAATACATCTAAGGAGGAAGTGTAGACTTTGAGCAAAGAACGTTGAGTAAGAAGCAGAGGTGGTATTCAGCAGGTTCTGACCGGTTCTGGAGAACTGGTAGCGGACATTTTGAATAGTTCAGAGAATCAGCAAATACCACCTCTGACTGGAGATTTTACAGTATCCTTCCCCTGACATGCCCACCAAGCCACGCCCACAGAACCAGTAGTAAAAAAAAAATTGAATCCCATCACTGGTAAGAAGGGTTTTTAAGGTTCTTCAGATAACAAGGACATCATGGTTTAATATTAATATCAATAGCACCTAGACTTGTACACTGCTTCATAGTGCTTTACAGCCTGCTCTAAGGGGTTCACAGAGTCAGCATATTGCCCCCAACAATCTGGCTCCCCATTTTACTGATCTCAGAAGGATAGAAGGCTGAATCAAACTTGTAAGAATCGGTGAGAAGCCGGTGAGAAAATTGTGAGAAGCCAGTGAGAATCGAACTGTCAAACTGCAGGCAGTCGGAAGAAGGAGCCTGCAATATTGCATTCTAACCACTGAGCTACCATGGTTCTTTAAAGTGCTATGATGGGTTCCTCAAATTAATCAAAGAAGCAAAATAGCTATAAAGAACAAGGTTTGTCTTGGACAATGTACGAACATGCCACAAAGCATTGCCTGAAGTTGTTGTCTTCATGTGGTTCTCAGGGTTAGTAAGAGAGGCTTAGGTCAGCCTTTATTAGTTGCAATGACAATGTTATGTTTTAACTCTTTGGCAATAGCTTTCTTGTCAACCACATGAGATATATTACGCTTCACCACTTATTATATTGAAAATGAAGTCAAGTCACTGGTTGTGGTTAGAACTGTAAATTCGATTTCTGTCGGTTTCAAGGCATTGCTGCATGCTCCCTTCCTGTCCCCATTCTGTTTCGAATGTTATCTCCCTAAAGAGAGTTGGATCTGGAAATGTGAAATGTCATGAAGCCCCTACTTTCTGGGGCTTGAAACATTTTACTAGTAAAATAGAAAAACTAAAAAATGGGACTGATCAACTTCCCCCCATTGTCTTCTGAACAGCACATAAAAGGTCCTAGAACAGGGGTCTCTAACCTTGGCAACTTTAAGAGTTGTGGACTTCAGCTTCCAGAGTTCCTCAGGCAGCGAAGCCCACAAGTCTTACAGTTGCCAAGGTTGGAGACCCCAGCTCTAGAAAATGGCATTTGTTGACCTCATAAAGGAAGGAAAGGAAGAGAAGTGGCAAGTATGCATTGCTTGTGATTCAGCTCCCTTGTGACTAATGTTTTTTTTAAAAAAATTCTATTTAACTTGAGCCACAACAGAATAAGGTATTGGAAGAGGAAGATAGGAAGATAGCCTAGTAGACATGTCAAACTGATGCCAACAGAACGTTATACCTCACTGGTGAAGTTTTCTCCTCCTGCTAATGATGTTCTAGAGCAGGGGTCGCCAACCTTTCGCCCCCAACTTCAGGGACCACCAAACCCATAATTTTAAATCCTGCGGACCACTAATGTGAATTTTGATTGATGGTGGCTTGCTGCTATTTTCCCAGGGTCTCTGCAGAAAGCAGCAGAGACCCTGGGAAAATCCCCAAGAAAGTCTACAGGAAAATTCCCCACCCCGTTTTCCTACTGATTGATCATTCTTTATTTGGGATCGCAAGATACTGTCTCCAGCTCTAGGGAGAGAAAGAGAGAGAGACTTTTGGCTTCATGCAAGGAAAGCAGCAGAAGCAGCAGAAGTCTTTCTTGCTCTCCCCCAAACTCTGCCAGAAATGAGTCTTTGTGCAACTTGTCGTGCCGGCGCAGCCTCTTGGAGCAGGATGCCTTGCAGGGTGCCAAAGACTCATTTCTGACGGAGTTTGGGGAAGAGAAAGAAAGACTTTTGCTGCTTTCCTTCAATGCAGCCAAAAACAGAAGAAAGAAGTGGAAAGAAGTAGCACGGTGGCCAGGCCAGGCATGTGGGGTGTGTGGGACAAGTTCCCTCTCTTCACTATTTCCCCCCTTCCCTCACTACCTCATGTTGTTCACAATGCAAGCCTTGTGTTGTTCGCAATGGAAGCCTTGTGTTCCCACAGGCCATTTGGGTGGCACAGCCTTGTGTTCCTGTGCAGCCTGAATTAATTGCTTTGGGAGATGCTTGGAAAGCAGCAGAAGCAGCAGAAGTCTTTCTTTCTCTCCCACAGACTCCACCAGAAATGAGTCTTTGGGGCCCTGCAAGGCATCCTGCTCCAAGAAGCTGCACCGGTGCAACAAGTCTCACAAAGACTCATTTCTGGCAGAGTTTAGGGGAGAGAAAAAAGGTTTCTGCTGCTTTCTTTGCATGAAGCCAAAAGTCTCTCTTTCTCTCTCCCCCTGAGAATGGAGCTAGAGACGGTATCTTGTGATCCCAAATAAAGAATGATCAGAAGGAAAACGGGGTGGGGAATTTTCCTGCAGACATTTTTGGGGGATTTTCCCAGGGTCTTTGCTGCTTTCTGCAGAGACCCTGGGAAAATGGCAGCAAGCCACCGTCAGTCAAAATTCATATTAGTGGTCCACGGGATTTAAAATTATGAGTTTGGTGGTCCCTAAGGTCCAAAAGTTTGGCGACCCCTGTTCTAGAGAAGAGGGCAGCTGATCAACATAATCACAACTGCACCATGTGGCAGGAAGCCAACACAGATGGAGCAAAAAAGCAGGATACACATAGCAGGTTTTTTTTTTTTTTTTTTTGGCCAATTCAGGGATGGGTGGGGATCACTTTGACTCAGCAGTGGTGAGGAACACAAGGAAAGTCTATTGTTGCTGCGGAGTAAACATCAAAGCTGTGCCAATCTGCTGGGAACAATGGGCTTTGTGGTTAACAGAGCAGAGCAGAGAATATAAACTCATTTCATGGCATTTCCATTCCCCCCCCCCCCAGTTTTTTTTTTCTTCAACAGGAAAGGGAAAAGCGAGGGGAAGGGGGAGATGAAAGAAGCAGCAGCGGGGGAAGTTATAAATGGAGCAAAATAACATCTACATTACTCTTCACTACTATAAATTTTTGCAAAGTGGAATTGTTAAAGAAAAGCCTTGCCTGAAAGCACCCCAGGAAATGCTTCCAATCCAGAGTTGTCCATCACCAGCGTGCTAATTTTAAAAAGGGCTGAGCAGAAAAACACTGAGATGGATCATAGGAAAAATCCAACTGGTTCTTGTTTCCAAAATCAGTGCATTGGTTTAAACTATAAAGTGGATAATCCTCCCGCAAAGCATCCTTTGAAGCTATTGAAAACTGCTTTTATTAAAAAATGTGTATGGGTTGATGGCCTTTAGGTGTTTCAGATCCCTTTGTTTAAGCTCCATACTGTGTTTGATTGTCTGATTTCTATTTATAGACAGATCTGCCAGTGTGTCAGATAACAGATAATACAGATAATCAGAATTGGAAGGGACCTTGTAGGTCATCTAGTCCAACCCCCCGCCCAAGCGGGAGACCCTACACCATTTCTGACAAATGGCAGTCCAATCTCTTCTTGAAAGTCTCAAGTGATGGCGCTCCCACAACTTCCGAGGGCAAGCTGTTCCATTGGTTGATTGTTCTCACTGTCAGAAAGTTTCTCCTTATTTCCAGGTTAAATCTCTCCTTGTTCAGTTTCCATACATTATTCCTTGTCTGGCCTACAGGAGCTTTAGAAAATAGCTTGACCCCTTCCTCTCTGTGGCAGCCCCACAAATATTGGAAGACCGCTATCATGTCTCCCCTGGTCCTTTTGTTTACTAGACTAGCCAAGCCCAGTTCCTGCAACCGTTCGTTGTATGTTTTAGCCTCCAGTCCCCTAATCATCCTGGTTGCTCTTCTCTGTACTTTTTCCAGAGTCTCAACATCTTTTTTATCATGTGGTGAACAAAACTGGATGCAGTACTCTAGGTGTGGTCTTACTAAAGCTTTATAGAGTGGTATTAGTACTTCCCTTGATCTTGATTGTTTCCCTCTGTTAATACAATTTAGGATTGCATTAGCATCATTTTACACATGTGACAAATTGCATTATAAAGCTGCTCCCAGGCCTGGTGTTATTTTATCCATGCCTAGGTCTCTCTCATTTCCTCACATCCATTCTGCAGCCTGCAATTCTTATCCACAGAACTGTTTCAAAGATGTAAATATCTCTGATTCCATTTGGTTGCCTCTCTTGCTGCCTGGTGGGTTCTTCTGACTGTAGAGAGGAAATGCTTGTATGTAGGACTACGTGACCAATAAGTAGGTTGACATCTAGCACTTCTAATGTTAATACAAATAACAATGGTGACAGGGACACCTTTGTCTTGTTCCTTTCTCAATGTGAATTTTCTCTCTCAGTTCTCCATTTACCATCACCCTTGCATACTGTTTGTACTATATTGTCTTAATCATTTGAATAAACTTTCCCCCAAAGTCCATTTCTTCCATTTGTGTTAATATAAATTGCCAGTTCACATTATCAAAGGCCTTCTGTGCATCCAAGAATATCAACGCCATCTGTTTTTCAGGATGTGCCTGAATATTCCAAAGTGTTTAAAATTATTCTCATATTGTCCTTTATTTGTCTCTTAGGTAAAAACCCATTTTGGTCTGAATGTGTAAATTGATTTAAATATCTCTTTAATCTTTCAGCCATTATTGAAGCAAATATTTTATAATATAATATATAATAAATATTATTTATATTTATAATATATTATAAAATATAATAACCCATAATAAGACAGGGGCTCTGATCAGTAGTTTGCTCTTCATCTTGCTCTTTGTTCTGCCCAATGATGTCCACAGAGATGGATGAAAAAGTCAAGATGATAACCTTGATACATATCCTACAAACACTTTTGGTTCTGCCACTTAGCATTGCAGCTCACACGTTCATATAATCTATCGTCTAATGATGGTTGTTAGTATCCTTTTCTCTTTGTGACTTTGCATGGGAAACATGTTCTTCCATCAAACAAATGCAAACTACAGCTTGTGCTTTTGAATAAATGACACTGTATACAATAGTGGATACTAATATGCATGTAATGAGGATTAGAAGCTTCCATCTGCTTCGCAAGATTTGCACATCTATTTTTTGCAGATCAGTGTCCTAAAACTGTGGTACAAATATGTGGGCGGGCAGAAATATCTACAAAAATAAAATGGAACAAGTTTACCACATCCAGAGTACCCAGGCTCATCTCTGTTTATAATATTTTGTAATATGAATAACTGCTGGCGAATTTAACTTTAATTTCTTTAAAAAGTCAATACTCTGAAATAAGAAGTATATTTACAAATGTATCCAGATGCTTAGAGAAAAATGTATGCAGTTATGGAGCTTTCTGTTTGTAGTTAGAGATTTCAAAAACAAAAATCATTCTTCCACCTCTGAGTGTTGCTCAGATTATACGTGGTGGGATTCAATTTTTTTTATTGCTGGTTCTGTGGCTTGGTGGGCGTGGTAGGGGAAGGATACTGTAAAATCTCCAGTCAGAGGTGGGATTTGCTGGTTCTCCGAACTACTCAAAGTTTCCACTACTGGTTCTCCAGAACTGGTCAGAACCTGCTGAATGCCACCTCTGCTCAGATATATATTTTTGATCTCAAAATATATCTGTTGCTCAGATATATTTTGAAACTACATTGAGGGCAAACATGTCAAGTTATAATTCCTATAATTATATGTTTATTAGCTGTTACTGTATATAATCCACTTTTCTACTTATGGGTTAGATCCAGTTCAGGTCGGGCCCACTGAAGTCATTGAGAAAAGTTAGTCATGATAATTTTAGTTCAACTGATAGTTGCTTTTAAACATGACTAACTCTGGATCCAATCAAATCAGGTTTTAGCTAGAATAAAGCAAACTGTGCCAGTCCTTTCTTCGTCTAAAATTTTCTGTCTGGCAAGAGCACAAACAAGCATTCCTGCAAGATGGAAGGAAGTTGATCATGGTCTTTTCCAACATTCACTAAGATAGTTTAAGCTCCAGATACCTTACATGTCTCCTCAGGACATCTTAAATTTGTATAAAGAGGGGGAAATTTGAGGTGACAACGCAAAAGGGATGATGAGTTTTTCTTCACCATGTTGCTATTGTTCAGAGCTTTTTTCCAACCCCATTGCCACTGTTGTTGAATGTGTTTCCTTTTTATAAGCCTTACTGGAGAGAAAAAGGCCAGAAGGGCTGGAGTGGGAAGCACCAAATGGAAAAGGAGCGTGTATTCATTTTTGCCAAGTGCTTCAGTTTATTCTACCACCCACCCTTGCTTTACAAAACTTTGTCAATGGCTCTTTTCAAATGTCTAATCCTGATTCTGATTCCCATAAACTGCAAAGTTGCCAAAGGACAACCTCTGGAACTCCATAGGATCCTCATCCCACCTGCCTTCCTTTTAATTCTTTCAAATTTAAATAGAGATTTCATTCTGCAAAATGAGTGGTGCGGTGGCCTAGAGATGGAGCTCTCACCTCACAATCAGGAGGCTGTGAGCTCGATCCTAGGTAGAGGCAGATATTTCTCTCTCTGGGCACAATGAGGATATATCTGCTGAACAAACTCCGCACTGGTGACAAGAAGGGCATCTGGCCAGTAAACAATCTGCTAGCTCCATTCAGTTGCCCAGACTCCACCCTGCAAAGGATTTGGGGGTCATTAAAAGATGATGATGATGACGATGATGATGATGATGATGATGACAAAGACAACTTCATTCTGCAAAACAATGTACCAGCATATAGCATGCTCCTTTTTCCCCCAAGAATATTTCTGGCTTAGTAGAAAGACCAGAAGCTGGCTGAGGTGGTAGAGACCCTCCTAAAATGTTAAATAAAACGGAAACAACCTCAGCTATTTCACATCTGGTAGATGGAGATTTTATCATCCGCTACACCCAAACTATTCTGAAAGAGTTCAGAGAAATTCGAAAGGTCCTAACTAATGGCATAGGTTTGGGACCTTTGTCGCTAGCTGCTCTTTAGCTGTGAATTACCCACTCTTCTTTGGCTACATGTAAGGTTGTATATTCTCCATCCTCTTCTGAAAATCTGTGGTGCCCTCTTGTATCTACTGCACGATTAAAACAAGATCAGCTTGTTATCTTGGACAGTGCCTACAGCCCCAGCAGGATTCAAAATTGACAATTGTTCTACACTCAGGCTGAATTTTTCCCTATCGTTTTAAACATCACCAGATAGCCAAATCTAGCTGCCATTTTAATTCTTACAAAGCCCCAGAAAGAACACCTTGGCAACTTAAAATTTCAGCTAGAACCAGAAACTCAGAAGTACTTGTAGCATTGTGAATTTTAGAATAGAATTGTATTTATTTATTTAGAATAGAATCGAATTATTTATTGGGAAAGTGCGATTGGACACACAAGGAATTTGTCTTTGGTGCATAAGCTCTCAGTGTACAAAAAAGATATAAGTGATGAATCATGATCATAGTCATCATAAATACATTCAATATAAACGAATCATAAGATACAACACTTATTGATAGTCATAGGATACTAAATAAGCAGTCAAAATCATACTAGGAAACTACATAAAACAATATAAATCATAAGATACAAACAACAAGGTTATAATATTACGTATTACATATCTGATATTATGTATCTGATATTAGCACAGTTGAGAAAATCCAGAAATATTTCACAAGAAGAGTTCTCCACTCCTCTACTCGTAGAATACCTTATACCACCAGACTTGACATTCTAGACCTAGAAAACCTTGAATTATGCCGTCTTCAGTCTGATCTAAGTATGGTATATAAAATCATACACTGCAATGACTTACCTGTCAATGAATACTTCAGCTTCAACCATAATAACACAAGAGCACACAATAGATACAAACTCAAGGTTAACCACACCAAACTTGATTGCAGGAAATATGACTTCAGCAACAGAGTGGTCAATGTCTGGAATGCTCTACCTGACTCTGTGGTTTCTTCCCCAAACCCCAAAAACTTTAACCTTAAACTGTCTACTATTGACCTCACCCCCTTTCCTAAGAGGTCTGTAGGGGGGGTGCATAAGCACACCAACGTGCCTACCGTCCCTGTCCTATTGTTTCTTTTATTTTTCTTATATGTATCCATGTATTCCTAACTATGTTTTTACTTATACCTATTATCTTGTAAGCGATTGACAAATCAAATAAATAAATAAAATAATTATAAGTGGAAAAGGAGATAAGTAATAGGAAGGATGAGAAGAACAATAGTAATACAGTCTTAGTAAATAGTTTGATAATGTTGTGGGAATTAGTTGTTTATCAGAATGATGGCATGCGGGGAAAAACTGCCCTTGTGTCTAGTTGTTTTGGTGTGCAATGCTCTATAACGTCGTTTTGAGGATAGAAGTTGAAACAATTTATGTCTAGGATGTGAGGGGTCTGTAGATATTTCCAGTTATTTAGGAATAACTAACGGAGGAGTGAACTCACTTTACACCAGATGCTTTATCTGGAGTTCCAGCTATATTGAGAAGTGAGGTCTCCTTTCCTAGCTTCAGCGTGAGTATTTCTGAAAATATTATCCAAAACCCATTCTTTAAATTCTGACATGGTTTCATTATATTGCACGCAGTAAAAATGGCTACACTGGATGTCTTTAACTTTCTGTTCCACATCTTCATACATAATGAGAACAAAGTAATATATACCATTGTCTGTTTCAGCTTCTCTTTATAGTGAACAAAACGATGACTTAGATCCACAGGGAAAGTTTGCTTTAATTTAATTTGCAGTTAAATTCATGGCTTGCTGATCATAGGTTTCTAGTCCTACGTTAACAAAAAAAAAGATAAGATGCTTTTAATCTGTTATTTGTCACAATTATCCATCTGGCCATTATATATGTAAACCATGCTAAAGCCCATTTATATTTAGATTTTTAATCTGCCAGATAAAAGGGAAATCAATCGTGTTATTCCAGTCAATAAAACTGAAATGGTACAGTTTTATTGGACCACATCAATGGAGCATGTGCATGGCAATGGTATATAGTTTATTATATTTTAATACTACACACAGGGATGGGATTCAGATTTCTTAACAACTGGTTCTGTGGGCATGGCCTAATTTGTGGGTGTGGCTTGGTGGTTATGTGACTGGATGGGTGCAGCTTGCTAACTGGGCATGACTTGGTGGTCACATGACTGGCTGGGCATGGCTTTATGTAAATATTGATTTTTTTTTTGTTTAAAAAGAGCAACTTTTACTCAAAATCAGGCAAATCAGGCAGGCAGGCAGCTCTATCTGAACCACAGATTCACTCACAGATCTACCTTTCTACAATCTGCTGCCTGAGTCTGTCACATAAAAATTTGCTTGCAAGGAAACTCACAAAATTAACTCACAACACACCATGTATGTAAATATTGATTTTTTTCAATAAGTCGGCACTGAAAAATAGAAGCTTCAGTCCTAAGGAATATTCAGCTCTGCTCTCAGGCCACTTTTCCACACAGTACAACAGAGATTTAGATTAGCTAGAAAGCAAAAAATCCAACTATTTCCTACTTTCTAGCTAATCTAAATCACCCAGCACAGCTGATAGTCAGAACAGCTGATCATCGGGGGGAAGGAAAAATAGTAACTTATCAAAAATTAGAGGAGGCACTACGCAGGCAAGTTGGATGGTGCACATGCCAGGTAAACAGTGACTGGGAGGGGTAGGTGGGGCAGGAAGGGCCAGCCAGTGGCACAATTTGCTGGTTCTCTGAATTGTACAGAATTGTAACAACCGGTTTCATAAAACTGCTCCGTACCGGTAGAATCCCACTGCACACACTTATACAGCAAGACAAGATTGCTATACCTAGACCACACATCAGGATTGTAACTAAACTAATTAATGTATTTAATATATATTTTTCTATTGTTTTGGCAACCATTTTATAATATTGGTTGGTTTATAATTTCAATTGATTAACAGGCTCCATATGGTTAGTAATTTAATCATATTAGATTCCAAATATATAACTAACTGGCTTTGTTCTTTCATGATTTTTGAGGTTCAATATAGTAATAATATCATTCATCAATTATTATCCATGATCTGACTGTGCAGACTGGTATTATCCTATTTTTGGTCATTCTTGCCAAAATGACTAATAACATAATTTACCAAATTCACTTTCTTAATCATGTGTTTACTCATTCTCTGGAAGTATTTTACACATTCATTTCCTCTATCGAAAGTGACTAATTAACATTTCTGTAATACTAAATGTTATTCACACAATTCCTTATTCCCTTATCCTTTTATTTGCTTTTACCCTTGTTTCTCACTTGCTTCTTGAAATAATTTCATGGTTACGTAGTATAAAAGGATGAAAATCTTACTGAAGCAGAGCAGGTTTTCCTTTGTCCCCTGATTGGACCAAAATACTATTCTAGTTCTCATATTTGCAGTTTATTATTTCTTCGCTAGAATACAGATAGTCCTTATGGCCATATAAATTGAGTTCTTCTTCCATGTCTAGATCAATTTTTAGACTGCCAGAATGAAGCCACCTTCTTCGCTTTGTTTTTGGCTAAAAATGTCATTGTCGGTACACATTTCTGCTAGTAGCTGACTACCAGCAGAGCAGCCAAGCTCTACATCTCTCCACATTCACACAGTGTGTTGTTAACTACTAAGATCTTCCACTTAAGCATATTGATTTTATACTTAGGCACTCCAACCCTCAATAGCAATAGCATTTACAGCCCCTCTAAGCGATTTACAGAATCAGTGTATTGCCTCCAGCAATCTGGATCCGATTTTACCCATCTTGGGAAGGATGAAAGGCTGAGTCAGCCTTAAGCTGGATAGAATCGAACTCCTGGAAGTGAGCTGAGTTAGCCTGCAATACTGCATTCTAACCACTGTACCACCATGGTTCCTCAAGTTATTCAGGATCTTCCACGTAGTATAAGGAAGGTTGGATCCTTCAGCCATATCCTCCTTTAATGTTATTACTTGCTCAATGGTCCCCTTCCTCCATCTTTTAATTTGATTTTGTTCTTGCCTATTGTTAGGAATATAAGTGTTTGTCTTTATTATATACAGATTTAGTTTTGTATAAGCAATTGTTAACTGATATGGGAATTGATGTAAAAGATCCTATTGTTATTTACGAAGATAACCAATCAGCAATACAGATGGCTTCAAATATTGCTGTTAAGACAAGAACGAAACACACAGATTTAAGATATTTAAATGTGAGACAATGTGTGCAAAGTAAGATGATTAAGCTGGAATACTGTATGTCAGAAAACAATATAGCAGATCATTTTACAAAGGCCCAAGGATCTATAAAGCATAAGGATAGCTGTGAAGATTATGGACTTAGAATGTAAGGTTGTATATATTATCTTACCCAAAAGGGGAGAATGTTAGGAATATAAGTCACCTAACCGGTATTTGGGTTAGAAATATATAAACCAGGATAAACATTTTAGTACTATATCTTTAAGGGAATGCAAGAGCATGCAATTGGGTGTGTTTTCTCAAACAGCCATAAGATGGAGCCAGAAACCTGGATTGTTTAGTCTTAGTCTTAGTCTCAGAAGAGAGTGTGTCTGAGTGAGTATCTCTATTTCCTTCTGTTGGAAAATATTGCCATTGCTACATTTCTTCTAATTGACTGATATTACTGGATTTAATGTAAGTCTATTACTGAACTGTTTTTGACACTGGACTTTGATATTTGGATTAACCCTGGATTGAAAACTGACTGATTTACTTGTGAATGACTTTGGACTGCTTATTTTGGACTTTGCTTAAACCTTTGTGGAAGTAAAAACCTGCATTTACTGTACAGTGTATCTGTGTGCTCTGTGTGCATTATTCCAACACTACTCTCTATACGTCTCCCTGTATGCGCTCATTCTCCTAATGGAGAATTACCTCAACACTTATCCTCAAGAATGCATGTTCTTGCCATAAAGTTTTTCCTAGGTTTGTCAGACAGAAGATGTTGAAGATCATTTGAGGACCATTCTCTTCCTTTGTTCTCTCTGCATCTGCTACTACCTCTTTCCTGATTTTAGGAATGCCTAACAATAAATTGAGAGCAGATGAACAATAGGAAGCATGAGACCAGCTGCATATTCTCTGCTCTGGATCACATGACAGGAAGAGCAGAAGGGGGCTTGGAATTCCGTGCAGCTCTCCAGCTGCCACTCTCATAGGGAAGCACTGGGAATTGGAAGGAGGGAATTCCCCCCACCCCGAGCCTAGCCTGACCCAGCTATTTTTAAATTCAAAACTTTCTGTGCCAAGCTGTTCACCCACATCAGTTCTATTTATGTACAAGATTTCTATAGCTGCCTTTCTTATGCAATATCATGTTGGTGGCTCAGAAATGACACATTCGGATCAAATTGATTTATCAAATTCTGTTTGGTTTTTGGAGAACAACCAGGATTACGGACCTGCGGATGGGCAGAACTTCAACTCCTTTGTACATTCCCTCCCCACCCAACATTCCTTTGACTTCTGGAATACTTGCCCAAAACACATGAGGTACATAAATACCACTTTATAAAGCTGTAGCAAGGACCCATCTGGAATACTGCATCCAGTTTGGGTCACCACATTACAAAATAGACGTTGAGACTTTGGAAAAAGTGCAACGAAGAGCAACTAATATGATTAAAGGCCTGGAGACTAAAACATACGAAGAACGGTTACAGGGTTTGAGTTTGGCACACCTAAAGAAAAGAAAGACTAGGGTGGACATGATAGCAGCATTCCAGTATTTGACAAGTTGCCACAAAGAGGAGGGGGTCAACCAGTGGAGGGATTCAAATTTTTTTTACTACTGGTTCTGTGGGTGTGGTTTGGTGGACGTTGCAGGGGAAGGATGCTGTAAAATCTCCAGTCAGAGGGTGGGATTTGTCGGTTCTCCAAACTACTCATAATTTCCGTTACTGGTTCTCCAGAACTGGTCAGAACCTGCTGAATACCACCTCTGGGATCAACTTATTTTTCAAAGCACCAGTGGGAAGGACAAGGAAGTTGTAGCTGCTTTATCACTAGAGGTTTTTAAGAAGAGACTGGACGGTCACTTGTTTGAAATGGTATAAGGGGGGTTGGGCTAGAAGACCTTCAAAGGCCCATTCCAGCTCTATTCTGATTGATTTTGCAAGTGTTTTTTTTATGGTGTGTGTGTGTGTGTGTGTTTGTATGTAGTGGGAAACACTACTCAGCCTGTATATGCTCCACTCTGGGCTACACAACCAGAATGAAGGAAGTTTAGAATGGAGGAATCAGCAACATTCTGAGCCATTTTCAAATTGAATCTCCCACACAGATCCACTGGCAGAATTTTTCAGGATTCCTCCTTCCCACCCCCTCCATAGGTCCCAGCCTGATCTGTCCCATTTTTAAACTCGTTTTTTTGTTCCAGTTTTTCCATCCATATCCAAGCTAGTTTGGTCATTTTTAACAAAGTGTTGTGCTATGGGGCAAACAGCTGGATGGACAGTTACCACTCTTTTAAAATAATTTATTTCTGGAGACTTCCGGTTTGGGCTTTTTTGGCGACGGACCGAAATCGCGATTGTCCACGGTTTTGATCCGTGCTCACCACTGGAGCGCCCCGAGCCGCCCAGATTTGGGGCTGAACCCACCCCATAGAGGTGGTGAAGAAGGGGGAGCCCCATCAGTGGGGTTGAGGAGACCCGCATCTCTCCTCCTCGGCTGGCCATTACTCCCTTTCCCAAAGGCAGTTGCAGCGGTGGTCAGAAATGGCCACCTCAAAAAAGAACCTGACAGGAGGAATTTTAAAGGAGAAAATTTGACTGACTGGGTTGAATGGAGAACATCTATTTAAGGTACCTGGAACCTGAATTTTAAAGACTAATACTATGCCTAAAAAAGATAAGCTGCGAAAGAGAAAGGGAAAGGAAACGGAATTGGCTTTTTTCCCTCTAACATTGACAGTTTTAATTGACTTGGAACATTAAGAAGAGATTTGAATAAGGAATTGATACTAATCCACTTTGACATTAATAGGCTATTTCTAGCTGAAAATAAAGTGTCAAGGGGATAAAGATTCTTGGATAATTTAAAAACTTTTTTTTAAAAAAGAAAGCAGTGGAGGGAAAAAAGAAAAAAGAGGGTGGAATCTGGAAAATGGAAGAGACCACCTGGAACTTAAAAAAAAAATTGATAGTGGAATTTTAACAAGGCTTGCAAAAGATATATTGTAGCTGAAACTTTGTTATAAGATAACAAAGCCCCTGGAAAGAGAAAGTGAGAAAAGAAGCAAGAAACCGTTTTGGATTATTGGATGATTCCTGGAATTTTGGATGGAGGATCCTAATAAAATAAAACCAATTGGGGGTTGTTTAATTTTTTTAAAAAATGGCATCACTCCTTGAAGAGTTAAAAATGAGATTTAAAGAACAAAAAGAAGCACAAGACGGAAGAGGATCTTTTGGCTTCATATTTCAATATTTAGAAATGGAGATCTTGTACTACGAAAAACAACAAGAAACGATGGCAGAGCAAGAAGGGCGGGACAACAAAGAAGCCATCTTTATTGACCAAGCAATTTTAAGTGGGGTAAAAAAGGGAAAGGGGGGGAGTTAAAAATTTAAGCATTGAAGCAACAACCAAAAAAAAAGAGTAATTTGAAAAGCAATCATAATATCAGGAAGAAGCAGAAGGGAGGATCACAGAAGGGAGAATTAGATAGAAAAGGGAATAAAAAGGGGAGGAAGAAGAAGAGAGGTAAGAGGGAAAGGAAAAGAAGCTACAAAAGACAGAAACAGGATATAGAGGTACAGGAAAAAAGTACAAGAAATAAAGGTATAAACCTATTTAAAAGACACAGAGACAATGGTTAAAATTTAACTTAAGGAGAGGATTCTGCAAGGGTGCATGGGTTAGCATTGTTATATTAGAAATAGAAAAGGGTTAGAAAATATGTTAGAAGATTAAAGTGATATAAACAATTTCTATTGATGCGTAATGGAATATTTGTTTGTAAAGAGAATAAGGCTCCCAATGATTTAAAAAGAATGTTTAAAAAAAACAGAAAAGAAACATGGAAGATTTTTATCAGTTGACAAGATGAACTTGAATAAGAATAACTATTGACTAGTTACTAACTACTGTTTGGTTTTTAAGTAATAAGTAAAGGTTTTAAGTAATAAGGTTTTTAAGTAATAAGTAATAAGTAAAATATGAAATATAGATGATTAAAGTGAAAGACAACTGATATTACTAGGTAATGCTTGTTAAAAGAAATAGAAATGTAAAAGATTGTTATTAATATTAATGGCAGAGCTGTACTTGAATAGAATAATTATTCCATTTATTATTTTTATATATACACAGATATATATACATATATACTTTTTTCTTTTAAGAATTTAGTGTGAATTTTAAGGAAATGTACCAAGCAGAATTCGATTGAAAATAGGTATGTGTTATAAAATAGAGGTTAGAAAATGAATGTTATAACTGTAAAGATGTAACTTAAATTTTTAAATAAGATTTGAAAAAAGATACAAAGGTGTTACACTCCAGTCTAGTAATTACAGGGGAAAAATTGTTTTATGTGAAAAGATAATATGAAATTGTAAACAGGACAGATGAAAGTATGAAAACATTGATTGGAAAGGTTTTAAAAATTAGAAAAAAATATGTAATTGAATTAAGAAAGGAATGAGATAATTTAAAATAAGGCTATAGGAAGTAAAGAAAGGGAAAAGCTATTGAAAAAATTACAAAAATAGTTATAGGATATGGATTAGAATGTATAAGATAAATATGTATTGAGTTTATGTCTGTATAGAGAAGTGATAACCCGGGGCCACGCTGTTCTCAAAAAAAGATATTTTATTTGTATTTGTATGTTTTGTGAAAACATAAATAAAACTTTTATTAAAAAAATAATAATTTATTTCCAATAGTCTATTGAGTTGGAGAAAATACTGCTTCTACATTAGATAGAGTGCATGTTTCCAAAGAAAGAGTAAAGATCTAATTTGCTTTGAAAGTTCCTCTAGTCCAGTATTAATTACTGTCACAATTTCCAGTCCATCAAGATTAGAACCATTCCTTGTACTATCTACTAAAATAAACTTTTCTCCTTGGCACAAATATTTGTCTGGCAGAGGAATACAGTGTTTCAAGATTTTAAGAGAGTTTTAAATAGGATTTAATTTTTTAAATACTGCTTCAGCATCTGTCCATGAGAAATGGACAACATTGCCTTGATTAATCCCCCGCTCACTATCAATGTGACACCAGGGCACATTTTTCTGTTTTAGTTCTGAAATATCTGTTTTCTATATGTTGCTTTAAGCAGACTGCTGTCTGTTTTAGATACTGATCTTTGGTTTGTAGCAGGCTAATTTCAACAACTGATTGGCTACCTTACAATGAAAAAAAACTTCCCTTTTAATATAGTCAGTATAGCAATGAGTTCTATAATAGCACAGTGGCAATCATTCTTGTCTTGCAAATACAAAGCTGTAATTTAAACCCAGTAGGAGCATTATATGAAGTCTCATTGGGAGTCAGAATAAAACACTTCTACCTCAGGTGATGGGGACAACAATGAAACAGTACATTAATGGAGGGCTTTTGGTTTTGTTTTGAAGTAGGACGTAATTTTAAAAATTCTATCAGGTTTCAAACCAGCAACTTTCTCTTTACAAGGGCAGGAATTATAGCCTCTGTGTTCCTGGAGCATTCAAAGAATAAAATATGTTAGGGGGAAAAACGGGCAGGAAGAAGTTATTTCTTGATCTATTTACCTAGTACTAGATTTGATGGGCTGCCAATTTTATAGATAAAATTAGGCTTTTTGCCGTTTAACAATCATGTTTTTTTAAATTACTAACACTGTCTGCCTGTTTATATATACTGTCTGTATATATACACAGACAGACACAGATACACATATATGCATACATACAGTCCATCCATCCATCCATCCATCCATCCATCCATCCATCCATCCATCCATAGTTTGATCATTTTTCCCATCAACACTTGTTTCCTAAGAGGAAGTGCATTACAAGCAGGCAAACGTGTGTGTGTATGTGTGTGTGTGTGTAAACAAATATTACAGGATGGGGCTTCATTTTTTTGTTTTTGTTTTTAATCCCTCCCTTCTCCATTGGGCCAGGCCTGAATGTATGCATACTCTCCAAGTCTATGAGAACTAGGTCCTTAAGCAGTTTTCTGAATTGATTTTATTTGTCTATTTTAGATTATAAATCTCTTCATTCCCAGTTTATAAGGTCAGTATTTCAATATGACATACATAATGGAAGTTATCCAGTCAGGAAAAATGAAGCAATTAAACATTGTGGCACAATAAGTGAAGTTAGCTACCCAGCAGAGACTAATAATTAACATGAAGCAAGTGAAATCACATCTACTTAACCACATGACAGAGAAATCTATAATGCTGAACAAGGCTCATGGCAACATATACATATGTAGGAAGTTAGCACCCACCCCTCTCCTAGAAAAATGAAATATCCTGGGAAATATTAAAAAGGCAGAATATTTCCCCTAAAAAGAGTAAAGTAGAAACTCAGAGAAGCAGAAACTCAGCCCCCCACTCACCTTTGCTAATGGGCCATTAAGGCCTAGGCCAGGGTATTCTACATAATAAAGGCCTCTACCCATCTCACCACCTGGCCTGGGAAGATTGTATCAGCCAGCACTCAGGTGAAGCCATCTGGTCCAGACAAAGCCTACCAAGTTAGCTAAGACCCACACCTCTGGGAGTCTGACAGCCAGTGGGATACATTTCTTACACAGGAACAGGAAACACTAAGGTGGGGCCCAGCAGAGGTTATATAAGGGTCTCTCAGCATCTTGGTCTTCCCTTCTTGACCTTCTCACCTTGAAGTATGTGATCATCCTTCCTTTTCACTCTGGAGCTCCAAGCCATGTGGTCCTCCTGTCCACCATTAAACCTTCCAAACAGCCTCCATGTTTCCAGTGTCTTTTTCCCCACTTGGAACTGAACCCAGAGGATCTTTTCTTTTAACATATATGAATATATATACATATCACACATCCCTATCAAAATGGATTTTTCAGTCGAGATGAAACCGTCCCTATGCTACACCACATTTGCAATTTTGAAAGAGTAACTTGGCGGTCTTTGTTTCAAGGCATACTATGTACAAATGTTTTTAATGAAATGAGGAACGAACACTTGAGTGACTTCTGCAGTGAGGCAATATGCTAGACAGAAACTCTAGTAAACTCTTCTTGTGGAAATCCTACACATCAGCATTAGCTGGCTACTCGGAGTAAAGGTTAGGTTTCTCCTTATTCCGTATTTTAATTAAGGTTAATATTTAAGCCCTTGGCACTGGTGCCTTCCAAAGAACTGGTTGTTGGCCCTTGGACAGCTGTTAGTGGCAAAGAGCGAAGCCAGCTCTGTTGGAGCATTTCTCTCAGCTGTTTGAACAAGGCGCACACCCTGATGTGAATGGCCTTGAAGCAGCTGCCGTTGCACAGCTCTCTCGTGCTCCTTAGACCAACCTTCGCTGTGATTGGCTGGGCCGGCCGTCCTCCCTGTATCCTCTAGTGACTGCTGCTGACAGGGGTATCTCTCTGCAGCTGAGATTACTGCATATGACCTACTTTGAAAATGGTGTGAAACAAGGTTCACAAATTAGCTTGGAAGGGTGCCATGGACCGAGCATGCAAAGAAAAGTCAGTCAGGAGGCGTCTGCCAGAATCAGATAAAAACGATGCAAATACAGAGGGGGCGGGGGAGAGAGAGAGAGAGAGAGAAAGGGAGGGAGGGAGGGAGGAGAGAGGTGGGGAGGCATTTTTATGGTCATCCAGATGCAATTGTGCATTCTTTCCATGAAGCTTTGCTTTGATGGTTTATGTTTCAATTCTTCATGATGATAGCATATGTATTGCGCAGAGTTGCAGAATTAGGGAGCCTCTCTAGCCAGTTAAAGGAAAGACAGCTTCTGCTTTTTGGTCACCCTTCCAATAAAAGCAAACACTGGGGGGGTGGGGAGGAGGAACAAATATAGAATTTTCAGGCTGAGTCACCTATCCATGGAAGGAGCTGTGATTAATCGGGAATTCATTGTGCCTTCCCAAAAATCGATATTGTTACATTCACAGCTCATCGGAGGTCTACATTATGTGTCACGTTTCAGAGCACTCAGGCTTCCCTCTCCTTATCAGAAGAAATCATTTCAGCTGTGAAACAAGCCATTCTCCCCAAATACTCTCAATTAAGATTGCATGTTCTTCTTTTCTCCGGTGAATTTATTGCTTAGCTGCAGAAGGTTTGCCTTGAATTGAAAAGCAAATGGAGTTTCCCAGGAGCTGTAAATCAGCTTGAAAAAAAAAAGAGGGTTTTCCTCCCACTCCCTCCTCTTTTGAGACTAACACATTTCATAGGGAACTGAGCAACGTTTGTATTTGCCATCTGATCAGATAATTAGCATCAGTTACAAGGTGATGCTGCATTTGTAAAGGGCAATGGGCTTCTCCATTAGTAGAATGAAAGAACGTGTTTAGCAAACTGTTCCTTGTGTTTTCTTGTCTGGAGATCAAAAGGTCTGCAAGAAATTAGCAATGCAAATGTATTGGAATCTGCACCCTTACAATAACAAAATAGTTCATTTCATTTTGGCACATTTCTTTTAGAGGGGAAAATAAAAAAAGGGTTGCATATGTGGTATATCATCCATCCAGTATGACAGCACTTTGCTTTTATATAACTTTTGAAGTGCTGGAAGCCCTCTGCATGCATTATTTCAATAAACCTTGAATTAACCCTGTGTATAGCTGAGGACTAAATTTACACTGAAGATGAAAATGGTTGATACATATTCTACACATATCATTACGTTTATATTTCAAATAAGGGCAGTTCCCCTGGTTAAGAATGTCTGGCTTAAGGACAGCTCTTACTTACAAACAGACTACTAGAAAGCCTACTATATAAAAAATGAGTTAAATATAATGGTTCATAATAACATAATGTACACATTGCTTTGTAAGATAGTGCAACTTCCAGGGTTTGTAAGCTCGAGAAAGGAGAATGTTGTCCACCATTTTAAGTTGGATCATGTGCTGTTAACACTGTTGAGTGTGTAATTTTGTATTTGGCTTACATTTTTCTCTTATTTACCTTTGTAACTGTGCCTCCAAAGAGCAAATGCAATGCAAGTCCTGGTTATGCATCCCCAAAAATGAAGAAAAAAAAGTGGAGGGAAATGATTATGATTGAAAATGAAGTACAGTAAGAATAAAGCAATAGCAGCAGTCATTGGAAAAGTATTAGGCTACAGTTGCTCAATTTAAAAATAAAGTGAAAATAATGGAGCATGTGAGAGGCCCTGCCTGGATGAAAGCTACCCCCGCCCCCCACAAACAACATAGTGGTTTAATCATTGAAATAGATGGGCTTTTATGCCTTGTGCAGTATCCTGTGATCATGTGACTGCAGTTCACTTACTTCTGGTATTTAGTAAAACTGTGTTATAATGAACAATAAGTTCACTCAATAACCACGGCATTTGTTTAAAACATGGCTTTCATTGTATATAAAAAAGGTCATAAAGTTTAATTATAACTTAATTTTAATTTTTAGGGCAGGCTTCATTACAATAGTATATCAAGGACTACTTGTACAGAAATATCATGATCTTTCACATCTACACACATGCATACACATATGTCTCTTTACTACAGTACCATACGTAGCTATTTTTATTATTATTGCCTTATTATTTTACAGCGTATTGCTATGCTTAACATATTTTTGTGTATACGGAAGTGTTTCTTGAATGTTTTCTATGCATTGAAAGGTACAATATATACTATATACTAAAACAAATATTTGACTGATGTTAAATAACTACAAATTCTACTTACTGACAGAAGTAGGAATAGATTTTGTAATCTGGAGGACTGCCTGTTGTTTATATAGTTGTCTGTCATGGGGAGGGAGGGAGGGAGGGAGGGAAAGAAATTGGCCTGAAAAATATTTCTGAAATCACCAGTAGGGCTTGGTAGTTGGAATGTCAGACAAGGAATTACTTTCAAGATATAGTGAATATTTGAACATGTTCTTGCCAATCTTGGTTGTATCCAATGCTAATTACCTAAGTTATATTTTGAGTGATTTGTTAGGATTGATTTGTTCCATAATCCATTTGTTTCCTTGGTTGTCCCTGGAATTCTCAGGAGTTCTGTCCAATGCCAAACTTCAAAAGCATCAATATTGTTTCTATCCTGCTTTCCAAAGTCTTTTGCTTCCATAAAATGCCAGGGGGAAAACCATCACCTGGAGACAGGCTTATATGTATGTGTTCGTTTGTGCATGTTTGTGCATATATACATACACGGAGACATATATAAATCTCTCTCACACACACACTCTCTCATATACTCAGAATCTTTCTGGAGTTATTATGGCATCTTAATTCAAGAAATAAAAATGAAATATAGATTTAGAAAGTGAAATTATTATATATACATTTAAAGCATCAGAAACACCCAAGAACAATAAAAGGCTTTTATTTTAAAAAATCCTTTTATTACTGTACTTATTTTTATGGTTTTTTGACCCACCTTTATCCCGGCTGTTAAAGTACCACAGTCAGATAAATGCTGTTTCATAACCTAGAAATTGTTGATCTAAAACTCAGTAGAAACATTTTTTAAAAATCTTATTAAACTTTCCAAACAGGAAATTTTGGCAATTGCCAAAGACTTGAGATAGAAGAGCTTCACCCCTGTTTCCAACAGCCCATAGTTTACATCAAACATCTGTAGCCCATCTACTGAAGCTCAACAAAAATCCCTTGGTGAATATCAAGTTTACAGTGTTTCCCAGTACATTTATAATGGTTCTGCTTTAAATCTGGTATCAATGGGAAAAAGTTCAGCTATGGGAGGATTATCTTCTACAGTCTATAGCAGGGGTCAGCAGCAAAGCTGGCTGAGGAGCTCTGGGAGTTGAAGTCCACAAGTCTTAAAGTTGCCAAGGTTGGAAACCCTTGGTTTATAGTGAGGCTGCTGTCTCAGACATAGGGCTAAATAGCTAGAAGACTCCTGAGTTGATGAAAAATGAGGAGGAGGGTACAGAACTGGACCCAGGCCTTTGACCTGCTCATTAAATGATAGACCCAAGAATCAAGAGGGTTTTTCTGTCAACAGCCTCCTACTCAAATGGCTAGATATATCCTGCTCAAAGTCTTCTAGTTGAACAGACATAATAATATAAATTGTTACTGTGGCAGCTGCTTGGCAGAGTCATTCCAGCATTTCAGATGGCAGCATATATCTTAATAAAAAGTTTTTTTTTTAAATTATCCAAAAGAGGCGGAGACTAAAGGACATGCTCTTTATTCCCCATGTTTAGTGGTTATAAAGGGAGGAAATCTGTTTCTGTGCAAATTCTGGAAATCGCTAGACTTGCCACCAACGAAAAAGAGATTTCTTGATACCCGTCAAAGATTTAAAGTGACATCAATGTAATCAATGTACTGTTGGCTTTGATGTGAACAGAAATTGGATAGCAGCATCTTTTAAAAGGAGATCTGAGGAAGAGAAGGTAGGACCATAGCTATATGTCTATGCACCAGTTTAGATGGAAGAGAAGATAGATGGTCATAATTCAGTTTAAGCTCCTTTCTTCCCAAACAGACTCCAAAGTTATCACGACCCATTTTTCCATATTTTTTGCAAGCTTTAAAAAGGAAAATACGGACCCCACCTAATAAGAAGGATCAGCTTTCAAGCGTATGTTTCAAGTTACCAATGGGCTAAGGTAGCGGCACTTTGCTCAAGATAGCTCCTCATTCTTCCTCCGTGAAACCTTTGAATGAATTGATCTGAAATTTCTTTTCCACTAATCTATCCCATGTTCAGCTTTTTAATGCAGACTGAAGAGCTATGAAAGAGTTTTATAGAGTTGTTTGCTGAGATGGCCAACTGTAAAAAATACAGATAAATGATAGAGATAGATAGGTAGATAGAGATAGAGATAGAGATAGAGATAGAGATAGAGATAGAGATAGAGATAGAGATAGAGATAGAGACAGAGACAGAGACAGAGACAGAGACAGAGATAGAGATGGACGGACAGACAGAAAGACTGGCTGGCTGGCTGGCTGATTGGAAATACAGGGAGATGGAAGAAAAAGGGAGGACTTATAGTATTATAAATTCATTGGATACAAACCCCCACAATCTGCATTCTAGAAAGTGTAATTAGATTTACCAAACCTCTTTTGTCCCAAATCCTGTGGAAACAGAGGCTGAAATGGATTCTAAATGATTCATTCCTTTCCCTGTCTGGAGTTAAAGATACACTATCCTTTACAGAACCTTGTCTAAAAAAAAAGATTACAGACTAGATAATAATGGATTAAATCCATGGGATTTATGATAGATTTTTTTTCATTTTAGGCTTCTCCTTTGCATCTTTCTTCAACATTTTTTAGTTCTTGAACTCCCTTCTGGCAGACTTTAACAATTACGTGAATTTTTCTAAATAGAATCATTAATACTTTTCCAAATACAGTACCATGACAATTAGTACTTGGGAGAACATGCTGGTCTCTATAAATTTCCTGTTGTGTCTAAAGCAATATTTCTGCTGATCTGAACAGCAGTACAACTCAGACATTGTTGTGCATTTCTTGGTATCTTCTCTGAATGGTTAATGACAGGAAATGAATGAGGAGAGACCCAAACAAGCCAGCTCGTGATTGGATAATAAGGTCTGGAGTGAAACGTTCCAGATTCACTTCACTGCTTGACCAAGAAATTCATTGGGTGGCTTCAGATCATTGATTTTGTCTCACCAACTCATCTCACCGTGGTTATTATGGGGTGATAAAATTGATCTCCTTGTAAGCTGGATTGAGCAGTCATAAAAAGGAGGTCTACATATGCATGAATAAATAATCATAATCAAACAACAGTACAAGCTAAGAGTCAGGTTATTAAGGATGTGAAATATCTGATGGAATTACTACATAGGTGTTGTTTGTTTCTCTAGGTATTTCATTGCTGTTTTTGCTGTTCTAGAGCTTAAGTTCAGAAAAATCAGCAAACAAAATTAAATATTCTAAGTGGAATAAAAAGAAAGCAAAATAGCAGATGAAAATCTGGGTAGATCGGGTAAAAAAAAACTTAACATGCTAATTGTTTAAAAACTTGCCTAAAATGCACAATTCTGTTTGATTCTAGAAATTTCAGTCAAGAAGATCAAATTGACTAAAATATATCCATAAAGTTTTAATATAGTTGGTGGAGAGGGGGCTCATAGAAATTCATCCCACATGGCAGTTTGTTCCTAAATTTAAAAAGCAAAGTCTCTTTTGAGTCCATTCTCCCCTGATGACTTTATGGGCATTTTTATGCAGTATAATTTTCTTGGCCATAATATGGAAGTGTTTTACTTTTATCTTTTTCAGGATTTTCTTTTACTTCTCAGTGTAGTAGCCTAAACCCTGGAATTTGCTATTTCCCTCACTTCCAAGTACTAACCAGATCTTGAGTTTTCAAGATCAGCAAGTGCTGATTTTAGCTCAGTGGGAAGATGAATTATCAGTGGTTCTAAGAGGGTCAGTCTTAAAGGGTGCCTAGAGAGTAATATTCTCTGCTTACATTTCAAGCTAGAATTATAGAGGCAGTAAAACTAGGGACAATGTGGAGAACACTTCCTAAGAGGCCTTGTCATGGATAGTAGATTTTTAAGGGCACAAGGAGGAGAGGGTATGTCTTCATGAAGGGAAAATGTGTGTATGGGAAGGAGTGGGAGAAGGATTATAGATTTGATTTGATCTGTATAGCTGCTCTCTGAGCAGCAAACAACAAATTAAAACAATGGTAAAGACAAGTTCAAAATCTCCAAACCACCATGCCTTGAATATAGTTACATCTGTGAGACAATAGTGGGATTAAATTTTTTTTTTTACTACCGGTTGTGTGGGAGTGGCTTGGTGGGCCTGGCAGGGGAAGGATATTGTAAAATCTCCAGTCAGAGGTGGGATTTTCTCTAAACTACTGAAAATTTCCGCTACTGGTTCTCCAGAACTGGTCAGAACCTGCTGAATACCACCTCTGCTATGAGAGAAAATAAAGTCACTGCAGGACACATGGGTGTCTCTTTATGGAAAAGAGGAACAAAGTGTGCATATAGGTAGCCCTCAACTTACAACTATAATTTATTTATTTGATTTGTCAATCACTTTCAAGATATAATAGATATAAGAATAAACATGAATATTAATACAGGAAATAGTTACAAAAAAATGGGGACAATAGCACAGGGTCGGTAAGCACGATTATGTGCTTATGCACGCCCAAAATTTTCATTAATAAGCGAGACACTTTTTAAGTGAGTTTTGCCCCACTTTATAATCTTTCTTGCCACAGTTGTTAAGCGAATCGTGCCCTTGTTAAGTTTAGTAACATGGTCGTTAATTGAATCTGGCTTCCCCATTGACTTTGCTTGCCAGAAGGTCGTAAAAGCTAATCATAAGACCCTGCAACTGTCACAATATGAGTCAGTTGCCAAGCGTCTGAATTTTGATCACATGACCGTGGGAATGCTGCAATGGTTGTAACTGTGGAAAAACGGTCATACGTCACTTGTTTTAGTGCCGTTGTAACTTTGAATGATCGCTAAATGAATTGTGGTAAGTCGAGGACTCCCCACAGAAAAGGAAAAGGTCTTGGACTATCTCAGAAATGGACAAAACATGTTCTTCAAATTTCATCTTGTCATTGCGTGCATTGCTTCCCATTGGAGAGACCACTGCCATACTTCTACTGTGTCGCTCTGGACTATGATTCCGTTCAATCCAATTAGGGGGAAAGAATTTGCTGAAATGGTAACGTTTTCATGGGACTTATTACAATGCTTTCTTTAGGAATGGTGTGGTGGCCTAGAGGCAGAGTTCTCACCTCACAATCAGGAGGCTGTGAGTTCTATCCTAGGTAGAAGCAGATTATTTCTTTCTCTGGGCACAATGAGAATATATCTGCTGAGCAAAACTCCATATTGGTAGTGGGAAGGACATCCGGCCATTAAACACTCTGCTAGCTCCATTGAGTTGCCCAGACTCCACCCGGCAACGGATTATGGGGTTGTTAAAAGATGATGATGACAATTAGAATGCTTCCTTCAAAGGGAAAAATCACAAGCTGGATCTAGTGCCATAGTGAGCAGAAAGGTTTTGAAGTTTTTTTGATCACGGGTTGATCATTTTTGAAAATGGATCTTCCACTCCACTCACGGCATCCTGTTTGAACAATATTTTCCAAACTACTAGATACACGCGCACAAAGACACGTGGAAACCATACATGGGTTCGTACTCTTCTTTGCTCTGTGATGTTAAAATGTATCCGTTTCCTTTTTCTGTAGGAATGTTAATTCAAGGAGCATTGATGTTATGGAGACGGTGCACCCAATGGTTGCCGATTTGGATAAAAGGCAAAAAGCATTCCCAATAATCTGCTACTGCTGGCTTGGCTTCGACAGTGATTAGCTGGTGACATCTTGTGACTTCCACACTGGTAAATATATGCACCTCACTAGATTAAAGGGTTTGAGATCAGCAGGTCAAACTGGAGAAACCATGGGGTTGTTTTCATGTGAGCTGTGAATAATTAGCACAGGGGGAAATTGACAATTACGTCCTTGTAAAGGGAAAGGGCTCCATAGAGCAGGGGTGTCAAACTTGATTTCATTAAGGGCTGTATCAGGGTTATGTTTGACCGCGGAGGGCCGGGGGAGAAGGGGCGTGGCTGGGGGTGGGCATGGCCATGGTGGGAGTGGCCAGCTGTCCTTTCTTGCATGCTCAAATGAAAAAGGGGAAACATTTCTCCTTTTGTTTTGTTTTTAGTTTGTTTTGATAGCCCTCTACCAGTGAAAATGGAGCCCGTGCCCCGTATTTGGATGCGATGGCCTTTTGCAGCCCTCTGCCAGCAAAAACAGAGCTCCATTTTCACTGGCAGAGGGCTGCAGGAGGCAGTCACAGATGAAAATGGTGTGTGGGGGGGCCATATACGGCCCCTTCAAATTCCATTTTTGCTGGCAGAGGCACCACGAATTTAGGGACCACTGTTTCCAGGCCAGCCCCTAAGCACCCTGCAGACCTTGAGTTTGACACCCCTGGCATAGAGTCAGCAAAATGACCTCAAGGGGCTTATACAGAAGATGTAGTCTAGGTAAAAAGGGGCTGAAACCCAGATTGGCGAGATAACATCTGGAAGCAGCTCCCTAATTCACTGAGCTATAAGAGAGAGGTGGAGGCGCTACACAATCAGTAATGCAGGATTCTGTTATTATAGTTAATCTCAATAAGAATAACTTTAGTGGAGCTGAAAGGTAAACTTAACAACACGATTTAACAACAGTTAACTAGCAACCATTCGAAGTTACAATGGCACTGAAAAGAGTGACTTATGACCATTTTCCACTGTTATGACTGTTGCAGCATCCCCCTGGTCATGTAATTTACATTTGGATGCTTGACAAGTGACCCACATGTATGACGGTTGCAGTGTCCTGGGGTCATGTGATTCTTCTTTTGCGACCTTCTGACAAGCAAAGTCAATGGGGAAACTAGATTCACTTAACAACCATGTTACTGATTTAACAACTGCCGTGATTCACTTAACAAGTGTGGCAGGAAAGGTCGTAAAATGGGGCAAACTCACTTAACAAATTTCTCACTTGGCAACATACATTTTTGTGGTCGTAAGTTGAAGACTACTTTTATCTATGTCTGGACTATACATGTGCTTACGAATGAAAAGGAAGAAGTACTATTGGTACTGATATATAAGGAAGAAGATTGGTTAAGCACAGTATTTTGGGCAAACTGTAGATTAAATCAAATCCTAAAATCCACTTTTAAATATTAGCAAGAGATTGTGCAATTAAGACATAATTATTGTTTGCAATTATTGCAGTAAAATATAGATATGCATACATTACTGCCAGTGGATCTGGTATGTTGATAAGAATTGTTGCATGTTTAACCTAGGTAGAAAAAGGAAATGTGGCACAGACATACGAGCAGATTAATGTTTAGAACATATGAATGTTTAGAAAACTGTGTTGTAACAATTGCAAATAGCATCATTAGGTGTTGCATACATCATAATGACAAGATGAAAGTTCTGTTTAAAAGTTCTAAGCTACTATACACTCTCAGTGACCTGTGCAATTATGATTCAAGTTATTAAAGAGAAATTTACCTTGCTTGGGCTAATTACCTACTATTGCTATTGTAGTAATATAAAAATATGTTTGCATAAGTATGCATGTTTATTTAAAACATTTATATCATATTCTTCAGTCATAAAGCATATAAAGTTTATATTTCATTTCCAGTTTGAAGCAGAAAAACAACCATTAGGTGTCTCCAAGTCATACAAATTTCAAAATACCCAGAGTGTGTATGCAAACCCAACTATTGCTCATGTTAGTTTTAAAACTGCTGACTGGGCAAATGTATTGAAATTATCCAATTATCTCACATCTTTTTCTTTTTAATAATGTACAGCGTGATGTACGTTGTGCAAGAACAGGTTAATCTCCTATTACGGTATTAACAAACTACTTATTAGGGCTGAGTTGTTAGAGATGCAATGAGATAACTCGGCTAGTAATTGTGGACTATGATACTTCCTTATTGGCGATGTATGTTAATGTTTGTACTTGCTGTACAGTAAGTGTTCTTATTTTTATTTTTATATGGTCTGCTGCCCAGAGTCAGTTGTTCAGACAGCTGGCTATAAAAATCGATTAAATAAATACATTAAATAAATACATTTCATTTGAATTTATATTTGTAAGTATCTAATAACTATTCCATTTGGGAAAGAAGCTCTGACAAGCAAGCTCTTAACTTTGAGACAAGAATTGAAATATTTGCATTTTCAGTTATGGTCCTATTGCTTGGCAGTTGACATCAGAGCAAAGAGAGTAGATTCTCTGTGTCTTACTTATAGTTAAAGGGCTCATTCTTTAGCAGAGGTCCCCAAACTGGGCAACTTTAAGACTTGCGGACTTCAACTTCCAGAATTCTCCAGCTAGCTATGCTGGCTGGAGAATTCTGGGAGTTGAAGTTCGCAAGTCTTAAAGTTGCCAGGTTTGGGGACCCCTGTTCTTTAGCACTGGAAAAATAAACACATGGCCCCACTGGTAAGTTTCTTAAGGCAGCTGCTCCTTCCTGAAGTCAGGGAAAAAAAGAGGGGTGGAGTTGCTGGAACAGCTCAACAAAATGGTTCTGGGTTGATGCAAACTCCAAAACATTTCTTCCAAAGTTTCATTTCATGTCTCAAATCCCATCCCCAATGGTAGTTTATTGCTCTGAGGTTTTAATCTCTGCTTTTAAAAGCTTCCCAGGTCCCTGGGAAAGCTTCTAAAAGATATTAGTACATGAACATACAGCAGCTTGTCTATTTACTGATGAACAAATAAGAAGACAAACTGCATTACTTTTTTCAGTCCCTAGATGGCAGCAAGCCAAGACAGTTCTATTGTAGAGTTAAAACTACTGTAGTCTCAATCTTGCATCCACTTTAGTTCTTGGCTTGATAATAGGATGCCATTGTTGGAGTTTCTTATGATCCCTTGTTTATCTTGTCTTAGGAGGCCTGTTGCAGTTTTCTAACAAGAGCTAGATTTATCTTGCTTGCAAACTGTTCTAAAGTGGGTGATTGTATTATGATAATGACTTCCTGTTGGAAATATACTGTATTTCTTTTCTAATATTGTCTGGATTGAGAATTTATATTATTACCTTTTATCTCTATTTATTTAAACAAGTACCATTTGATAAATTGTGTTAACATTTTTGATTTCCATTTTTTAATTCTGGGGAAAACATAGTGTATTTTGGAGTCTAGACATAATTTAGAAATGAGTCAAATGGCAATATTAGTGTCATCAGTTTTTATTGTTTCGTCTTGAATAAAGCTCCTGCTGGGAAAAGCATAGCAGCATAAATAAAGAAATAAAAACAATAGTTTTTGTGATAAATAGATCTCAGTTAAATTCTGCATCATTTTGTATCACAGCAATTAGAAGCTTCAATAATCTATATATTTTTCCTCCAAAGTTTCTATTCAACCTTTTTGTCATCAAGATTGCAAAAAACTGTAGAACAGCTGAGACATTTCCATAATAAAGAATATAAGGTTGAGATATATAATTTCATATGGAAATTAGCAAAATTTAAATTTTAGAAAAAAAGAGATGTTATAATACCGTATCACATTGTAGGAAGTTAGCACCCACCCCTCTCCTAGAAAAATGAAATATCCTGGGAAATATTAAAAAGGCAGAATATTTCCCCTAAAAAGAGTAAAGTAGAAACTCAGAGAAGCAGAAACTCAGCCCCCCACCCACCTTTGCTAATGGGCCATTAAGGCCTAGGCCAGAGTATTCTACATAATAAAGGCCTCTACCCATCAGACCACCTGGCCTGGGAAGATTGTATCAGCCAGCATTCAGGTGAAGTCATGTGGTCCAGACAGAGCCTACAAAGTTAGTTAAGACCCCCGCCCCTGGGAGTCTGACAGCCAATGGGATACATTTCTTGCACAGGAACGGGAAACACTAAGGTGGGGCCCTACAGAGGTTATAAAACTAAGGGTCTCTCAGCATCTCAGCCGTTTTCCTTCTTTCTTCATCCAGGGCATGTGATCCTGTCCACCATTAAACCATCTTTCCAAACAGCCTCCATGTTTCCAGTGTCTTTTTCCCCACTTGGAACTGAACCCAGTATTCTTCCAACATCTTTAGCATCTGCCAAGGGATTGCATCTATAATACCTAAAATTCTCAAACAAAAACATTGGTTTATTTCACAAATGCCAAAAAATTCTAGTATAATTTGCATCTGTTTAAAAATAAAGGAGGAAAGTCACAGTAAATATGGTTGATTTTTAGAAAGTTAGCCTGAAGTTTATTTTAGAAATACAAAACAATACACAATTTGTATTAAGTTTTCAGGTGCAGGAATTCGCATTTCCTCTAGTATGCAGTCCTAGGAAACAATCCAAAAGGAAATAATCCATCAAGGATTTTATTGAAAACCTTAAATTTTCTGAAATAAAATCTTGACATTCTTTGAGGAACACCACATATGCGCTTTGTGAGGCATATTTTAAAATGAATAGAATAAAAGCATTAGCTTTCGTTTGTTAATCTACTTATCGTTTGGGATATTGTTTATCTTATCTTGGAATTTAGCCTGCTGTCTAGAAGTAGAACAACAGGTTTGTAGCCTATCTGGGTTCAAGTTTAGTTGTAATTATACTTTTGGTTTAGTCAATATTAACCGAGCAGATCATGCTTTTAATGCAAGGCCCCTTTCATTATTACAAATACTCAAATCTGTAGCTAGGACTGCATACTAGACAGCACTTGAATAAAATACAACTTGGATTATATTTGGAGCTTTGTATCCAAGCCCAGAATGATAACTGCTTTGTTTCCTTCTTTCCTTTCTGGTAATTATTAATACCACAAAAGTATAAAAGAGCATCCTGCTAGAGGCAATAGTTTGAAGTAGAACTGTTGAGGATTTCAATGGAAAGTTGATTTATTTCAAGGGATTATGAGAGCTCAGGAATAAAGCTGGCACCTCGCCACAGGCAGAGCCCTTGACCTAGAAGCAAGGAACAGTTACAAAGCTATTCGTGTACATAACTGAACAGAACACTAATATTGTGCTGAGAGTAACCTGAATTCTTTCTCCAAGGGCCAATGAAAGGAACAAGCGTTGCTGCTTAGTAGGACACTGGCCACCGTATCCAAGGCTCTTTGCTTTCTTTACATCTTACTCAGCAGGAGTGCAAGAAGCAATCCTTTATGACAAAGGGCATTTTGTAATTATTTTCTTAAAAAATGGTTGAAAATTCATTTCAGAGGCCACTTATACAGTATAATCGAACCTGGAGACACAATTCATGCAGTGTTCCAACGGGCAAGGGAAAAACTCACAGGCCACAAAGGCTCATGGGGAAATTCTGCCTAGAGGCATGGAATCTAATTTTGCCTTCTCCTTTTTCAAACTTGAGTTGTAATTATAAAGACTTCACATCTCCCTAGTGAGATCAGATGATTAACAAAAAGTGAATCAGGGAAGGAAAGGACCTGTAGCAAAGATTCCCCCACCTCTCTTTTCCCCACCATCAAAGAGAGTACAATCTACTATTCCAGCTTATTAATTTTCATGGCTATTTTGATAAACATTGCACCAGGATTCAAATAACCAGTTCTGCAGTGCTGACAAAGAGCATACAGCAAAACACTAAGGATGTTATCTCTGCAAAAACATATCGTTTAGTATATTTACTACAGGTTTGCACTGTTATCAAATATGCCACAGTATTTATATTTTCTTTCATAATAGTTTTTCAAACTTCTTTAAGATTAAGAGGAGTCTTTTTTTCTTATACTGGAAAGACCCTTCACAAAGTTTGGATTTTATATTCATTGGCAAAGTATTGACAGCCACTTTAACGCTTTCATTTCATCCTTTGAAAAGAAGTGTACAGTTAGGGCACAGTGATTTCTCTCACAATACCAAGGTTTTGGTGTTACCCCATTTACTGCTACAAAAATGAGTATACACCCAGCCTTTTGGAGGGTTAATTGTCATGCTTCATTGTTTCTAATTCCTATTCTCTTTGGTTTGAGGGGGCAGTGGTGGGATTCAAATATTTTTACCAGCAGTTTGGTGGGCTTGGCTTGGTGGGTACTCTTTGCGTGCATGCACACACTTTGCGTGCTTGCGTGTGCCAAATGTACACTTTGCACAGACTCAGAAGTGTCCTAACTGACCTCCTGCAAACCTGCACAATCCTGGTCGCTTCAGCAGCTGCCGCGCAGCAGTCTTCTGTGTCACCCAAAGCAGCTGCATCCATAAATAGCATCCATACAAAGGCATCCATACAAAGTCTCTTTATTGGTTAATCAGGCATCCTCAAATATAACTCACGATTACATCAAGATTCATCTCAATGTCCAGTTCTCTGCATAGCTGACTTTATGGTGTAAAAGGATGGTAATCTTTCATCCCATGCCGAAGGGGCAAGGGGGAGAAATATCAGCACACTGTTGGGGTCCAGGCAAGAGTGCAGGAACCTCCCTCAGGCCAACCAAGGGTCAATTCAGTGACCAATCAGGATTACAGATGTGACCACAATGACACGGACTACATTTCCCAGAATTCATGAACTACATTTACCATGAGGCATTCCCTTAAGGGGACAGCTCCCAATTCCTAACTATGCCAATTCCCCATTAACTGTAAACTGTCTGGATAGCACACTTACTAATCTCTCTCTGTCTGATTGGAGATTTGTACTAATTGATCCCAAGCCCCACCAATAATTTGCTCAAAATAACCATGCAGATGTGAGTGACAGAGGAGTGTCAGACGAAGGTCCTGCTTGCTTCTCAAAGGGCAACTTTCATATGGCACAGAAGCTGGAAGTTTTTAGTCCTTCCTGTCAGTTCTTTTCTAGTACTCGGTGAAGAAATAGGAAGAAAAAAGAACATATTTCTTCCAATTGTTTCTTCTTCAATCACCTTTCATCATTTTGTGGCTTTTTCCTGAAAAGAAAATATGGCTACGTTAAGTACAGGTTTTCAATTATCCGTTTTAAAAAAATCTTTAGTGTCATATGTGCTGAATCTGTGATCAGCATCTGCCAACAGCCCAGGGATATGGAACAGAGAAGTGTGAGTTGAAGAGGCAGACAGACCTGCAGCTGGGAAAACACAATTTTTGAGGTCAGATAATTCATGAAATGGAGATAATAGCTTACTGAGAAATTCTTAAAGTGACAGCTTTAACCCATCTTCACAACTATCTTCAGATCCTTGAAATATGAAATCTTATAATTTTTTTCTGATTCAATGCAATAATTAAGAGACTGAATTATAAAATAAGAATTCTATGGATTAAACCTTAAGTGTCGCAATGATCTCACTTCTTGATCTGTTCTCTTTTTGCACATCTGTACCTACAGAGGGTTATATCAGCTTACTTTATGGGTTTGCTGTAAGATTTACATAGTCTAGACTCCAGAGCAATAGACAAATGCTAAATATTATTATCACCATGCGAATTACTCAACAGATGCTTGTGATTTATGTTGGGCCTTTAGTTTTATGCATACAGACAGATGTACATGTGGATTCAATTAGTTTCAAGCTAAGTTAAAATCTTTCCAAGTTAGCTAAGGCAGCGTGTGATTTTAAATACTGTGAATTTCAATATTTTATCAGGATAAACAACCGTATAACTAACCATCACATAGATATGAAAAAAGGGAAAACATTGTGCTGTTCAAAGCACCTCAGCTGGTAGTGGTAAAAGTAACAGATTTACATCTGTCTGAATTTTGGGAATAATTCTTCTATACTTCCTGACAATGTCTGAGCATTGTAATGTCACAAATTCCAGAAGTTTGGTTTAATAGCATTGAAATCCAGGAGATTTTGGACATGCTTCTGTAAAGACTTCTGTGAAACAGAAAACAACAAAACATTTCCTGAGAGATAAGTAGAAAATATACCATTAAAAATCAGAATAGGATTATACCGAAAGCATTGTAAAGGTTGAGGGATAATAGAGGAGCCCGTTTTTAAATTTCTAGTTCTGCAAACTCTGAAGTTGTCCTTTTTTGGCATACAAATTCCTAATTTTACGACAGCTGCTTCAGGATCTTGTTTGTTTTTGATATGTTGTATGTAGGTGAATACAAGTAGTCCTTGACTTACAACTGTTTGTTTAATGCCAGTTCAAAGTTACAATGGCACTGAGAAAAATGAATTATGACCATTTTTCACACTTATGACCGTTGCAGCATCCCCATGGTCATGTGGTAAAAATTCAGATGCTTGCCAGCTGCTTCATATTTATGATGGTTGCAACAGTGGTGGGATTCAAAAAAATTTACTACCAGTTCTGTGGGCGTGGCTTGGTGGGCGTGGCACGGGAAGGATACTATAAAATCTCCATTCCCACCCCACTCCTGGGGAAGGATACTGCAAAATCCCATTCCTTCCCCACCCCACTAATCTGCTTTCCAGCTCCATTCTCCTGTGCAGGGCAACAAAAGAAGACCCAGCCAATCAGCTGAGACTCGGGAGGCAGCAAATAGATGGGGGCGGGGCCAGTCAGAGGGGGCATTGACCAGTTCTTTGAACTACTCAAAATTTTGGCTACCGGAACTGGTCAGAACCTGCTGAATACCACGTCTGGGTTGCAACTTTCTGACAAGCAAAGTTAATGGGGAAGCCAGATTCACTTAACAACCATGTTACTAATTTAATAATTGCTGTGATTCACTTAACAAATGTGGCAAGAAAAGTCATAAAATGGGGCAAAACTCACTTAACAAATTTTTCACTTAGCAGCATATATTTTGGGCTCAATTGTGCTCATAAGTTAAGGACTACCTATATATGTACATAAATGCATAATCTTTAAGAAAATTCTGCACATAGAAAACTTAGTTGCTGTAAATCTTTAAACAGCAGTAGTAACACATATTTCAAAGAAAGAACTTAACACACAATTTACTGACATTTATATTGGCTTATAGAAACCACTTTTTGATGTTTATTTTTTGTAACAATGAATACTCAAAAGCTCTGAATTGTGCAGTGAATTACACTGACAATGGGGGAAAATGTTTTAGAAAATTATGCTAGTCTTTGACCATAATAAAGGTATCATTTGATGTATAATAAAGGAACATTATTTCATCAGGCATCCTTCTTTTCCCCAAATATAGACAATATTCAGATGGTTATGTTAGGATGAAGTGGGACCAGTTTATTATAAATAGATGTAATTTGTTCCATCTATAATGTAAAAGGTAAAGGAGTCATTGTGGGTTTTATTTTGCTAGTTGTAGGGGACTTTAAGAGGCAGTGCTCATCTCTGTTTTGTAATATGATTTGACTGCTGATTGTACCCTATGACTATCATTAAGTGTTGTATGCTATGATTCTTGATTCTTAACGAATGTATCTTTTCTTTTATGTATACTGAGAGCATTTACACCAAGTCAAATTCCTTGTGTGTCCAACCACACTTGGCCAATAAAGTATTCCATTCCATTCCATTCCATTCCATTCCATTCCATTCCATTCTATTCCATTCTATTCTATTCTATTCTATTCTATTAAGTCACTGAGTCAATTTCACAGTCATGCGGGCAGCATGACATCATGCTGCAGCACAGAGCATACACTGTTTGCTTCCCATCGAAGCGGTGCCTATCTCTTCACCATTTTAAGAAAAAATAAAGTACTAATATATATTGTATGGGGTCAAAAGGGGATGGAATTTCCAACAATGGGAGCTGTGACCCATTTGTGTAGTGAGGTGGTTGAGGAAGTGAAACTAAAAATAGGGAGACCGAAGTCCAAATCTGTCTTCTGCCATGGAAATGCCATGGGTATCTGTGGTTGGTCAGTTTTAACCAACTTATTTCACATGGTAGTTCTGGTGTGGGAACATTGGAAATGATATACTCTTAAACTTCTGGAAAAAGATATACAGTATAAAAGAGAGGGAGAGGCGGAGGGAGGAAGAGAGAGATGGCAGAGAGAGAGAGAGAGATTTCCAGAAGTTGAGGACATATCTGATGAAGAAGGAACAATAATGTCTATTCTTGAATAGAAGTGAACCTGAGAGTTTGGGCCTATAGCAGAAGTATAAGAAATTAATTCAATGTTTCCCTTCCCCACATAAAATCAAACTACTCATTAAATGAAGGAGCTAGCTAATAAATTCCATTCGGCATAAAATATAAGTGACAATAAAGTGTAGATGATAAGGATTCATATCAACTTCCATGATTTCACCCCTTCCAGAAAATATTCAGTGGGCCAGCAAACTACAAGTTAAGGGAGATTTATCTGCTTCTAAATTAATTGCTTCCCACTGTTTTATATAAGCAATGGATACCAATTCCCACCCATCTTCCTTCTTTATATTATAGCTTTTCGTAGTACATTTAAGATCCAAATAAATATTTTGGCACTGGAGGTTCATGAAGAAATGAAGGTGGATCAGATTCATCTTCTTTGTCCTGGGAAAATGAAAATCTGTTCCAAATGTTCTATTTCAAGATCCTAGCTTCAGCTGAAGCCAGTGTACAATAGGACACAAGATGTGGCTATAAAGAAAATATTTGTTTGTGTCTGCATACACATGTAAGGGAACTAGACACAAGAACAGTTTTACCCCAAAAGCCATCACTCTGCTAAACAAATAATTCCCACAACACTGTTCAACTATTTACAAAGTCTGTACTACTATTACTGTTAATCTTCTCACCACTTCTTCTCACCCTTCCCCTCACACTTGACTGTTTCCTAGTATGATTTGATTGTTGGTTGTACCCTATGACTATCATTAAGTGTTGTATGTTATGATTCTTGATTCTTAATGAATGTACCTTTTCTTTATGTATACTGAGAGTATTTGCACCAAGACAAATTCCTTGTGTTTCCAATCACACTTGGCCAATAAAGTCTTCTATTCAATTCTTCCGTTTTCCAGCTCCAAATCATATGTACTGAGTGTCCTAAATCAGGGGTCTCCAACCTTGTCAACTTTAAGACTTGTAGCCTTCAACTCCCAGCAAAGTTGGCTGAGGAATTCTGGCCATTGAAGTCCACAAGTCTTAAAGTTGACAAGGTGGGAGACCCCTTCCCTAAACTATGCTTTGAAACAGAGTAACAGCCAACTAGCAATATTGACTTTATCTTTCCTGCAAAAAAGAGTTCTAAATCACAAATCCAACTTCTGTAGTAGCTATCATACAGAAAGTAGGGATATAGAGAAAATAGAGAAATAGAGAAAAGTTCTCAAGTCTTTTTTGTCAACCAGTTTAGAGGGTTTTTTAATTCATAACATTGTAAAATATAAACACTTTTGAATTTTCTGGGTGCTATGTTGTATAGCTGTAAAATGACATACCATTGTGTTTGTGTTACAGATAAAACAAACAAATAAGATAAAGCAAACGGATCTTCTGATTTCCCAGTCCCTCCTTTGGGTATAACTCTGATGAAAGCTTTTATGGAAAGTCGTAAAAACACGAATTACCTTTTATGATTTCAGTTCTTTCATTTAACTATTCATGCCTTCCTGCCTGCCTTTTGAAGTCAGTGTGCCTAAGGTTATTGTGAAGTGCATAGCTATCTTAAATTCCTCTTAGAGTTAATCCAGGGCTTCAGATAAACTTAGTTGGCAATGCCGCCTGGCTAGCAGAATGTTGAACTTTGATTCCCCTTCTTCCTTGACAAATTTGTGCAATGTAGCAGTGGTGGGATTCAAATTTTTTTTTACTACTGGTTCTGTGGGCGTGGCTTGGTGTACGTGGCAGGGGAAGGATACTGTGCAATCTCCAGTCAGAGGTAGTATTTGCCGGTTCTAAAATTTCCGCTACTGGTTCTCCAGAATTGGTCAGAACCTGCTGAATGCCACCTCTGCAACGTAGACAGGTCCATGGATTGGTCCTACTCTGTCTTTGTTGGTCTTTTTTCACAAGAACAATATTTAGCTATCCTTGGTCAACATCACTACTGAATTATGCTACAAACTGCCAACTTCTGATCTGGTTTGTCAGGCATCTTTGCTGTATCTCTGTCTCTATCACCAATCATAGTTCCTTCCTGTCAGCTCCTTAATCCACTTCAATTTCCTTGCATATGAAACTGTGTGCTTGGACACCTTATTTGTTCTCTTCTAGTTTTTTCCCCAGGCTAAATGTATCACCTCCAAATATATCTTGATATGTCTGGGAGATTATGTGAAAGGATGGTAGTGGCAGTGTTTGCTATATTTCAACAAATACAGAATTGTTTGGTTCATATAAAGTGTGCTGCAATAATTTAAAATAAGCATTACAAAAATTCCTTCCTTCCTTTCTTCCTCCCTCCCCATCTTTTATTACTTTTGAATGAAGTACAGCCCAAGTTCACAAGTGCACTGATCTCTCTTAAAAGTCATTATTAAAATTTTATTTGAGGGATGAGGAGAGTAAATATACACATTTGAATGCTTAAATATGAAGGCTATGTAGCTCTCTTTTGTATTTTTACATTTGCAGGCAAAAGTAGTATTTGGGGACAGTGCTATTAATATTTATTTAGACATTTCTAGGCCAAGTCTAGTAGTAGAAAACTGCCATTGCAGGTTTTGCTGCATGCAGATCCTTCATTTTTTTTTACAAATTCTTCAATTTCCAATCAAATACTAGGTTATTTTTTTTAAAAAAATGAATACATTTTAATTACTATTTTAATTCTGAAATTGGCCCAGATAGCACCTACTATTGTGTCCTTATAAACTGAATAATTAACAGTAAAAATTTAAGTTTGTATTTTATGCTCAGGTCTATCTTTCCAAGTAAAATGAGATTTGCCCTGCAAAATCCATATGTTCATTCTCATGTTATTTTAATATGGTGCCTTGATGATTTCCTTCAGCCTAATTTTGCTTTCCTCTTAGCAATGGGCTTGACTGTGGTTTGGCCTAATGCATCTACAGTCTATGGTCCTTGTCATTACAGTCTACAAGCCTTAGTTCTCTTATTCTGAAAATCTAAGCCTTTTTTGGCCAACTTTTCTCATGAGTTCTGTTTCTGCAATCGTTAGTTTCTCTCCATTTGGTTTACAAACACTCCTGGCTGATGTCTTCTTTCTGTATAATCACTTTCTACTTGAGGAAGGATTGTTTGTAATTTACAGTTAAGCTAGCATACTGTCGTTTTACGCTGTCAAAAAGCATCTGTTACCATTGCTGTCTCTTCTCATGTACAAAATTAAAATAACCCAAACCAACAACATTAGTGGCCAGTGTTAGCCAGCCTACTTAAAAGCTAATTAAAAACTTCAGGGAAAGAGATCTAAACAGCTATGTAGGTTTACAGAACTGTACTTATGGGTAAACTTAACTTTTTGGTCTAATTTTTAATATATAACTGCTAATTGGGTACCCTTGGAATATAGAAGCCAGTATAAAATATGCTCACATGCTAAAACTCACACTGTTCAAAATTTTATACTGCCAGTCACAATTTAAAAATGCCTGCAAAAGATGTACGTAGAAGGAAGGTATCCTCAAAGGTCTTTTATTGTTGGAAAAGTACTAAAACAATATTCATTTTTATTTTTTCGATTTTTTTTCAGTTCCGACTTTATTACTTTATAAGTTAACTCACGGTAGTGAAGATGCATAATATTTCTTCATCCTCCTATTTTTCCCAAAACACCGTGAGGTAGGTTGGTCTAAGAGAGAGTGATTAACCCAAGATCTTACACCTGGAAAAGCATGCACACAGACACATGAGAACATTCACAAAGTTGTGGAATGATTGTTAGGGAAAGCAGGGTGGAGCGAGGGCTTAATTCACAACTGAAGTGGAAATGAATTAAATCGTTACAGAAGAGAGAAACCATGACACACACAACAATTAATCTATGTTAGTCTCTAATTTTCTTTTAAATGAAAAAAAAAATCCAAAAAGAAAAAGATAACTTCTGTGGCATGTATTTCAAGCTAACCTCAAACATGCATTAACTGAATCCACACTGCTTTTGACATATTACAAAAAAAGATAATTAATATTTTATTGAACACTACCTATAATTTAGTCCTGGGTCCCAAGCAGGGATGTGCAGATTCCTTTATTTTTGCTTCCCCCCACCCCTTCTCACTTGGTATTTCCGGCTTTTTCCTGTTAGACGTTCAGGCATGTAGAATGTTTATTCTGGAAGGTGTTGCTTGGCAGTGCTGTTGAAATCCTTTTGCTGGTTTTGTTTGTTTTTACATTTCTATATGTTTAAATTGTATGTTAAAACCTCACTTATTAGAAGGTATACCGTTCAAAAATGCCTCCCCTATCTTTCTGTCTCATTTTAACATTCACAAATAGCAAGTTCCAGACTAAAAAGCATTTGTTTGAGCCCCCTGGGAATATATCCAAGTAGACACATATGGGTGCCGTTTTGGTTTCTGCAATTTTTATTTATGTCTATTTCTATTTTTAAATTGCTCATAAGAATCACACAGGCATCTGTTGTAAGTATACCTGCTTTTTATTATTTGTACAATATGTTAAATGTGAGAAGGGTTCTATTTTCAATGAGATTAACGTCACAGATACTTACAATTTAATTTCATGTTTTGGCTGAGAAGCAAAACTCTAAGAAATTCAGTGGGACTTACACTCAAGTGAAAGAACATAGAACTGAAGCTTTAGACCAGGTGTGTGAAACTCACATTGTCACAACATCGTCACATGACATATTATGACTTCTCCCCCTTTGCTAAACCAGATGTGGGCATGGCCAGTGTGTGATGCATCTGGCTGCGGACCGCGAGTTTGACACCCCTGTTTTAGACATTTTCATTGCAGTGAATGCTGGTCAGATCCAATGAATTGTTTGCAAACGTGAATTGCTGTAGATCTAATACACTAAAGTAGTGAGCAGTTTTGATACATAACTTCACGATTATTTATTATCACTGGAAAAGGGTTTTCTAGAAGGGAGAGTTACAAAGACAGTAAGTAGTGTAAGTGCTGCTCTGTTCTGCTCTGCTAGTAGATACCATCACCTACAATATTCCTTTGAATCCTGCCTGGAATAGCCTGTGGGGTCATTTTGCAGAAGGTGATTCTGCATCATCTATTCAAGGTAAGGAAGGTCAAGAAACAGGAATTCCAGCAATGCTCTTGAACGTCATAGGTTAGAATAACAGAATCTTGAAAGCTTGTCATAGTTTCTCTCTGCCCTATTTTATACCAAACTAAATCCAAGTAGAGTTATTTTGAGTTTCTTTCTCCTGCTTCCCTCTTTCTCAGGACTGAATCTAGGTAGTCCTCCACTTATGATCACAACTGAGTGCAAAATTTCTGTTCCTAAGCGAGGCAATTGTTAAGTGAGTTTTGCCCCAAGGATCTTGCCTTCATTGCTTACCTTTCTCCCTAATTATTTTTTAACACAGGCACAGATATGGAGATAATATTGTTCATTCCCCAAGGCATCTACTACATTCGGATAGAAGACTTCTGCCTCCCTACATTGACTAACTTGGAGATGTAAAAAGTGTGTTGTTCTGCTTTTATGTGAAGTCCCTTAGACACAGAGTACCTTGGCCAGGGAAGGGAAGCTAAGGTTGGGTCTAATTCCTGCTTCATATGGAGGATGGAGAATGCTCCTGGGCTGACAATTAATATGGTTTGGCAATGATATTTTCATCCATGTAGCAAAAGTTACTCTCTTTTTAATTCCAAAACATTTTCAAAATTATTTTGTGCATTGGGATTTTTCATAACGAGAAGCAGTGTATAAATACAATGAATAAATTGGATTTTTAATGAACTTATACTTGAGTTCATTAAGAATACTTAGATACCATCTGGACCTAGTGATTTGTTTGTTTCCAATCTGTGAATAAGGCCTAGAATGTAATATCTTCTCCACATTAGTATTTGCCTCTGTTCGTCAGATTTTCTTTCTGAAAATGCCGGTCTGTATTTTCCCTGCCTGCACCTTCCATAGTGAAAACAGGCACAAAGGATATATTCAGTCTCCCTGCAATCACCTTGTCTCCTTTAATACTCCTTTTTTATTCAATAATCTCAACATCTCCTTAACCAATTTCTTGCTCCTGATTTATTTTTAGGCTTTTAATTGTGGGTATTCATGTTATTAACGATATGCATTAGGACTGTACTTCATCTTGGCACAAACTGTAACTCTGATATAAAATGCAGCTTTTGCGGATGGTTTATAGAAAATGCAGCTTTTGGGGGTGATTCTGAGAAGAGGCTGGAAAGGCTTTTCTCATTTTTTTTTCTGCTTCAGATCATCTCTGGAGTTCCCCTCAATTATGTCCCCGAGTAGCTCAGAAAGGGATTTGTAGTCCTTTTTTATTCTTCCTTATGTAATGCCTTGATTGAAGGTAGGGGGTGCAGGCAGGAACTGTACTGGATTCTGGGATTAGCAGATCTGTCTTCAAACCTAATTGTCCTTGTAATGTGTCATTCAGACTCATGCCTTTTTAGCTACATTGTAAGGTTGTAATTGGGGGGACAGAGACTGATGAATATTCACTGTCACTGCAGTCATACTATTTTGACATCAGACATCTCTTGTGTGTATGTGTATGGCACTCTGTTGCAAGCATTCAACTGATTCCTTTTCCTCATTCTCATTCCAATGCTGACTCGATCCTTATCATCTCCCTCCCTCCCTCTTCTATCTATCTATCTATCTATCTATCTATCTATCTATCTATCTATCTATCTATCTATCCATCCACCCATCTATCTATCTATCTATCTATCTATCTATCTATCTATCTATCTATCTATCTATCTATCCATCCATCCATCCTTCCATCTCTCTCACTCTCTCTCTCTCTCTCTCTCTCTCTCTCTCTCTCTCTCTCTCTATATATATATATATATATATATATATATATATATCTCCATCCATCCATCCATCCATCCATCCATCTCTATCTATCCATCTATCTATCTATCTATCTATCTATCTATCTATCTATCTATCTATCTATCTCTATCTATCCATCCATCATCTATCTATCTATCTATCTATCTATCTATCTATCTATCTATCTATCTATCTATTTATCTATCTATCTATCTATCCATCCATCCATCCATCCATCCATCCATCCATCCATCTATCTTCTATCTATTTTCTATCTATCATCTATCTATCTACCTATCCAACTTTTCATTCCTCTCCTTTTCCCTCTCATGTTTTCCCAACTTAATTTTTTTCCACCAAATCACATTAGTCACCAATATCTTTAATAAGAGAGGGTGGAGGAAGAGGAAAAGGAGGGGAGATTGAGGAGTGCATATTAGGATAATATGAAGACTGGCTAATTCATTTTCATTTTATTGGTCAGTAATCTTGACTTAGTACAGGGGTCTGATTCAAAGGAGCTTTGAATGAATCACTTTTCAAACTGATTTTCAAAGATTATTTGATTATTCAGTCTCTACTATTTCCACATTATGCCAAATAATGAAGCACCTATAGTTATTATGATTTATCTTGAATATTGCTAATTGAATCTTAAACTGATTTGAACAGAATGCTGGGTAATTTGTCCATACATGATAAGGGGGAATATGTTACCCAAAACATTAATGGTAGAAAAATGTGGCTAGAGATAATTCCCACCCCCCAACTACAAGGTTCCCTTTTCACTCTGGTATCATCCATTAAAATTAAATACAAGAATATTCAAAGCAAATAAAAGATATACTGCACTGTTTAGTGCAGTGGTCGCCAACCAGTGGGCCGGGGACCACTGGTGGTCCGTGAGAAAATTTTGGTGATCCGCAGAGAAATGTCACCCCCAAAGCACCCCCAAAGCAATTAATCCAGGCTGTGTGGGAACACAAGGCTGTGCCGCCCACATGGCCCGTGGGAACACAATCCTTGCATCAGTTGCATTGCGAACAACATGAGGTAGTGAGGGGAGGGGGAAAAGGCTGGAGGGAGGGACTTGCCCCACATACCCCACACGCCTCGCCTGGCCACCGGGCTGCTTCTTTCCACTTCTTTCTTCTTCTGCTTTTGGCTCACGCAAGGAAAGCAGCAAAAGTCTTTCTTTCTCCCAAACTCCACCAGAAATGAGTCTTTGGGACCCTGCAAGACATCCTGCTCCAAGAGGCTGTCCCAGCATGACAAGTCTCACAAAGTCTCATTTCTGGCAGAGTTTGGAGGAGAGCAAGAAAGACTTCTGCTGCTACTGCTGCTTTCCTTGCACGAAGCCAAAAGTCTCTCTTTCTCTACCCAAGAACGGAGCTGGAGAGGGTATCCTGTGATCTCAAATAAAGAATGATCGATCAGTAGGAAAATGGGGTGGGGAATTTTCCTGCAGACTTTTTTGGGGATTTTCCCAGGGTCTCCGGTATGCGGGATTTAAAATTATGAGTTTGGTGGTCCCTGAGCTCCAAAAGATTGGCGACCCCTGGTTTAGTACATAATTATTTGATGCCATTAGGTGTAATGAAGAACATCAGTTTAGCCAGTTTCAACACAGGGGATATGGTAACTTCATGCAGGGCCAATTTATCCATTGCTACCAATCTTGATGTCTAACTGCTAGATAAATAACAGAAGGGAGGGACACTGCAAAGGTCATAAGTGTGAAAACTGTCATAAGTCACTTTTTTCAGAGCTGTTTAACCGAACTGATGTAAGTCAACAACTACCTGTATTATGTTCCTTTCCATATATTCCACATCTGACTGGCCACTGTGTAATACATCTGTCTGTGTAATACAAAGTATGGATTGTTATGCCCCAATGTCCAGATCCAGAAGGGTTTTTCTTCTGGTTGTTATGCCATTTCCACATGTATTTATTTAGCAGATATATTATTGATCAAATCTGTAAGGCTTCCCCATTTCATAATGATTGTGGAAAGCATAAAAAACAAATACATATAAATGAAATTGTTCTGTACAGACATTTGCATACTCGAAATCCGGCAGCCCGGATTGGCTAAAGCGCACGGCCACCGGATTGGCTGAGTGCGCGGCACTGATTGGTCGTTTGGAATCGACCGCGATTGGCTGAGCCGATCGCGGGCGATTCAAAACGACCCGATTGGCCGCAGCACTCGGCAGAAAGTGCTTTTAAGCCGCGCTTCTTCCCCACCTTCCCCACTTGTGTTTTTACCCCAATAAATGAGCTGAACCAAGTCACCGACTCGCGTCCTTTGTTCGTATGAGATATACGACACTGGCGACGAGGGTGGGATTTTAAAACAAGTCCCACACCGCACGTGGCCCACGAAACCGCAACCGGCAGCATGGCCAGCGGCAACGTGCCACCCGCTCCCTTCAACCAAGCTACGGAGGATTGGGAATCGTACATAGACCGATTCCTCATGTTCCTGGAGAGTAGCAACCTCAAGGACGCGAACGGGCAGAGGAAAAGGGCCGTTTTCCTCACACACTGCGGGCCCGCAGTGTTTAAAATGGCAAAAGCCCTTGCCAAGCCGCTCGACGTAAAGGCCATGGACTGGGCTGATCTCGAACCGCTGCTGAGGAGCCACTACGCACCCGCCGTGCCCACCCTCATCCGCCGGCACGAATTCTACCGCCGCGATCAGAAGCAAGGGGAGAGCGTCAGCAACTTTGTGGCTGATCTCAGAGACCTCGGGGGCCTGTGCGGGTTCACCGATCTCGATGAAGTCCTGCGGGACCGCGTCGTCCTCGGCCTCCGGGACCCCGTTCTACAGAGCCGGATCATGGCAAAGGGCGACATCTCCCTCGCCGACGCCCTTGCCGAAGCCACCGCAGCAGAAGCGACCTGGAAATCAGCGGCCCAGTTGCGGCAAGCCAGCACCGCGGAGCGACCTGCCATGACCGAAGCGACCGCGACCCCCGAGAACCAGCCCGGATTCGACCATCGAGCAGCCACCTCCACACACCACGGCGATCTCGAATCCCCCTCCGACTCAGAAGATGACGAGGAGGACATCCACCGGCTGCAGACGGGACGCGACCGGCGCGAGCCACGGAACCGAAAATCAAAGTTCCAGTGCGCCGGCTGCGGCGGCGAACACCCGCGGTCGGAATGCCGGTTCTTTGATGCAATATGCCGGCATTGCGACAAGCGAGGCCACATCGCCAAGGTCTGCCATTTCAAACGGAACCACAGCCCCCGCCACCGAGATGGCAGCCCACGGAGACGCGACAATGCCAGACGCGACAACACCCCCCCGAGGAACCGCGATCGGGATAGCGAGAGCCGTTGGAGCCGGGAAGCGAGGAGCCGCCGTTTCAACGAGAACCGCCAGCGCGAGGAAACGCACCAGACGGTCATCGTCGGCCATTCCTCCAACTGGGATGGCCGGAAGGTCCACGTAGAGGTCGCCATCGAAGACCGCCCCTGCAAGATGGAAGTCGACTCCGGATCTTACCTATCCATGGTCGCGTGGCGGGAAATTAAGCGGCTAGTACCCTCCATGAAACGGCGCGAGCTGGAGAGCCAGAAGCTCATCCTCAAAGACTACCAGGGGAATCGCATCCCCGTGGTAGGGACCGGGCACTTCAAGGTCACATTTAAAGGGCGCACCGAAATACTTCCCCTAACCATCGTCGAACGAGACCGCCCCAGCCTCCTGGGACTTCAATGGTTCGCGCCGTTGGGACTAGAAGTGACCGGCACCAACCACGTCGCCGAGGCGGACTGGGAGGAGCAGCTCGTGCGCGAGTTCCAAGAGGTCTTCGAGGGCAACCTAGGCAAGTACCGGGGGCCCCCAATATCGTTCAGCCTTGACCCCACCATTGCCCCTATCCACCTCAAACCCCGGCGAGTGCCTTTTGCCCTCTGCCCCAAAATCGATGAGCAATTAAATAAGCTCATCGAGCAGGGAGTCCTCGAGCCAACGGACCATGCCCGATGGGAGACCCCCTATAGTCACCCCGATAAAGCCAGATGGGTCGGTGAGAATCTGCGGGGACTATAAGGCCACCCTGAACCGTGCGCTACAACAAAGCGCCTACCCCGTCCCAGTAGTGCAACACCTTCTACACTCACTGGGGGGGGGGCAGGGTTTTCGCCAAACTCGACCTGGCCCAAGCCTATCAGCAACTGCCGGTCGACGAGGCAACCGCAGAAGCGCAGACTATAGTCACACACCGAGGGGCATTCCGCTGCAAGAGGCTCCAATTCGGAGTCAGCGTAGCCCCGGGGGTATTTCAAAGCCTAATGGAGAGGCTCCTCCGGGGCATAAAAGGGGTAGTGCCCTATTTTGACGACGTGTTGGTAGCTGGAGCCGACCAGAAACAATTGGAGGGCCGCCTAAGGGAAGTACTGCAAAGATTCCAAAGTGCAGGACTAAAAGTTAAGAGGGAGAAATGCCAACTGCGCACGGCACGGGTCGAATTCCTGGGGTACCTACTAGATCAGCACGGAATCCACCCCACCGAGGGCAAAATAAAAGCCGTCAAAGAAGCCCCGAAACCCAGATTAATTTCTACAATGTTTTCCTGCCCCAAAAGGCGACCGTGGCGGAACCGTTGCATAGGCTGCTCGACAAGGCAGCCACCTGGACGTGGGGGAGACGAGAAGAGGACGCTTTCAACAAAACCAAGGACCTTCTCACATCGGACGCTGTCCTCATCCAGTACAGCGAGACACTCCCCATCACGGTAACGTGTGACGCATCACCCTTCGGCGTAGGAGCCGTCCTTAGCCACACCCTCGCCGACAGAAAAGAAGCACCCATCGCCTTTTTCTCAAGGACCCTTTCAAAACCCGAAAGAAACTACAGCCAATTGGACAAAGAGGCTCTAGCAATCGTTGCAGCCGTAAAGAAATTCCACGAATACCTTTACGGCAGGACTTTCTCCATAATCACGGACCACAAACCGCTGCTGGGAATACTGGCGGGAGACCGGGCCACCCCAATCATCCTCTCCCCAAGGATGACAAGGTGGTCCGAATTTCTCGCCGCCTACAATTACCGGCTAATCCACCGCCCCGGTAAGTCAATCCCGCACGCGGATGCCCTCAGCCGCACACCATTGCCCACCCTGGACGCTGACCCAGCACCCACCACATCCACCCTGAGCATCGAGACCTTACCCAACCTAACCCTGACCGCGTCAGACATTGCCCTAGCAACCAATAAAGACAAACGCCTGGCGCAGGTCCTAAGATGGGTGGAAAAAGGGTGGCCGGAGAAGGACGTGGACAACGAGTTCAAAGCTTACCGGAGCCGACAAACAGAGCTATCAACGCAAAAAGGCTGTCTACTGTGGGGGGACAGAGTCATAGTTCCAGAAAAATTGCAAAAAGAAGACCTGAGCATGCTGCACGAAGGGCACCCCGGCATCGTTAGGACAAAAGCCCTGGCCAGAAGTCACGCCTGGTGGCCAGGGATGGACAAGGAGATCGAAGCCTGGGTGGCCTCCTGCAAGCAGTGCCAGGAATCAAGACCAAACCCCCCCGCCGCCCCGATCCTGGAATGGGAAACCCCTCGGGGGCCATGGTCCCGAATCCATGTAGATTTCGCGGGACCAACCAGAGGACACACCTTCCTGGTAACCGTAGATGCTTACTCCAACTGGCTGGAGGTAAGCAACATGAAGACGCCGTCATCAGAGAACTCAGTAAGCTCTTCGCAACCCACGGCCTTCCCGATGTCATCGTGTCAGACAACGGCCCCCAGTTCACCGCGCTACCCTTCGAGAAATTCTTGGCAGAACGAGGGATCCGACACGCATTAACGGCACCGGCGCACCCGGCGGCGAACGGAAGGGCGGAGAAAATGGTCCAATTCACAAAAAAGACCATCCAAAAGATCGAAACCGGGGACATACAAGACAAAATAAACCGGATGCTACTAATTCAGCACATAACCCCGAGCACTACGACGAACAAGAGCCCAGCGGAGCTACTAATGGGGAGGAAACTGCGATCACCGCTCGACCGCCTGCACCCCACATACAACCCGGAAAGACCCCCTGACTCCACCAGCAAACGCAGAACATTCGCACCGGGAGACAGGGTCTACAAAAACCTTACCGGGACCCCCTCTGGATACCGGCAACGATCACCCAAGCAACAGGCCCACACTGCACGCCTTCAAACTACCGACGGACGAGCGTGGAAACGCCACATCGACCAATTGAGATCAAGAACCACCGCGGGAAATACAACCGACACGCAAACACCAGACACTGAAAGGAACCGGCAAAACACCAACCAAGAGAGGAGGGAAGGCCCCAAAGAACAAAAAGAACAAACCCACCCAAAAAGAAACCAGCAGTACTCACCACCTGAAGAACCGGAGAGCGACCCACTCGAAGCCTCACCTGGAAGGAGCAGCCGAGCCAGCTCAACCGGCCCCGGAAGCCCGAGCGGGAGCAGCCAAGCCAGCTCAACCAGCCCGGAAAAGCCGAGCGGGAGCAGCGAAGCCAGCAGCTCGACCAACCCGGGAGACCAGGAGGGAGCCGCGGCGAGAGGCCTGACTCACCCTTTCAGGCGGTTCCATCAACGAGGCGGAGAGCAACAGGAGTCCCACCCGAACCGGCCGACAGCCAGGAGACAACTGACCAGCGCAAGTCCAGTCGGAAAATACGGAGCCCGCCTACTTACGGGACTACGTCACGTAGGACCAAACCAAGGGGAGGGTGTTCTGTACAGACATTTGCATACTCGAAATCCGGCAGCCCGGATTGGCTAAAGCGCACGGCCACCGGATTGGCTGAGTGCGCGGCACTGATTGGTCGTTTGGAATCGCCCGCGATCGGCTGAGCCGATCGCGGGCGATTCAAAACGACCCGATTGGCCGCAGCACTCGGCAGAAAGTGCTTTTAAGCCGCGCTTCTTCCCCACCTTCCCCACTTGTGTTTTTACCCCAATAAATGAGCTGAACCAAGTCACCGACTCGCGTCCTTTGTTTGTATGAGATATACAACAGAAATGTGTTAGAATTCTTGACTATTCTTTTCCAATAACTTCAGCAATGCTTATATAGCTCATTAAATCAAGGGTGGATTCATTCCAGGTTGGTTTCTCCCTGGTTGATCCTATGATTAACTGTAAACATTCTGCATCCATTTATTACTGGGACTTGATCAAACAAAAAATACTCTAAAGTTTTTCTAAACATCTCTGGAATGCACTTGCTGCAAAGCTGAGGAGCTTAGCAGATTTATTAGCTTTTTAAAATGGCTCTTGACGCATCTTTTTGAGCAGGCTTCTTTATTATTATTCCGCTTGCTTTACTTGCTTTCATTAGTTTGAATTCCTATTTTATTATTTTCTAATATTTTAAGTTTGTTTTAGGGGAAACTGCTGAAAAATTCCAGCAGTTGATAATATACCAAGTTAAATGAAATAAAACAAATAATCACATAAGCAATCAAATTTTCAGCTTCTGTGACTAAATATTTATTAGAATTGACTTATTTCAAAGTGTTGATCGAGTATTGATTGTGACCTGTTGCATTTTCTACTCTGAATTCCACCTTGCGCTGCGTCTAAGCATTTGACGTGTGAAAATGAAAATCTTTATATCCCATAATAAGAGATTGGGCAGGCAATGAGCAAATATATATTGGAAATAGATGAAGGAAGATAAGCTAAAAAAAAAAACCTTTGAAGAAATTTGGTATTTGTAAAGGTCTGGCTTTCAGTAATCCCATGAGAAATATGACTGAAGAAGGAAAGAAATATAAATACATATCAACTCAGGAAAGCATTTGAGCATTGCTGAGACTGGAGCAAGAACATAAGCTTTTTTTTAAAAAAATTATTGGTTATATTACAAAATTAAGAAGTTTTACAGTTACTGTGCTTTTTCTGCACCCCGCTTTGCAATTTGTGAATTATTTTAATGAACAATAATCCTGAATAAATAAATTATTCTTTTGCCTGTTATTAAAATTTATACTCAATTTATAGGCCTACAGACACTGTAACTTATTAAGTTTACTGAAAAGCACTAAGAGTACCAGAGTACCAGAGCAGAGTAAAGATGGATAATATGATGAGATTTTAAAAAAACACAGGAAGTAAAGAAAAAAATATAGAGCAGCTTAATAGGAACTGAATTGGGAGCCAGTTTGGTTTAGTGGTTAAGGCACTAGTCTAGAAACTAGGGGAATGTGAGCAATAGTCCCACATTAGGCACACAGCCATCTGGATGACTTGGGCCAGTCACTTTCTCTCAGCCCCAGTAAGGAAGCAATGGCCCTTCTGAAAAATGTTGAAAAGAAAATTGCTGGGATTTGTCCAGGTAGTCACCAGGAATTAACACTGACTTGAAGGCACAATAGATATAAAAAAGAGATTAACAAAAGTAGAGTATGGTTAAGATCATCCATTACCTAATGACTATGTAAATTGTTTCCATTATATTACATTTCAAAAAAAAAATATGACAATCAATTTTTTGGCTGATATTAACAAAAAAGGGCGGCCTTTATTGAATATCCTGTAGATGTGAAAGACCTAAAAATAAAGAAGACATTATAATGGACATTCTATGTTGATTGTTAATGTTGTTTGTCTGATATCTTCTTTTTTTATTCTGTATATTAACTTTGGAGACAAAAATTTAAAAAAATTTTTTTTAAAGAAGACATAATGGTGGGTAAGATGGGTTGGGGGAATTACATCTGAGTTTGGACCTCCCAAACATACATACACACCAGAGGCGGTATTCAGCAGATTCTGACCAGTTCTGGAGAACCGGGAACGGAAATTTTGAGTAGTTCGGAGAACCGGCAAATACCATCTCTGACTGGCCCTGACCCAATCTATTCTCTGCCTCCTGAGTCCCAGCTGATTGGCTGGGTGTTCTTTTGTTGCCCTGCACAGGAGAATGGAACTGGAAAGCAGGTTAGTGGGATGGGAGGGAATGGGATTTTGCAGTAACCTTCCCCTGCCGTGCCCACCAAGCCATGCCCACAGAACCGGTAGTAAATTTTGTTGAATCCCATTACTGATACACACCTTTGGATGTGGAGTTGATTTTCTTATCATATATGACATTTATCACAAAAATACTTTTGTTTTGTTTTCCATAAATATTTTGTGAATCTGTTAGAAGGATAAATTTACCAGGGTACCATTAAAAATGGCAAATTGGACTATGAGGCAATAATTGATGATAGTGTCTATGCCAGATTTGTTTTGATAAATAAAAACTAAATCAGTTAAGATGAAGCAGGAAGAGGAGGAACATTAATGTATAAATATTTTGTAATCAGTATGTTGTGGCTTGCCGTTAATTGTCGTTTGGCCTTGTCTCATCTTCAGTGTTTCCACATATAGAATGAACAGGCTTTTTGTAATGTTTGCTAGTTGCTATATAGCTTAATAATATGCTATATCATCCACTGATCCTCCAATTTAGAGGCCATGATAAAATAGCAAAATTCTTTGTTGACAAAACTGAGCTTCAAAGTCTCCTAAAGTGAAGGGACAACATGCTGTTTCTGCTAAATAGAAACTGATTTGGATCAATCTTACACACTGAGAATGACACACACAAAAATAAGCTATCTCTGTGACCATGAACTATGTGTTCTGCAATGCAACATACATAAGTTGCAACAGTTCTTTTTAGTGGTTTAACTAAAAAAATAGATTTCTGAAGAAATGCAATACAGTACCAAATAATATACATAGCCATGAATTAAAATAATCCATTTTGAAATCTCAGGTATATTGTAGCTGGAGATCCATTTGTATTTCTCAATGTACTAGACATATTCTGTAAACCCAAAGTATTTCTGCGCTTATTATGGTTGGAAGAAGCGCATCATCTATTGGTAAGGTTACATTTTGGGGTTCGGGGACAGAGCCACTTTTCCTTTTAAAATATATAAGCCTGGCTTTCTGTAGACTCTGCATCTTTCCTGCTTTGAAAGAGTGGAAATAGCACCATGGATTAGTCAGAGGAGGCTGTTAAGGATTTCATCAATAGCAATAGCACTTAGATTTACACATTACTTCATAAAGCTTTACAACACTCTCTGAGTTGGTTACAAATGTCAGCATATTGGCCCCCAACAATCTAGGCCCTCATTTTACTGACCTCGGGTGGATGAAAGGCTGAGTCAACCTTGATTCGATCAGGATCGAGCTCCAGGCTTTGGGCAGAGTTTGCTTGCATTCTAACTACGGTGCTACCACAGCTCCTGGTTTCTCAAACCACTTTAAAAAGGATTATAAATATTTTGATAGCTACACATTTTTAAGTTGTTCCAATCCTATCAAAACGCCAACCTGATTCTTAGCTACTTTAAAAAAATTTTTTTTCTCCATGTTGAGACACTTTTGCATTAACTTGGAAGATGTTCAGTCCAGACTTAAGATCCCCTTCTCCTTCCATTGCATAATTCCCTACTGCTATCTATGACTCCTAATTTTCTCTCTTCTAAGAAAAGTGGCAATACCCATCCACTCACCAAATGAGTTGCATCCTATTGTATGATCCTTTATTGCTACACTTGTTAAGTGAACCATTGCAATTGTTAAGTGAATCATTACAGTACAGTCATTAAGCGAATATGGCTTCTCCGTTCGACTTTGCTTGTTGGAAGCTGGCTGGGAAAGTTACAAGTGGTAATCACATGACTCCGGGCCAGTGCAACTGTTATAAATACATGCCAGTTGCCAAGCATCCAAATTTTGATCATATAACTGTGGGAAAACTGCAACCGTCATAAGGGTGAAAATCGAATGCAAGTAACTTTTTCCAATGTTGTTGTGACTTCAAATGGTCACTAAGCGAATGATTATAAGCTTAGATTGGACTACCTGTAATTTCAGGTGCATAAGACCAGGTCCACAGGTCAAGGTTTAATCAACCTCATTCAATCAACCTTACCTTATTGGTAAAAGCCGATACACAGAAATCTCAACTAATGGTCGGCACCTGGTTAGAGTTTGATAAGAGTCCATGGCACTCAACTGGGGTTAGTTTGCTTGTGGCCATGTAGTAATTCTAAGCTATTCCTTTTTTCACTCTGCCTTAGGTTCTGTCATTCTTTCTCCTATATATAACAGTGTTCTGTTAGAAGTGTATTTCAGAAGTAGAACATGACTGAAGGACTTGCTTTGAAGATGAGCAGAGAATTAAAAAAGAGCCATCTCTTAGCCATGGTAGCGCAGTGGTTAGAGTGCAGCACTGCAGGCTACTTCTGCTGCCTGCTGCCTGCCTGCAGTTTGGCAGTTCAAATCTCACGAGGCTCAAGATTGATTCAGCCTTCCAGCCTTCTGAGATCACTAAAATGAGGACCCAGATTGTTGGGGGCAATATGTTGATTCTTAAACCACTCAGAGAGGGTTGTAAAAGCACCGTGAAGAGGTATATAAGTCTAAGTGCTATTGCTTTCTCCATTTTGCCTCCCAGAAACCAATTGCCTTCCATTTCATGCTGATTCTGGTTATTGTTTTCCTGTGCACACTTCTTAAGTTATCCACTCCTTCTGCATTCAGACATATGGTTCTCTTGATGTGCCCGATTGTCACTTAAGCATAACAAAGTGATAGAAGCACATTTTTTTTACTCACGGCAATTTGTTAAACATTCCATTAATTCCCATGCATGCTTTAGTTCATCCTATACTGCAAATTGCATTCAGTAACCAATTGTTGTGCAAAATGTTTAGTAATTCACATTATCATACCACTTTCTCTAAATCAACAAACGTGCAATAACCTTTCTTTCTCCGCTCATACATGTCCCAACACCTGCTGAAGAACAAAAATCTGTGCTGGAAAATAATTACATATTGTACTGCCAAAATGCTGCTCATTGTTACCTTTCATATCCTTTCAATCAGGAGTTTGCCAAATACCATCCCAGGCACACTTAATAAACTAATTCCCCTGCAGTTCTTAATTCACTCTTGCTATCTTTCCTTTGTTCTAGGAAACAATAATGGCATTTTTCCAATCCTAGGGAATGAACTCTTTCTCTCTTTCTCTCTCTCCATTAGATGCCTATACTGTATCTCTTTCATCATTTTTTTCAGTCATCGTTCTCTTATATGTATTGTTCCTCAAAATAGCCTGTTTCTTTTCAAAATTTTACTAACACAGATACCTACTATTATTATAACTCCATATGCTTCTTCAGTTTTTTTGTAACATAATTATTTTTGTTCAAAGCAAAACATATTCTCTTTCAGGACATCCACTTTCCATTCATCCTGTTTAACTTGTCTTCCAGTTTGTTTTCATAAACAATTTTTCCCAACACTCACTCCATTTTCTGTTACTTTTTAAAAACCATTTCCCCCAAGATCCACTCTTGATGTTTACCATACAAATCATGGACTGTCCTACATTCAGAACATTTAATCATGCTTGAATCCTTTACTGAATCTCTCGATCTTTCATGGCAAACAATCAGATCAAACATGCTTTTCAGATTGTCCCTTTTTATGTATGTTTCACGCTTAAACCATGCTCTTGAAAGAAACAGACTTTTTTCCCCAAGCCGATACTATCCTCCCCAAATAATGTTTTTTAATTTATTCTTAGATCCCAACCAATTTTTCTGTATTTTATTTTCTTGTTTCCATCCATTCGTTTACTATTGGTACAATACCAATAGTAATACTACTATTACTACTTGGTATTATACCAAGTGTCTCCCACAGCCATGTCCACAGAGCCAGTAGGGGAAAATTTTGAATTTCACCCCTGTCCCAGTGGTTTAAAAACTCCAGAGGTAATTCATGTTCTTTATTAATTAATTACAAGTTTTCTCAGCCATCAACTTTCTGTGCTGGACAAACCTACAGTTTGATTTCTTTTCATCTACTGTGTTCACCAATGTTTTCAATTATTTTTTTTTCTTCTCCAGCCTTTTCCCTTACTTTCTTTTTATTTTGAATAGCTCTACAGTCAGGGAAGAGTGTAATCACTACTTTCCAAGGTTAATTTAGAAAGCCACTTCAAATGCATAACATTAGGTCATTGAAGCCCTTCAAAAACAATTTGAAAAAAAGGATCTCAGGGTATATGAAAAGGCACACCTAACACCTATCTGCAGTTCCTTTTTTTTTTCTGTGAGCCCACAAAAGCTGCAAGAACAGCCTTACAATCCTGGGAAAATAAATGCATGGATTAAAGAATTGTAGACAGGTGCAAAATTCACAGCTTGTACACTTCACTACAGTATCTTTTGAGACCTGAATGTGAAAGTGTGTGTATAACTAGCAATGTGTGATATAATTTATCTTGCTTTTCAAATACTTCTGTAAGTCTATAATGTTTTTATTACTTCTATACGTAGTTCAATATTATTATTTCCATATTGCTGATGAAAGACTGAGAAAGGGAACAAAATTAACTTACCTAGCTATCATTTACCAAATGTAAGAGCAAGACAAAAAAAATCAACATACCACATTTGGTTTAAAATTTGGATTATTACTTTACACCAAAACTTCAAGTAATAATTTAAATAGTACCCATAATTTTGTATTAGTAATGTGATTTAAACTTTACAAATTATCTGAATAATGTGAGATGGATCTATTTAAGCATGTGGGGAATTATTCTGGCATATTTTTAGGCATCCAAACAGTTACAGTCAGACTGCAGCAGCTTTTCTGACTAACAGCCCATTTAGTGACATAAATTCTAAATGTTAATTGTGGCCCTTCCGGCCACATATAACTACAACCCAAGACAAGGCTATTTGAAGGAATGCATTTTATCATCAGAGGCATACTTGATGAGAATGTGAGAGAGGCCCTTGTCAGCAAATATTCCAGGGTCTGAAACTTTCTGTTAGAAGTATCAGGCTAATCCCTCCTTTCTACAAAAACATTTTGTTATTTGTTGAATGGCATCATTAAATTAAAACTGGGTTGAACCTTGCCCCTGGACTCTATAGGATTCTTATCCACTTAACAAAGGCCATTCAATTTCTACTTTATTCTTTTTGCAGGAAAAAAATAATTTCTGGGAAAATTCAATAGGAGTGAGCAGAGACAAAGGGACACACACAGCCTTATCTTACAGATTATCTTTCTTTGGGACCCTTTAATTCCCCCCAATTTCTCAGATGAGACAAAGAAGGTCAAATAGTTTGTGATAGCATTATTTAAAACTGTGGCTCTTACTTGCTTACTTACTTACTTACTTACTTACTTACTTACTTGTTTTATGTTTTACCTGTATTTGTTTTATGTGGTATTTCAATTGTATAGGAAATTAATTAAGCAAATAAGCATGCCTGTACTCCTATAAATGAAAAGCAAGCTATTTATTGTTACAGGACAATCATTTTTGTAACTAAATTGTACATTATTACTACTCTATAGAATTGCTGCTATAAATGAGAATGTTTCATCCATTACTCTACCAACTGGTGTGTTAAAACACTATAAAAAGGAATAATAGGCAATTCCAATATTGTGGGATGGTTATTTCATTGCTTTGACAGGAGGTTTAGTAGGCAATTTTGAGTTACACTGAAGATATGATATAAAAAAGGTTAAACCTGATTTGGACCCTATGACAGTCCCATTCACACTCCTAACAACTGCAATTAATCTTTTTAAAATGAGTGAATGGGATTTCATCAAGGGTATTGGCCCTGAAATTCAAGAGGAAGACTCCCCGTTGTTGAGCTAGGTTACCATGGTAACTGTCATTTGTCCTTTTGTGACATCCACCCAAGCTAGTTCAGCTGTCAAATGATTAGGCAGGTGATTGGTACTTTTCACTGTCATTTTGTTCACATTTGCCAACAGCTATACTTTGAAAGCAAACTAAAAAAGAAAAAGAGTGATAAGGAAAGAAAGAAAGAGGGAAAAAGAAATGTATTTTGAGATCAAAGTAATCTTTTTATAGTTTCTGCATACTAGTTCTATTGTTACGTGTGATGGTTCAACTAATTCTAGAGAATTCCCATAAGCCATTATTTTCTATTCTCAGTAATATTTTGAGTAATCCTAAATAATTTCCCAGTGTAGGGCTATGTCAGGGCTTATTCTGAGTCTAGGAAAATCCTTTATTAATAATGTGCTTCCTTTTGTGGGCAACTTTAAACATTTTGTTAGTGATGCATGAACATACTGGAAAATGCTTTTTCTTCAGCATTTTATTTCCATACAACCATGCTTTCTGAAGATTGGCTTTCTGCACACAATACACAAACCAAGATGCACAACCATTCCAATGGCCCATATATTGTTAGTGTTGCATTAATCAAATTTATAAATTTGATCAAATTTATAAATCTAACTGACAAAACTGAGTAGGAGATATACAATATAAAACATTCAATTTAATGATGGCAACAAAACCCGAGTCAAAGCCCTCACATTAAAAACACACAACAGCTACAACATATATTCATGCCAGAGTTTCCAAACTAACAGCCCAGCCCCTGAATTTATTTATTTATTTATTTTGTCAAGCGATTATATAACACGTATAAGTATAAACATAGTTATAAATACATGAAATGGATACATATAAGAAAAATAGAAAGAAACAATAGGACAGGGATGGTAGGCACGTTGGTGTGCTTATGCACGCCCCCTACAGACCTCTTAGGAAAGGAGTGAGGTCAAGAGTAGACAGTCTAAGGTTAAAGTTCTTGGGGTTTGGGGAAGAAACTACAGAGTCAAGTAGAGTATTCTAGACATCGACCACTCTGTTGCTGAAGTCGTATTTCTTGCAATCAAGTTTGGTGTGGTTAACCATGGGTCTGTATCTATTGTGTGCTCTTGTATTGTTATGGTTGAAGCGGAAGTATTCATCGACAGGTAGGACATTGCAATGTACAATTTTATGTACTATACTTAGATCGGACTGAAGGCGGCGTAGTTCTAGGTTTTCTAGGTCTAGAATTTCAAGTCTGGTGGCATAAGGTATTCTGCAACGAGCAGAGGAGTGGAGAACTCTTCTTGTGAAATATTTCTGGACTTTCTCAACTCTGTTAATATCAGATACGTAATGTGGGTTCCAGATTGTTCAAAGTTATGGCAGTACTGGATGAATGGTAGTTGCATCTAACCTCTGAAATTACAGCCATTGCTGTAATGTGGGTTACATAATGTGGGTTCCAGACTGATGAGCTGTATTCAAGTATAGGTCTAGCAAATGAGTATTGGTCTAGCAAATTGAACCTAAAAGCCTCCTGGCAGCTAGTAAATTTGGCAGTGGTGGTGTTAGATAGGTAAACTACTACCCAATAATGTCCCTACCTTTGGCCCTGCCCTCCCTTGCTCTTGCCCCTGAGTTCTGGATCAGCTGAAGTTCCTGCATGCTTTTCAAAGGCTGCCTCATGAGGAACATTGCAATAGTCCATTTGGGGAGTGACTAAGGCAAGATTAGCCATGAGCAGTGTCTCCAAGCCAGGTGTGGGCACAACTGATGTACAAGATGACTTTGTGCAGGTGGTCATAGCTGCCACCTGCCCCCCAACAGAGTTCATGAGGACCCCTCCCATTTCCTGGAGGAGATAAGGCCACTCAGAGTTCATGATGGAAAATGGCCAGATATTGATAATCCTAACATCTATAACCTCTCAGTCTTGTTCAGGGTTGAAGTGAAGTCTGTTCCTCCCCATCCAGTTCCAATCAGTGTCTAAGCACTGGGAAAGCATTTCAGTAGCATCGCTTGGATGGCCCAGGGCAGAATTGGATAACCTAATATCATCAGCTTATTTAAGCAAATTCACCCTGTGCCAAACAAATAAACAACTTTGTAGAGACGTTAAATAGGAATGAAGAAAATGCTGACCCTGTGGTATCCCACAAAGCAGATGGACCTCCCCATCACAACACTAACTTGAACTGACCATGGAGAAATAAGGAGAACCATTGAAAGACAGTGCCTTCCACTCCCAATACTTTCCAGACAACCCAATGGACACCTTGAGTGATGGCATTAAAACTACTGAGTGACCAAGAAAAGTCAGAAAAGATGCAATATCCTCAACCTGAACCCAGCAAAGATTATATACAAAACAAAGGTCAGGGTTGTATTTTGGCCTGCAACAGGCCCTGATTACCTGCTTCCACCAGAGCCCTTTGACGCTGTAAGTCTATCACCTTCTCAACAACTTTCTCTAAAAGGGAAGTTGGAGACTAGACAAAATTTGGCCAGTATAGCTGGGTCCATCAATGCCTTTGGAAGATGCAGAACTATAGTTTTGCCATCAACTTTCAAGAATCTGGAAGTGAAGTTATTAAACATCAGTTTCAAAATAAATACATTTAAGATACCCGCTCCTTTTCACTGATAGAGCACTCAGGCCACCACAGGCTCCCCCGACAAAAGTGACATTGAGATGGTCACGACCACCCTGGCTATGCCCACCCTGGCCCCTCAAGGTCAAATACTACCCTGATACGGCCCACAATAAAATCAAATTTGACACCCCTGGTGCTGGAGTTTTCAGTGATCTCTCATTATAGCCTATTTATAGGTTTTACTAAAAATCAGGCAGTGAATTTTACTAAATTCTCTTCTAGTAAAGTCCAGGACATTACTAGGAGACCACAAAGCCTGCCATTAGACATGTTAGATGAGAAGCACATTTAAGCATCCTAAATTATCCAAGGCCTTGCTTTATGATCATAGGAATAAAGTTATGCCAATAGAAGGTGATGTCCATGAAAACGTTTTAACAGCACCACGAAGAGTTATAAGATACTGCCAACTATTTCCTTCTACTCTGTAATATACTATAGCAGTATGTAAACCTTACATAGGAGTTGTAGGCCATATTCTACTTCTTGCATTGTGCTGCTTATACAGTGCCAGTTCATTGTTCCATTTAGCTCATAATTGTTTTTACACAGAGCGCTCTAAGATTTCTGATAAGAACCTTTCTTAATCCTACCTAAGGCTGTCAAGATTGCACTTGAGCCATTTTGCAAAAAAACAAAACAGAACAAAACAAAACAAAACAACAATGTGATTATTTCTAAAGTATAGCCCTTTCTTCACCTAAGAGCACATAAAAACAACTTAAGTATGCAGATAGGAACTCCGGATGAATGTCATTTTGCAAAAGCACCCTGGCCTCAAAATGCAACTAGGAAGAGATTGTGAAGGTTTATAGTTGTCTACTCCTGATATAAACATTGGAAAATAACTTCCATTCCAGCTGTAGGAGATGATGAGACAGAGCACCTCCAAGGTAAGTCAAAGATAGTGTGTTGTGTATCTGAGCATGATGGCTTCAGATCAGAGGTGGTATTCAGCAGGTCCTGACCAGTTCTGGAGAACCAGTAGCAGAAATTTTGAGTAGTTTGGAGAACCGGCAAATACCACCTGTGACTGGAGATTATACAATATCCTTCCCCTGCCACGCCCACCAAGCCACGCCCACAGGACCGGTAGTAAAAAATTTGATTCCCACCACTGCTTCAGATGTCACTCTGGTTTTCTTTCCTTGGCCCCAATTAAGCACCCAGAACTGGGTAAATAATTCTCCTTCTTTGGAGAGCAAAGAACATCTTTTCTGTGAGAGACAAGAAGTAGGGTAGGCAGAGAGAAAGGGCTTGAAGTTGGAGCACTTACCACTGGTACTTGTGAAGAATTAGTTACTACATTTCTTTTGCAGGGTTATGTTAAACAGAACAAAGAGGCACTGCCTATAAAGCAGGGCTGTCAAACTCCAGATGCATCAGGCACTGACCATGCCCACGCCCAGTTTAGTGAAGGGGAAAATAGTCACTGTTACATCAGGTGACGCCACCATGACAACATGAGTTTGACACTTCTGCTATACAGAGTTCCACTGCAAGTCCCTAAAAAAAGAAAAGTAAATGTACAGGTAGTCCTCCGTTTATAACAATCCATTTAGTGATCATTCAAAGTTAGAACAGCCCTGAAAAATGTGACTTATATGACCGTTTTTCATCCTTACAGCATCCCCATGGTCAGATGATCCAAATTCAGATGCTTGGCATCTGACTCATATTTATGACAGTTGCAATGACCTCAGGACATGAGATCGCCTTTTGCGATTTTCTGACAAGCATGGGGAAACCAGATTCGCTTAACAACTGTGTTACTAATTGAAACAACTGCAATGAAACAACTGCAACTGAGCAAGCGTGACCAGAAAGGTCATAAAATAGGGCAAAATTCACATAATAAATGTCTTGCTTACCAACAGAAATTTTGGGCTCAATTGTGGTTGTAAGTTGAGGAGTATCTGTAATGTCTCAGTGATATATAAATACTCATGGATACAAAAATATAAAACATTAGCGGAAAAGATACCATTCCATCTTCTCCTCCAACAATTCTATTGCTATTCAACACGTATTACAAATCCTTTATTTCAGAGGAGGACAACTTTAATGGAGGAAATTGGAACAGGAAGCCTCCCATGGTCCCCCTACACACACACACTAAACTCCTGCACCACCCTCCCCAAACAGCAATTTTACAATTTGGGTAAGAGGGTTATGAATGTGGATGGGAGTGGTTTGCTTTCCAGCAGTTTCAACATCTATTGCCTGGCTTTAGATCTCTCCATTCATCCAAAGTTGGGTTGGACTTGGGAGCAGCTTACCCTTCTCATTCTTACGTGTGTCAAAATGTATTCTGTTTTGATAGCATGAACTTGAAATGTTGGGGCCTCTCTTTGAACTAACACACCTACAGAACAGACAGAGAGCAAGACTAATCAGCTGCCACGCAGAACACAAGACAAGAGTCACAATCTGTTACAAAGATCAATGAGATTCCTGCTGGGATAATTTTCTTGTCTAAACCCAGTTTATCTAGTTTTGATAATAGTCTGACACCGTTTTGTGAAATGGGGACATTGTAAATTGTGATAGGGTAATTTTCTAGGGAGTAGGTGCCTTACTGGGAGAAAAACATTTGAATTATATTTAGAACAATGTTGGCAATAGTTTTGCTATGCGTTTTTCTCCTGCAATGTAGGCAGCAAACAAGGATCCCCTACTACCATTTTTGTTCTCTAAGGCTGCTTCAGATGAGGCCAGCCCCTGTTTACATACCAGCTACCCAAGCTTAAGGTCTGTCCCTTGTCTGCCTTTTAGCTCACCACAGCACCCTGAATGCTTTGGCATTCTGAGTCTAGGACCACAGTTCCTGTAGAATGACAGTCATTAAGGAAAAGAGATTGCATTAGAACAGGGGTGTCAAACTGGATTTCTGGGCTGGATTAGCATTGTAGTTCTCCAAGGGCTGGCCGGGCAGGGGAGGAGATGGGATGGATGCCTCCTGCTGCATCCTTCTGGCCAAAATGGGACACAGGGGGCCTTGCGCCCCCTCCACACCCTGTTTTCAGCCTGAACGGCCCCCTGTAGCACCTTGCCAGCCAAAACACGGCACAGGGGGCCTCGCACCCTCCCCCCAATGCCCCATTTTGGCTGCCAGAGGCACCACAGGTGGTCCTTTGCTATTTCCTGGCCAGCCATGCCGGCCAGATTTAAGCACCCCGTGGGCCTTGAGTTTGACACCCCTTCATTAGAGCATCTGCAACCATTTTTCTATAGTAACTTTAGTAACTTTTTTTTTAAAAGAGATCCTCAGAGTGTGCTGCCTGTCAAGCTAAAGCATTTCAAAGTGCTTCAGGCAGGGTCATCCATACAACCTTCCTGGATGCCAGAGCAGGTGCAGCAATAGACCAATTTTACATCACTGATTGAAATATTAAAAGGTGGCAAATGTTGTTAGAAAGCAAAACCCAATGAAATCTTCCATACTGAAATCTTGTGAGATTTGGAGGATTGATAGGATGGCTCATACATTTTGCAGATCTTGGTAGAATCTTATGAAATGTTTGACTATTTTTGGAGGGAGCAAACCATGTTATTATCTTAAGAATAGGTTCCCACCAGCTTACTCTTTTCTGCCTTCAGGTATCATTGCTTGCAATATCTGATAACTGCATCCATTTCGTTGCTTTGATCTCTTATTACTCAATTCTTTGCTTTTCCATAATATGACATCTTTATTTATTCATTATGTGATTGATTAATGGCCATGGTTCTGTTTGGTAGATCTTTCTAGAGCATGATAACTGATTTTGAAATATTTGATCTTCTGTTTTTTCATATTGCTATCAATTCAACCCATCAATTCAACCCATTACAGTTTCTCACATAATTGCCAAAACGCCAAATGGCACTATCACATCAAATGAAATGACTCTTTATGTAGTGAAGTCCTAATGGTGGGCCCTCTTCCTTGGTCTCACCTTTGACTTTGAAGCATCCATTTAAACATTCATGTAAGTAGTCACTATGGATAATGATTTTCACAAGGATAATTAATAATAATAATAAGTCTTTATTGATTAGCCCTTGGGCCATATCAAAGTGCAAAGTTCCAGCAACAATTTGTTACTAAAATTTAATAAAGGCAATTCAAAATGAAATTTGATAAAATACTATTTAAAATGGAACTTGATCAAATACAATTTAAAATGAAACCTAGACAAAATACCATTTAAGATGAAATAGTAATAAAATACAATCCAAAATAAAACTGTAATAATGTACAATAATTTAAGATATAGATAAAATATAATAACATTATATTTTGGAGTCGCCCTTGCAGTCTACCCCAATCAATCCCACATATGCTGATCTCAACTGAATCATTTTGTTTAAATACTGTGCTACTTTAAATGTTATTTTCAAGTTCTGGCCAGACATAAGGGTATCCCAATGGGTCATTCATCTGATATATAGACCAAGATACCTGTCTCTCATCCTCTTCTACAGGCAACAGTCAAATAGGATGTGAGCCAGGTCCTCTACCTCTGCCAGTCCACAAATGCAGAGACGCTCATTGTACGGTATTCCATGAAATCTCCCATATCTAACCATTGTGTCAAGCTGTTCAAATCTCGCTCTTCTGAATTTCTCCCTAAGATGTTTTGGGAGTTGTGACTTCAAGTAGCTATCTACTTGGAAAGTACATTTGTATTTATTCAACCATTTCAAGTTACCTACCTTACTAAGGATAGCTATATCAGTTTGTGCATCTATATCCTTAATTCTTTGGGCAACTCTTTTTTTAGATTGTTCTCCTGTTACACTAGAGATAGGAAGATCCCAGCTTCTTACAAAATTTGTTAGTTTAATGATCCAGGAGATTTGTGACTGTAGTTTTATTTGCTCTAGTAGGCATAATTTGGGTAGTCTATCAGTCTCCATTTCATTAACTTTGCACCAGTAGTTATAAGCTATAATTTGAGAGAATGCCTGAATTGTATAAATTCCCAATTCAGCTCTAACTGCTACAGCAGATGTTCTTGGGTCTACACCCAAAATACATCTCAAATGCTGGGACTGTGTTTGCTCTAGGACTGTGGTTGAGTAAAGACCCCAGATTTCTGCTCCATACAAGAGCATTGTGGTAACCTTAGCTTTATAAACCTTGATTAATGGGACTAGGGACCCTGGATAACTATGGTTTTTTAGTTTGAGCAATAAATTTAAACGGGCTTTTGCTCTAAATATACTCCATTGATGATGGCAGGCCCAAGATCCAGTCATGGAAAAAGTTACGCCCAAATATACAAAGAAATTAACCTGTTCAATTGGTTCACCATCCAATTGCCACCTATGTCTCTGATGGTTTCTTCCAAGCACCATTATTTTTGATTTAGATGTATTAATCATTAGAGAGTTATCCTGGCAATAAGAGCTAAATCTTCTTAATAGCCTACATAATCTTACTTGTGTGTATGATATTAAAATCATATCATCAGCATCAAGCAAGCTGTTACAGTAAGTATTTAAGATCATCGACATGTGTACCATGGTATCCTTCATTAACCCTGGCAAGTCATTGATGTATAAATTAAATAATAATGGGGCCAACCCTTGCCTTATCCCTTTATTTGTGAAAATCCTGTTAATCAGGGCCCCGTTAACCCCATACTGTACCCTCAAACAGGTACTTGTGTAAAGGGCTTTAATCAAAGCCAGGAGTCTGGGTTCTATTTTAAGAGATGTCAGTTTACTCCATAGTACGTCTCTATTTACCATATCAAATGCTGCTGTAAGGTCTATGAAAGCAGCAAACAGGGGTCTTCTCTTACAGGCATAATTGGCAATTAGATGATTCAAGACAAAGCAGTTATCAATTGTAGATCTGCCTTGTCTAAAACCTGCTTGTTCTTCTGTGAGGATGTTGTTTTCCTCTACCCAGATTTCAGTTCTGTTCAAAAGGTACCTAGCGTATATTTTTGCTACAATGTCAATCACGCTGATGGGCCTATAATTACTAGGATCCTTTTTATTCCCTTTTTTATATATGGGGACAACTATTGCCAAGGATAATTATAAGTCACACCTTTGGGAATTGAGCCCAGGGAAATATCTCCACATTTTAATCCTTTTATCTGCGATATATACAGTATATACACTGCAGCTGGAAAAAGAAAATAGCAATTCTGTAAGCAAATCTTACAGTCTGCACTGAGCTACTGTATAATGTGCCTAAATGATTCCATGCTGTTTCTATAGTTAATTTTGACAGGCAGGGTGGCATTGGAAGCAACCAAAGTGAAAGTAGATGTGAATATTGTCCTGTACAGAATTAGATTCAGGAGGAAGAGAATGATTACAAGTAAACCCTTAAACGTAGGATGAATCCTGACAGCCATAAAAGTCACAATTATTCCTAGGTGAGAAATGACGGCCACCAGATTGAGAAGATGCAGAGTGATGCCATTATTTTAATCACATTAAAAAGGGGATCCCATACAACTTCCTCTTCTTTTCTGATATTTTCCCTTCATCCTTGAGGAAGCCCAATTGGGTAAAAAGCTGTGGACAAAATGTTGTGCAAGTAGTCCTTGACTTACAACCATTTGTTTAGTAACTGCTCAAATTGCAATGGCACTAAAAAAAGTGACTTATGACCATTTTTCACACTTACGATCTTGCAGCAACCCAATGGTCATGTGAACAAAATTCATATGCTGGTTACTGGTTCATATTTATGACCGTTGCAGGTTCCAGGGTCATGTGATCACCTTTTGTGACCTTCCAACAAGGAAATCCAAGGGGGAAGCCAGATTCATTTAATAACCATGTTACTAACTTAACAATTGCAGCGATCCGCTGAATAACTATGTAAAATGGGACAAAACTCAGTTAACTGTCTCGCTAAGCAACAAACATTTTGGACTCAATTGTGGGTGTAAGTCGAAGACTACCTGTATAGATCTTGCTCAAATTGTGTTCCTCTCAAACATACTAAAAATAAAATCATTTATCTTTGACTTCTCGCTTTTTTTCATGCTGTATGAATACGTACTACCATTATCCAGTACAGAAGAGCAATGTTATCTTTTTCTTGTAAGCAACTATACATCACATGCAGAATCTACAGATATAAATTCATCATTCTTTCTCTACTTTTTAAAGTCTATGGCATTTTATTTCTAAGACAATTAGTTTCTCATTTTTGCATTTTCCATAGGTTTGATTGCTTTCTTTTAATAAAACGATTTTAATGTTAATCTCTTCAGAAGTATGCTTATTCTTAATTTAAAAAAATGCAGTATTCTGCCACTGTACCTGATTAGTGGAATTAGGCAATTATGTTTATGTTTTGTCATTTATTCTGGAGTGCTACATTAAGAATAATCTTCCCATCAACTAAAACTACCGCTAGTTAACATGAAATGAATCTTAAACTGATGTTCTATATTTTTCCCTAGGAAGGAATTGTGAATGTTCTTTTTCTATTGTTAGAAATCCTTTGCAACTCACTACATTACACCCACACTGAAAACATGTCCAAATACTGATTTCCCCTCCCTCAGGTTCACTTCTTTATTTATTCCTCCATAGAGGCTTTTTTCTCTTAATTCTTATTTCTCTCATAAAAGTCCTTTAGCTGGCCATCAGTCTGAGGGATTTCTCTTATTCCAGGCCTCAGCATTAAGTTTACAACATAAATACCAAAAAGTACACACTAATATTGCAAAAAACAAAACAAAAAAAACAATCATTTTTTTTTTGGCATTCCCAGGGCACTTTGAAATCTTCACCATATCATAACTGAGACATTTGCCTTCCACTCTAATGCTCTTGCTCTCTAAAAAAAAAAATCACTTTATTTATTGCACAATTTCCTGCTATGCATCATTATATTTGATAGATTATGTGTCAGCAAGTCTTTTTTGATTCATAATGACCACATAGATAGATTTTTTCCCCAAGGCATTATTCGTAACCTGTTCTTTCAAGTGTCCCAACAGTGCGCTTAATAGCAATAGCAATAGCACTTAGACTTATATATCACTTCACACAGGGGTGGGATTCTACCAGTTCACACCTATTTTCTAGAACCGGTTGTTAACATTCTAAGCAGTTCTGAGAACCGGTTGATAGAAGAAATTACTGGCCTAATCCTGTAAGGAAGGCAGGAAGGAAACATTCTGGTGTTGCTTACAGAAACTGCCTCTCCGTTAACCCTTATTACATTCTTGGCAGGACTAGACTTCCTGTCTCTGGAACTTCTCTGGAGATTTTTTCCCCTCCTTTGCTGGTACTTTGCTTGTGTGAAGGGACCATTCAAAGTTACAATGGCACTGAAAAAAGTAACTTATGACCGTTTTTCACACTTGTGACTGTTGCAACATCCCCACAGTCATGAGAGGCCAGGCAAGGAGATGAATGCCTCAATGTGAGTGATATTGAGTTGGCCACACCCAGTCAATAACATGACCACCAAGCCATGTCTACCCAGTCACATGACCACCAAGCCATGACCACCAACTAAGCCACGCCCACAGAACTGGTTGTTAAAAAATTTGAATCCCACTCCTGGCTTCACAGTACTTTACATCCCTCTCTAAACAGTTTACAGAGTCAGCATATTGCCCCCCAACAGTCTGGATCCTCACTGCAACTCACTTATTACTTGTCAGCCTCTTTTTTTATTTCCTTCCACCTCTCCCAGAATGAGAGTCTTTTCAATAGAGCTTAGTCTTCACATAATATGTCCAAAGTAAGATAATTTGAGCCAGGGCATTTGTGGCTCAAGTGAGAACTCTGAATTGATTTGTTCAGTGATTCATGTGACAGTTTTTTTAGGCTGTCACATCTCCCACATCAAAGTTTGAAAGTGTCAAATGTTCTTTCCATCCTATTTCTTCAAAGTCCAACTCTGTAGATCTATGGATCTTGAAAGAAACAGACAAATATGTCCTATCAAACTCAAGTGGTGTCAAAATCAAGGCCCGTGGGCCCACAGGTATACTAAGCCCACAGGGTGCTTAGATGTGGCCTGTGGGGCCACCATGGAAACAGCGAGGGACTGTTGCCACAGGCACTCCTGACATGAGTGACGTCAAGCTGGCCAGGCCCATCCTGGCCACACATATATGCCCAAGGTCAAACACAACTCTGATGCAGTCCTCAATGAAATTGAGTTTGCCATCCCTGCCCTAAGTCATATAGATCATAAGATGTCTGGAAAGCAACTGGCAACTAGTGCAGGTCTTTTAGCATAGATAACATAGAGACCAGATGTTGTACACTGGTTAACAACTTAGTACCAGTATAACTCCATGTAGGATATAGTAATTGTGATGAAGGTGAGAAATGGTGTTAGATCCAATTGGATCAGAAGTATTCACAGCCAATACAGTACAAACAAATTTCCATAAATGATCTTTGCCCCAGTGGCTACTTAGTTTATAGATGGTAGTCAACCACGGAGAACTTTAATACAATGAACTTGTTCATTTATGGGAAGTACAGTATATCACTAACCTATATCAACTTTCTGAATTTGTTTTTCTACTGACCAATAGCACTTCTGTCTCATCTAATACCAGTTAATTCAAATTCATCTAGTCATTACTAAACGTAGGCAATGATTAAGGAAATAGCAAGAAGTAATAGATCTGGGCATCATTGTGCTAGTGACATCTCATTCCAAACTCCAGAAATTCTCCCAATGGTTTAATATAAATCTTTATTGCCAAAGAGAATAGATGGAACATAGAAGGCCTACATAACAATAGCTGAGATGCTGAACAATAGTTGAAGTTGCCCAGTGTAATTTTCAAATATGCAAGTATATAGCAGGAAGAACTGTTCATTCTTTATAGTTCCTAATTTAAAACTTTCCTATTTTATTCTCCTAGCACATCCAAGCCATCATTTTATCCGGAGATTTTAAAAATGGTATTAGTGGTAAGATAGAAATGTTGCAGGCTGACAGTGTAGACTCACCAAGTTTGTTCAATGCCAAGGTCTTTGCCTCAATAAACTTGTGACACTATATATTTGTGATAAACAACAGGCACACATTTTCCTTTTTTTGCATTTGGGTTCAGAAATCCCCTTCAGCTAAAATATGTTACTTGGACAAGTTGAGCAACATGTAACGTAGACATAGACCTATGTGTGTAAAGTATAGCTGTCATTCACTGGCCTGTTATTTTCTTTCAAAATATATAAAGTAAAAACAACTTGTGTTTACATTGCAGAAATTTTAGAGAAGTGTCATTTCTACACTGCAATGATGACTTGGAAGTAAAAGTTCAAGAGGAAATGACAAGAATGTTGTGTCTCATTAAAACCAAGAACGTTAATATAGAACCTAGCAAGATACTTGCAACATGAACAAATTTGATGAACATATTGGTTCTCATAACGCTAAACCAATGAAAAGGGCTATAATTTGGGTTAAAAAAGGTTAGCAATGGTCTAGAATCAGGGGTCAGGCAGGATTACAGTTTCAAAATATTTCTACGCAGTCAGGTTTTGTATAGATGTCCTTAACCTCCACAAAAGAAAGGATGCAATAGAAGTCTTCACAATAAAGAAAATAAAAACATTTCTCAAATAGAGAAGATAGAAATTCCCCTTTAATGTGAAATAATTTGCTTAAAAGATACCGAAGTTTTATAGGCCGTCTTCTTGTTTAGCAACTGTGTTCTGTTCCAGTGATTTGCTTGTTAAGCAAAATGGTCATTTAAGTGAACATGAGAGGGAGTGGGGAGAGGGAGAGGAGGAGAGGAGGGAGAGAGAGAGACACAGACACACACAGAGACTGATTGCTGCTGTCTCATTCAGATAAAATTCTTGTACAGTATCCTGCAGCTGACCCATTTTTTCCCTTTTTTTTTGCTGCCTTATGGGGGTAGAGAGATTGTTTAAATAAGCTGCCTACATATTTCTGAGCTGTTGTTCTCTGCAGTGTAGCGTTCCCTAAATTGTGTTAACTGAAATGTATCAAGTCAGTTTATTCGAGTGATTAAGTCACCAGCTACAAAGCAAGAGACCATGGGTTCAACTCCTGCCTTAGCTATAAAAGCCAGTTGGGTGACCTTGGGCTTGACACACTCTCTCAGCTTCACCTCACAGAGTTGTTGTGAGGAGAATAGGAAGAGAAAGGTGTCTTGGATATATTTGCTGCCTTGAATTATTTCTAAAAATGATAAAGGCAGAGTGTAAACAAAGAAATAAAAAACAACCTCAGCTCTCTGATCTTAATTAGGTGATTAGAATCCTGTTGCTGCCTAAAACTGACTAGATTTTAATCACACTGAAGGCTTTTTTAATGAGGTGCATAAAATTTTGTTGCAAATGCACACATTGGTCATACATTTTAATGAGGTTATTAATGTCATATTTGCAAATAGACAGCTAACCAAAGTAATTGCTAACTGAGGAGTGGCTTATAAGTAAACGGGACTACTAGTCTTTTAGATGAAGATGCTTATATTAGTGATTGTCAGATGCTGTAGCAATTGTTTCTGAATTTCTGAATGCTTCTAGCACATTTGTAAGAAACCAAATAGATAATTCTAAACATTCTGTGTTAGAATCCCATTTAGCATAGAAAATATGGGTTACATTAATTACTGCAGCAAACAATAAACAGGTTGTAAATTAAATTGGACATAACAATTTTCTTCCTTAAGGACCTACACAAGATTGTTATCATAATTGTTTGAATTTCCACAATAGCATTGAGTACTGAAGTTATGCTGGGGAAAAAAATACATTATCCCAAACTAATTTTTACTAGAAAGTAGAGACTGAATCTCAGCGCAAGTTTCAAGTTTACTTTTACTTTTTTACTTTTAAATATTTTTCAACTTTCGTTTCACATTTTTTCTACCAACCTAAATATAGGATGTTTGGAGGTAAAAAGTGTTGTCTGGCTGATGCTGCCACTCTGTGTCTCCACGTTGCTTTCTTGAGTAATTCTGAATATTGTGTGATAACATAAGCTAATTTCTACTGTACAATGTATAGAATTATACAGTTTCCAAGTTGGAATTGACTTTGTGGTATATTATTCCCTAAATTATTTTTTAATAATTATTTTTTATTATTTAAATAATTTTCATTTAATTGCACATTTTATAGCATATAGAAAAAAGTTTCTAAATATTTGAATATATATTTACAGTCGCTAAAGAATAATGATCAATGCCAGTGAGTGATGATGCCAATCGGGATCTCAGGATCTTAATAATTTTAACAGTTGGCCGGGATTGAATTAGGTTTTTTTTTTAATGTGATGTAATTTTAATTTAATGTATTTCATTTGAAAAAGTTTATAGCATTGTAATTATGCAAAAATGGCTTTATATTCTCAACTATACTAAAGTACATTCAACTATATACAACTAAAAATATTTGCTAGAGTCTTTTACTAGAAGAGGTAATTTTTTATTGGAATGGAAGGAATATTGATGATGGACACCCAATATAACTTATAATTTAAACTTCAGTCTTGATTGTTACCCATTTGACCTGGAGTAAACCCCACTGGTCTTACCTCTCAATAGGTATGCATAGGATTGCATTGTTAATGCAGCCTTTAGCATAATAGAGGTCAAAGACGTTCACCTGATAAGTGTGGCTTAAAGTCCATCAACATGCTTGAGTAATATAACCTTGCTTTTTGGAAAGTTATACTGGTAATTTTAAGTGCTGAGGCCACAGAAATATTATCTATAATGTCAAAAGATTCCAGGAACAAAATTAGCAATAAGATCTGCTATTGAAAATACAGTGAATCCCTAAATCATAACAGGAATTTTGCCCAAATTCTTTTTTTAATATTACAAATTCAAGTAATACAGGTAGTCCTTAATTTATGACCACAATGGAGCCCAAAATTTATATTGCTAAGTGAGAAATTTGTTAAGTGAGTTTTGCAACATTTTACAACTTTCCTTGCCACATTTGTTAAGTGAATCAAGGCAGTTCTTAAATTAGTAACACGATTGTCAAGTGAATTTGATTTCCCCATTGTCTTTGCTTGTCAGGTCACAAAAGGGGATGAGGGATACTGCAACTGTCATAAATGTGAGTCAGTTGTTGAGCATTCGAATGTAAATCACGTGACCATGGGGATTCTGCAATGGTCATAAGTGTGAAAAATGGTCATAAGTTACTTTTTTTCAGTGCCATTGTAACTTTGAATGGTCACTAAATGAACTGTTGTAAGTCAAAGACTACCTATATTAAATATGTAGATAATAAATCCCACTAAATATATTATTAAAATAAAATAAATAAAAATAAATTTCTCCCAAAAGCTACTACACTTCTGTTATTTCTTTCAAGTTTGCTCAAATCATCCTGGAACAGCCTAAGGCTCAAATAAAATCCTAATAGTTATAGCCCATGCAACTAAATTAAATTAAGTTGATTTGAGTATTTCTCCTTCCAGAGTCCAATTCCACCACCCATGTCTACTCTTTAATAAGGGACAGTAATGACCTAGTCCAGTGACAGGTAACCTTTTCATCGCCGTGTGCCTGCACCCATAATGCAATGTGTGCATGACCCCACACCCTCCTTTGCATGTGTGCATGACCCCCCTGCGTGCACCCCGTGCCTGTGCGTGGTAAGTGTGCGTAAGTGTGTGCGTAAGTGTGCGCGTCTCCTGTGCACCCCCGCACATGCGCAGCAGATACACGATGATCAGCTGGCTTGCAGAAGGGGCACGCGCATGCACAGTGGACCTGATCCAGGGTGACGGCTTGCATGCCAGCTGAGATGGCTCTGCATGCCACTTCTGGCATGTGTGCCATAGGTTCGCCATCACGGACCTAGTCCCATTTCCATCCTTTTAAATTATCTATTCTAAGTCAATGGAATGACTCACTGTTGTCATAGGTATACTATTGCCCTGTTTGTTCATGTATGCTACTATCATTCTTGTCCATGGACATTGGTATACATATTCAAACCAATAACCAGATGGATTATGAATTGATAAAAAGAAACGTTAACCAAGAACTACATTTGCAAAACAATGCTGACCTGTGTCTATTTGTTGCTTACATCCCTGCAACTTATAAGCTACAACATGAAGCTTATTGTTACCCAGTAGTTGCCAGCAACTGTAAATAAGCTACAAGGGCCTCATATAATTATAAATGAATCCTATTAAAGTTAGGAATAATAATTCTAATTCAAAGTTATCTTACGTGCATGATTCTCAGGCATGTTTTTCAAGTGGAATGGTAACAGTATAAGCAAGGTCTTTGGCAATTACGTTTGACATTTTCAGTAGCATGAATAATTACATATTATATGAATAATTACATAAGAAAGAAGTCTCAGGCTCAGGCACATTTGAGCCATATTTAATTGTTTTTAAAATAAATATAAGAAAAAGTCATTTAAAAGTCATAATAAATATATTTTATTTTTCAGGTTAGATTATATCTATCTATCTATCAATATAGATATATCATATGTATACACAATTTTTTCAAGTTTTCATTTGATTTTGAAAGCACTGATTTAAATTAAAACCTTTGCGATCTTTCACAAGAATGAACAATAAATAAATTGATAAATCCAAAATTATTTAATGACATTTCTTCCTAAGGACACACTAAAATTACACAGGAAAATCTGAAACATGTTTATTTATATTAATTCTGTAATCATAACCTCCTTGGGGCGGGGGGAACTGCCAAATCAAACTTCAAGAGAATTAGTAGTTTGAGAAGCCTACCTGAATTGCTTGAAAAAAGAAGGAAGGAGGGAAGGAAGGAAAGAAGGAGTGAAGAAGAAAGGAAGGAGAGAGGAAGGAAGGAAGGAAGGAAGGAGTGAGAGGAAAGGAAGGAGAGAGGAAGGAAGGAAGGAAGGAAGGAAGGAAGGAAGGAAGGAAGGAAGGAAGGAAGGAAGGAAGGAAGGAAGGATGGATGCTGGCAGTACAACTTGGCCTACCTACCAAAGCTGAGCAAAAGGTTTGTGCCTGAAATAAAAGTTGTGACTATATGAATTTCCCCAATCAAAGTACTTGTCTATATCCAAAAGGATTTTCTTTGAACTTATATGATTACTTTTGAGAAATGATTTATTCTTACTCATTAGAGGCTGTACTGAGACAAATTAAGTTATTTTTATGACAATTATTTTGGAATATAATACTTGAAGGCTGTGAGGAATATTTGCAATACTCAGTGATGTTAAGGCAGCATATCTGAATGTAAAGCTATGTTATGTCTTTCCACTGTCACAAATATAGCTGCACTACATGCAGCATATACAGTGTATACATTATTTCATATGTCATTGTGGAATATTTTCTGAACAGTACATGTGCATTTAGAATGTCAAGCTGAGTCTTGTCTTACAAGTTTGTGTGTAAAACAATAATTTATTTATTTATTTATTTATTTTTATTTGTCAATTGCTTAGAAGATGTAAGGTATAATTAAAAACATAATTATGAATACATGGATACATATAAGAAAAATAAAAATATATAAAAGAAACAATAGGACAGGGACGGTAGGCACGTTGGTGCACTTATGCACCAAGTATGTTATATATTATGTATTATGGTAATGTAATATATATTATGCACATAATATACATTACATTACCAACAATTGAACTGGAGGACTCTTCAAGTAACAACTTATCTCCTGGCACATTAACTATGCACTATTGTAAAAGAGCCTCACAAAAAAATGTGGATTGACAACTGTAAATGGACATTTTCAACAGTATTTAAAGAAAATCAATATAAAATGTTTTGCAGGTGGCACCTAGCCCCAGCAAGACTGGCCAAAATGTATCCAAACACAAAAACAGAATGTTGGAAGTGTAAACACAAAGAAGGAACATTCTTCCATATGTGGTGACAGTGTCCAGAGGTTAAAAAATATTGGATGAGGGTACAAAGATGGTTATTAGAAATTACAGAGTACAAATTAGAACTTGAACCAGAAATATTCTTATTAGGAATAATTAAGGGAAAATTGAGCAAGGTCATCCTTTATATCATTATACATGTCATAACTGCAGCGAGAATAGCTTTTGCACAGGGATGGAAGAAGGAAAAGATACCATCTGAATAAGACTTGACACAAAAAATAATGGATTGTGCGGAACTGGATTCACTATGGAATTAAGAGGCAAAGATGATTCGGACTATTATGTGGTTTGGGATAGGTGGCACAAATGGGTGGAGGATAGAAATAAGAGTTGATGTTTATGTATAAAAGGAGTGGTATATATTAATAATGACACAAACACTGTTAATGTGAATAGAGCTTTGTATTTTTATTGTTAAAAATAAAAATATTATAAATAGTAAAAGAGCCTCACAACTCAGGGTTGGTTTTTTTTCTTGAATAAAGAGCAAATGCATTAGATGAGCTTTGTTATCTAAGTATTCCTATACGACATCCATATTACGGCTGTGAGTCTTTGAAAACAATTCAGAAGATGTGCTCCAGAATTCAGGTGAGCATATCACTTCTCAGGTCTTTATATAAAAAGCCCCACAATTTTACAGAAATGATGTGAAATGGTGTGGCTGATTTAAGAATTACATTAACTTTAATGAACTGACACCTTAAAGCACCAGCACTTTTTTTGTTTCAAGCTTGCGAAGAAGGTAGAACAAAATAAAAACAGTTACAATGAATATATGACAAAATTCAAGAACTTCTTTTGAACAATTTTTGAAATATGCACATGTGGTGTATGGGCTAAAGGTAACAGAACTGGGTTGCAAAAATATGGATGACCATAAGATGGCAGCACAAATAGTTTCTTGTATCTCTACTGCCATAGATCAGTGGTTTGGATTTGCACCTTTTATTCTGGATTGAGTCACAGTGGTGCAGTGGTTAGAGTGCAGTACTGCAGGCTACTTCTGCTGCCTGCTGGCTGGCTGCAATTTGGCAATTCAAATCTCACAACGCTGAAGGTTGACTCAGCCTTCCATCCTTCCAAGGTGGGAAAAATGAGGACCCAAAATTGTTGGGGGCAATATGCTGACTCTGTAAATGGCTTAGAGAGAGCTGTAAAGCACTATAAAGTGGTATGTAAGTCTAAGTGCTATTGCTATTGCTATATCATGCTGATGTACTGAGATGATGCAATATATAGAGACCCCCAGATTCTATAGGGCTCCTAGCATTGATGCTGATGGGCCCCAGTTCTATTGTTATGGAGGTCATTAAAAGGCAAAAGGTATAAAACCTGTCTTGATTGTGGCAAGTCACAAGAGCTGATAGCATTATTAAATAAAATAAAAGTTAGAGACCCTGACTCAGAAAGGGGAAAAATTGATGTCCTGCTCTCTCGGGTGTGTTTTAAATTGTAATAACTTGGACTTTTTCATCAATAATACATCCCTCAGTGTATTTAGGCATCTGAAAAAATCCAGATTGATTTCCTGTAGCTTTGCCATTTCTTACAGCCAGAACATAATTCAATTCTGATTAAGTAATTATTTTAGCTGCACATAGCAATTACTCCACACAAAGCAGTATGTTTGTTAAATTACTGCATTTTATATAGAACTCCAAGTGAAAACATATCAAACTTTATCAGGTTGTCTAGAGCTCAAACTGCCAGATCTGATAAACCAGCCTTATTGATTCAAAACTGGCTTTAGTTTTTTATTCTAATGATGAAATAGCTGGGTCCTACTTTAAGCTTTTGCTTTTAGTTGCTATGAAACTCCTTGAAAGAGTTAGCTAGTGTCAATACAGCATTTTGGGGTGCACTGAAGTTCTTCAACAGGTTTTCTAACATAACCTGATATCAGACTAACTTGGGAATCGGAACACTCGTAATGAAGAATACTGTTTCATATACACAATTCCACAGGAAAACCCACATTCTCAAACTTGATCTATGTGTACAAAACACAATGAACAACAATCTGTCCAATCTCATTTTAGGGAACCATGTTGTGCAAACCTAACACATGTGCTTAAGTTTATGGTTCAGTGCATTACACAAACCCAGAAAATTTCACAATGATTAAGTTAATGATAGGTAATTGTATTATGTTAAAATAGATTTTATGGACCTGCATAAAATACCTCAAATTTATAATGATTGACTCTGTTTGGGGAAAGCAAAAGACTAATCAATCATACGTCCATTTAATCACATCGAATCAGGTTCCTTCAATTTTGGCTAATGCTTCATTTCATCTGCTACAATAAATAACTCAACTCCATGTAAGGTTTTTCCATAACATAATAAAATAAGAGAAGAGAGGAACAACATCTAGTAGTCCAGTATCCTTTAAAGGGTAACATGGTGTAGAAGCTAAGGCCTTTCCAATGCATATTTTTTTTAATAATGAAGGAATATTTCTTATTCTATATTTGAGATCTCATATTTCATCAAGGAAGTATTTCTATTATGGGATTAAATAGGATATTTCTCCTATTTAAATATAAGGAGAAAATAAGGTCAAAAATAATGCGATCTTATACTTATGTATTTATTTATTTAATAAACTTATATGGCTACCCACCTATCACAAGGAACTCTCGGTGGATAATGATATAATTAGAACATAAAGCCACATGAACAACAACAAAAGTTGAAGTCGCAATAAAACTTGCATCTGCCAATCAAGCACAAGCACAACCACTAGTTCCATCAACATCCTTATTCCTGTAGGCCAGCAAGGTTGAGTCCTTTGGTATATCTGGAGGGAGGGAAGGCTATATCTGGAGGGAGGGAAGGCTATTGCATGACAGGGAAGGACACTGCCGGGACCACACAAGATGATGCTGTTTCACCAAAGGAACCATGGCACAAAGGTGAGAACCGACACCTTGATGAAAAGTCTGTAGAAATTCTCAGTCATCCAGGGCATGGTTGTCCCAAAGTTGCTTTTTCAGGAGGCAACTGGACTTTCTTATTTTTTTTTTCTTTGAAGACATTTCACTTCTCATCCAAGAAGCTTCTTTAGCTCTGACATGATAGTGGGGAATGGAAGGATTTATATTCCTTGCAGACAGCTGGTCATTTGCATCCGTTTAGAGGCTGGTTGAAGCACCTGCAGGTTTATCTGTGTCCTCACGGTCACCTGAATAGTGCCCCTGGTTCCTGTAGTCTGCAATTTTTTTCTCTGGAAATCCATTTCTACTTTCACACCATTCAGAGTGTTCATCCTTGGAACTAGTAGTACTACTTAGGTGACCCTGAGGACACAGATAAATCTCCAAGTACTTCAACGACCCTCTAAAACAAAGCTGTCAAACTTGTGGCCTATGGGCCAGATGAGCCACACATTGGCCATGCCCACACCTGGTTTAGCAAAGGGGAAAAAAGGTCCTGATATGTCAATGTGACGATGCGAGTTTGACACCCCTGCTCTAAAAGGATGCAAATGACCAGCTGTCTGTAAGGAATATAAATCCTTCCATTCCCCACTATCCTGTCAGAGTTGAAGAAACTTCTTGGATGAGAAGCAAAATGTCTTCAAAGAAAAATAAGAAAATCCATTTGCTTCCTAAAAATGTACCTTTGGGACAACACCTTGATTGTATCTGGGAGTCTATTGGAAACTGGTGCAGATCACTTAATAGTAGTGTTATCTGGGTATACCGCCAATTCTCTCACTATCACCTATGTAACTGCTTTCTGACATAGCCGAGCTTCTGAAACAAAGGGAATATGCACTATTTTTCTCTGGAAAGGAATGCCAGCGATCAAGTGCAGAACAGTGATGTATTTATATAGTTACCTGGTCCAAGCATCTCGACGCTTTGCATGTTACTGTGACATAGGACAAAATTCCCCCTCATGCCTCTGATCACTACCACAGTATCACCTCAGAATAAACTAGGACAACATAACTCTTATGAGGAGCAAGCTCTATGAAAGTTAAGGTCCATTCTGAGTATAGAGGGATAAAAGGTTTTAAGTATCTCCCCCCCCCCAATGGTATCACTTGCAAAAGTCTCTTTAAAAAAGGCAATAGTTGCCTCATATCCCTCTGAGGTTTGGGGACCTTAGTGAAGGAGGATGACAGACCCTTCGAGAGCATATGTGCTTAATTTAGGATGGAGGATCATGAAGGAAAGGCAAAGAGAAACGCAAGGCTAACAAAACACCACATTATCTGCTAGAAGCAACAGAGACGCTCGGAAAGGGTTAAGGCTGGCTTGGCCAGACTCTGTTGTGCGTATGCAATAATCTGTGTGGCTCTCTTGGACGTCTGACAAAGAGTTGCCTCCTTCTCCTCCACCCCTTTGCATGAAGTAGGATCCTTGAGCTAAGGCAGAGGCTGCCAACTGCTCCATATTTGCCTTCTATTACACATTTACATACTGGAGAAGAGAGGAGCGAGCTTACTATCCGCAGACATCGTCATTTCTGTTACAATTGGTAAGGGAAGCAACTGTATCACACCGAAGGGAAGGAGAAATAAATTATTTTATTTTTTAAAAAAGCAAAAAAAAACAAAAAACAAAAAAAAAACCCAACCCCAATTCCAAGACCTTGAGATCAACTGGCAAGTATTATATTTTTTTTCTCCGGTCCGCCTTCCCCACAACCCCAGTCTCCACTGACACTTTATACAGTAAGTGGCTTTTTTGTTTAAAAAAAAAAAATTCCTCCTCTGCTTTCGCTTCTTTCGCTCCCCTCCCCCCTCCCAAGCAAGCCTCCAGATATTTCCAGCTGGAAAAACACATACAAGGTTACTGGGAAAGGGGAGGGGGGGAAGGGAAGGGCGACGTAACGCTGAGTTATATGCTACGGGTTGGAAGGAAAGTCGCCCTTGTAAGAATTCTGTCAATTGCATCGCTTGCTTCTTCCTCCCAATTTTTTTTTCCCCTCCTCTCTCTTCTTCTTTCTCCCTCTACCCGGGGGGAGGAGGGGGAACCCACACACATACACCTCCCTCCCTCCGGGGCTTTAGGTGTCGAGGCCGGAGCCAAAGGAGGAAGGAGAAACCAGGCCAGGATGGTGTTATTTTTACGTGCTGTGGGTGGTGCTGGCTGAAATTCTTTGCATTCTGGGCATACGAGAAATCCTCCCCCCCCCGCCACGCTCCGTAAAAGCAGAGAGTAAAGAAAGAACAGGAAGTCAGTCGTATGACCCCCCAGCCCCCTCCCCCCCAAAAAAAAACCCACCCCGCGCATTTGGCTTGGATGCTAGCTGGCTTCCCTTCCTCTCTTATCAAAGCCTCTGCGGCGCCCACCGGCGTTACGCTGGGGGCTACCAAGAGCAAGAAAGCGGGAGCCTTCTCGCCGCCTCGTCCCCCTAAGTGCGTGACTGGCGCCCGGGGAGCCATCGGCGCGGAGAGCGCGGGGCTTAAGCCCAGGCCGCGGAGTTTTTTGAGCGCGTCCCGAAGCAACGCCCTCCGCCGGCTGCCTCGCTGGCTGCCGTCGCCGCCGCCGTCTGGCTAGAGTCGCGTCCTTCCTTCTCGCCGTTGCTGAAGGCCGGCTGGGCTGCTGAGGGCGAGCGGAAGAGCGTCTCTCTCTCTCTCTCTTCCCCTCCCCCCCCCACTCCTCCCCACGGCTTGATAGTAAGGGAGGGCCAGCCGTCGCTGCAACTGTATAGTACGGGGCTGGGTGGTTGCCGGAGGGGTGAATGAAGCGAAGAGGCGGCGCAGGAGGAGGAGGAGGAGGCGGCGCTGGGACTGGGATGTGCCCAGCAGCGGTAGCAGTTCCAGCTCCTCCACTATGCTCCTACATTCAGGCCCCAAATCGGCTGGAGGCTCCTCCGGGCACTACTACAGCAAGGAGTCAGTGAGTGAGTAAAGGCCACTGCTGGGCACGAGAGAAGCAGGTAGGGCTCCGTTTACAGGTGGAGAGAGAGAAGGGGGGCGGGGGAGAGGGCTGTGTTCCCTTCTTCACCTTGACCCATCCTCCCCGGCAGCTTCTGCTTTTCACCTTCCGCTAGGCTTTTCCTAGAAGGGAAGATCGCCACCAGGGGCTGCCAAAATTTTGCCAGGAAGGATCGGCTTTTCTTTTTTTTTCTTTCTTTTTTAATAAACCCAACAGAGTTGTTTCCCCCTTCCCCCCTTCAAGAAAAAGGAGGGGGGGGAGGGAGAAAAAAGAGACAATTCCGCGTACCGCTGCCTTTTGAAATCCTGTTTTGTGTCTCGCTGCTGTCCTGCTTCCCGTCACTCACTCTCAAATTATTTTTCAAAAGTTACCTTCTTTTAGTTTGCCGAAGCCTTATTCTGATCTCCAAGCCTTGAAACAATCGCGTAGCCCCCCCTCCCCTCCCCCTAAAATGTTACAGAGAAAGTATTTTCCTGCATACGTCGATCTGTATTGTACATGCTAACGGGAACAACAAAATAGCATTTTGAAAGGTAGAGAGATACCCGAGGTGTTTTGGGATTTTGTAAAAAGAGCAGCCGAAAAAAAAAAAAAGATCAGAATCCAGTGATCGAAAAGAGAGCAAATTGAAAGCTTGTTATATAATGCCACACTATGTGGCTAACAAGAACAAGCTATTTTTATTTTGTTTACCGTAAGGTATGCAATAGGGACTCCTCCAGAATAATATTTTTCCCCAGTGATCATAAACTCAGATAGAATTGGAGGAGGAAGGAAATCCCATACTTTATAATTTCATAATGTGCATAATAATTAGTTTTACAATTATGTCTTTGGGAAACCACAATTATGTTGTTGCATGTCTTTGTTTGTGGATTCTTTTTTTTTTTAACCCATATATTTGAATAGGAAATATTTCATGATGGAGGTGATTAGATCTTTAGCAATCCACATTTTGTGTTTTTGACGGGTAGTAAATTATGTGTGATTCAGTGTAACCAGTTACTTTGCTGACATTCTGGGGCAGTTTATTTCAGTTTCCAGTGAAACCTTGAAACAGCACATTCAGATTTCATCAGTGAATGTGGATTTGTTTGTCTGGCTGGTGAGGACAGCCTAGTGTTATTGCTCTGAGAATAAGGGTTATGAATGAGGAAGAGATAACTGATGAGATACTGTTTTACTTAGAGTTACAGGTTTATTTTTCTCCTGTTAACTGTTTTACAGGTCATTCTCTACTGAATAGAACTGTCCTTATTCTCATCCACTGTAAATGGAAGCAAAAAGCTGATAGGTTTTCCACATTTCTCTATGTGTATGTGTGTGCGTGTGCTGTCATGTAGAGACATGTCAGTGGTGTAGGTTTCAGTGCACTCTCTAGCCCTGATCAGTCATGTAATTAGATTGAGGTGCCATGGTAACAGACAGTATTCATCGTCCATTCAGGTACATTTTTCTTGTGACTGGGGTACCTCGGATGGGCTTATGTTGCAGGCATGAACAACTTTTTAGTCACTTATGTACTATTTATGTATTGCCTGTTTGCAGACGATACACATAATTTGTATAAAAACTGAAATGGAAGAAATCAGAGGCTGCATGTGATATTGGAGTAATTTTAACTTTCGATGTAGGATTTGCAAGTCGTAAGATTTTCTGTATAGCATTAATATTTATTTTTCTTGTTTATAGATCTTTAGCAGAAGAGTGCTTGTTCACATTAGAAATTAGGTTAAGCTGGTTGCTGAATATTTTTGTATTTTTTTAGTTTTTTCAGAGGCTTGTAAAATTATAAACAGTGGTAATGGTTCATCCCTCTTCTCTGCATGAATTTCTGAGTGCAATTGAAAATGTTTAACCCAAAGGTATTATTATTTGAGCTAGCAGAAGGCATTGGTGATTGCTTTTAAACTTGGAAGACCTTTTTTTAAAGGTCTTTGAGTTTTAGTTGGTTTATGGTTGGTATTTTACTTTGAAGAAATCCTTTAGGGCAACTTTGTAGGACAGGCAACTTTGGCTGTTTTCCTCTTTGATTCAGTGGGACTGAATGGATAGTGGGACCATCCATACATATTTTGAATAACAGCAGCTTTTTACTAGGGTAACATTTTATCAATTGGATTGTTTAAAATATGGATTAATTTGGTATGTATTTAATTATGCTGAGAACTGAGATTTCAGATTTTTCTTTTTTATTCTTTTCCATCTGCAACAACACAAGCTTTCTGGAATTTTTAATCGGTCCCTTTATATTTTCACAAGAGTGGCCCATGTAACTTTTTTTTAATGTGTGTCTATATTGTCTTTACTGTCCAAATGTGTCTTGTATGTTCAGAACATCAAACCACTGCAGGAATTTAAAGATTCCAACCCTTAAAATTTTTTGCAAGCATAATAGCTTCAGTTTCCTGGAATGCATTTTCTAGCTGTGTTGTTGAGTGATGAATGGCTTTTACATCCCAGTTTCTAAAATTTACACAATGTTTGTCAGGAGCATGTAGGCTTGTAAGTAATTCATGATAAAGTTCTCATCTTGGATCCTAAACCAGTGTCATTAGATTTTCCCATAAAGACAGTTCGTGTAAATAGAAGGTTGTGTGGTATGCAAATGCCATGAACATGTATTGTTAGTAGATTAACAGTTGCCTGTAGCATTTTAAAACTTCAGAGTTTATACTAAAAAAAATCTGTTTCAGTAAGTAATTTGAGTTTGTTGCTTAGCCATTTGAAGGCAGGAATCACACATGATGGTGTACTTTCAATGGCATACAAAAGTTAAACATCCCCCGTGTCTTAATTTATGAATTTGTAGAAATTATTTTTAATCTAAACTACACCAACTAATGCAGGTATCATTGAAATAACAATAATTTCAGTAAAATGCATTGTAATATAGATTTTATTTGTTTTAGCAATTAACAGATAAGGGAAAATAAAACAAGTTGGAATTTAATAATAACAATGTATTTGTGCGAAGGCCATAGTGAGCATAATATAAATATTTTAACAGTTTCTTTAATGGTTTACATAATGCTCCAATTCTTATTTATTTATTTTTATATCTCTGTTTTAAACACAATATTACATTTAGGGAAGAGCAAAGCTTTTTATTATAGTTAATACATTTTTAATGCAAAATAAAACACATTAACAATGCCAAAGATTCATATTTGCATGCTTCTACGTCACACGTTGATTTTTTAAAAAGTTATATTTTGCTCTGCTCCAAGTTATTAAATTATTAGTACTTGGAACCTTCATCCCCATTAATCATTTTGAAACTGGAAATGTTTGTTTTTGTTTATTTATTTATTCTCAGTATTGTTGATTATAAGCGTGTTTTTCATCTGTGTATCTAATTGGCATACTTCTCTCTCTCTGCTGAGTTTCAACTTCACTTCTGATGATGATCTTTTAGAGCAGTTTCTCATACGAGCAGGCCTATTAAGGGAGGCTGTTACTAGTTTACAGACTCCATCACATTCTGTTCAGATTTCTGTTTTGGGCCAGTGTGTGCCATCCAGCAGTCTGAAAATAAAAAGAAATGAATGTAACAGGGAATAGCAAGAGGAACATAGAATTAATTTTGTAGAATGTTTCTTTCTCACGGTTCTGCTACTATGATATGATTGACTTGTTAATGAAGCTTTATGAATGTGTAGGAATGCTTTAGACCTATGACTGAGATGTCTGAAGAATGATGTGCTTTCACTTTGGACTTTGAAAAGTTAGTACAAGAGCTTTTATTTTAAGTTACATTTCATTAAAAAAAACCCTTTTCTGATTATGTTTTTAAGTGTCAGATAATCTTTATGGTAACATTTACTATAGAATCGTCTATTGTGTAATAAAACATATCTAGTTCTTTGCTCTGACAGCTGGAGGCAGTGCTTTACATATATTTGGTGTCTCTGAGAACAAAAGTAGGCCTCACTTTTCCCCCTTCACTGCCACAGTAGTGAATGTTGACTGAAATGTTTATTAAGCTCAGGCATAATTTGTTAAGGAGCAGTTTCTTTGTTGAGAGAATCTTTGAGTGCTTTGCTGGCCCATTGATCTGGTGAATAATTAACTGTTTAGATGGAATTCATGTACTTAGTACAAATAATAGATTTAGAGAGCAATTCTGTATCCAGTTATATGTGAATAAATTCAGTGAATTAAAAAAAATTGTTCATTACTCGTGTAGGGTTACCCTTATAATATGATTAATGTAAGAAATGAATTTTAAAAACCCTGCAAGTTAAACTACAGAGTTCTGGGGGTAGGATTGCATATTGAAATTTAAACAAAGATGATGTGAACATCTGGATAAAATTTTAATATGTTGATTGTTTCCACAGTTTTTAGGAGATTGTGATTTAATAAATCTGATATTTTTGGTGAATTTTTACAAAGGGAAATCAATAATGATATAATTCATTAAGGAATGTCTCTTGTACAAGCCTGATTTAAATGGGATATGTGGAGAAGATAGGATATATAAAGGAAATCTTAATAGATTGTGCTCGATTTGATTAAATCTTCAGCTTAATTTGACTTAAAATTAAAAAGGAGTATAAAGTTCCAGCAGGTGATGATGCATGGTCTATCTTTTCTGGCTCAGAAACTAAGCAGAGTCAGCCTTGATTAGTATTTGGATGGGAGACCACCAGGATATAATGTATATTAGACTAGGAAAACATCCTGGAAGAAAGAAGTGGCAAACCACTTCCATATTGTTACAAGAAAATAACACAAACATCTCCATAAAATCACCAGGAATTTAGCTTGAGTTAAAGTAGACCTTACAATTGGAATTAAAAAGTACAGAGGGGTATACATATATGTGCAAACATATAATTTCAAGGAGTAATGTATTGCTTTTCAACATATGATTTCAAAAAACCTGAAACTATATGTTATAAAATAAACTGAAAGGAAATGTAATGTACTTATTTATATTTATAAGAGCTTGTAAGGGGATAACGTAGCAACCATAAAAATGAGGAAAGAGCTGATGTACTTCAGCTAATCCAAAAACTTTTTAAAAATTAAATCACTTTCCCTTTTACATATTGTTGTTTAAACTAAAAAGTTCCTGCTGAAGTTCTGGGAATGGTGCCTTCTGATAGAGAAAGAAACACATTTAACTTTCTCACAATTTTATGTTGTTTATGCTATTAGATATTCTAATATGGTTGGGTTATTTTTAAAAAATATATATGCTATAATAGCTTCAGTTTCTTGTTATTTATTTTCTGATACTTCATTTTAAGGGGAAAGCTTCTCTTGCAGATCGTTCTTTTGCAAAAGAAGACATTTGATTTGTATAAATAGATACAGGTGTCCATGTAATATCACCGCAGGCTGGTTTTCACAATTTTGTGCAAGTCCTAAGCAAAATTTAGTGTATCACTGTAGCTAACTGTGTGATGCCAACATTATTTGAAGAGCAGATTTAGGTGATTTTTTTTCTGTTGTTGCACAGGCTTGTAATATCATGCTTATGTGTCATCTGGCAATATTGACCTCTGTTGTATCACACTAGAGCAATTCATTTACATTGGCCTGATTTAGGTTTTTGGGTTTTTTGGGTGGGGTGGGGGGGTGGGGTTAATGAAATGTATGATCCATTCCAGGAAAGAAATGATGGTCTACAGGCTACAATGAATACAATTTCAAATAACATTAAGTCAGAACAACATTATAGCTTAACACAAGGCAGGCTATTTGGTACATTCCAGATTTTTTAAAGTCCTGCATTGCCTAGCTAGCCTTTGCCTGTGCTCACTGGAGATTGTAGGAATTGAAACTGGAAGTCAATTGGCTTATCTATTCCTGGCTTTACATTATGGTTTATCTGGCGATATTCCATGGTTAAGCTGTTGCTTTGTAGTGTGTGTTTTAAATAGCTACAATTGTCTCTACGGTTTAATCAATCTTGACTAAACCCTAAAAATTATGAATGCTATCTTCTGCTTCCTCATTTTTTTTCAATACCAAGAAATATAGCTGATTTGTCTGCTTCACCACAGGGAGATTCAACTCTGCTATTGTTATCTTTTGACATGATGAGGTTCTTTGAATTTTGCTGCATGTTTTGGCTTTGGAAGAGGGGAGAGAGAAGGAGAAAACATTCCATATCTTAATTTCATTAAAATTAAGCTAATATACCAGAAAGCACCAATCATGTCTGTCTTTACATGCAAGCAAGGCAGTTTGATGTAAAGATAAACACACACACAAAAATAGAGTTATGTTTAAAAGTCACAGATTTTGAATGATTTTTTGAAACCATAAAAAAATCCTTTTGATATTTGCTATATTGTACCAGTGCATTGCAATAAATCCCCATTTGTTTGAGAGGCACAGCCAGTCTTCTTAAAGCCTTTTTAGGATTCCTTTCTGAAATTGAATTCTGACCAATACTATCCAATAAGTCGATAGCAGGTATTATAGAAATTTTTAGTAATTTTAGCAATGCATTTTATTGGATCATTTTAACAATATAATCTATGGAGTCATTTTAGCAATGTAATGTAACATATTCCAAAGTAATCTTCATTGAACTCAACGGAACTTATTTTCAGATAATGTGCATTGAATTGCAGCCTAATAGATATTGTAGTAGCCTAAATCCATTTCATCATTCTGCTTTATTCAAAACACATTTCATATATTTGCTACTTTGTAAGTGGATGGTAAATTGTTTTTTGCATATTTTTGCTTCTCTTCAGATTTTCAATCACAGATACATCAAATTAAAGAGACAATCTAAGCACTGAGGTTTTTTTCTTCACTTCTTCAAGACAACTGCAGCAACAACTTTTACCTTTTCTTAAAAGGTGCTCTTCCCCCCTAAATAAGGTGAGAAAATAGTACTTTCTTTTTAATAATGTATTTTACAAAAGACTAATTTGATCTGGTGTTTGATACAGTTTATAACTTATTATTACAGATACAACATAATACAGTCTTGTGTACAGAGTAATTTTTACGCCTCAGCCCTGGAAGTCTCATACAAACTGCACTGTCTCAAATGTTTACAACATCATCTCTGCTTGCAGGGTTTTTTTTTTTTTTGAAGCCTAGTTCACCTTCTAAGAATTGATTGTCCCTATTGATATATTCCATGAATGTTGTGTTTGTTATGTTCTGGGTATAAAGTAAGATGCCTTCCCAATTGCATAAGTATATTAGATTTGCATTCACTTGATTCTAGAGCAGCTGAGGGCAATATGGTCCCAAGAGGTATCTGATTCTCCCAGCTGGGTGGACAGAAAAAAGTTTTTTTTAAAAATGAGATATCCCGCCATTTTCTTTTTTCTTTGCCGACAAAACAAGGACACTCTTATCAACGTTTCAGAATGGATACCGCCATTATTGATCAACATAGTAAAATACTAAGCATGTATGATAGTTCAAAAGTAAACAACATTTCTAAGTCCTACGAACATACACATTCCAATAGAAGTTATAGATATTACTGTAACTTCTATTGTACCTATTCCTATGCTTCTTTTTCTTTTATAGTTTACCACTTTCCTCAGTCTACAGATCACCATGTTCTCTTGTGCTGTTTTCCTGGATTAATCCCTAAGGAACATTGAATTCCTGTTACCCCAAGAACCCTTTGGGGGTCCTCAGAGGTCTCTGTACTATGTGCACCAGAAATTGACAAAGTAATTTCCTTCCATTTTCTATTTACATCTAGAAAAAAAATAATTCAGCACCCCACTTATCAATATGTCTTTACATTACATGGTGCCTAAGTTATATTTTATTGTGGGTGGGAGGTGTAGTATTGTATTTAAAAAAAGAATAATTGCAAGAACTGTTAAGTTGTAAAGATGTGCAATTTATACTTAGTGCTTACCTAACTAAAATGGAAACAGCATGGTTAAATTATGACATTGAATGATGCATGCTAGATAAGGCAGTTTCATACTTGTGCCATTATATGCTTTGTTGCTGGAGAGAAAATTATAGACCAACTGATAGAACAGATCGGTAAATTATAATAGCACTAATATTATTTGGTGCCAGCAACAGTTTTTCATTGTGTGTATTTCAGATACTAGCCACTATTACAATGTGAATGATGAATAGAGAACTCTTGATTTCAATGGTGCAGCCACTCTGTTTAATCCGATCATTTATTCCAACTCATATAGTTTTTTAGGATCTGTATACAGATTTGTTGGCATGTTCTTATGCCCATCCTCAGGGCCAGTAGTCACCATTTCACCATTAGGTAGAATGCTGATATTTGGTACAGAACTTGTTTATGGAATTATCAGGGCAGTGTTTAGTGGGAAATTCTTAAAGTGGTGATATTTAATTGATGAAATTGTTCATAATCGGTGCTGAATGATTTGTGCAAGCCGGCACCGCATCATTAGAAATGTGCTATAGTTTTTTTTTTCATTTATTATTATTTCATGCATCTTAAATCTTTCAAATATTGGCTTCCAAGAAATGTTGGACCTGCTTCAGGAAACAGTTGGACCAGTTCCTGGAAGTCACAGAGATCAATATCTATTAGTGTTGCTGTTTTTGAAGGCCATTTGCCTTTCACTTTAGAGCACTAGTAGACTTTCTTGTGCATTCGGTTGGCCACTGTGGGAACAAACTGCTAGTCTAGATAAGCAGGGGAGTGGGTGTCCAATCCAGCAGGACAACGCTGATGCTGTTATGTCCTGATTATGGAAATTTTGTGGTTGATAGGGATACTTTTATAATATAATTCAAATCCATCAATGATCAAAGCAAATTTCAAAAGAGGTTGGGGTCACGAGAACTGTGTCTAAGATCAGCTATCATATATATTTCTATTTAGTTTAAATGCCCATGTTGATAGGAGTATAGTGCAGAGTTCTTCATTTCTAGACCGTGTACAGTTCCTACCTTGATGCACTTGGTCATCCTTGTTTAATAAGATGAAAATGTGATTCATCAGTTTAACAAACAAACCACCTTAATGTGCTCCTGTAGTAAGGGTTGCATGTAGAAGTCCTTATTGGGGTGGAACGACTGACATATTTACAGAGTAACTATAATCAATATTGACAGCATTTAAGTACTACTATGTGGATAGTAGTAAGCGGAAGCAGTATGCTCCGTCTCATGATTGGGTAAATCAGGTTGCCCTGATAAACCGGTCTTATGGGGGGCGGGGGGGAGGACGACACTGTTTGGATACTTACAGAGCTTAGCTATTTTCCATGTTTCCTTTGGGTTGTTGCTTATATGAGTATCCTGGTGTTTTTTCATTATTTCTGTAAAATTATTTGAAATGAGTATTCATGTTTGTAAAAATTTTTAAAGAAAAAAAAATTACTGTGGGCTTCGAAGGTATTAGTGCCCCCTGCTGTTTGAGTGAGAAAACTTTTACTCAACAGGAACAGAAAAAATAATTTTCGTTTACTTTCACTATATTCAATTGTTTTTAAGAGGAAATTAATTCTTTTAAAAAAATGTCTATTTAGTGTTGATGAATTGTAAATATTGGCTGATGATTGTACACTCTTAAAACTGACTTAGTGGTAATATAATTTTTTAGACGTATTGTCCTGTATTAAACATTTTTATATTCTGTTTTCCCATCTAATACTAAAATATACAAATGTAAAACATATTGAGATTTTGAAGTTCTTTTCATGTTGTAGAAGTTTAAGAAAGACAACATACCTCTTTAGTTCTTAGCTTAAATATTATTGGTGGTCTCTTGTAAATATAATATATATAAAAAAACCCAATATATATGAAAAATAGGACTAGAATTGATTGCCTTCATCTGGAGAATGCTTTAATGATGTGAAAAGAGATGCTTCTCATGCTCTCCATATTTGGGAACTAAAGATATTAGAAAATAGTGGACAATGGTTGCTTTTCCTATACAGTAGTCCTCACTTAATGACCATAATTGGAATTGGAAATTCTGTTGCTAAGTAACACATGATTGCACATGACTGCAATTTGTGATTTTATTGCTGGCTTTGACTTTGCATGTTGGAAGCTAGTTATGAAGCTTGCAATGTGATCATATGATTGTGAGACACTGTGATGGTAATAAATGCATGTGGTTACATGCATATGAATATAGAAACCTTTAACTGTTGTTTTACAGCTCTCTGAAGTTTTAAAATCGTTTTGTTCTCATCGTATTGAGGAAATCAAAGTAATAAAAATGTATTCTAATAAGTCTTAGGGTATTCTTCTGTAGATCGGGGAACTTCATATGGTGCTTTTCCTAAGTACTGTAGCTTGCCTTTGCTCTTAACCTAAAGTATAGGTCGTCTACCTATGACTAGGACAATTGTATAACTTTCTTAATTAATGCAATTGAGGGGAAAGTTTCTGTTTGGACCATTCAGACACACAAGAATGAATGAAAATGGTAATTGTTTAGTGAGTATCTCCATAAAAAGGGGTATATTTTTGAATAAATAGTTTAAACATAATAATACGTATACACGTGAAAAAGGAATTAATGTAAAAAGCAGGACTGAACTGATGGTTTCTTATGAAAAAGAGAATTATTAAAAAAATGTGAGGATTATTTGGTAATGACAAAAGTGGAACTTGAAAAGAAAAGAATAAGAAAAGAAATGAGAATAGAAACAAAGTTATAGCAATAGTAAAGAACACTTAGATTTATATAGACTTACATACCACCTCATGGTGCTTTTTAGGTGGTTTATAGATGGTTTATATACAATGTCAGCATATTGCCTCCAGCAATCTGGGTCCTCATTTTACCCACTTCAGAAGAATGGAAGGCTAAGTCAACCTTGAGTCCTGTCAAGATTGAACTCCAGACTATGGGCAGGGTTTGCCTGCAATACTGCATTCTAATCACTGTGTCCTCAGGGAAGTTTAATTTTAGGACGAGAAAGAATGAGTCCACTGTGTAAGAGTATCTATTTGTCCCGTTTGTTTGTAAACATTTGGTTGAACTAGGATATTAACAGGGCAACGATTTGTGAATCAATCTACCTCAAATGGATTAATTTAAAAAGTGTGTGTAAAATCTAGGACCTATTATTCACATGGGAGTGAAACCTTGGCAAAGTTGGACTGCTTAAGTGCGCTGCACCATCATGCTGCCATGGTCAGCTGTGGTCATGTGATCATTATTTTCAATACTCCCTGTCAGCTTCTGCCCAAGGATATTCAATGAGGAAGTTGGAAGTTGTTCCTTCTCCCACTGCTTTTTCACCCATGACCATTCTGCTTCTCTGTTCCAGTAAGAAAATACTGAATATAGGTTGGCTGTTTAGAACATAAATTCCTTTCCCAGTAGAATTAATGGGACTATAAAGGAGGAAAATATTTGAGTTATGAGAAAGTGTATAATTTTTTTTTATTCCACAGTGCCACTGAAGTGTGTTAAGTTTATTCAAATAAAAGAAGATGGGATGAAGACGTTTTAAGGTGTGAAAATATGGCTATGTAACATGAAGATTGTTGTGAGGGGTGAATTTTTGTTAAAAGAAGCAAGAATAGCTATGTGATAGAAGGTGCTTATGTAGAAATGGGAATTGAAAATGTCGGGAGGAACCTAAAAAAGTTAAATGCATTGGAAACGGGGAAGTGTGTAATAAATAGGAAACAAACAATCAAGGATAAATGGATGATGAATGTGGATACAATATGAAAATAAGTGATCAGTGTCGAGATATGTCGAGGTAGAAAGAATGAATGGTGGCTGAATTGCAAACAAATATGTGAAGGAAAAGTTAATGGGTCAAAAAGAATAGAACTTTAAGAAAATTATGATTCTAAAAAAAAAAGATGATTCTAAAAAAAAAAGATGAATAGTTTATTGAACAAAAGAAAATGTATGAATTGTCATATAGATCAGTGGTGCCCAACCACCGGGCCCCGGACCGGTACCGGTCCGTGGATCATTTTTTACCGGGGCACAAATAAGTGGGCACCGCTATCTTGTTTCGACGGCGCTTTTGAGAAAGTGCTTCTGGGTAAGCTTGTCGGTTGTCGGTTGGAAAACGGCGTTTGGGTGCTGAAAGAATCCTCGCACCTTAGTTTCATCGGGGGGGAGCGGCTTTGAACGAAGAGCCATCCCGATGGCGGTGGAGTCTCACGTTACTCAGGAGGAGATTAAGAAAGAGCCTGAAAAGCCCATCGACAAAGGTACAAAGGCGGAATTGAAGGTGGCGGGGAGAAGCAGGGGACGGCTGGCTGGCCGGTCGCTCGGCTCACCTTGCCTTGGTCGTGCGTGCTGATGCCGGTACCGGTCTGTGGATCATTTTGTGATGCCGGTACCGGGCCGTGGAACAAAAAAGGTTGGGGGCCACTGATATAGATGAATGTGAGAAAAGCAAGGATATCCAGGAAAACAAAAAACAAAAACAAAACACAGGTAGTTCTCCACTTACGACCACAATTGACCCTAAAATTTTTTTTGCTAAGTCAGACATTTGTTAAATGAGTTTTGCTGCATTTTGTGATCTTTCTTGCTAAAGTTGTTAAGTGAATCACTGCAGTTCTAACACAGTTGTTAAATGATTCTGGTTTACCCACTGATTTTACATTGGAAGGTTGGAAAAGGTGATTACATGTTCCCAGGGATACTGTTAGCTATCATAAATACATGCCAGTTGCCAAATGTCCAAATTTTGACCACAGAGATGCTGCAACAGTAGTAACTGTGGAAAACGTTTATAAGTCACTTTTTTCAGTGCTGTTGTTAATTCAAACATTTACTAAGCAAACTGTTTTAAGTCAAGGACTACCTATAGCAGGGGTGTCAAACTGGATTTTTTTGAGGACCGGATCAGATTGCAGTTCTCCTCCATGGGCCAGCAGGAGGGTGGGGGAGATGGGATGGATGCCTCCTGCAGCACCCTGCCAGCCAAAATGGGGTGCTTGCGGCTGCATGAGGTCCCTCATGCCCCATTTTCAGCCTGGGAGGCCTTCTGCAGCACTTTGCCAGCCAAAATGAGGTACAAGGGGGCCATGTGAGGCCTCCCGTGCCTTGTTTTGGATGGCAGAATGCTGCCGGAGACTGTCCAGGAAAAAAATGGGGCATGGGGGGTGCTATGTGTGGCTACCCTGTGCCCTGTTTTGGCTGCCAGAGGCACCACAGGCCGGTCCTTTGCTATTTCCAGGATGGCTCCACAGGCCAGATTTAAGTACCCTGCGGGCTGAATATGGCCTGCGGACCTTGAGTTTGACACCCCTGACCTATAGTATGACAAGATGTAGCAGGTGATATTGATGGTAGATTTCTTTTCTACTTATTTCCCACCTTTATTTTCTTTTCCTTACTATTTCTTTTTTTCTGCCTTTGCATAATGTCGTTTATCCCGAAAGGAAAGATGGTGGCATGATGTATTTGTATGTAGAGGAAATGGGAAACACAAAGATGCAGGCAATTACTTTTTTTAGAATGCATTTCCTCTCCCATTTCATAATGAAGTGGGGTATTCTGATCTAGCAGGAGAGATTCTTAGCAGACCCTAGAGGATTTTAGATAGATGAATCAACACTGGGAGTAGTTTCCACTTTGTGAGGAATGTATGCTGGACGAAGCATTTTCCTCACTATATTATTTTGCTGTCAAGGACAACTTAATTTTTTGCTCTGAATTCAAAATATTTAGACTGATGACAGAGCTTTCTGGATTTCAGGAGCTACTTCTGAGAGGGGAGGCATAGGACACACTTAAGGAATACACTTTACAAATAAATGTCAGAATGGGGAAAATGGCTTTTGGGTAGGCGAGGAAGATGGCTAGGAAAGGGTGCAAATGAAATCCAGTATGGTATGTCCTGTGCTATTAGATGACAAAAAACAAATTTTGGGCTTCTTTCATGTTCTAACATTTCTTCAGGTATTTGAAGAATGCTGTCATGTTGCCCTCAGCCATGCCTTTTCAACAGTTCTAGGTACCTCGTAACTTCAGTCTCATTGTTGACATTGGTTTCCAGTCTCTGGATGCTTTTTAATCCCCTTCTGTACCTATTCCAGTTGGTCTGAGTGTTTTCTGTTGTGTGACATCCAGAATTGGACACAGTCCTTGAGGTAGAAACTATTATGACCCATTGTGTGTATTGTTGGCATCTGAACTCAAAAGGTCATTTAAAGCTTGAGAAATACTTGAATGGGGCAAATTCACACAATAGGCCCTAGCAATATTATGTCACCTGTAATTTTAAGGATTATGTGTTTTATTTGTATGTTTTATAAGCTAATATGTTTATTGTACATTTAGCAATTTACAGCAAAAAATTAAAATCAAGATGTTAAAAACAAGGGAAACAAACAGTTAAAATTAGTAGCTTCTACAAAATACATTTTAAGGGCTTTTTTTTGAAAGGTATAAAAATGGTAGACCTTTCAACTATGCAGATAATATATTTCTAAGTTAGGGGGACAAAAATCGAGCTTTGATCTCAAATTGCCATCAGATGACCCTAAGGCCTGAAGGCAACTTACATGACCTCAGTAAGCAAAGGGTTAACTTTTAAGATATATTTATGTACCTTATAGCAGTGGTCCCCAACCTTTCCAGCTTTGCAGACCAGTGGAGGCAGGGGACAGAGGCGATAGTTCTGTTCATTCAAATGGAGCTTCTTGTGCATGTGTTCGCCGCTCACACAAGTGGACCTGCATGTATGCACTGGCCTGCCGTTTGTGCAGCCTGATTCTAAATGGGCCGTGGCCCAGTACCAGGTCATGGCCCATGGGTTGGGGACCCTGCCTTATAGGATTGTGCTTCATACTGAATGCGTTCTTCTCGTTGATAGCAACGCATGCAGCCTTGTAAACTGCCTACTTTCATAACAATTTCAACATTGTAATAAAAATTGTCCCAAGTATTATAAATTCATTTTATTGATAGATTAGTTTCTTTGTAGCCTTTAATATTTCCTGTTCTGTTTGATTCTGTGCAAACCAAAGGAAACTAGTTTTTGTGTTCTGTTTTCTTTAAAGTTTTATTTTAATGGAACAAAAGAAAAAAATTATTCATCAATTCCAAAAGAAATAATGCTAATATGAAACTTCAGAATAAAAGAAACTGTGAAGTTAAATGTGGTCTTTGACTTTTTAAAAGAAAAGTAGTTGCAGTTTTCAATATATAATTTTCCACTGCTTCAATCATTTTCAAAACGTTTTGTCTGTATTCCTATAATAATTATCCGTTAGATTTTAAATGCTTTTTTCCTTAAAGCCACATTATTTAATCATTTTACAAGTTCTTTAAATAAAAACAATTATTTTCCTTTTTCAAATCTTTTCAATGTTATTACTTGTATTTTTCAGTCTTGGGGCCTATTTGCTAATCTGCATAAATTTTAATACATTAAGCATTCATACTTTTGGTTATTCCTAATAGTAAAAAATAGTGGATGCATTGTTTATTTGTGTTCTGCTATTGTAATTACATCCATCCAAAATAGTTTGTTATCAGTCTAAAGTTAAAATGATCTAATCACAGTGTGGTAGATAATCTAAACGTTCTTTGTAATTTGTATTGTGATTCTTATAAGAAATATACAAGCTTGTGATAAGATTCATATATCATTTTGGATCTTTTAGATAAATGCATTTCCATTGCTTATTTGATATAGTCGTTTAAATGTTTGTTCATCTGATTTTTATCTGAAAACTTATTTGTATTTTGGGTATCCATTATATAATTTTGTTCGTTTCAAATTTTGTTAAGGCCTATGTATATTTTATTTAAAGCACCTGTTATTTTGTTATTATAGTGGCAAGCACAGTTATCTTAAACTGTTAAATATGTATATTCTAAAAGTCATTTAAGAAATATTTTGCTTTTTCAACCCTTCCTTCTATGCTACCATCACAGTATACAAATTCCTGAAAATACTCTAAAGCATATGCTGGCATTAATTGGAAAATTTCAGGAATTAATATTGAGGTTAAATTCACTCTAGTATGTTCTTTAACACATTTTACTGGATTAAAATCATGTATTCTCACACACCCCTCCTAAATTCAGTCTTCCAGTGGTATCAGGTTATGTTATTCTAATGCCTCATTCTCCAATGAGCTGTTCAGAGCATCCAGTAGTGGGAGGTGCTTCAGTCTCTGCATGTATAGGCTGGGCTTATTTTCTGGAATGCTCCTCCTCCACCACGGGACTCCTTCCTAGCATTCCCCAGTTTTGGCTCAGCCTTGTTGAGGATAGGCAGTGCTTTTCGTTCTTCCTTGGCTGAAACTGGAGAATTATTTACTTATCTTTCAGGTTTGGAAATAGACCAATTCGTGCTTAAGGCTCTCTTAGCCTCCAAATAATATAATGATCGCCTGAGGTTGTCCTATTCCATCTGGCCATCGGAGATCGTTCGCATTGGCAGGAAGCGCCATTCATGCCCCGAACTGGAGGGAGGCTTCGGCATCATTTCACACCCTCCTCAACTGCTTATTCTACCCCTGCCATTGTGATAGCAGCACAGTTTCCATCACATTGGCAATTGTGGCGTGGTGTTTTTGCTCATGCAACTGAGTTGTATACTGTATGTGTGTGTGTGTGTGTGTGTATATATATACAGTATACAAGTCAGTTGCATGAGCAAAAACGCCACGCCACAATTGCCAATGTGATGGAAACTGTGCAGCTATCACAATGGCAGGGGTAGAATAAGCAGATTGGCTGGCAACATTGTGTTCCTGTATTGGAGGCTTTTAGTGCAGCTTGGCTCCGAGTAACCACAAGCCAGGCAAACACCTGGGCACAAACAGAGCCCCCCTGATACCTCCAGCTCAAACACACCCCAGCCAAGCACCCAGATGAAACCTAGCTTCCTAATAAATGATAGCTGTCTATTTACTCGGAGCCAAGCTGCACTAAAAGCCTCCAATACAGGAACACTATGTTGCCAGCCAATCAAGACAGAAAAAGCCACAAAACACTGAAGATATTAGAAACACTAATCAAGCAGAACACAGCAAATTCCAAGACCAATAAACACAGACCAAGACTCCCAACCAATCAGGATGAAGAAAAAACCATTCTGGCTAGCCCCAAATTTAAAACTGAAATGGCTGTGAAAGTCTGACTCGCAGACAAACACAATACAGAAGCCTGATGATGGCAGATGATATTCTGCCAAAACGTTGCTACAACTTTAAAAGCACAACTGTAATGATGTGGGAAAATACCTGAACAAAGCTGAATACCATACATGTAAGTACCTGCGAAAACTTAAGGAAAAAATATATATATGTATGTGTTGTGACTGGAAGGTTTGAGCCTGCTGTGAGCTTTGAGTCTGATGTATCAGAAGACACAGGTTCGAGTGATGAGGAAGGTTTGGCATTGGAATTGGAGCCTGCTTTAATGAGAGATGCAGACGTGAGCCAGGAGGATGAGGGAGTGTCGGAATCACCATCCTCTCCGGAACCTTCCACATCAAACATGCCTCAGGTGTCAGCAGCTGATCCACAGAACATACCAGAGTCCTTGAGTGATGATCAAAATGACGAATGTTGGGTTGATGCAAGGACTAGACTCAGGTTGAGATGTCAAGCACAATTTGAAAAGAAACGACAAGCCAGAGACTAATTAGAGAGACTGACACGCCCCTTCAAGGAATATAAGGAGGCGTGTTAGTTAACGATCCTTGTCTGGATCAAACTTCATTAGTTACTTCGCAGCTTTGAAGAAGCCTTCTGTGTGCCTTTTTTGGCTCTGAATTATCTTGCGGCTCATTATCTTGGTTTGAAGACAGTTTCTGGGAAAGCTGCCAACGAAGATTACAGAGAAAAGTTAACTCTGTGGCTTCTGATATTATTTGTTCATGTTTATTTCTTTGGGACATTTGGACTCTTACTTTGTGGCTATAGGTGAGACAGAACATGCATGTGTGTGTTGTGTGTATGTGTGTGTGTGTGTGTGTGTGTGTAGGTTTTCTTAGTTCCATAAGGTGTTTAGCTGGTTGGTATTTATTTTTGATGATTTCAAGGGTATCTTTTATCAGGACTTGAGTGAATAGTGAAACCATGTCAAAACTTACAAGCAGATCTTCTTGCTCCACGTGTAGATCTTTGATCATTTCCAAGAAGTGGTATGAGTTTTGTACATGTGAAGCTGCTGTTTCAGCATGGGGCTGTAGCCACTTTGCTATATATATATGTGTGTGTGTGTATATGTGTGTGTGTGTGTGTGTGTGTGTGTGTGTGTGAATATATATATATATATAAAGTTTTCGCGGGTACTTACATGTATGGTATTCAGCTTTGTTCGGGTATTTTCCCACGTCATTGTAGTTGTGCTTTTAAAGTTGTAGCAACGTTTCGGCAGAATCTCATCTGCCATCATCAGGCTTCTGTAAGACAGAAGCTACAACTTTAAAAGCACAACTACAATGACGTGGGAAAATACCCGAACAAAGCTGAATGCCATATGTGTGTGTGTGTGTGTGTGTGTGTGTGTGTGTGTGTGTGTGATATACAGCATATATATGATTATCATTAAATATAACAATAACAATAATAATAACTCTGATAATAAACTATATTGGTAGAAATATAATAATAATAAAATATTATTATAGAGATACCACTCATAGAAATACAAAAAAAAATAATAATAGAAAGGGGACTCTATTATCAGGGCACCCGGTCCGTTCTTGGATCAGGCCCCTGGGCGTGCCAACTGCCTATACAGTATTGCATTGAATAACAAGCATACAGTGAATTTTCAATCAAAATGGCAGGTGATAGTAGCTCTCAGACCTCAACCTCAAAGGTCAAACCTAAATCTCAGCACAAATCTAAACAGACAAAAGGAAGGTCTAAAGCTTCAGAAAAAGATGCCAACAGGTGCCACAAGACATTGGAAAAGCAAATAGATAAGTGCACACAGGAGGCGCACAGGGTCTCTCAAGCTTCTTCACCCCCACCCCCAGTCCAGGACTGTCTATTTCCTCCCCCTTTCCACCCCAGATCTTTCCCTTTCATCCAGGCGCAGCTTGGCTCCCCAGAGTCAACATGCCCAGTAACTGGAACACCGACCATGCAAAGGGCCCCCGAAGCTACATTCACACCAACGGCTGCTGGCCTTCATCAGGATGACATTCTTCCAGATGAAGTTCCAGAGAGGATGAAGGCGTGGATGGAGCTGGCTATATGCCAGGTAATCACAGCAGGACTGCAACACGCAGTTCTGACCAGGGAACATCCTGTACCCACTGATTATGATTCGCAGTCATTATGGTCGTTGGCCAGGTCGGAGCAACACTATACCCAGGTACAGTTTCAAGGGGACATGCCCCTCCAGGGGCCGCAGGACGAGGAGGAGGAGGAGGTGGAAGAGGTGGAACAAATTGATCAAATGGAACATATTGAATCAGGGTCTGTACATGTCAGCGACCTGGCCCTGTCGGAGGCGGACCCCTTAGAAAGGTGTATGTCTGAGGATGAGGGCCTTGTTCCTGATCAACCTGCATTTACAGCTTATTCCACCCACAATTGTTTAAATCACTATTATTCAAGGCCAAAAACACAGCACGCCTGGACAAGTTGGCTCCTTCTACCACACCAACTCCTTCATAAGAGGAGTCAGAGGATCTAATTTTCAACCAACCGATAGTTGAGGCAGATGTGATTCCAGTTCCTCATATGTTTTCGGACCTGGTACAGAAGTGGTGAGCGTCTGCTGTGGTGTAACCTGCCCCCATGGGATATGACAGAAAATATTTCAATTTGGCCCGATTTCTCAAAATTGAGGTAGACGAACCAACAGTGGGATTAGCGTCCTCGTCCTTCATTCCCAGTGAAGCGCTGGAGACGTTAAAGCCGGAGGAAAAAAGGGCTGAGTTGACTCTACGCAGGGTCCAGCAGTCTGATGCATGGGCCATAAGAGTGGCCATGGACGCATCCTTCTTTACTTGATCCTCTCTTAGATGGCTCCGTCACCTAAGGGACCACATTCCGCCTCCATTGTTTACAAACTTAGATGTTTCTGTCAAATAGACCTCCATCCTAATAGTACTACAGTACCTGATGTAGATTTATGTGTATTTATGTCTGTAGCAAAACTTGCATCGGCATATGCAGTTAGACTTAGTTCATCCTTAGGCTCCAAATACAATGCATAATGCATTGTTTGTTTCAGATATCTTAACACACGCTTAGCAGCTTGCCAATGCCTTTCAGTTGGCTCAGTGTTAAATCGTAGTCGTTTGCTGTCTGATTGAACCCTTGTGCTACTAACCTGGCTTTATGGGTAACAGTCCCATCTACACCTGTCTTTAGCTTATAAATCCGTTTACACCCTATGGGATGTTTACCTGGTGGAAACTTGACATTTTCATATGCCTTCAGTCTTTGTAAGGATTTTGGTTCCTTATCCATTGCTTCCTGCCAAGCAGCCTGATCCTTAGCAGGATATAGTTTCAATTCTTTATAATTACCAGGAAATGTATTCACTTGGCATGTTACTTGGATTGAACGTCTAGGTAATACAGGGCTTATTGGTGGACTCACCTATTCCACCTGCTCCTGTTCTTCTATCTCCTCCTGTGCCTGTTCTCCTACTTCCTGCTGTGCTTCCTCTTGGAAGCACAGGAGGCTATTTGTGGCTATTTGTGGTTTACTTATTTTATCTTTAGGGACTATTCGGGTGTCAATAATAATATCATTGCTGGATTCCTGTTCCAGTTTATTCCACCCAACGTGCTCAAGAAATTTTGCAGTAGCACTACAGTAAACATGAGCTGTGCCTTGATCCCAGAATGTAAATGATCTATGGTTGGCCTCGTAACCTACGAAAAATAACTTCCTATCTCTATGTTGCCCTGTCATTCTTACTTGTGAGGGAATATGCACCCATGCTGGCGCTCCAAATGTGTGTAGATAACTTAAATTTGGTTTTCTGCCATGCCAATGAGTGAATGGCAATTCACCAACTGTTGTGTTAACCACATTGTTTAACACATGATTGCTATACATTATGGCTTCACCCCATAGTGTTTCAGGCAAACCTGAATCAGATAACATAGTGTGAGCCATGGCTTGTAACATTTGCCCTCTTCGTTCTACAAATGAGTTATGTTGTGGTCTGTAAGGTGCAGAACGTTTATGCTCGAAACCAGCCAATTTCAACATAGTTTGCAATCTCTTGTTAATAAACTCAGTCCCATTATCAGTAACTAAAGTAATTACTTTACTCCTCATTTTTCTCTCAGAAAATCTTAAGCCAGTTAAATAAATGTTGGAATGTTTCTGTTTTGTTTTTCATGCGATAGCAGAAACTGTACCGTGAGTAATGGTCCATTATATTCAAAACATAGCAGGCACCTCCCACACTGGGTTTCTTAGGATCAATTATGTCAGCAAACACAACCTCTAAAGGTTCTTTAGTCTTAAACCAATTAAGTCTGTTTGCTGGACTAACCTTGCTTTTCTCCTGACTACAGGCATTATAGTTTAAATACTTGCTACAGGGTTTTAATTTTACTCCCTCTGACAATTCAACAGTTTGTTTCAATATTTTGAAATTAATGTGCCCCAGACTTCTATGCAGTAAATGTATACATTCGTCATGTGGCTTAACATTGTTATAAACCAAGTTAGCCATCTGCAACTGGTCATCATGTATCACATATAAATCATTCTCTAAATTAGCAATAACACTTTTACCCTCTTTCTCTATTATACAGTTATCTCCCCTAAAGGTTACTACAGAACCAAGATTAACTAAAGCCCTTACTGATAACAAATTAAATTTCAGTTTAGGTACATATAACATAGTTAAATGTTCACTTGCACATGAACAATATGCAGTACCTTCACCAGACGCTTTCATCTTCCATCCATTTGCCAATGATACAGGTTGCTTACTTGTGGACATTGTTACAAACCTCTCTCTATTTGTAGTAATGCACTGCGATGCTGCACTATCAACAACCCACAAATCATGATTTAGAGTTGAATTGCTGGACATAGCTAAACTAACATTCTTCTTAGCCTTCTGGTGATTACCAGTATTCTGTCGTTTGCCGTTCTTACAGAATCTAGCTATATGTCCCCTAGCCCCACAAGAAAAACATTTCCTAACAGTATAGGAAGTTGAACACAAATCCTCTTCTTGTGGCTGTTCCTTCCTCAGTTGGTCCCTATCCAGCCGTCTTCTTGCCTCTTCTAACAACCTTCCAGTTATGTCAGTCAATGTAAGTTCATCTTTGGTCAGGACTTCCAGTGAAGATATGTAATCATCATAACTTTCATCCAATGAGGAAAGAATGATGTAAACCTGATGCAGCTCTGAAAATATCAGTTCCTTTTCATGTAGCTCCTGAAAATTCTTTTCATAAAGTTTAAATGAGCTAACATATCTCCACCTTTCAGAAGACATGCTCTAAACAGTTTACGTGTAAGATGTATGTGTGCACCTACACTGTTACAAACATAAATCCTCTTCAAATTATCCCAACACTTAGCAGCAGACTCTTCTCCACGAATATGGACTAGCTGCTGGTCACTCAGTGTTAGTCCAATTATACAAAGAGCTCGTTCGTTGTTTTGTTTAAAGTCAGCTAACTTCTTGGCATCATCCTCATCATCTGGATCCCAAGCATTTACATCCAGTGGATCTTGAATTGTATTCCATAACCCTTCTCTACGCAGAAGTAGACTGCACTTCATAGACCAGGAAATATAGTTTGTTCCATCCAACCTGGTTATCAGTGATAGGTGTTAGTGTTTGGGGATAAACCCCTGAGCTGAGTGCACAGCAGCAGTCAAGCCAGGCAGCCAAATGAGAGAGAGGCTGGGCCCAGGAGTATACACACACTTGAGACAAATACACTGTTTGTGGTTTAAATAGGTATTTAATTCATACAGAGATTAAGAATAGTCATTCAGTCCATATGTCAGTATCCAGTTTATCCATACAGTTATCAAGTCCATTTACAGTAAATACAATGTCCTTATCTGCTTGTAATCTTCTCTCTATGATACCTTTCTCACCAAGACAATGCTGAATCCTCAGCTCACTAGGCAAACAGTCCTTGTGTTCAGGTGAAATGGTATCTGGCACAGTAGCCTCCAAGGTAAGCAGATAGACCAACACAGTAGGCAGCAGACCAGGAACAGTAACCAGGTGCATGCAGAAGCCGGACTCATACAGTTGCATCCAGAAGCCGGGCTCAGACAGTTGCATCCAGAAGCCGGACTCAGACAGTTGCATCCAGCCGGGCTCAGACAGTTGCATCCAGAAGCCGGGCATACATTCCCCTCCTACCTATATGGCTGCCTGCAACCGCACCCACAATGACATTGCAGTTTCTTGTGCTTAAAGCTACATAGCACTTAATCCTAGGTTCATATATTTATTCAACCCAAACCAGTTGGAGTATCCATATACCCAACATTCTCCCCTTTTGGGTGATATAAATATATAACCTTTACATTTTAAACCCATATTTTTGACAACTCTGTAGATGCTTAATGGCACCTTGGGCTTTAGTAAAATGATCAGCTACATTGTCCTCCGACATACAGTATTCCAGCTGTATCAATTTACTCTGTACAGACTGTCTTACATTAAGATACCTCAAATCTGTATGTTTACTTCTCGTTTTAACTGCAATATTAGTGGCCATTTTAATTGCTGCCTGATTATCCTCATGTACAACTACAGGGTAATTTACAGTTATACCCATATCCTTCAACATTTGTTTGTACATAATCAACTCATTACACAATAAAGATAAACAGGAGAATTCTGCCTCCATAGTAGACAAACTTATATGCTTTTGTCTAATTGACTTCCAGCCTATTAATGTCTTACCCAGCATTATGGCTGTTCCTGAAGTCGACTTTCTAGTATCTCTTTCTGATGCAAAACTAGCATCTGCATAAGCACTCAATATGAGATCACCTTCTGGTTCTAAATACAGTGCATGGTGGAATGTTCCTTTAAGATATCTTAGGATTCTTTTCAATGCAATCCAGTGACATTGAAGCGGGTCATTATTGTGTCGTGCCAGCTGATTAATACAAAAAGCAATATCTGGCCTTGACCAATTGCTAATATATGATAAGCTACCAATCAAAGATTGATACAGTTCCTTATCATATTTGGGACTTTGAGTATCCATTTTGCAAATATCCTGACTCATTGGAGTCTTTGCAGGTTTACAAAGTTCCATTTTATAATCCATTAGCAATTTAGATATCTTATCTTCCTGAGATATCTTAAACCCTTTCTGTGTTCTCAGTATATTCAATCCTAGATATCTCTTTATCTCACCTAATTGCTTGATTTTTACCTTCTTGGCTAATGATGCAATTATTTCATTTGCTTCATCATTAGTCTTAGTTATCAGAGCAATATCATCAGTAAACAATAATAATAATGATATCTTCCCATTCTTTTCTCTCTTAAATAGACATGGGTCAGCTAAACCAGCTTTAAATCCTATATTGGTCAGTTCCTTTACAATATACTGGTTCCATTCATAGCCTGATTGTTTAAGACCATAGAGGCTCTTCTTTAATAACCAACAATCATTATCATTATTATTGTCTCCTTTAAATCCATTAGGCCTTTTCATATACACAGTATGTCTTAGTGGAGCATGCAAGTAAGCAGTTTCCACATCTAAATGGTTAACTATATATTGCTTGCTTGCTGCCCACACTAAGGCTGCCCTTAACGTTGCTGCTTTAAGACTAGGTGCAAATACTTCATCATAGTCTTTTGCACTTTGTCTAAAGCCTTGGGCTACTAACCTTGCCTTATGGATTGTATTTCCATCCTTATCTGTTTTTATTTTAAAAATCCATCTGCAGCCAATGGGTTTTTTATTACTAGGTAATCTCACATTTTCATACACTTGCATATCCTTCAGAGACTTCAATTCCTTATTCATTGCTACATACCAATTTTCTTTCTCTTTAGAAGGATATCTTTTTATCTCATCCACAGTAGATGGAACACTATTTACCTGGCACACTGTGTTAGCCTGGTATCTATCAGGCGGTCTAGATATACGTGTAGTCCTTCTGGGAATTACAGGGCTTGTATGAGGACTTTCTTGAGTTACTACCTGGTCCTTTTCCTCATCTTGCTGAGCTATTTCTTCCTTTTCTTCTTCTATGGGCACAATATCTTCCTGTACTTCTGTCTTCACTTTATTTTTAAAGTTACAGGGATACTTAATGGGATTTCTATAGGATTCAATAATCACTTCGTTATTGCTATCCTGCTCTAACTTATCCCATCCTACGTGCTCTAGAAATTGGGCATTGGCACTACATAACACCTTAGATGTGCCTTTCTCCCAAAATCTATATGCCCAATGGTTAGCTTGGTAACCAACAAAGAAAAATTGTTTAGCTCTATGTTGCCCTTTACGCCTGAGTTGTGTAGGGATATGCACCCATGCTGGTGCACCAAATGTGTGCAGGTAACTCAAATCAGGCTTCCTGCCATGCCACATGGTGAATGGTATTTCACCAGTGGTTGAGTTAACAACATTGTTTAATAAATGATTAGCACACATTGTGGCTTCCCCCCACAAAGAATCAGGTAACCCAGAATCAGTTAACATAGTACGGGTCATCGCCTGCAATGTTTGGCCTCGCCTTTCTATAAATGCATTGTGTTGTGGTCTGTATGGTGCAGATGTCTTATGAGCTATTCCAGCTGCCTTTAACCTATTCTGGAATTTGCTATTTACAAATTCCGTACCATTATCTGTCACCAAGGTTATCAGTTGCCGTTTAGTTTTTCTTTCAGCAAACTTTAACCAGTTGAAGAAATGTTGATATGTTTCAGTTTTGCTTTTCATTAAGTAGCAAAACCCATATCTAGAGTAATGGTCCATAATGCTCAGTATATATCGAGCACCCCCCATACTGGGTTTCTTTGGACCTATAATGTCTGCAAATACTACTTCTAAAGGTTCTTTAGTTTTGAAACCATTTAGCCTATTTGCAGGCAATATTTTACTCTTATCTTCACAACAGACATTACAACGCAAATACTTATCACAGGGCTTTAACCTTATTCCTTGAGATAACTCAACTGTACGTTTTAGCATTTTAAAATTTACATGCCCCAAACGCCTATGCAATAAATGGATACATTCATCATGAGGCTTGGTATTATTAAATACAGTTTGTGCCTCCCCTTTCTTACTATCATGTAAGACATACAATGCTCCATTTAAAGCTGCAGTTACCTTTTTGTTATCTCTCTCCAGTGTGCACTTATTATTCTCAAATGTAACCACATATCCTAGTTTATCTAATTCTCTCACAGAAAGTAAATTCATTTTTAACTGTGGTACATATAACATGTTTATATTCTGGTCTAAACATGGACAATAAGCAATACCTTGACCCTTGGCCTTGAGATGCCACCCGTTAGCGAGTGATATATGCTGAGAGCTTGTAGACATTTTTATAAACTTTGTCTTATCTCTCGTAATGCAGTGGGATGCTCCACTGTCCACCACCCATAAATCACTCTTCACTTCACAGTTGCTGTATGTGGCTAATTCAAAGGATTTCTTTGGCTTCTTTACATTCTGGCGTTTTCCTTTTCTGCAGAATCTTGCCAAATGTCCTCTGCCTCCACAATTAAAACACTTTTTAATTGTGTATGCCGTTGAAGATAACTTCACTTCTTCCGGGTGCTTTACTTTACACAGCTGGTTTCTCTCAGGCTTTGAAGATAATTTCTCTTCCTTATTCTTATCTTCCCTCAGCTGTTCACGTTCGCTCCTTCTCCTGGCTTCCTCTAATAGCCGGCCGGTTATCTCAGTTACTGATAAACTGTCTTTTGGCAATACTTCCAATGCAGTCACAAAATCATCATAGCTTCGATCCAGAGAAGACAATATGATGTATACTTGCTGCAACTCATTAAATATAAGCTCTTTTTCTTGCAGTTCTTGAAAAATGCTTTTCATACAGTTTAAATGAGTTAACATGTCTCCATTTATCTCAAGATGTGTTCTAAACAGCTTCCGTGTAAGATTGATATGAGCTCCTACACTGTCTCGAACATAAATCCTTTTAAGATTATCCCAGCATTCTGCAGCATTTTCCACTCCACGGATATGAATGAGTTGCTGGTCAGACAGGGTGAGACCTATGATGCACAAAGCCTGCTCATTCTTTCTTTCATAATCCTGTATCAGTTTATAATCCTCTTCATCGTTGGGATTTAAGTTTGATACATCTGGTGGGTTTGTAATTATGTCCCACAAACCTTCTCTTCGTAGCAGTAAACTACATTTCATTGACCATGAAACATAGTTTGTTCCATCTAGTCTGGATATCATGGACAGACTTGGCAAATTTACTTGTGCCATTGCTCTGCAGAAAAATAACTATTCAACAAACAGTTTGTCTCTACAGTAATGTGTAACTCTTGACCAAACTCTCACTGGTATAACCTGGTTAGCTAGACTGTGCACACTGCTGGGCCCATAACCAATGTTAGTGTTTGGGGATAAACCCCTGAGCTGAGTGCACAGCAGCAGTCAAGCCAGGCAGCCAAATGAGAGAGAGGCTGGGCCCAGGAGTATACACACACTTGAGACAAATACACTGTTTGTGGTTTAAATAGGTATTTAATTCATACAGAGATTAAGAATAGTCATTCAGTCCATATGTCAGTATCCAGTTTATCCATACAGTTATCAAGTCCATTTACAGTAAATACAATGTCCTTATCTGCTTGTAATCTTCTCTCTATGATACCTTTCTCACCAAGACAATGCTGAATCCTCAGCTCACTAGGCAAACAGTCCTTGTGTTCAGGTGAAATGGTATCTGGCACAGTAGCCTCCAAGGTAAGCAGATAGACCAACACAGTAGGCAGCAGACCAGGAACAGTAACCAGGTGCATGCAGAAGCCGGACTCATACAGTTGCATCCAGAAGCCGGACTCAGACAGTTGCATCCAGAAGCCGGACTCAGACAGTTGCATCCAGAAGCCGGGCTCAGACAGTTGCATCCAGAAGCCGGGGCTATTACATTTCCCCTCCTACCTATATGGCTGCCTGCAACCGCACCCACAATGACATTGCAGTTTCTTGTGCTTAAAGCTACATAGCACTTAATCCTAGGTTCATATATTTATTCAACCCAAACCAGTTGGAGTATCCATATACCCAACAATAGGCTTGTTGACAGGTCTTGTGCCCACAATTAAACAGTAAACAGCTGTCTGTATAAGGTACTGTGTATTCACACTAAGTCTCAGTTATCTGAGCCAGGTATGGCCTGGGCCCATAACCAGTGTTGAGGTAGTTCCCCATTTGGAGAATGAGCGCACACAGGGAGACGTAGTGAGAGTAGTGAAGAATAACACACAACCAGCACACAGATACACTGTATAGTAAAATGTAGGTTTTTACTTCCAGTAAACGGTTAAGCAAAGTCTAACAGGCAGTCCAAGTCATACACTGTTATAGCAGTCAGTATTCAGTCCAGGGATAATCTAATAACAAAGTCCAGTATCATAAACAGTTCAGTAAAAGATTCACATCAAATCCAAGAATAACGATGATCAGCAACAGTCAATATGCAGGAATGGCAACACTCTCAGCAACAACAGAACAGAACAACCCAGGTTTCTGGCTCCATCTTATGGCCGTTTGAGGAACCACACCCAATTACAATTTTAGCATTCCCTTAAAGAGACAGTATTAAAATGTCTATCCTGGTTTATATATTTTCCAACCCAACTGTAAGGTGACTTACATTCCTAACAGTGCCCTTAGCCGAGCTATCAAAATTGTTAGGCAAAATGATTTCATGCATATCTATTATCCCCTGGGCCTGTCTCCACACTAGATCCCTTCAGTGGTTCCTGCTTCCGTATCAGCCATCCAGATGAAGCAACTCAAATTGCAAGGTCTCGGTACCATCAAAGGTCCTCCTATCTCTCCTCTGGTGGTCCAGACCAGTCATCAACAGAGATTGCCTTTTCAAAGAGCCCCACAGACTTACCATCACGACAGATGCGAGCCTTTTTGGATGGAAGCTCACTATCGATCACTCATAGCCCAAGGCCGCTGGTGCTTCATAGAACAATCATGCAGCATAAACTGGCTGGAGCTCACGGCAGTACATCTGGCTCTTTGCAACTTCCTTCCACAGGTATGCAATCAACATGTACTGATCTTGACTGACAATGTAACAGCAAAAGCCCACATAAACAAGCAAGGGGGCACGCAGTTGAAATAACTCATGCAGGAAGTGGAGCAACTGTGTTGGGTGGAGAACAACCTGCTCTCCATCGGAGCAGAGCATATATTGGGTCTGTCGAATACCCAGGGAGGCTGGTTAAGCAGGGCTACGATCGATCAATTGGAGTGGTGCCTGCACCTGATCCTGTTTCAAGAGGTGGTCTGGAGATTCGGGCAGCCGATGATAGATTTGTTCGCTTTCCCTCTCAACTCTCAGCTCCTGAGATTCATTTCCAGGTACCCTTCACAACGAGCAGAGAACAAAAACGCATTCCGCTGCCGTTGGCCCCCAGGCCTTCTGTACGCATTCCCACCACTTCCAGTGATCGCCAAGTTTATTCAGAAGTTGCTGGAAGAGAGGACGGAGCTGTTGCTAGTAGCACCATACTGGCCCAGACGACCGTGGTTCGCAGACCTCCGCAGTCTGTCTTCATCAGAACCATGGAGAATTCCACCGGATAGGATTTCCTTGACCCAGGGACCCCTTCAACATCCTAGCCATCTGGAGGTTGAGCGGAGATGTCTGAAGAGCGAGCAGTTATTTAACAAAGTCATAGCCACCATCCAAGCTGCCAGGCGCCCCTCAACAACTCGCATTTACAATGCCACATGGTCCAGTTTCTGCAAATGGTGTACTAAGTCTCACATTGATCCCACCTCTCCATCAGTGGCTCAAATCCTAGAGTTTTTACAAGAAGGGCTTGACAAGGGCCTATCATCAAATACGTTGAAAAGACGGATGACAGCTTTGGCATCGGTTGTCACTTGTGAAGGTCTACCATCTCTCATCACCCACGCATATGGAGTTTCCTTCGAGGAGCCACAAATTTACATCTGCCAGTGGTTCACCATTATCCAACTTGGGACCTTAACAAGGTCCTCGCTGCACTCACTAAGTGTCCCTTCAAGCCCTTGAAATCTTCGAGTCTCCAATTTCTGATGTACAGGGTAGTTTTTCTAGTAGCGATAACTTCTGCTTTTCATATATCAGAACTGGCAGCTTTGTCGATCAGGCAAATCTTTTTGTCTTCCATTCAGACAGGGTGGTCCAGATCCTACGTTTATATCCAAAATCAATTTGACTTTTCACAGGGCACAAGAACTGATACTCCCTAATTTTTGTTCTAGACCAAATCAAGGGTTGGAGCTACAATGGCATTGACTTGATGTGAGGTGGGAATTGCAAATATATATTCACCGCACAGCACCTTTCAGGAAAACAAAAGCTTTATTTGTGTCGTTTCAGCCAAACACTCAAGGCTGCAAAGTCTCATCTTCCACATTAGGCCTCTGGCTACAGGCTCCGATAGCGAAAACATATCAGATTCAATCACTGCAGGTGCCCAGGGGCATAACAGCCCATTCAACCAGAAGCGTCGCAACATTGGTAGCGTTGGCCACGCAGGCACCAATAACTGAAATTTGTCGAGCAGCAACCTGGGCCTCTCCATCGCCCTTTATTAGGCATTATAAAATAGATGTGTTTGCATCCGCTGAGGCTTCCTTTGGCAGAAGAGTTTTACAATGGGTCCACAGGGACCAGGAGAGGATTCCAAACCAGACAGAGTCCCTCCCATAGGACAGGCCAAGCTTTGGTATGTCCCACTATTGGATGCTCTGAACAGCTCATGGGAGAAAGGGCGTTGCTACTTACCTGACACGCCCATTCCCTTTGAGCTGTGAAGAGCATCTAGCCCCACCCATTTTCCATCTGGTGGGGTCCTGTTTCGGCCAACGAATTGTTAGGGCATATGGGGCGAGGGTGTTTATTTTCTCGTCTTCGCCAAAACTGGGGAACGCTGGGGAGGAGTCCCGTGGAGGAAGAGGAGCATTCCACAAATTAAGCCCAGCCTATACATGCAGAGACTGAAGCACCTCCCACTACTGGATGCTCTTCACAGCTCAAAGAGAACGGGCGTGTTAGGTAAGTACAAACACCCTTTTTCTCTTCTTTAAAGACTGTATAACTGCTTCGGAAATACGCAGGGCTGTATAATCTTGTCAGGTTCAGTTCCTCAAAGGATCATTTATCTGTAAATGATCTTTGGTCTCCTGAACAATCCCCAATTTGCATGCATAAGAAAATAAAGCAATTTTGCTCTGATTCTATGATAGGTAAAGGAGCAAAACCCCTTTAATTTTCACCTGTGTTATTTATATGCATAATTTCAGTGGAAGAAATTATTGGAGCTGTAATTCCATATATATTATTTCTAGTAATGTAACTGTAATCTTTGTAATACTCTTTTCTAAGAAGGAAGACGAGACATATAGCTTGGGCTTGCACTTCTTTGCTATGTATATATGTGGAGTCCTTGGGGGCCTCTGAGGTTAGTTATTTGCTGACAGATGTTTCATTACCTAACCATCATTGGTGCAGTATAAGCTCCTCCATGTATAAATAGTAAATTCAATTTATTCTTCAATCTGTGTGTATATATGTTCCTCAATTTATAAATAATACACTAATAGTGGTAGGACTGCCAGATAATAATGAAGCTTAGACTGATGTGATTGTGAAAAATGTTAGCTATAAATAATTTTAAAAACATAGAGATTGTTAACAACTTGGTTCTTTGATCTTCATTAAAAACCAGACTATAGCATTAGAAGGAATAGAAGCATCCATAATCATTTACCCCACTGTATTCACATGTTGTCTTTGAGTTCTAAAAACCATGCTGGAAGGCACTAATGCCAATTTGCTTTTGAATTTTTGCCAAGAAGACAAGATGGATATGTCTTATAGTCACTCGGAATTAGACTTCATAAGGAGTATTGTAACTATATTACCTCTAGGGTATTATTGTATATTTGAAATTGTATTGTAGTTGCAGTCAAAAGTATACTTGAAATACCCATAGAAAAAGTCATACAAGCATCATCGTCTTTGTGAGGAGGGAGTTGCGCGCGCATGCCAAAGATGCACAGCATATTAGGGGGAATCGCGTGCTCATGCGCAGGGGTGCGGTGCATAAGGGGGGAGTCACGCACACATGCGCAAAAACACATAGTACATGAGGAGGAAATAGCATGTGTATGCGTAGACGCATGGCGTGCGAGGGGAAATTGTGTAGATGTGCGGTGCACGAGGGGGGGTTCATGTGTGCATGTGCAGGGGGCATTGGGGGTCCACACGCATTGCCTTCTGGGTGCTGGCACACAAGCGCGTGCAAGTGAGCCCCATGCAATTATTGGCATAGGAGCAAAAAAGTTTAGCCACCACTGTTATATACTATATATATTGTACATACGATGTGCTAAATACTATAGTATACACACTATTCGGTCTTTTGCTGCTCTCGAAGTACTAAATTCCATTGATATTTTTATTTGCTGGAATGTTACTGTGTACTGCAGACAAACTTTGCTTTTAGCCAAACCATTATTTTAGTTGTGAGGTACATCCCTTTTTCTTGAGTTTTATCAGCTGAAGGATCTTAAAACTGTCAGTATTTCTCCAAATATTGAATCTTTTTAAAAATTGGTTACCTAAATGAATTCAGAATCTCTACAATTCATTAGAATTGTCTGATTTCATTCCAGAAAGCCGCCTCCTTTTTCTCATAGAAAAGCATATAGTTAACCATCTGAAATACAGAGATTTTTTTTAAAAATTATCGCTTCTAACTGACAACACCCCTTCCTTTTCTGTTTCAGTTTCGATCCTTTTCTGCATCTGCTTGTTTTTAACATGAAAGTGTGTAAAAATCAACTGCTTTTTTCATTATAGCTTTTCTGCCTTTTCTCATTTAGGAACAGCATTTAAAGGAATTAAGCTAGGGTACAGTATTGGCATGTTGAACTGTAACAATAATCGTGAACAAATTAGTGTGGCGATACTTGGAAAAAATTGAAGATTGAAGAATTGTGGGAAATGGCCAACATATCTGAAGGTCATCAGGTTAAGCAAGGTTATTGAAAATTGTAAAACACTATATTTAATTAAATGAAATTTTGTGAGAAATAGAAATGCACTGGTGATAATTTATTTTTTAGGATGATTCTTATACCTGTTGTATGTTAATAATAATAGGTTTACGTATAAATTAGTATTTTTATTTGCTGATGGGGATTCTCTATTATATGCAAACACTACATTTGAAGTGACAACTTTAGTTATGTAATTGACTGAGAAATGAGATTGCTTCTTCTGGGACATGTAAATCCCATTCTTAGGGATTTTTGTAAGCTGTGTAATTAATTAGAAATTCAGGAAATATGGATTGCTAGTGGTCTATTTGTCTCCTTTTTGGTTCTTTACCATTTGTTTTAAACAGATTTGAGAGCTAGATTATTTGTTTTCTGTAAATATTCATTTGTAAAGACTGCTTTCTTAGGGAGTAGTATTGTTTTTATGTCATATTGCTCAACCTCAAGCCCACAGTAAAATATTCGTTTATGAGGGCACTCCTTCAAATTGCTTTAAAAGGAAAATGGAGCACTTTGTAAAATTGAATATGTGGGGTAATCTTTATGAAAGATGCTTCTCTTTTCAATTTAAGCAAAATCTGAAAGACACTGGTAGAAGTGTAGAAGATTTGTCAAACCAGGAATAAAATGTTCTAGAGAATTCTAGAATGTTCTGTTTATCTCTACACCAGGCCATTAGGATAGCACTTCAGTAGTTTCAACAAGTAAAACCTCCAAACTGTGGTTTAATCAAGTAACTTGTTAGGTTTATAATGACAATAGTTATTTTGAATTTAAACTTTCAGGCAATGTGATTCAGGAAAAAGAGTTTTGAGTTTTAACTTAAGTAGGTTGTTTGAAGTTATTCTTAAACAGTTTTATTTGTCTTTCAATGGAATAAGAAATGATGAAGTCATTATGATAAGGGTAGATAATATAAGAGTTATGGTAAACAAAAAGTATATGTTTTTTCTAAAAAAAAATTCTAATGCTAGTTTACAAGAATAAATAATACACAATTAAAACATTGATGTAAATTAATGGAAAAAAATCCTTAAAATTCAATTGCATTCTTCATTTGATAATAGTTGGTCAATATACAGTTTCACTTATTTCTGTAGTTTCAATTCCTTCCAAGAAGATGCAAGGAAAATAATTCACTCCATTTAATGATCTGTCCTTGGCAAATAACACCTGGTAGGGCCGGAATACTGGTTATGTGAGGCAATCATGTGAGCACGTCACTTAACAACTGTAACAACTTATGACTGTAATGGGCAACCTCCATTATAGTCATAAGTAGAGGAATACCTGTATATATTTTGAAAAGGAAGGTAATTTCAAATAAATGGTGCCTGTCACATTTTTATTGTGTATTCCATCTAACCAAATTGGTTACTTTTAACATTCAGTCCTATTTATTGTATGATATAATTTTTGCAACTTGTGAAAAACCCAGGAAAATGTGATGGAAATATATTATAAAACAGCCTTCTACATAAGGTTAATTTTGTAAATTTTAAGCAAACTAGTTTGAAGCTATAAGTACTTATAGTCAAGCAGTAGAGTATGCCATTCGGCAATTCAGAATGTCACTCTGCTCTTGAGAATTGATAAATGTGGTGCCATAGGATACATTATATGAAAAAAATGCAGCTGTATTTTTTTCAGCTTTTAATGTGGAATAGATCATGTTTCTGAAAAATTCATTTTTAATTCTGCATTTGGCATGAAGCCAGTTGGGTAACCTTGGGCCAGTCACTTTTTTTTAGCCCTAGAAAGTAGGCAGTGGTAAACCACTACAGAAATTTTTTTTTGCCAAGCAAACTGACAGGATTAAGCAGGGTGTTGCCAGGAGTCAAGACTGATTTGAAGTCATGTGCACACACAGTAACTAGTTGAAGTTAACCAAACCGCTTGAGGGAAAGGATTTGAAATTTTAACAGCCCTCCTGGCAGTCACATGATTGCATTTTGGGTGCTTGGCAACTGGCCCACATTTGCAACCAAAGTTTATGACATTTTTTTTTGCCAGAAAGTGATGTTTACTTTTGGTTTCTGGCAAAAAAAAAAAGACCCATTATGGACAATGGATTTCCTTAATGACTGTAGCATTTATTTAACAGCTACAAAAAAAGGTTGCAAAATTGTTTATGGTCATGTTACCTGCTTAACAACAAGCATAAATTAACAACTGTAATTCCAAGCTCAATTATGGTCGTAAGTCGAAGACAACGTTTACTGACAAATGTTTTTTATTGTGACCGTAAGGCAGAAACATAATATTTAAAGAAATGTATCTGTTCGGTGAATCATAAAGTTCCTTTCTGTCAATCAACAGGAATCTAGGAAGGAGTCTACAGGTCTAATCTATTATAAATATGATATAAATTCCTGTGTGGCAGGAAACAGTTTTAAAGTTGAAGAAAATTTTATAATCATCAGACAACATTTCCATTATTGCACTGAATTTTTATAACCCCAGTATATAAACTATATTTCAAACAATAAGTTGAGAATGAAGAATCTAACCAGAGAAAGCGCAGGTATAAATTGTTTTCTTAGGTTAAATATACTTAATCCATATCATTTTATCCATTCGTTCAAAGTTTTTAAAAAATTTCTAATACCCATGTTTCTCCAAAATGAAGGCTGGGTCTTATTTTTTTTGACCTCTGAAAAAATGGCTAGGCCTTCTTTTTGGATAGTTCCAATTATTGACTCACCTTGTGATGGTAGCACTGACAGCCTGCCCAGCAGGAGCCTGCTGCTGGCCCATTTCTTGTGCGGCCGCTTGGCACCACTTGTACACATTATTCCAGCCTCTGTTTTGTCTTCAGATGCCTGCCGGAAGGTATCTGCAGCTGATAACAGAGCTCCAGATCGATCCTCTATTATCATCTGAAAAGGGCTTTCTGGAAGGCTCTGGCAGTGAAACAGAGGCCAGGGGTGCTGCGCGCATCGATCCAGAGCCCATTTCACAGCTGCAGAGGGCTTTCCAGAAGGCTCTGGTAGTGAAACGGAGGATGGAGGTGCTGCGTGCGTCCATCCGGAGCCTGTTTTACAGCTGCAGAGGGCTTTCTGGAAGGCTCTGATGTCAAAATGGAGGCTGGGGATGATGCGTGCGAGTGGCAGCAAGTGGCTGCTGAAGAAGCGGTTGCAGAAGAAAGAGAGACAGGTGTCGGGATGTACGAGGCCTGGTAAGTAGGGCAGCTCCATCCCCCAATCCCCACCCTAGCTTATTTTTTACCTGTGTGCCTTGACCCACCCCCTGCACCCTGGGGTGGGTGGGGTCTTAATTAGGGAAAATTTTGTGGGTGGGGCTTAATTTGATCACATGCACTCAAAAACGTGATAGGGCTTCTTTTCAAGGTGGGTTGTCTTTTTGGAGAAACACGGTATAATGTTGGAGAAGCAACTTTTCACTAATCAGAAGGATGCCTATGATAAATGAAGAAATAACAAAGGTAAATGGCAGAAGTCTTAATATTTGTATTTATTAAATTAAACTTGTTAAATGGATTTCAGTAGTCCACAATGGAGATCTGAAATCAGTGGACTGTGATGGATTGAGATTGAACTAATTTATCCCAGTAAATGAAATGTACTTCTTCATCAGACACATGCTTTCAAATAAAAGAGAAGGTAGGCTTTGCCTTCAACAATATATCTTTCACTTTTGAGCCTTTGCTCTTTTTCCAGATACAATAATCTGTTATGCTGATATTCTTAAAGGAAGACGATTACTATTTATAACAATACATTTTTCTTCATGTAAGAATTGCTTATTATGCAGTTTATCTTAGAGATATATTTCTTTTGGATGAGGTAAATACGATTCATGAAAGCGTATATGATAATAAAATTGGTAAAGGGCCACACATTTTTTTGATTACTTCAGTAAACATTTTTGGTACTTTTTTATTGAGTGTTCTTGAAGACCACAAATATTCAGTAACATTAACTTTGAATGTAACTCACTGTCCAGACTCATAATTTTTTTCCTTCTAAGAGAGGTTTTATAGCAATCTGTTGGAGGTGATCTGTTACTGCATTATGGCCCATGTTGGAAATGAAAATTGCTTGTTTCACTTTTTTGTGCCTGTTTTTCATGATGGGAAGAGGGGATGTGGCAGCCTGGTGATTAAAATACTGGGCTTTTTGACTGGAAGGTTGACAGTTCAAGACCCAAACAATGTGTGATGGGATGAACTCCCATTCTTGCTCCAGCTCTTGCACACCTAGCAGTTCAAAAGCATGCAAATGTGAGTAGATAAATAGGTACCTCTGTAGTGGGAAGTAACAGCATTCTGTGCACCTTGACATATAGTCATGCCGGCCACATGATCCTGGAAGCCCTCTCAGCTAGGAAATGGAGGTGAGCACTGCACTCTACAGTTGGACATGACTGTACAGGGGAAACCTTAACTTTTACCATGATGGGAAAGAAGGACAAAAACCTTCCAAGTGGGTGTAGCAGGCAATGGCAGTTTAGTATAAGCATCATTTACTGGAGCCATTGACAGAAGGTATAGCCCAGTGGTGGCTAACCTTTTTGGGCTCTTATGCCAAAAATTGTGCACGTGCTCCCATGCAGTCACATGCCAGCACCCAGAAGGCAATGCACATGGCCCCCCATGCCCCCTGCGTATGCGCGCACAATCCCCCTGCCACCCCCTTACCTGCACTGCGCCTCCCAGCTGATTTTCGGCCTGTTTGAGGCTTTTTTCTGCCTGCCAGAGACTTGACGGTATATCCGCTGCAGCCTTTGCAGGTTGAAAAATGGGCCTATTTTGTCACTTCCAGTATTTCTGGAAATACAGGAAGTGACAAAACAGGCCTATTTTTCATCCTGAAAAGGCTGCAGAAGCTTCCCTCAAGCCTCTAGCAGGCTGAAAAAGGCTTCAAACGGGCCGAAAATCAGCTGGGAAGTGTGCGCATGTGCAGTGAGGTAAGTTTGCCCGGGGCTCGCGTGCCCGCACAAATGGCTCTGCATGCCACCTGTGGCATGCGTGCCATAGGTTCGCCATCACAGGTATAGCCATTGAGGTTTCAAGTTGTTCCTCTGTTGGCTTGTAACATGATCTATGGAGAAACCTCTGATGATTTGCCTTTCATCTATGGTGTAATTAATTTTGATTCCAGAAGAATCATCTCAAATAATGCATTTGCTTCCTGTGGACTTTGAAAGTCATAAGCTGTATATAATTGGGAAAAATTATGTTCTTTTTGCAGGTGATTTCATTGAATATCAAAATGGATTTCTTTAACTTGTCTTATTACCAAGTTTGTACTGTATTTTAGAAACTGAGAGTTTGGGGTTTTTTGGGAAGATGCATTTCTAACCTAGTTATGGGATACTGACTGCCAGGCCAAAATAACCTTCCATAATGGGGGTTCAACAAATTACCATTGCAAAACATGGAATGAGACAACTTGGTGTGACCAATTTGCTGCAGCCAATTTGCCGCAGCCAACTTACTATGGCCAACTTACAGCGGGACATCTTTCCGTGGCCAACTCCCTGTAAGACAGTTCAACTTAAGTATTTAAATTAATTAAAAAATTATTGTAATTTTTGTCATTCACATTTTATTTTGTTCCTCCTGTGGCATCCTTTCTTCCATCATTTATTTGATACTAGTGTAACTATTGTCCTGTGGCAAGTTGTCCTGCAGCGAATTGGCTGCAGCGAGTTGGCCATGGCAAATGGGACCATGGTGAGTTGGCCATGCTGAATTGTTCTAGATGTTTCAAAACATGACAAGTGTTCTAAGATGACAATGAGTTCTCTGATGCTATAGTCATTTGGCCTTTCTAGGGACTCAAATAGAAAAAAAAAATTCTTGAACAGATTTAGGCATTCAGTTTTAAAGATAAATAATGAGACGTATCATATTTGGAAACTGATAAATTTATGAAACCTGTAGTATGGGTTTCCAAGTGTATGCTACTTTCCTCAAAATATAGGTTGTCCTCGATTTATGACTATAATTAAACCCAAAATTTCTGTTGCTGAGTAAAACATTTGTTAAGTGAATTTTGCCCCATTTTACAACCTTTCTTGCCAGAGTTGTTAAGTGAAACACTGCAGTTTTTAAGTCACTAACATGGTTGTTAGGTAAATCTGGCTTCCCTATTGACTTTGCTTGTCAAAAGGCCGCAAAAGGTGATCACATGACCCCTGGATAGTGTAACTGTCATAAATATGAGTCAGTTGCTTAGTGTTTGAATTTTGATCACATGACCATGTGGATGCTGCAATGATTGTGTGAAAAACAGTCTTCAGTCACTGTCAGGTGAGGTTCCATTCAGAATCCAAGAAAGAAAACATTAGACTCCATTGTTATAGAGAAAAGGACTTTTACTGAAATTGGAAGTGGTAGCATCAGTAGAAATACAAGACCTGAGACAATAGGCGTAAAAATCACATATTGAAAGTTATCCCATGTTCCCTCCCCCAAGAGTTCAAACTGACCATCCAATCTGAGATGTGTGTAATGTCATGTGGGGCATCTTCAGCTGGTGCTTCACACATCTGATATGCCAGGACGGTTGACCTTGGCCTAGAGAGATAAGAGGCTACATCTGTGCAGTAAGCAAGTAAGCATAGTCATCCCATCTTTTACATTTCACCAATTTAAACCTCCAGCACCCTTCCCCCCATGAAGCCCAATTATTCTTCCCTCCCAATTATTCTTTCCATGGCAGCTGCAAAGACAAGCAGAAGGATTCTTGGAGGCTGACAGTCACCTTTTTCTGTGCCATTGTGACTTTGAACGGTCACTAAATGAACTGTTGTGAGGACTACCTGTAGGCAACAGTTCTGTTTCTTAGAACTGTTTGTATTATTGGTAGTGTATTCTACTGAAACAAAGAATAAATTTGTAATTCCTACATTATCTCTCTATAATGGTGGATTTTTTTTAAACCATTGCATTCACAAAAGAGAAAAACTGATATGTGAAATGTTCAGATTAAGAAAGAAACTGAACAGGATTAGCTTTTAGATATAAAATATGGCTCTAGAAAAAGTTTTCTTTGATTCAGAATGAGCAAATTTATGCCCTCCAGATGTTTTTAATTGCAGTTTCATAATTCCTATGCAACATTGCCAGTGGCAAGGATTATGGGAGTTCTGAGCAAAACATCTGGAGGGCAAAAAATTATCTACCACAGAATTAGTTTGAAAGAACTCATAGAGATTATTATACTGGTGCTGAAACATGTAATGATCAAACTATTTAGTTTTTGGATTATAATTTCAGGTGGAATTTAACTTGGCAGTGTAATGTACACATTTATATCATTCACAAACTTTAGAATTAATGTTTACCTGTAGTATTTTAAAAGTTAATTAATTTGCTGTAGATCAAGGGTCTTCAAACTTGACAGCTTTAAGATTTGTGGACTTTAACTCCCTGAATTCCTCCTCCAGTCATGTTAACTCAGGAATTCTGGGGGTTGAAGTCCACAAGTCTTCAAACTTGCCAAGTTTGAAGACTCTTGCTGTAGTGGGTATAGATAGCCCTCGACTTATTACCACAGTTAAGCCCAAACTTTCTGTTGCTCAGTGAGACAAGTGAATTTTGCCTGATTTTACGACCCTTCTTGCCACAGTTGTTAAGTAAATGAGTGCAGTTGTTAAGCTAGCAACACAGTTTCCCCATTAAGGTTGCTTGTCAGAAGGTTGCAATAAATGACCACATGATCCCAGGACACTGCAGCCATCATAAATATGAGACAGTTGTCAAGCACCTGAATTTTGATCATTGTTTTGCAACGGTCCTGCGAAAAACGATCGTAGGTCACTTTTTTCTGTGCTGTTGTAACTTTGAGCGGTCACTAAACAAAATTGGATGGAAGTCAAGGACTACCTGTAGAATCCAAGATTTTTATATTGCTCAACTGATATTATTAATATTTATATGAATATAAATGAAAGATTTTTTTCAACAATTGGTTCTGATTTTATCCATGGAAAAAGAATTTTCATATCATCATGAAATTTTTCAAAACAAATGATTGTGTAACCCTTAGGGTGGATATATCTTAGGCTAAATAGAACTTTCAGCTTAGTGGTTTTCTATTTGACAATAGTTATTTTATAAATATAACGTGTTGTATAAGCTTTCTCATTCATTGCAAAACGATATCATTTTTCTGAACAAACAACGTATATTGAGGTCAGATGAATGCAAAGCCAAGAGTGGTCAGATATTAGCTGAGCTGTGTATGAATCTTAACGGAACTGAAGTAATATTGAAACTACTGTGGGAGTAACAGTGGGGGTGGGGGTGAGATAGCTTGAGTGCAGAAAACATTTTCTTGGGCTATGAGACATTGTGCTTTTCCTTTGTGAATAATAACATTAAGTTTGAAAGCATGAAATAAAAATAAATTGTAGTGTAGATGTTGCTGTGCTTGAACTTTCTGGTTTTCTCTTTCAATATGCATTCTTAATAAAATGACAGAGAAGTATCTTAGAAAGTACTGCACAAAAAGTAGCGTTCATGCTATGATAACATAGCTGATTATTTTGTGTTGTTTTGAAAACAGGACATTGAATTGATTGCATTTCATAAGATATTTTGCAACTGAAGTGTAGTAGTTTTGGCGCTAATTATTGTTACCATCTAAAACGATACAAGTCTTGAAATACATGTGCAAGAGTGCATATGAAGCCTCTTTCGCCCTCTTTTTGAGAGGGTGAGAAACCATTAGAGCAGGGATATATTTTTACAGACTTACATAGCTGCTTCAGAAGCTGTGCCCAGCATTTTAGTCACGCATACACCCAAATTGCAGAAACTCCTGGCAACAGCTTTTCAATTGGTGTTGTGAGGCTGATGTGGCTGTTTTAAAAAGAGGTACTCGTGTGCACTACCATATATTTTACAAAGTACCTCTTTTGAACAAATTGCACAGCTTTAATACCTTCAACTATTTAGCTGTTTTTCAGTTAATACCAGTCTTTGAACTGAAATTTTCAGTGCATTTCCAGCTGGTATATTTCTGTTCAGATTACATAAAAACTTGTATTTATTTATTTTAATGAGAAAGGAAATAAAAGGACAATTGTTTGAAAATATTGAGGTGGAACAAAGTGCTAACAATTTAGTGATTTTAAGGAAGTTCTTATCTGGAATTGAATCTTTGAATGCTTTATAGGAAGTTGACTATGATTGTTCCAGGATAGAATCAGATCACAGTTTGCTGTGTTATGACTTCTGTGGTTGCAGGAGTCCTCCTTAATCCATAGCATATTTTAAAAAGAAAATTTTGCTCTATGGCTGGATGCCAACATCATTTCGAAACATGAAACCCAATTGTATTATGGATTCCAGATTCATATTGTATAAAGATAGCATTTACAAGATGGGTTTCAAGTTAGCTAGATAAGATTTTGCTTTTTAAAAATAAAATACTGACATCCTCCCTGATTGTTTTTAACGCATTAGTCAAATTCTGCAGTCTTTGATCTACAAATTGCTAAAAACTTGAATTATTACATTCTAGAAGGCTTAATTCCCATTCCTACCTGTTGTTTGTAAGTTTAAAAAAATAAAATGCTGCTTATAGTTGCAGGGAATTCCCCCCCCTTAACCTATTATTTATTGCATTTTTCTTTTCAAGTAAAATGGATATGTAGCTGGGTGATTATTTTCAAGACAGCAATACACTGCCTTGTCCTCAGGTAGTGCATGAAAACAATTATAAAGCAGTTCTTTTTTAATATATTACAAGATATTTAGAAGTTCTTAAAATGTGTGCTAATCATATTATGTTATTTGGACCAGAATAGATTATATAGTTTCAAAAACATTCTATATAAAACTATAATTACTTTATTCTTGATTCAGCCAAATAAAAATTCTAAAAAAAAAGATTGAGGTACGTTTTAAAGTTATTTTTCATACTTAGCAGGGAATATTGTTGCATCTAATATATTATCAATGATAGTACATATAGAATAAGATTATTGTTTTCTTAAGTTTTCGCGGGTACTTAAATGTATGGTATTCAGCTTTGTTTGGGTATTTTCCCACGTCATTGTAGTTGTGCTTTTAAAGTTGTAGCAACGTTTCGGCAGAATCTCATCTGCCATCATCAGGCTTCTGTATTGCGTTCGTCTGTGAGTCAGACTTTGTCAGACTTTGACTCACAGACGAACGCAATACAGAAGCCTGATGATGGCAGATGAAATTCTGCCGAAACGTTGCTACAACTTTAAAAGCACAACTACAATGACGTGGGAAAATACCCAAACAAAGCTGAATACCATACATATACACATACACATACACACACACACACACACACACACACACACATATACATATATATACATATATATATCTTTTTTCATCACTTAGACATGTAGTCCTCTACTTATGACCCCAATCGAGCCCAACATTTCTGTTAGGTGAGACATTTGTTAAGTGAGTTTTGCTCCATTTTACAACCTTTCTTGCCACAGCCGTTAAGTGAATCACTGCAATTGATAAGTTAGGAACATGATTATGTGAATCAGGTTTCCCCATTGACTTTGCTTGTCAAAGGGTTGCAAAAGGTGATCACATGACCTTGCGACACAGCAACAGTCATAAATGTGAACCAGTTGCCAAGCATCTGAATTTTGATTTCGTGAACATAAGGATGCTATGAAGGTGGTAATTTTGAAAACCAGTTGTAAGTCATATTTTTCAGTGCCTTTGTTACTTTAAACAGTCACCAAATGAACTGTTGTATGTCAAGGAGTACCCGTAACAAGGACTGTATTAATGTGTATGTAATTTCCCATCAAATATATCAGTCAAAATCTTAAATTAGTTAAAAATTCTAAGACAGTTCTTAATCAAATAAATGACTGACCACTTCCTGAATATTTTTGAAATTGAATGGTTCACCTGTGTGTGTATATGCACTCTTTCTCTCTCTTTTACATATGCCTTTATAATTACATACTTTTGAATTTCATGAAGATGATAAAATGCCTTATTTCTTGACAGAAAACTGTAGCACAAAAAGTGGATATCTGAGGCCTGCGAAGACTTTATATTAAAGGAAAATAGGACATCCTTATATTCAGTAAGTAAAATGTTGTGTTTAAATATTCTGCTTATATGTTTCATTGATAGTTTTACTAATATTAGTTATAAATCCCAAATAAATATGTCAACAACAACAACAACAATAACAACAACAACAAAAGAAACTGGTTTAGAATCCTGCATTGTAACTCTGAAAGGTTAAAGAAAGGAGAAAAACTGCAGCTCCTAAAGATAGTATGAATACTTTTCCATGGTTCATCTTTTTAAGTAAGTGGAGTGCTATCCGAGAACAGGCATGTTTTATTTTCTCATGAAGATTTATGGATTTCATTATGAGAGATATGGTAAAGCATATTGCTGAGAGCTCAAAAACTCATAACTGTTGTTCACCACAGAGTAATCTCAGTATGTCATGGACCATACTAGACCCCATATTTAATATTTTGTAGGAGAGTTCTGAAAGTATTAAGAAAAATAAGGACATTGTGGGATTTTTGCAAGTAGAACTCAAAATGACCTATTGTGAAATCAATCCACTTCCCGACCACTCAGAATGGCTCATTCCAAGGTTATGAAGGTGTAAAATTCTGTTTGCACCCCTGTCATTTACTGATACTTAGAGATAAGAAATCACTAAAAATAATGAGGCTGTGGTAGCTGGCCTGCTAGTGCCCATTTATTCTGCTGTTATGGAGGAAACTCTGTAATTGATGTGGTCATTCTGATTGCTCTCATTCTCTTGATAAGGATTGTTTGGCTTCTTCGTTTATCAGAAATCTAGTAGCACTGAAGCAGGTGGGTGATAACTCTTGAGTACTAGTATAAACATGATGTGAATTCAGCTAACAAGTTAGATCCTGTTCTGTGGCAATGGTAGTGCAAAGAATGGCATTTGTTTTCTACACTTGCATATTTGCAGTGCTGTTACTTTGAGGAGTTTGGGTCTGTCTTTAGGACGTTAAAAGAATGGTTCAGAGCCCTTGGTCACCTGCTCTAATTCATTGTGCATAGCATTTCAAAGAGAAAATCTTCTCAACAATTGAAAGCTGCATCCCAATTTCTACATTTGGTATTTGAGAAGTTTGAGTTGTTGACAATCAGATTTCTGGTAAGAAATGGCAAACTGGAGACTGTGGTGGAATGAAAATTTGGTGTAACAAGGACAGTGCGTAGTATTGCCTTCCTGTGCTCCATACAGTAGGTCCTTTCAAAGGGAACATAAGCCAGCAGCTTCTAGCAGGTTTAGAGCTAAGGGTGGGATCCTACCGGTTTGGACTGGTTCGGGCGAACAGGATGTTAAATTTGCATCTAGTTCGCCGAACCGGTATTTAAACCGACTGGGTGGCCCCTCCCAGGAGTCTCCATGTGGCCCATTTTCGATGCAGTTAAGTGCAGGATCCACGTGGAGACTCTGGGATGGGGGGAAATGGGCCTGTTTTCGGCTTCCGGAGGGTCTCCAGAGCCCGGGGGATGCTGTTTTTGCCCTCTCGGAGACATGAGGGAAGCCTCTGGACCCTTGGGAAGGCGAAAAACGGCCCTCGCGGAAGTTCCGGTAGGTCCAGCCCACCATGGCTATGCCCACCCAGCAACTCTGGGCGTTGAACCGGTTGCTGGGATTTTTGAATCCCACCCGTTTAGAGCTCTGGGAGAACAAGGGAATAGCCATATTTTGCTCCAATCATGGTTAGCACCTTCAAAAATACAGTGAGTTTGCATAATCCCTTTTCTAATCATTTTCAGAAATTGCTTGTTAACTGTTTCTCAGCTTGTAGGAACCTTTGGATTGACAAGTTTTATAGCACTGGGTGAGTTTCAATCTTTAGCAAAAGAAGCTTTAAATACAAGTTTAAGGATTTTTTTCCTTTTGGAATAAACAGCAAAAGGGTCATTAGAACTTTGATTTTGGAATGTTACAAATGGACTAAGGGATAGCTATGGATATAACCTTGCAGGGGATTGCTAACAATTCAGAGGTGGGTCAGAAAATGTTTAAAGAATTTGCTTCAGGCATGATTGCCGACCTTAGACTTTTTGAACATTACTGAACTTACAAGTCAAGTTCAACCTGTTTTTTCTTTTTAATAGCAGAGGCATAAGTGTTCTATAAACCACCAATAATTTTGCATTTTGAAATTAAATATTATAGAATATTATGTTGAAAAGGAACTTTTAAAAATACTTGCATGTCTGTTTTACGAAATGTTTAAGTTAATCCAATCCACTGTCATGTTAAATGTTGATAAAATTTTATAATTTGCTTTGATTCAAGTAAAACGCATGCCATTCATTGGGCTTTTAGAAATGAATGGAAGAAAATGGAAGAAACTCTAATTTCTGCATAATATAACAAAAGACAGTTATTGATCATATGACAAACTGTTATGAGACATTGGCAATACATTAATATCACAACCTAAGTTTGGCTTCCCTTGGAAATGCTATTTTTCCTGGCATATCTGGTGGCATGTTATGTAATAGTTCTATGGGAGAGTACCTATTAGTAAACTGAATGAACCTAAGCTAATAATGCAGTTTATTTTCTTTCCATGTATGCTTGCGAATCAAGTCCTGTTGGCTTCTGCCAAGTGTTCATGAATATAATAGAAAGCTGAGTAATTTTTGTAGATGATGCACCATGTAATTCAATGCAGAACAATATCACACTTTCCTTTACATCAAACACTTTGAAATAGTAGCGGATAGAATCAGTTTTGTAATTTGCTGTTTGCTGTTTTTTTTGCATTTGAACCATAAAAAATCATGGTATGTGGTATGGTTTGATGCTCATTTATGAATGCTAAATTGCTTTAAAGGTGATTCCTCGTGTCTGGTTTTTGAATCCCGGCATTGTTATGGTTTGGTATTATGTCCCAACTTGCCCTTGCAGGAGGAGACTAGAGCAGAAGCTTTAAAAGAAAACGGTGCTCAGAGTAAACTATGTTTGCCTGTTTTTTTTCTGTTGGCTTTACATCTCTCCATGCCACCAGTCTTCTTTCCGCAGCCAATTTCTTCCTGATTGCAAGACTGAATACTGTAGTCTGAATTCCTGTGCCATGCCACATATTTACATTTACTTAATAGAAAAAATGCCAATGTCATTGAAGAACAATTTCCCAGAATACTTGTATTATGGAATGTGCTACCATAGGATGTACTATTAATTGCAACTTTGAATGGCTTAAAATGCAGACTACACAGTTCATGACGGATAAAAGTACTTACAGTGATCAGTAAGGATGTTGGGTATGTATTTCTATTTCTAAGGTAAATATATTTCTGAAACTAGTTTCTGGGAAGCATGAGCAGAAAAAGGTGTTATCTTCCTGTGCTCTATGTTGGCTTTCAGTAACCCCTTGGTTGGTGATGTAGCAACAGAATGGTGAATTAGAAGATTTTTGGTGTGAAACACTGATGTTCATAGGGAAAACGAGAAATGTTAAGAACATACTGGCAAAACAAACAATCCAAAAAAGGAAGTCAATTTAGTGACAATCTTCTCATAAAAAAGAAAGAAAAGCAAGAGTCCCCAGTCAACCATCCTTCAAACACAAAATGTTGTAAAAAATAGAACTATAAGTTGCATCTCACAATAGATAGCAGACCCAGAGATTCATAAATAAGTTCTTCACTGTTACAAGAAGTTCAGAAATTCACTGTAACAAGATACAATTTCTTTGTTCTTCTCCAAGGTAGACTGATTTGTTCAATATACTATGACTAAAAATAGTTTAGCATTATGTATGAATTTAGACATTAGCATATTCTTTTATTCTCCTTTTGCATATTGGATTAATTGAGTAGAATAATGCTGGTTGGCAATTTCTCAGTCATATAACAGTTTCGGAAATAAAGTGCTAGTCAGAATGAAACTATGATAAAGTTGTATTTTGATGTCTGAGTATCTGATGATTGGAAAATAAAATCTGCCCATACAAATTAGAGAGTATTTTGTAGGTTAGAGATTATTTTGTAGGCTAGAGAATGGAAGGGAAAAAAACCTGTTTCCACAATCTCTGAATTAATCTTCCTTTGTTTAATACTTGGATACTGCTAATTTTGCTTTATATAGTGGTTGATTATAGTGGATGGTTGATTATGTGCCATGAAGCTGTCAACTTCTTCTAGTATTGGAGGGTTTTATAAGTAGGAGATAATCTTCTAAAGTATCTTGGATTTTGACATTTTTGTTGAACGGTATGTCAGTATACATTACTTCCTCCATCTTTGTTTGATCCCTTTTGAATCGGTTACCATTTGTTCATTAGTACAATGAACTTTAGTAAACCAATTTGAGATTGGGATCAGAGATCTTTTAAAAGACTGCTTATTTTTCTGTCTGTTTCCATCTTCAGTGTCTTTACATATTTTGTTATAATACTGCTTCTTTTCTCTTCTAAGAGTTCTATGAAACTTTTTGTTAAGATCATTTCTGAGATTTTTATTTTTCTTGGCTTTGGCTTCTCTTCTTGACAGCTTCCACATTTTGTTTTGACATTTTGTTTGGTTCTATTTTTTCATTGTGGGCAATCTTTTTTCACATTCATCTTTAACGACTTATTTACATTCATTCCACCATTCAGTGGTTTTGTTGTCAATGAGATTCAGGATTTCAGTGATTCCTGAAGTTTTCCTTGAAACTGGTAGACATTTGTTCAAAATGATATCAAGTTCAAGATTGACTACTTCTTTAGCTTACTTGGAACTTGCACATGAGCAGTTTATGATCTGTTTCACAGTCAGCACTTGGTCATGTCTTTGATGCTATAATTGTGCTCTTCTATCTCCTTTCACCAATGGTATAGTTAATTTGATTTCTATATCCGTTGATGTCCAAATATAGAAGCATTGTTTTGCTTATTTGAAGACAGTCTTAGTGATGAAGAAATCATTGGAGTGTTAGAAATTGTAAGTCAGTTTCTTGCTTCAATTTGACCTTCTAAGCCATATAATTCAACTACATTTACTTCTTTCATGTTTCCATTTTTACCATTCTAGTCTCCAATACACCTATACTCATAAGCAGTACATCTTGTTTCCATGTTTTGTCATTTTCAGTTTCACTTGATCATAAAACTCATCAACTTTATCTTTTGTTGCATTGGTGGTTGGAGTATAAACTTTGAATGATTGTCATATGAAAGGGTTGTCCATGAAATCTAAGTGATATTACTAGTCATTGATTGCATTATACCCACATATGCTCCTTGCTATATATCTTTCCTAACTATGAAAGTGTCCAGTCTCAGTCCATCCCAAGTCACCAATGCTTAAGATGTCTGTCTGTGGTCATTTCATCTTTCACTGTATTAAGTTTTCCTGTTTTAATACTTTAAATGTTCCATGTTCCTACTGTAATTCTGTCTTTACAGCTTCAAATATTTTTTCCTGTATGTCAACATTAGTAATTGGAACCCAAAAGATTTTAACCTTGTGACATCATAATCACTATTAGAATTCTGAAAATCTGCCTCTAGCATCTTTCTATATCCCTATATTGCTGTATCTCAATATTGCTATATCCCAATGTAGCACTTAGACTTATATACCTCTTCACAGTGCTTTCCAGCACTCTCTTAGCAGTTTACACGGTCAGCATATTGCTCTCAATAATCTGGGTCCTCATTTTACTTGGAAAGATGGGAGACTGAGTCAACCTTTAGCTGGGGAGAATCGAACTACTGAATTGCTGACAGTAGACAATCAGCAGAATTAGCCTGAAATACTGCATTCTAACCACTGTGCTACCACTGTGCCACGACGGCTTAAATATGTGCCTATTTGCTTTAACTGTGCATTTGGGATGTCTTTTGCATCTTTGGTGGCCCTGTGGGAACTTATGTATTCGTGACCTCCTTTCTGGACTGTTACAATGCGTTCTACATTGGACTACCCTTGAAGAGCACTAAGACCACACCTAGAGTACCGCATCCAGTTTTGGTCACCACATTATAAAAAGATGTTGAGACTCTAGAAAAAGTACAGAGAAGAGCAACCAGGATGATTAGGGGACTGGAGGCTAAAACATACAATGAACAGTTGCAGGATCTGGGCTTGGCTAGTCTAGTAAAGAGAAGGACCAAGGGAGACATGATAGCAGTCTTCCAATATTTGAGGGGCTGCCACAGGGAGGAAGGGGTCAAGCTATTTTCTAAAGCTCCTATAGGCCAGACAAGGAATAATGTATGGAAACTGAACAAGGAGAGATTTAACCTGGAAACAAGGAGAAACTTTCTGACAGTGAGAACAATCAACCAATGGAACAGTTTGCCCTCGGAAGTTGTGGGAGCACCATCAGTTGAGACTTTCAAGAAGAGATTGGACTGCCATTTGTCAGAAATGGTGTAGGGTCTTCCGCTTGGGCAGGGGGTTGGACTAGATGACCTACAAGGTCCCTTCCAACTCTGATTATCTGTATCTGTATCTGAAGCTTCAATGGTGCAGAATATAGCAGCATGGGTAATTACAAATCAGGCAGGGTTCCAGAGAACCTTGAGGAATTAAAATAGTTAAAATGCAATGATAACTATCAGCAGCCAACTCTTGCTCATAAACTGAAATCCTTTAGCAGAGAGGTCATTTAAACTCTCCAGAAAGAGCACACCCAGGCGAAGCAATCCTTAGATCCATTTGCACCACTTAAAAACACCAGCTGGTCTCACTCGCATCACAAGATATCCGAAGGAAACCGTCCAGATTTAAGGAAAGATCACATGTCCCCTAGAAAAGCAGTAAAAAAATCAGTGCCAACCTTGCACCCTGCCTCTTGGAAATACACCTCAAAAAGACAGTGCCAGGAACCACTAAAGCAATGAAGGAAGACCCCCTCCCCACATAGAAAAAGAAACCACGAGGCAGGAAAAAATTCAAACACAATACAAATAATTAAATCACAACAGTAGCTGTTGCTTGTTAAACCAATTACCAGAACAAATAGACACAGGAATTAGCCAGATTTCTCAACTCAGTTTCTTTTCAGGAACAGAGATCAATCTTTTTCCTTCCAAAGCTGAACAGGGAAAATTATCCCCTCAATAAACACAGGACTAAACATCATCAAGCACCAAATTAAACTTCATCAAAAACCAATTTTAGACCAAAACTCAGAAAGGGTATGTAAACTCACATTTGAATGTCAATCTTTCTAGCTAGTCAAGAAGCCTTGCTGAATGTCACTCTTCTTGGTTCCTTGTCATTAAAAGCTTTCCGGAAGCTCTGCTTCATTATTCAATTATTTCTTCAAAGTGCTGATCCTGGCTGGAAGAACCCCAACAGGAGAGTATTTCTTCCCAACAGAAGCATAAAAAACTTAAAACAACCCTTCCCCTTTAAGAAAGTACTAGCAAAGAAAAAAAAAACCTCTGGAGACAGGAAGTCTAGATGTACTCCCAAGAATGTAATAAGGGTTAACAGGCAGTTTCTGGAAGCAGGGCAATAAAGATTACGCTAGAAACAACACCAGAATGTTTCCTTCCTGCCTTCCTTACAGGATTAGTCCTGTAAAGTGGGAAAAAACAAAAGGAGATTTCTTCCAACACCTGGTTCTCTGAACTGCTTAGAAAGTTAACAACAGGTTTTAGCAAATAGGTGAGAACTGGAAGAATCCCACTCCTTGGCCATTGTCAATTGTAACCAGGTTTTTTTTTTTTGCAACGCTTGTCTTGCTAGGATTCAATTTCAGTGTGCAAATGAACTTTGAGACACAAAGACATGTAAAACATATGTCTGAGAACTGTGAGTAGGCTTAGCAAACACTTTGGTAGGCAGTATGGATTATGTTGTTACACTGTCCAGAAGATCCTTAGAGTTACAATACTAGTTTTCACTTTCCAGAACCAAATTCTGTTTTGAAAACAATTTCTGTGGATGACCTCTGATGATTCATGATACTAAGGTGGTTATCACATTTAGATTATGACTTTTTAGATGTTTATTTTTTATTTGAATATATTTATGTCATGGGAGTATTCTGATCTATTACTAGAAAGTTGAAGAATGTGAAAGTCTAAAATATCTGTCTATCATAAATACTTTTAAAGTCATCCTTTCAGGGAGTAAACCCCCCCACCGAAACTCATAATATGTAGTGCAACAATAAATATCAGTTATAATAAACACTGTGGTAATTACTACTCCCAAAGTGTTCAGATTTTTCTTAAGATTAAAATCATTACTTTAGGGAGTCTTTGGAAACATAGTAGCTTTGGAAATGTAGTACAATTAATGTAATGTAGGCATTATTTGACTCTCCAGTCAAATGATTATGTTTTATACCACTTGAAATATCTTTAAAAGTAGAATATATGGTTGTAGTCCAACATGGATGTCATTGTCAATGTTGATGAACAATGCTGGCAATGGTAGAGTATAGATGGCAGCAGTCACATTGTACAATTGCTTTTAGAGTAATACAGTTCTTAATATTAACAAGTGAAGTACACTTCTAATCATAACTAAAGGGAAAGCAAGTGACTATGAGAAATATCTACTTAAATAAATGTTAGTGTCTTCCTATTTTAATGTTCTTGAAAAGGCACTTATTTCTTAAGAGTTAATGTTTAGATACTTACTCTTTAGTTAATTTCAATTCATAGGCGTATAATGTATGGCTTTTTTTGCTTATGTTAAGCTCTGAGTTTCTTTCCTGAGCATACCTGCCTATCTATAAACAAGGACAAAGAAAAATGAGACACATCTTAAAATTCCCATTAAAGTTTTCTGGAAGGGAAGTTTTATTTGGGCATGAAAAAGCATGGAAAAAAGACAATTCCATACAATTAAAGAAGAGAAGTTATCTGGTTTAGTTGCTACAACAGACCAAGAAGAATGTGACTTGAATGTGACTTGAGAACAATCCAATCAGCCACTTAAGAGGTCGACAGTACAACTGGATTAAATAAATCATTTATGTACTCCAAATTGTGCTAATTTAAATCTTAGATGTTATATTTTAGTAGTTTATAGCTTCAAAGTATTTATTGGCTTATGCAAGTGTCTATGCGCATACAGGTACATTTCTTGTTTTCAAGAAGACTCAAGATAAAAAAAAACTGCAGAAAATGAAATTTTGACTTAGTATATGGAAATTGGGGGAATGGGTTTTGGAGTCATTGGTCATTTTCTAATGAACATTTCTTCCACTCTCCTCACATAGTGTACCTGTTTTTGATCCTTCCCTTCGTTTGCCTGTGTTTGGTAAACAGAGATGATCAAAAATAGCCTGAAAGCTAGTGAAAGGCTGTTGTAGAAAGACAAACAGCAACAAGTAGAAACATGAGGTTTGTTGTGACCTATTGGAGGGTTTCTCTTCCAGTGACAAAAATAGGAGCAAAGTTGGCTGAATGGGGAAGCATCATTGGAAATAATGAATATACAATATCAGTCAATGAGAAATAACTACAATAACTAGCATCTTCAAGTTTTATGGAGATAAATATGTAGTTCAGAAGAGAATGCAATTCTCTTAATTGTTCTAGTTCTAGATCCTTTAGGGGTAAATGCTGACTGTTCCTGTCAATATATTTTATATGATTGGAAAGCTACAGGTTATGTTAGTCAATTCTGAGTCCTTGTTTAATGGAGCTCCTACGCACGCGCACACAGACATACACAGGCACATACATATACATAGAGAATTTGTTTGCCTGAAGTTGTTTTGAAGTTCAAAAAATGACATTTAAATTATTTTTGCTTTCCTTCCACCATTTGAATTAAATAAACTAAGTATAGTCTGCCATTTAATTGAGAAGTTTGGCCAGTTTCATGTAAACTGGCGTAGTGGTGATAATGGGTGATGGAAAATAGCAACCAGGAGTGATAAAGAGCATCCTAACAGCCTACAAGGGTATGTAGGAAGTGAGCAGGGTCTTTTGTCCCTCTGTTGTTTGGGATGTCCTTAAGGATATGACATTGTCAATTTTATGTACGTATATATGGTTTCTAATTATTCTTCAGGTTTACTTGTTTTAAGGTTATAAAGAAATTATTTAGGGTTGGTACGCTGCTGGTTTTTTTGTTTGTAAGTGCTTTGGTTGGTTATATTTTCTTTTGCAGAGCTTTTTTATAGTAATTAAAATTGAAAGTTTCACAAAAATTATAGTGTTATAGCATATTTGGCATTAGAAAAGTTTGTTCCAATTTATGCAAATGCCAGTTCATGTACTGCTTTGCAACTCACTGGATTCAAAAGCAAGAAGGTGCGTTAGAATATGTGAGAGACACTCATGGAGTACCTGTGCTTACTCTCTGCAACAGCTCATTCGTGTCAACATTAAATACCAAATATTAGGAGATATATAGAATAAAATAAGAATGGTTTTGGGATGGCAGCTGAGGTTTTCTCTGATCATTTTCCAGACCACACACATTTCAAAGTTCAGTGTACATATGCACCAAAGCATATTTTCCCCTCAGAATTCAAAGCATTGCACCACCTTCATATAATAATACTGTATGTAATAATACAGTCTTCTTCCTAGTGTTATTCCTGCACTATGCTTAATATGTGATAATACAATGCAGTCCTAATAATAAACTGCCCAAAGTTAATTGTAATATATATAAATCGTTTGAATAAATACAGAAATGGTGAGGTTTATTTTTCACCCTGTAAATGTGAAAACATTGTAAATGAACAGTCCTGAAATATGTTATTATTATCCCTACTGTATGGCTGACAAGCATGGGAGGAGGAAATTTTGAAATGTGGGTGGTCTGGAAAATGATCAGAGAGTACCTGTTGTCATGCCAAACGTATTCTTATTTTATTCCTAATCTTTGGTGCTTAATGTTGATATATGCTTATGTTCATGTAGTCCTCAACTTAGAACTATTTGTTTAATGACCTTTTGAAGTTACAATGGCACTGAAAAAGTGGTTCACATTAATCACCATTGCAGTATTCCCATGGTCATGTGATCAGAATTTTGACACTTGGCAACTGGCATGTATTTATGACAGTTGCACTATTCTGGGGTTATATGAACACTTTTTGTGACTTTCTGACAAGCAAAATCAATGGGGAAGCCAGATTCATTTAATTGCCATGTTACTAACTTAACAACTGCAGTGATTCACTTAATGACTGAGGGAAAGAAAGGTTGTAAAGTAGGTCAAAAGTTACTGTCTTGCTTAGCAATGGAAATTTTGAGCTCAATTGTGGTCATGGGTTGAGGGCTATCTGTAGTACTACAAATTTGTCCTGAAATATCAGGCATCAGAGAAGTTATTAAAAAGACCACTTCTCCTTCAAATGTTCTGGTTTAGCAATTTATTTTAAAAACCATGATTGTTTTTCATTATCATAATTGTGTCTGTACTAAGAAGCACTGGTACAAAAAATAGTAAATTAATTGATTTATCTCTCAAAATTAAATTTAGTAGGAATTGTACCTATTATCAGCTATGTAAAAATAGTGATGGATTATAGACTCACGGCTATATTAATTACATATTAATTATTAATAGTTGTTTTGCTTTTGCTGCTATGCATATGTGGTTGGATGCTATTAGACTGCCAGAATCAAATGAACCTTTGGCATGAATTAGCACAAGTAGTATCTATGGTCCTTTGCTCTTAGAAAGATATCAGTTGCGTTGCGTGTTCCTGACCATTTCATTTTCTATAACTTAATTGTGGCACACCCTCAAAAGTATTGCTGAAATGGAAGATGATGCAATCATGCCTCAAATTATATCTGCTTGTACTATTGATACTAGTAAGTAAAACAGATTGACAAAACAAATAATACAATCAAAACCTGGGTCTTTGCAGTACATTTTTCATAAAGCAGTGCCATTTCCTTTATAAAATGACATCTGTTACCTAAGCAGTATTCAAGAAACTGTATTAACACGAGGAACACATAAAAACTATTCATTGTGAGAGAAATACCTATATCAAGCTATATTAGAGGGGAACAACATCCACCTCATTTTTCTGACTTTAGTTCTTCTACCATCTCTAAGGCAGTATTTTTATTGGGAGCCCCTTTTTTTCTTGTTTGCATTCAAAAATGGGAAAGTGAAGCATAGCCTGGGTTCTTAGAAGTTACTGGCAAAAGGATTGGAAGGAAAGGCCATTGTGCAAGAGAACATGTCCAATAATGTTTGTTATGCTTCTGTGATTAATGGAAGAGAATGGCAGTGAGCAGTGATTGCTTTTGGTATGATGAAATTCCAAATGAATGTAATTTAAAAGTAAACCATCATCCCCTCTGTGTGCAAACTGAAGTAGTTGTGACTTGATCTCATCTGTTAAAATGAACTCTTTTATGTTCTTTTTGAGATCAAGTCAGGGCTTGATAGAATGCAGATTAACACGGAGGCCTGCTGAGCTCTCCTGTCTATAGATAAATCAAATGATTAGATAAAACAAATTGTTTGCCCCAAACAAGTTGGATCTTATACAAAGAATGCAAATCTAAACATATTTGCTTTGGTATAGGTCTTTTTTTTAACGTTCATTATTTCAAGATAGCAATGAGTTTTTGTTTAAATCTTCACTTTTCACCTTCTGAAAAAGCTATGTAGAGTTGGACTTTTAATATATGTACTCCAAGATTAATTGAATTTGTGGTAGCCTATATGGATAAGTGCATTTCAAATGCTCATATTTATTATCTGAATTGGCATTGATGGAGGAAGAGATGGTAAACTAGTAGTATGTGTTTTGTTTTCATGTCCATATGAAAACAAATATGCTTTCTGTTTGTTTTTAATATCACCACACTTTTAAGTAAATTTGTGTAGGAGTTTTGTAATTCATCCAAAAATAGGAACACAGAGATAGTCACAGCTGCCCTACTGAGAGTAAACTATCAATTTTTCTTAAGTTCAGTACCATGCGTTCTAATTATTAGCGGCTTTACAAGATTTTAATAAAATTTTTAGGTGACTGCTACCCAATATACCTTTAGCTGGAGACATCATGAGATAAGCGTGAAGTTTTCTGCATCCAGATCTTTGCCCTTTTTCAGAGCTACAATTTCTCCACCAATAAACAAGCTCACTGTTCTCAGCATGGCGAAAAGTAATACATTGATATAATTAAATTATAGACATTATGAAACATCCACCCTAGCTTTCAATCTATTTTCCCAAATTGGGGGAGAGGAACACAGCTATGCTTCTCCTGGTAGTTACTATGGAAATATATTTGCTTTCCCCAGAAATGCCTGTTTCATTATGTAGCATTGGCCAAAGGATTTCTGAGTTAAAAACAGACATCCTTTGGAAGCATTACTGATATTAAAACCAGGCAGATATTGTTGGGGAACCTTTTAGTTCCCTTAGGCATTCATTTCCCCATCCTCCCAATTTTGTGCAAGTATTCTCATAAATGGTTTTTGACTTTGAACTAGCTTAAAGATGCAGGTAACAAAATCTAGCTAACTTTGGCTGCTGTCAGAAAAGCTAAGCAGGTTCAGAACTGGTTAATACTTACAAATCATCAAGAAACTTCAAAACTATAGGCTAGATTGAGAAACTTTAAAATAATCCTAGAAAAGTCATTGGCAAACTGAAGGCATGTTTTTATCTAGACTGTTTTTTGAGTTGGTTCAGTATGAAGTGTTGTAATACCCTGTTCAGTATGAAGTGTTGTTCTAGAAGTCTCCTGTGGGAGAAAAAGGGAGATGCTGATGCTCAGAAAATGACTTGTTTCTATGTTCTGTGAGCTGTTATCCATGTGTTTTATGATGTCACAGCAGCTGGATAGTCACCTGTCCTGGCCAATGTTCCTTGGCAGCAGAAGAGCATGGGAAGATAACGAGGTTGACACCTGTCTTTCAGTCTTGCAGAATCATGTCCAATTTTCAACACAAAGAGGTCCCAGTGACCATGACGATGCTGGATATTGACTGGCTGCACCACCAAGCCGTCCTCTCTGCAAAGTCAGCCTGTTCAGTAACAAAGTCCAGATGACATGCAGTGGAAGCTGGTCTGCTTTGGTGTTGTGTCCAGCCTGAATGCGAAAAATCAGGCCCAAAAGTGGGCCCGTTTTTGGCTGGCAAAGTGCTGCAGGAGGCCATGGAGAGCGAAAACGAGTCACAGAGGGGCTGCATGCAGACCCCACCCCCACCCCATTTTGGCTGGCAGGGTGTTGCAGGAGGCATCCGTGCTGCCGCCCCCTGGCCTCCCCCTGCTAAGAACTACAATGCTGATCCAGCCCTCAAAGAAATCCAATGTACTGACACTCCTGTACTAAATAGTAAGTATATTTAAAAGATTTTTTTCTAGATTTTTACCCTTAGTTTCAAATGTATGTGTGCAAAATAGCAGCATAAAAATGTAGTGCCACTTTCCAGAATCCTCTAGATCAGCAGTCGCCAACCGGTGGGCCACAGCCCACTGGTGGGCCGTAAGAAAATTTTGGTGGGCCTCAGAGAAATGTCACCCCTAGAGCATGCCCCAAAACAATTAATCCAGGCTGCGCAGAAACACAAGGCTGCGCCGCCCACATGGCCCATGGGAACCCTCCCAGCCCACTTCCTCCTTACCCGGCAAACTTGCCTGCTAAATTGCTATTTTTCCTTTTTTTTGCCTGACCATCAGCTGTTCTGCTGTGCCGGGAGATTTAGATTAGCTAGGAAGCAGGAAATGGTTGGATTTCTTGCTTTCTAGCTAGTCTTTAGATCTTTGGCTCTGCTTTTAATCACAGCTGAACCTCCCTTAGGACTGAAGTTTCTATTATTCAGTGAAGATTCACGGCAAGCAAATTTTATGTGACAGACTCAGGTAGCCGATGGCAGATAGATAGATCACTGAATTATTCTATGAGCAACTCAATCTGCTTGCCTGCTTTGCCTGATTTTGGGTAAAAAAAATTTTTTTTTTATAAAAAATTCAATATTTATATAAATATTTATAATATTTACATACAAGCCATGCCCACGCAGTCACATGACCACCAAGCCACACCCACAAATTAGGCCATGCCCACAGAACCGGTTAGTGGTCCCTGGGATTTAAAATTATGAGTTTGGTGGTCCCTGAGGTCCAAAAGGTTGGCGACCCCTGCTCTAGATAGATTTCAGTTAACAGAACATCCTTCCAGCTTCATGACCATCAATTTCTTCAGTGGTCCTATAGGTAGTCCTTGACTTATGACCACAATTGAGCCTAAAATTTATGTTGCTAACTGAGAAATTCTTTGAATGAGTTTTGCCCCATTTGGGGAATTTTCTTGCTACATTCGTTAACTGAATCATTGCCGTTGTTAAATTAGTAAACCTATTGTTAAGTGAATCTAGTTTCCCCATTGACTTTGCTTGTCAGAAGATTGCAAAAGGTGATCACATGACCCTGGGACACTGCAACCATCATAAATGTTAGTCAGTTGCCAAGCATCCAAAATTTGATCACATGACCAAGAGGATGCTGTCACTTTTGTGTGCTGTCGTAACTTGGTCATTAAATGAACTGTTGTAAGTTGAGGACTACCTGTATTTCTTTTTGGAGATGGGAGGATGCATAAAGTCCATGTCTTGTATTTTAGCATTATGACATTATTAATTTTATTACTGAACTTTGGAACTATACTTACTCCCACAGAAGTGATGCAGGGTAGAAATGTTATTCTGTAATTCCAGGTTGTGTTTCTTAAGGACTGTGCATTATATATCAGACTGTCAGTTATCTGTCAGATATGTGTCATAGCACATCTGTCATAGCATCCATATGAATTAGGTAAACACATGAAGCATGCCCCATTGTCCTCCCCATTTTTCTTTGGCCTTTTCTGTGTATTTTATTTCTTTAGATTAGTTGATGTGTTCTGTCTCGCCTTTCCTCTTTCCCAAAAGATGAAAGAGTACAAACTCACACAAACACAGGCAGGCAAGCTGGCTCGGACTTCACAGAGTTAATTCTTTGGAACTGATAATATTCTTGGCATTCCAACACGTCCTGCCTGACAAGTCCGAACTGATAGTAAATAAAATTGTACTCACAGAAAATCACAAGGCAGTCCACAAAGAAAATCTGAAGTAAGGTTAAACTTTGTCCTGTACAAAGTTTCAGGAGAAAACACACTCACTTTTATCCCCTGTGGGGTGTGGCTCAATGACTTGGCTCATTCTCTGACCCTCCCACGCCTCCTACATTGCTGCTCATGTTTCTCCCTATGACGCTGCTTAGGATCGAGACAACACTCTTCCTCTTTACTCGGGCTGTCGGGCTGCTCCGATATGCCTTCCTCCTGATTAATCTCAGGCTGTTCCTCTCGGTTGTCTGATGGAACCTGAGGCATTACCAGGGAGGAAGGTCCTGGGGAGGAAGGAATTCCCAGTTCCTTCTCCTCATCTTCCAGGTCCTCTTCCTCTGACAGCATAGGCTCGGGAATCGGGGCCACAACATGATGTATATAATCTTCTATCTTTAGATGTGTCCCCAATATAATTCCCTAGATTTTGCTATCAAATTCAGTGTCACTGACTCACTATACTACCATCTTATCTCCCTTCCTTATTTACTGCCTCATTCTGTTGGCAATCTTTCACTGTGCTGTCGTCCCCAGTACATCTAGTACCTCGTTTTTTCCTTCTCCCAAGCAATAAACCTCAATGTCACAGTCACTTTTCTTTTCCTTTTTCTTCCAGTGATTCTTCCAATTTCTTCCTCTTGCCATGTTTCTAAGTCTTCCTTTTCTACGCCCCCCCCCCCACACATTAAAAAGTCTTGTTTCTCTTTTAAAGTGTCTCTGATACTACCTTACCACTGTGTTGTGAGGCCTTATCCATTGGATCACCATAGTGAAAGCTTGTTGAAGGCTTCAGGCCAGTGAAGATTATAAGCTCTACCTTAATCAATTGCATAATCTATAGTAGGGATAAGTAGATTTGACAATTTTTTAATTTTTCAATAATCTGGAGGCCTAATAATTGTTCAAAAGAATAAAGGAAGCATATTCTTAATATTAAACTCAAGAATATCTCTAAATACATAAATAGTCTAGGAATTTATACCACTGGTTTACATTAATTCCTCAATAGTTAAAACTGCAATAATTTCCTACGGATTTAAACTCTGCTTATTCTAAAGTAAATCCTATGGATCATTACATCCTTGTATCCTGGTTACTGTGTTAAGACTATAGACTTGCATATATTGATTTTTGAAAATTAGTATTAATCTATATTCATCTTGTGTATATCTATCAACAAAATATCTCATGACCCCTTCAGTTTTAATATAGTGCCCTGTTTCCACTAATAATTCATGTAGCAAACAGATAAATGATGGACATGGTTGTTTTATTTTTTTCTTTTGCTGTGTAGTGTTCTATCAGGTTCTACTATATTTTGAACTTTGTGATAGTTTAAGCAGCATCATATGTAGCGTGTGGGAAATGCTTTACTAGTATTTCTAAATGTCACAGTGGTTTTCTACTAGATTATTATATTGTATTTTTAAATTGAGAATTTCAGAAATTATCTTGATTTTATGCAATAATTCAGCTTTGAACTTTACAGTTCATTACTGATTCTCTATGCTGTATGGTGCTGTATAATAAGCCTGAAATTTTAACCACAGTGTCATCAAATAATGAAGATAGAACTACAAGTTTAATTTAGATAATTTCATTCAAGTGTTTTTCTTGCTATTAGAATCCCCGAAAGGGATAATGACAATTGAAAATCTGTCGCAGTATTTTTACTTTGGAAAGCATCACATTCCCTTTCTTAGAAGCTAATATTGTTCAGGTAAATGTCTAACATAGAATGAACATCTGCTTAAGTTGATGAGATTTAAGAACATATTTCAGAATTATTATTCTTTTGCAGAATTAGAAGCTGTGACTTCTAAAACTTTCCTCTATTTGAATTAGTCTCACACGAGTCTTTTGGGGGGAGGGAATGTAAATACTTTTTTCTTTTGCTTGTTAAGTGGTGTTTTTTAATCAATCTAATAACATTTATGAACATTTCAAATGTCAAGAGATTTGACATGTTCTGAATTTAAGGAAGTTAATAATATTGTTATTTATTGTTCTGAACATTATTTCAAGTAAACCTGTTATAGCATAACTCTTAGAGTTCTTATTCCATAATCTTGTAATGTGATTATGTCAAGTACTAAATGCACAGAAGTATCCTTTGAAAACTGAAGTAATAACTAAAAGGAATAATTGAAGTGTGAATACGGATCCTGTTAGTATGATGCTTAATTTTAAAACTATTTCAATTGCTATGGGACATTTAGGAGAATTTATTGGTATTCTCATATAGATTTCTAAAGTATTTTATTTTTTATGTACTTACTGATTTATTGTTTTACTAGCAGAGTGCAGTATGCTTATATTTACTTTAAAAGTCATTGTTTAATTATTCTTATCCCATGGAACCATTTCCATTCAAATAAGCACTTTTAAAAGTGCTTTTGCCATAATAGTTGAGATTCCCAGAATTGATTGCATGTCAAGGATTTGTAAGCCAACTTCAATAATTACATTCTATATGTAAATCTGTTTTATTTTTTTCTTTGTCCTCTGATTTGATCACCCTATTTGGTCATCTAAAATTATTGAGATAATAAAGAGCATACAGACCCATGATCTCTTTGATCATAGGTAGTAAGATTTTTAACTACTGTACATATTTTTTCATTTTATCTGACTTTTCAGTTTTAAAAAGTGTCATTTTTGCACAGAATACATTTGTCATAGCTTCCAATTAAAAAAAAGAGTTCTTTAAATTAGGGCTCTTAAATTACTACCTGTAAAATATTTTTTTTAAAAAAATACTTTCTTTAGAGTAACTTTCATTTGAATGCCGTATCTTTTTTTTTTAAGTAACTGTGCCTAAGGTGCCTCTGTTAATGCACCACATTTTGAAAAAAGTAGAAATTGTTTCTTGTGCAAGAATGTTTGGAGAAGATTGATTTTCCTCCTTTGGTTTATATTCACTCCAAAATAGCTTTCATATATGGCTTAAGTGTGGTGGTGAGATGCACTTATTGATAGTTTTACTCTTTTGTGCCATGCAGCAGAATGCCTTGTGCATTGCTGCCTACATTATCAAAAGTTTACAAAACAGACACTAATAGGCACTTCTGTTTCTAAGCTCTCTTGTGAGGAAGAAAAGATCTAGGAAACTTACATTGTATTTGGAATCACATTGCATTCTTGGTGCCATTTCTATTTGTTCTAAGTTTTTTTTTCCTTCCATGATGCTCAAGACACCTGAGAATACCAGGGCTAGCCAAGGAAACAAGAAATGGAATCAATAAACAAATCAACCCAGAGTTCTTTCCCCAGGCACAAATGACCAAGCTGAAACTATCGTACTTGGGGCACATTATGTGAAGACCCAATACTGGGAAAGGTGAAAAGAAAATTTAAGATAGATAACCAGTAGCAAAGTGGTTAGACCCAGTTGCAGTAGTGATGAGTGCACCAATGAAAGACCTGAAAGACTGGGTTAGGGAGAGATTGTCATGGACAAAATCTGTGTGGCTGGTAAGAGTAGACACTGACTTGACAGCACACAATCTTCTTTCCATTGCCCACTTCTGTTTAATTGGGGATACTTAGAATTATTACTAGTTCTATCCATGACATTCTTCTAGAGAATTCAAGTTGTCATCTAAATACTTCTCTTTGGATATCTAATTGCAATGCCAGCTAACTTGAAATGGCTAGAAAACATTTTTTAAGCAGCTAACCTCTGTTTCTAGTTTTGAAGATCAGGCGGATAAAAGTTCAGAGAGTTCATCTGTAATAACAAAAATGAATATCCTATGTTGATCTGAGATCTTTACTTAAGTTTCAGTTTATTCTTCTTGTTATTCTATGGTATCATATCCAAACCATATAGAATCTTTAGCAGTTGTATCATACTATTAACAAGTTATATTTTGATGCTCCTTTTTTTAACTAAGGCTATCTGAATGTTATTTTTAAGTATGCATTCCACAATGTTATGGCAAAATATTTTTCTTTGAAACACTGAAATAGCTGCCTTCTTTGCAACTGCCTTGGAAAATGTTCCTGGTTGGGTTCACATAGATATGCATGAATAGCCATTTTTGCTCTGTGTTTTTCCTGGAGGAATAGCCTGTCTCTGCATGCACATGAAGCTTATGGACCACTTATGAGCAGCCTTGAAAGTGAAGTGACTGCTGTATTAAGTGAAAGAGTGAAGTGTGCTTGGCAATTGTGAAGCACTTTTTTTGAAGGATTTGTGCAACCATGTGATTGACATAATTACATTTAAAGTAAACTAACACTTTACAGCTGGTTTTAATTTAATATCTCAGAATATTACAGGGATAGAATTGATCACTTAAGATATGTAATGCTTTTGAAAACTATTGAGATGTATCCTATGCAAATTTACATTAATTTACGATTAATGAAGAATTTTGTTATGGATATATACAGTTTAAAAGTGGTGCTGAATAAATGTAGGTCACTGCCTTTAGAAGAATAAAAATATAATTAAGCTCATAGTTGTCTTGTTTTATATACCCTGCTGAGTCCAAAATCTGCAAGAGTTCATTTAATTACCATTTTATCTCTCTAATACTGTATGTAGGATGGCTAACCCTTAGTTCATGTCTATTTTCTGATTAAGTCTTCACATATTTTGCAAGTGTTTAACTTAAGATGAGGAAGAGTTGTACTGTTTTTAAAATTGTGACACTTGAAAGATTGTCACGAGATTAATTGGGTCTTCATTTTTAACAATTTTTTTTAAAATCACATGATGTGCTTTATGGTGCTTTTATTTCTAATAATTGAATTTGAAGGTGGAGATATGATGGAACAATAAATATTTTAAAGAAGTATTTCTGAGTCTCAGTGTTATACAAGCTAATAATACTTTCTGACTATTATTTCGACTCCAGAAATGTCTTCTCAGCAAAAGTTCTGAGAAGATTGTAGGAGTTTCCCCACCTCCACAGGTTTCTGTTAGGTGTACGTGGTTTTGTGCTTATTAGAGAACCCTGGCCACATGAAATATGGTTTCTTTGAAGGTGGGGAAAGTCCCTGCTGTTTCAATTTCGGTCCTAGTGGCCACCTACAAAAAGGACCTTGTTGCAATGGTGATAAATGATATTGAAGTAACTTAGAAGAGTTCTGCTTACTTGAGATGAAAGAGACCATGTAGCATTATGCCATTAGGTTAAAATACTATTTGGATGACAGTAGTATGCATAGAATTTTGCCTTTCCTGCCCCCCTAGAGACCAAATTTAAGAGTTAAACATGTTTCTTTTTTTCTTTTTTAGAAGAGGTGGTTTAATCACAATAATAGCAAAGAGCGTATCATCTTTAGAATATTATTTTACAAGCTGTACCGTTAACATTTAAATGGAAACCCACAAAATTATACAAAAATAACAAGGTAGAGAAGAGATCTTACTCTTCTTTTCCAGTTCATTAGTAACATTTGTTAACCCACCATCAAATACACACACACACACACACACACACACACACACACACACACACACACATTTAATCTCAGCAAGCACTGTTCAACCAATGTAGATATCTGCAAGTAACCAATGCATTACTGTGTCTGATACTGCCAGAACTGCCTTTGTAATGCACATTATATCTTAATAAGTTCTGGCAGTTGCTTATTATAAAAAGGAGCCATGGCTGTCTTACGTTACTACTATTACTCAATGCCAGTAAAGACACTTTAGGAATCATTTTATTAACTTCCTTCCAATATGAAAATTGTCCAATTTGTTTCAATCCTGTTTACTTCTTTTGGATCAGTTTTTAATCCATAAATGAATGTGCTGTAGCCCATTATTACTGCTGTTTTCAGAGATTTTTGCTATCATCACCTTTACTTTTTGAACAAAATGAACCCATCTTGTTACAAAAGAAAAAAAAGCGATAAATGAAAATACTGTTATTAGAACCAACAAAATTGCATAAACTCAAAACAAATTGGGCAATCGTTTCTGATGTAAATCTGACTAAAAGCTGTGAAAAGCATGGGGTAGAGAGAAATAGGAGGGAATTGATTCTCATGATTTCTGGTCAGTCTTTTGAAATTTGTTATGGGAGAAGATAACATAAAATTTTACAAATCTTTATGTTATGCATAATTTTGCTGAGAAACTTAATTCCACCCTCCACCCCACATTCCATGCAGGCTAAATAATTGCCTTATGGGAATGAGAGATAATAGACATATTGAGAGCCCACTGATCCCTAATTGAGGACCAGACAGATAAGCCAACTGAATAATTGCTGAGGCTTCTAACATCTTAACAATAAATAGGTTTCTTATTACAGATTTCGTCTATCACAGTTTAGGTAATCTGATGGAGTATAATCCTGCAAAAACAGTATTTACACCCACAGAGAAAGAGAGAGAGAGAGAGAGAGAGAGAGAGAGAGAGAGAGAGAGAGAGAGAAAGGCAACATTTAGAGTAGAGGTTAGAAAAGACACAATAGGAAAAGAAGAAGTGAAAGATAAAATAAACTGATGATTAAAAAAAGCAAATGACAGAAAGACATTGGTCTTGCTTAGAAATGGATACTCTTAAGCATGTGACAAGAAAAGATAAAAACTTACCTCCTCCAGTTGCATAGAGGAACAGATGCCTCCACTGATTTAGATGTCACTTGTTCAACGTCAATATCTCAGCTGCTCGCGGGGCTACTTGTGCCTTTTTTAATAGTCTGAATAATGCTATTTTGCATTAATTAGGTATTTAATTGAGAGTCAGGCAATATACAAAATTAATAATACATACAAGCATATCTTGTATGGGATGTTGGTGTCTAATCCTTCCTTCCATAGCCTACTTAATTGGGGATACTTAGAATTATTACTAGTTTTAACTTTCTACCATGAATTCTAGAGAATTCAAGTTGTCATGTAAATGCTTCTCTTTGGATATCTAGTTGCAATGCCAGCTAACTTGAAATAGCTAGAAAACTTGCATGAAAGTCTGTCTTGGGGTCAGTTTCAGTACCGCAGAACATGAGATTCACACTCATTACCTTTATTTTTTATTTCACACCTTTCAGCATACATATTCGTAGAATTGCTTATCGTACACAAGAAAGTAATAAAATTAAGAAGTACCAAACAGCCTAACAGAAGCAGTAAATGTATCATAACTTAATATTACAACTGCCAGTGATTTTCTGTGGGAAAAAAAATAAAGCAGCACAACAGATAGTGAGGATTTGCCATCTCATTGTACTGATATTCTGGCAGCTGGACTGGCATGTCTTGTTAGGGAAAACAGCAGGACCATCTGTTTGGAGACAATGGCTTTATCTGCTTATTTAGTAACACATATCAGTTATAGCAGCTTTTAAAGGAACAATGAAACATTAAGAGTGCTTCCGTACCATACTAACTCACTCTGGTTGATTAAATAGAAAAAAACACTTTGCTGTCTTTTTCCCTGCAGTTCATACTCACTGAAAATGGCAGCCAAACTGAGCTTGGATGACATGTATATCCTTTAAAAAGCCTCAAGGCATGATGGAAAAGTTATATGGGATTGGGGGTGGTGGAATCGGTGGTGCACAGGATTAGGATTGAACAGTCAAATAGGACGTGAGCCAGGTCCTCTACCTCTGCCGCTCCGCAAATACAAAGACACTCATTGTACGGTATTGCATGAAATCTCCCGTATCTAACCATTGTGTCAAGCTGTTCAAATCTCGCTCTTGTGAATATCTCCCTAAGATGTTTTGGGAGCTATGACTTCAAGTAGCTATCTACTTGGAAAGTACATTTGTATTTACTCAACCATTTCAAGTTACCTATCTTACTAAGGATAGCTATATCAGTTTGTGCATCTATATCCTTAATTCTTTGGGCAACTCTTTTTTTAGATTGTTCTTCTATTACACAAGAGATAGGAAGACCATAGCTTCTTACAAAATTTGTTAGTTTAATGATTCAGGAGATTTGTGATTGTAGTTTTATTTGCTCTAGTAGGCATAATTTGGGTAGTCTATCAGTCTCCATTTCATTAACTTTGCACCAGTAGTTATAAGCTCTAATTTTAGATAATGCCTGAATTGTATAAATTCCCAATTCAGCTCTAACTAGGAAAACTTGTATCTATAAGGATGTTCTCCAGGTTACAGTAATCTGATTTGGTATAATGAATATTGCTTTCTGTTGAAAATAATGGTCTTTTCAATGTTCCTTTCCACCCATCAAAGCTGGTAATCTGAATTTAAATAACCTTCCAACTTCTTGTGGCCATAATCAAATTCATGCAAAGATATCCAGTGCTGAGTTCTCCTTTACTGGCTTGGCTTTCGATTCTGCAGTAGCGGGATTTACTAGTTATTTGTTTTACTGTTGTACAGTGTGAATATACTTAATTTTAGCAAAAGAAAAAGGTTTATATTTTCATATTTCTTACTTAACACTAAAGTAAGATAAACTGTTAAGTAAAGAAAATAATTGAGAAAATGCATTTGCACTGTACTTTTATTTCATTAGCATACCATAACTAGTTTGAAAATAGCTAATCTCACAAAAAAACATCCAGCAGTATTGTGTAAGTATAATTCTTAATCGTTTATGAATTGAACCACAAGGACTTACTATTAATACTGTGTTACATATGATAGTGTGTGCATGTGTAATTAAATAGTAATTATTATAAATTGAAAGATGATGACATCAAATGGCTATAGGGTTCCAGTGGTTGTCAGTACACTTGGATGTCATACCAAAATTTTTTGGATGGCACTTAGAAATTTCCATCTGTCAACTACAAAAGGCCTCACTGCTTGGATCTGGACACATACTATGCCAATACATTATGATATCCTAAGTTCTTGGGAAGAACTTGATGTCAATGAAGGCCAACACTGGAAAGAACTGCCAGCTGTGCTTTCATGTTGTTGCATATGTAATAACTATAAAAGAAAATGCCAAAATATAAACAAAAGCAGCTGTTTATAAAGAATTATTATTAGAAACTCTGATATAGTTATTGTCTCTTGCTTTGTTCTGCTCTTTGTACTTTGCTTAATAGTAGTAACTGTGAGAGGGATCTTGGACTCCTAGTGGACAATCATTTAAATATGAGCCAGCAGTGTCCAGCAGCTGCCAAAAAAAGCCAACACAGTTCTAGGCTGCATAAACAGAGGGACAGAATCAAGATCACATGAAGTGTTAGTATCACTTTATAATGCCTCGGTAAGACCACACTTGGAATACCGCATCCGGTTTTGATTGCCACAGTATAAAAAGATGTTGACACTCTAGAAAGAGTGCAGAGAAGAGCAACAAAGATGGTTAGGGGACTGGAGGCTAAAACATATAAAGGATGATTACTGGAACTAGGTATGTCTAGTCTGATGAAAAGAAGGACTGGGGGTGACATGATTGCAGTGTTCTAATATCTCAGGGGCTGCCACAAAGAAGAAAGAGTCAAGCTATTCTCCAAAGCACTTGAGGGCAGGACAAGAAGCAATGGGTGGAAACTAATCAAGGAGAGAAGCAACTTAGAACTAAGGAGAAATTTCCTGATAGTTAAAACAATTAATCAGTGGAACAACTTGCCTCCAGAAGTTGTAAATCATTAGTCAATGCATTACCTACCTAGAGTCAAACAACCTACTCTCCAATAAACAATTTAGTTTCAGAAAAAAATTGTCCTGCAATTTGCAACTCCTACACTGCAAAAACATATGGACTACACTACTTGACCAGGGTAAGGCAATAGATGTAATTTACATAGACTTCTGCAAAGCCTTTGACTCAGTGGTACATGACAAACTATTGTTAAAATTAAACTCTTACGGCATTTCCAGGTCCCTTCATAATTGGATTACTGCCTTCCTATCAAACAGGCAACAAATAGTTAAAATAGGAAATGCCCTATCAAACCCTGCATCAGTTAATAGTGGTGTCCCCCAAAGGAGCATTTTAGGATCCACACTCTTTACACTCTGTATATAAATGAGTTTTGTGATCATCTTATAAGCAAATGCATCCGCTGATGACATAAAACTATTCAGCACCACCAATAATGCTACCATCCTTCAAAGTGACCTTGATTATGTGTCTGAATGGTCAAACAGTTGGCAACTCCAAATCTCAACAAGCTAGGTGGATATGACCTTGTTTACGACCCTCACTCTGTCAAGGACCTTGGAGTACTCATATCAAACAACCTAAGTGCCAGAGCTCACTGTAACAGGCATTAAGCGTTGTAAATCTAATCTTACAAAGCTTCTCCTCTGGTATTACTGATTTGAAAACTAGGGCATACAAAACCTAGACCAATACTTAAATATAGCTCCGCTGTCTGGAATCCGCACTGTATATATTAATACAGTTGAGCGAGTCCAGAAGTATTTTACAAGAAAAGTACTACACTCCTCTGTTCGCAACAGAATACCCTACACCACCAGACTTGAGATTCTAGGCTTAGACAACCTTGAATTACGCTGGCTAAGATTGGACTTAAGCATAGTACATAAAATTATCTGTTACAATGTCTTACAGTTAATGAATATTTCAGCTTTAACCACAACAACACAAGAGCATACAACAGATATAAACAATGTAAACCACTCCAAACTTGATTGCAGGAAGTATGATTTCAGCAACAGAGTGGTCAATGTCTGGAACTCACTACCTGGCTCAGTTGTCACATGCTCAAACTCCCACTAATTTACCCTCAAACTAATCTCTATTGACCTCACCACATTCCTAAGAGGTCTGTAAGGGATGTGTATAAATGCACAATTGTGCCTACCGTCCCTGTCCTATTGTCCCCAATTATTTGTATCTATTTCATGTATTTATGTTTATTCCTATTTCTATTATATTGTAAATGTTTGACAAATCAAATAAATAAAATAAAATAAACTTGCCTCCAGAAGTTGTAAATGCTCCAACACTGGAAGTTTTTAAGAAGAGATTGGATAACCATTTGTCTGAAGTGATGTAGGGTTTCCTGCCTAAGCAGGGGGTTGGACTAGAAGACGTTCAAGGTCCGTTCCAACTCTGTTATTCTATTCTATTCTATTCTATTCTATTCTATTCTATTCTATTCTATTCTATTCTATTCTATTCATATATTGGAAAACACTGTTTTTATTTTAAGCGACAAGCCTTTGAGGTCTCCTTAGCTGTAAGGAATAGATGTTTTAATATCCAGTAGTTTTTATTTTATTTATTTATGGGAATTTGTTAAACAAAAATGAGAACAAGAATAAGAGAATAAAAATACAATGACAGGGATGATAGGAATGTTAGTGCACTTATGCACGCCCTCTCTACTGACCATTTAAGTATGAAGTATGACAACTCTATTATGGAAATTATATTTTTACAGTCAAGTTTTATAATAGTAGTTAATAATAATAAACAATAGACCAAGTTCATAATAACAGAATCCTGGGAACTGTTTTTTGTACGATTTCATAAGATGTTTAGATTAAATAGATGGTTTTCTCTACAATTTCCTCACTTTAGACATAGTGGGGAATGGTTTATTTAAATAGCGCAGGCTATCTTGTGATTCCATTCATGTGATGAGAACTCATGATCTCTTGTTAAATCTGATCTGAATCTTTGTTTTTGAAAATGCAAGCTCAACCCTCATAAACAAGTAGTATTTTCTTCTTAACTGAATTTGAAAATCAGAGAAAACCCGACACCTACTTGGATTTTAAAAGGCAGGGTTGAGTAGTTCTTCATTTAGGGAACTATTTCTAAGAATTTCCTCTCCTTCTTTTCCTTGCTAACTTTGTCTCAAATGTGAGGCTAAGGACAAAGATACGTTCTGCTAACCCAACTAGCTAAACAGATTTGTACAGGAGGAGGCAATTCTGCAAATGAATTGCGTCTTCAATGCAAAATTGCAGTGATTGATATAAACGGTAATTAAAGGAAAGAAGAAACTGAACATTTAAAGGCCTTTCTAAAAGAAAATCAGCATGTATTCTCCAATTATCATTTATTGACCTACATTTCAGAGAGTTTTTTTCTTTTCTTATGGAGGTAGGGAAGAAAGTCAACAGCCATATTGATGCAGCTGACCCGGCTGGCATTGAATAGCCGGAGATTTAAAAAATTGGCAAAGTTTTTCATTAGAAGCTTTTGAGTCATAGCACAATCCATTTATAGATTGCAAACTGGTGAAATAAAAAATAAATAGGTATGAATAGGAAATTTTCTCAATGGAGGGAAGTAAGAAGTAGAGTCCCTAAAGAATGTGTATTAGGGCTGTTCTTTTTAATTTGTTCATATTGTGTTCTTGACCTCAGGGGAAATGGCATTTTTTTATACTGGATGATTGGTCAACCAAATGTGGTTCTGTTTAAATTGGGGCAGAAAAATACTGAATTTTAAACAGCTACACTATATATATATAAAAACAGTGGAAGTATCTGAACTGAATGTAAAGGTAGAAAATATGATTTTTGTGGGGCTATGGTGAATAATTCAGTAAAGATGTCTATGTCTACTCTGAATGCTAGGGCTCATTTGAATGACCATTTGAAGTTATTCATCACTGAATAATAGTGCTTTTCAGTCCCTAAAGTTATGGCCACAACATCACCCCTGCAGCCACGTTGTCGAAGTCCAGGCATTTGGCAGCCTGCCTGAACTTACGGGGCACTTCAATTTCTCCCTGCCTATCTATCTCCTCCCCATCTCTGCCCTGTTGACCACCCTGCACAGTGGCAATTCTCAGTGAGGCTGAAGTAGAAGCTTGAGGGATTTCAGTATCAGGAAGCTGTCACCATCCCCAGGCCTCTACTTTAGCCCGAGGGCCACAGCTGAGGAGTGCTGCCTTAAGCCCCATGCTGAGACCAACCATCGCAGCACCACAGTGCAAAACTCCAGCAAACGCCCCCATCCTGCACTTAAAGACTCTGCTGTGCTCAGCTGATCTTCATTGTCTTCTGCTGCTGCTGGAGATGCTGTACTTGGTCCTACAGGAGGCAACCGCTGGCTGAACCAGACCTCCTTCCAGATGTTGCTCGGACCCCTCTCTAAATGTTGCAGTAGTTGAAAACATTATACCTACCACTCTCACATTGCTTTGGAAGACATCCGAAGCTTTCCGAGTGCTTTGCAAAGCATTGTGATAATGCCACACACAGCCTCAAGAAGAAGGCCTAGCACAACAAGCAGCTAACTTGCCTAGGGCTGGGCTGGGTACGCCATGTCAGTAGCAGGATAAAGATGGTAAAATTCAGGGTGGTGGAAGGATTTGGTCTTTTGTGCTGTGGGGCAGGGGTGGCTGGCTGCCAAACAGTGTTTGAGGTGGCACTCTTAAGTGGTGGTGCCAATGGTGCTGGGGCTGAAATAGAGGTCTAAAGTTGGTGGTGACTAGCTGTTCTGACACAAACCCTTTTCCAATAAGACAAACAATAATCAAAGGGAACAGAAACCTTTTAATGAGTCTTACGAATCCCCGGTTATAAGGCTGCTACAATTTAATTAACTTTGATAAGCACATACCTTGCCAAAACTGTATGAGACTTCCAAGAATCACAGATGAGAAATGTTTCACAACACAAGAATCTTCAAATACCAACTTCAAATACCAACTTAAGATATCCACGTAGCTGAGTTTCAAAACGTCTTTGCTTCCTGCAAAGAACATTCACTTCACAGCTGCCTTTTATCTTCTTGAAGGAGGGGCCATTACCTTGCAGCCTTACTCCTGAAGAGCACGTGCTCTTGCAGCTGCTCTTTCCTGTGAGCAATCCTGCATGCATGCGCACTTGGCACAGGCTCCTCGGGAACCTCATCACTGCCGCCAGCCCCCACAATCTCTGAAGGCAGCAGTCTACTCCCTAATGGTCCTGGCCCCTCACCTGAGTCCTCGCTCTCCTCAGCCATCTGCACCTGCTGCCGCCTAACCACAACACTAGCTGAGATTGCTCCCAAGTCTCTATTTCATCTCCAGGGCCACTGCCAAGTGTCCCTGTGCAGGGTGGCTAAAAGAGCATAGATGGGGGGAGAATTGATAGGGGGGAAGTTGAAGAGAAAGCAATTTCTCAACTTACTGAGATTCGGAGCTGGGAAGGAGCCAAGCTAGGAATGGCTTGGATTGGGGTGGCTTTTCGCCTAATTACCGGTGGGATTTGGTTAACGTTGGCAACCTTAGTGACTGCTCTCACTAAACAATGCAGTTAATCCTCAACTTATAACAGTTTACTTAATGACTGTTGAAAGTTATGGCACTGAAAAAAGTGACTGATGACCATTTTTTGCACTTACAATCGTTGCAGCATCCGCATGGTCATGTGACCAAAATTCAGACGCTTGGCAACTGGTTCATACTTACGATCGTTGCTAGATTCCCAAGGTCATGTGTTTACCTTTCAAAGCCTTTCCACAAGCAAAATCAATGGGGAAGCCAGATTCACTTAACACCCCTATTACTAATCAACTGCAGTGATTCACTTAACAACTGTGGCAAGAAAAGTTGTAAAATGGGGCAAAACTCATATAACAAATGTCTCAGTAACAGAAATTTTGGGCTCAATTCTGGTCGTAAGTCAAGGACTACCTGTAAATGATGCCAAGTTTTACAACAGCACTTAGCAATAGAAATTTCAATCCCATTTACTATCCTAACTTGAGGACTACCTGTACCTTCCTTACCAAAAAAGGCTTGAGTGCTTGGGAATCCTTAACGTAGAAAAATGTTAATTGAGGCAATGATTGACGTGTATAGTCCTATCATTGTTCGGAGGAAAGCATGCATCTGAATACCACTTGCAATAATGGGAAGAGATATTTCTTCATTTTCTTGCAAACACTATGTTGATTGTTCACTGTGATAATGAAAATGCAGGACTCAGATTAGACTTGGTCTGACCAAGAAAGACTGTTCTTATGTTCTTATCTTACCATACTATTGTTAACTGAGATTCAGTACAGCTAGTTCTCAACTTATGACTGTTTAATGATACTTTAAGGTTACAATGGCCTCAGAACAAGTGACTTACAATCTATGCTCAAAATTACAACCGTTGTAGCACTCTGTTGGTTGCAATCTGGGGAACTTGATTGGCTCGCATTTATGATGGCTGCAGCATTTTGCAGTCATGTGATTGTGATTTGTAGACCTTCCCAGCTGGCTTTCAGCAAGCAAAGTCAAGGAAGCTGGATTCACTTAATGACCAGATGATTGAACCAATGACTGTGGTTAAAAGGGTCATAAAATGAGGTGATGTGAATGATGATTTATGTAGTGATCAAAATTCTAGTCCCAATTGTGGTTGTAAGTTGAAAACGACTGTATCCAAATCCAATTTTGCTGGGTCATTTGCAAACTGGAGCAATTAAAAAAAACCTATGGATTTTTAAAAATGGTATAATTCAACAATATTTCTGTTTGGGCCAGATAATAAATATCAAAAAAGAATGTGACAGCGTTTGAATTCTCCAGAACTTTCTTCATAGGACTGGATGTAAAAAGCAGAGGATGTAAAATAACATTTTTTTTTTAAAAAAAAGCTGGATACTTCCTAATCTGTTTCCTTTATCATTGTTACTGTCTTTGTTTCCTTTTCCTTCATTTTTTTTCTATAAAGAGAAACCAACTAATCTGGAGCCAGATAGTAAAAGTGATAAGTTTTACTGTGATAAGTCACTGTTCTAGTAGCTAGATTTGGCTATATGATTATAGCATTCAAGGCAATTTTTCCTGCACTATATTGCCCTTAATTTGAATAGATGAAAGATTTCTCTCCCTTACAAAATTGTTACAATTGTTCACCTTTTAGGGCTACCCTGAAAATTCCAGTATCAATTATTAATAAATTAGATGTTTTGATACTAATTTACAATCTCCAGTATGAAATACTCAGTAAGGCAAGGTGGTTATGCAACTCTGCGTATGTAATATTTTCTAAATAAAAACCTTAAGGCTCTAGAATTCTTAGGAAATGGTACTTCCCTTGATTGGTAGTATTTCATTAATAGAAACTCTGGAATTCTGTAGTCAGTATGAAAATTCTGTTCGTGTAGGAAAAAAAAAATTGACCAAATGAGTCAAATCACAGTTGCAGATTGAGGAAAATGAATTCAACCATACCATAGCAAAGTAGTGAAAAGGTTAAAAAAAGGCGTGAATTTACAATTTTTACTTACTTATTATTTTTGGCATACCAAAGAAAGTGTCAGTACAACAACATTAACCGATTGCTATCTGGAGATGATCAAAGACTAGACGTATAAAACAAATTGAAACCTAGATTCATATTAAGGTGGAATAATTATACAGATGGCTATCCAGCAGATATTTAATGTAGCAGAAAAATGACAATAACCTTTATATCTTTAGGTTGGCTACAGAGATATTGTAACTGATTTGATTTACCTGGCTGTCAAGTCACCCTTTTTATTAATTGCCAATCAACAATTATTTGTCCTGATTTCTCTGTAGTTATTCCTGCTGTCTTTGCGTGAACATTCTGTTCAGTAGTAGAGCCTAAATTGATAATTAAAGAAGCATAATAGGCAAACAGATAGGAGCCTCTGTGGCGCAATGGTTAGAGTGCAGTACTGCAAGCTACTTCTGCAGCCAGCTGCCTACAATTTGGCAGTTCAAATCCCATCAGGCTCAAGGTTGACTCAGCCTTTCATCCTTCTGAGGTGGGTAAAATGAGGACCCAAATTGTTGGGGGCAATATGCTGACTCTGTAAACCGCTTAGAGAGGGCTGTAAAGCACTATAAAGCTGTATATAAGTCTAAGTGCTATTGCTATTAATTCCACAATATTTTGTTTCTTACAGAGATAATAAAAGTCTCTAAAATATCCACTTACTGTTCATTTTGGCTCCCAAGCCAGCTTGCTAAAGCAATCTAAAAAAGACAGGTCAGGGATTTCCCCACTAATCACTTGAAGTTGATATTTCCCCTCTAAATATTTCCTGTTTATTTTTAATTGTAGCATCCTGGAGCACAATGAAAGAGTTTTAATGCACAGACTTCAGAAAAAAGTGCAGCAGCAAGTAGTACAAGAGACGCAAAAGGAAGATATTACTGGGGCACTTAGAAACACTCCTGGCATTTGAAGTAAGTAATGGGAATTCATTTTGACATAAGGAAAATAATTATATATAATTTGTATTGGGCGATCAGGCTTGCATTGCTATTTGTGTGCAGTGGATGCAGAGAGATTGCTAAAGGAAGAGAGTAGACACAACAATGACATATCCATGTATGCTATGACAACAATGATATATCCATGTAAGCATGTATGCTTAACAATATTGCTGAAAGAGGACATGTATCAGAAGACTTGTTTGTAACATCAAAAGTGATACATAAGCCTTGAGGCTATCTGCTCCTTTGCGCATAGCTTATTCCTACTCCCTTTTCTTTCCCTGGCATGTTTCTTTCCTTGTGGCATGGGAGATCAAGATTTACCAGAAGACCACAGTCTAGAGATGGATTGATAGAGGCAAATGTCCGGAGAAGGACCTGTTCTTTTTTGTGTGCGCATATGTTTTTGCTGCAAAATGCAGTCCTATTCTTGATCTGTGAAATTGGCTTTAATTTGAAGTGCTGAAATAGGCTGCCATTGGAACTCAATGTATTCCCACATAGATTGTATCAGAAAAGAATGTAATCAATTTTTGTATACCTACTTAGAGATTGAGACTTTTCAAATATGGTGGAACTACAACTCTCAGTATCCTTTACCACTGAATATTCTGGCTAAGACTGCTGCAGGAGTAAGTTGAACCACATCTAGAGACTAACTGGTTTTCCATTGTGACAATAATTTACAACAATTATATAAAAGATCTTACTGCAGATTGGGTTGAAACTGAGTCATAGCAGAAGCAGAGTTGTAATAGTAAATAATTGTGCACAAGACTTAATTAGATCCCTAGTATTATCCTCTCCACTACATTTCCCTAAAAATCCTTGGTGATTCCATATATTTTGAAAAAGCGCAGACTTTACACTTTTATCAGATTTCCTCAAAGAAATTAAACAGTGGATTTAGATATTAAGACTTCTGTCAAACAGTTAAGGTATGATGTAATTATGATTGTGTATCAACTTAGCTCTACATGGCTGAGGATTTTATTATTATGAGATTTCCTCTCTATTGTACATATGTTTCAATATTAAAGGTTTGCAGGACATGCCGCTCTGAAGATCCCCTGATATGTGGACCGGTTTCTTCTACTTTCTTCCAGGTCTCACACTAGAGCATAGGTGTCAAACTCACGTCGTCATGGTGGTGTCACATGACATATTGGGACTTTCCCCCCCTTGCTAAACCGGGCTTGGGCATGGCCAGTGCATGATGCATCCGGCCTGCAAACTAGGAGTTTGGCAGCCCTGCACTAGAGAATACACTTCCTCAACCACTGCATTTGGCCTCTGTTCTTTGAGCATTTAGGAAAATGGATAAAGATTTAAATCTTGTTAGTCATCATTTGAGTAGAAATTAAAGTATAAATTTAAAAAATATTTCCCCCTTTTAACCTTGAGTATAATGCGAATGGATTAGGGGTCATCAGGATTGATTCAGTGTATTGGAGGTTTACGTAAGTGCTATTGCATAGACTCATAATTTTAGTGCTCATAAAGTTTTGATATATCAGGGCAGGACTATGTGATCTGGTGCTTGAAGAATTTTGGATTAGAATTCCTAGTATTCTGAATTATTACAACCACAGTGGTCAGGAGTTTGAGTAGCTGGAATGTTTAGTAAGTGAAAGCAAATCTCAAATATGTAATTATGTTCAAATTTACAGTGTTCTAGTAGAATAGAATCCCCCTCCTCAAATAAAAAACACAGTGGGAAATATTTCTATATTATGACCAATTAATATTTTTAAATAGTAAGCTTTTGAGTTCTCAATAACTCTCTTTCAAGATATTAAATGAACTGGCTGTTACACAAAATATCAGAGGAAGTGAAACTCAATTATCTTTAAGTATACAGTACAAGGCATTTGTAATCAGAAGTCCCATGCTATGTGCAGAAGTTGTAATACATAAGAATTGCTCTCCCTGGTCTGTCCCCTGGTAAGCTTCTTTTATTATTTCTGACCAAAACGTGGATCAGCTATTTGTAAGATACACAAAGAGTCAATATGAATAACAATGCGTGTATTATGTAAAAGGTCAGGGACTTCAAGGGAAGATAATGAATTTAGATTATATATTCTGATGCATTTTATTACAATGTTAATTTTTTAAATTCAGAGTTTACATCGATAGTCTGGGTAGTATTCATGTTAGTTATTTTAAATGACACTTAAGAAAGCAAAAATAAATTCCCTTCCTGCACTATGGCTCAGAATGCTCGAATAGCAAGTTTAGCAGCTTATGACTCAGATTACATTATGCTATTTTTGTGTGTAGAAAACCCAATGTACTATGAATTGTAGTGACGAGCTTCACCATTTTCATTCTATTCATTTTCCAACCTTTCTAATGATCTCTGAAGCTCTCACTTAGCAATGCTCTAGGAGGAAATAACTGTAACACAGTTTAATTTCAATAAGACGACAATAAATTGAGAATCAGAAAAACAGGTGTTCCTTGTTAGAAATTGTAAATGAATAGAAAAATACCACTGCAAACAATTTCATCCTAACTAGCATTTTTTCACCTTTTCTTTCATTTAGAAAAACAAGTAGTCATAGAAAGCAGTGTTTTTTTAATTTTAATTCAACATATAATTTCTTTTTTTCCTGTGAATTCTTAGCAAAAATATCTTCCATCCTAGCGTTTTTCTTCTAAAAAAAATTATGTACCTTGCCACAGATGCATAATGGCCATTTTATGTCATTGATTAAAATCCCCGTGCATGGAGGCATGGGTCTCTACAAAAGAACGGTCTATGACAGTTGCTTTTCTCATTCATGTATGAACTAAAATCCCAAAACACCTCAACTAATGATTTCCAGATGTGTTACAATTTAATCTTCAGCTTCTGATAATAGAATGATTGTCTGAATGGAACTGGAGTCAACAAAACAGTTCTTATTCATGGACAATCCAAACTACAAACTAAAATGTGGGGTATTGTTCTTCCCACTAATGTGTGAGAAATGAAGCTATTCCCACTCTTTAGTCTTTTAAGCAGAGCAAGAAGTCATAGATAATGAGCAATATGTACTTCTAAGAAGTAACTTCTTTGTTTTTTTAAACCATTTATTTTCACTTGCGATAATGATTTGTCTTCAGAAATCTAAGGGTTATGGTAGGAGCAAGGTGAGAAATTACTATTTTGGGTCTTGTTTTATAAAAAAAATATTTTTAGATAATTAAACATTTAATTTTAAAAAGTATAAATCTACAAGAGTTGTAGCTAAGAAAATGTATTCTATCTGCAAAAAAGGCATTTTATTATTTTTTATGTGTTATTATTCTGTTTGCTGGTGGGTGGAAAGCTAAAAATATATGGCAATCTCCCATGGAGGTATCCTGTTATAGTGATGATAGTTAAGGGGAATGGAGAGGATGTTTGGGTTTGCACATATGCCAATAGAGGATCAGACAAAAACCTCTATGGATGGGAACACATTGATACTGGTCTACCAGTTGATGACATCAGTTTTGCCCATTGAGAAATAATAGGAGTATACTTCTGATATACATATTTCTTAGAAGCCAGAACTACCCAGCTGAATAAATTTAGTGCTCAGACTTACCAGATGTAAATTCTTTCCAATGGTGGGAGTAAGGAACCTTATTAAACCTATGGAAAAAACAAGACTCAGTTTGCTTTTCTTGTATGCTGTTTGTTGTGAAGTAGCTGACAATGCAAGCAGGATGCTTTGCAAATAATGACTTATAGCTGTTTGTACCCAAAGAGTCTAAGACTTTTCATTTACAATCAAGCCTACTAGCCATATTTTTGATAGTAGATTTGTATTTGCAATTGTAAATATTATAATATTTAATATTTTTCTAACTGGAAGGATACATCATTTTAACTGTAAGTATCTAAAGTGAAAACCAAACTGAATTCATTTCTACAATTTGAATAGGTAGATTTGCAAATCAATATTAGATATGATTGATGGATTTCCTTTTTCATCCTCATACATGGGTTTCTTCTAACTTTTTTCTTCTTTTGTGCTTCCTTCCATACCCTTATCTATATTCAGCATCAGAGGTTATGTTTGTGCATAACTGTGTTCTGGTCTCAGATTGGATTCTGTTGGTTGTGTGTACTATATTTGATTTAATTTAATATATGTTAATGATATTTGGAATAATTAAATATGTAAGTACTTGAGTGTCACAATAATCAATTGTCAAAAGATCATTCCATGAGCTAAAATTACTCAAAACTATTTTATTCTAATTCAATTTTATCCACTAAAAATGACAACAAGAACTATTTACCATATTTTTTAAATGTTTGGGCTTTCGTTGTTTTTCATAGCAAACAACTAACCGATTTGCCATCATGTACAAGAATGACTTTCTATGGCATAACTATAAAAGAGAAAAAATGTATTTCAGTTTCAGTAAAAAATTGTTATCTTGACAAACATTGAATCTCTCTTTTTTGGTACTGGAATATTTTGCAAATATTTGAGATAATGTTATGTTACTCGAAGTGTCTGCAATTTCTAACGTATAAAAAGTCATGGTGGATAGGAAGGGTGGTGGCACTGATATCTGGCAAATTGTCTTAAGTTTCTTATGTATTGTGTTTTTGGGCAGAGGGGAAGGGGAAGGCCTAACAGTTTAACATAGTTTGTGTCTCAATTTCATGTTTTGTAAGGGCTGATGCAAGACTGCAGTATCTCTGCAGAGACAAAGAAAGCTGGCAAAGGATGCAGGCAAGCAAAACAAATTCTTAGAAATCTGATGCACTTTTATTTGCTAAATAAATGGACGGGTTTCAGAGTCCTATCTTTCATTATCATTCATGCTCTTTCTATTGGAAAGACTCTTTTCTGACCCATGAAGATAATTGGATGTTAGCTGATCACTAGCTGGAATTTTTTTGGGGAAAGCACATTTTTTTGTCTATAAAATGCTTTCCAGTTTTAAGTTTGTTTCTATTAGTTTTGTCTGTCTGTTTGTACCAAACTATCAATAAAATCTCACAAGGGAGAACACCTGCAGAATTCTCCTTTCCATTGAGGTTTCTTTTTTCTGTCTCTTGCTAAATAAGGTAGTCCTCAAATGAAATCTATATTTGTATCTGCTTTGTTGTATTGTATAGGACTTTTTAAAATAACATTCTTGTTTTGGCCATGGAAAATTCATTTTTATAACCTTTCTAGAATGCTTTTGGAGAGTGTATAGTAAAGAGAAAATCTGTCCTGACAAGAAATAATATATAGTACAGCAAGAGCTATTTTTAGACTGTCATATGTGTTTTTTAATGTCTTGCTTATGTGTGTGCATATGTACTCTGACAAGGAGATTCTTAGAGAATGCGTTGATTGCAATATTTAAGTATAGTTCCATGAAGTGGAATGTGAAAAAATTATAATCTTTTAAAGATTAATAAGTATTTGAAAATAGATTTTAATTTTGTAAATACTCAGTGCCTATATCTATAATTCCCATATCATTTAATTTTTCTAAAACATTCAGTTTGTTTTTAGAGAACATTGAATTTTTAAAAATTTAATAGCAAGACTTTGTGTCTCGCTCCAAAGTAAGCAGTTTGGTTTCCAAAGGATTTTATGAGGGAAATATAAACTAAGTATTATTTGCATCTACACATGTCTGTCTATATCTGTGCACATATTTTTTGCGAGCTGTTTTCTTGTATATGCTTCTATTTACATACTAATTTTTTTTGGTGGGGGGGGAATGTCGAGATTGCCAAGCACATAGCATAGGCTTGTTAATTTTTTACATTTATTAATGTGATCTTCAAAAAGAAGTTGTAGAAAAGATAGAATTGGGTTGTGTTATATGGTTGGAATAATATGAATACAGCATTGTGGTACGTTGCTCTAGTGACATAATCTTCACATTCATAACCATTTGGAAGCATTTAAAATTCTGAGTGTAAAAATTAGGTCCTAAATAGAGGAAATAGGGAGTCCTTAGGCATTTCTTTAGTGGGGTGTGGTACATCTTGTTTATCCTTAGTAGTACGCTGAGAATCTAGAAATGAGATTGAATTTAACATAAATGAGTTATAGAAACCTTTAATGGAAGATCGAGGTTGGTGTAGTGGTTAAAAACATCAGGCTAAAAACCAGTCTAGTCCTACAAGATGAACTCTCAAATCACTAGGAATATGTACAAGTACTTTATTTCCAAGGATGCAAATGGAGTATATTATGGTGGTACTTAGCTTCTACATTGCAAAATGGCTCATTGTAATTGCTGTTGATGAGAAATAATATCCAGTAAGACTTTTGTGGTCTGTTTACATGACCATAAAGGAATTAGCATAGAAGTATTTAATTTACTGTTGATAATATTTTATTATATTTTCTTGGCCATAGAAATGTTATGCATTTATGCAGGTATGTAAATATTATTGGAACATGTCATTTAGATGAGCTGTAATTTTCCTTAATAATCAACCTACACATAAGTGTATATAACTTGAATTAAAATTTGTCTATTTGCTTATTTAGAGAAGCTGTATTGTTTGATGCAAATGTCCAAATATCAAGAATTTACCAAGCATTTCTTCACACTGTAGACGTTGTTGTTGTTTTAGAAAAAAGTGTAATAATATGAGGATACACTGTATTTCTTCCATTACATTATCATAGGATTAATTATCAGTTAATTTTTTAACAAAGAAATAACTAATAGATGGATATTGTCCAGCAGTGGGATGCTGCTGATTTAACAACCGGTTCAGTGAGTGCAGTGCACACTTCACCTTTTCAAACATAGTGAGCCCCCAGATACAGTAGGGGGATCCCTTTTTTAGATGGTGATGTAGGGATGGCTCAATGATATTTAAGATTATCCTTTTGTGCAGAGCAGTGGTGGGATTCAATTTTTTTAAACTACTGGTTCTGCGGGCATGGCTTGGTGGGCGTGGCAGGGGAAGGATACTGTAAAATCTCAGTCAGAGGTGGTATTTCCTGGTTCTCTGAACTACTCAAAATTTTCATTATTGGTTCTCCAGAACTGGTCAGAACCTGCTGAAAACCACCTTTGGGGTAGAGGCCTCCAAACTTTAAGACTTATGGACAAACTAAGACATCCCAGAGGACTTGTGGATTTCAACTCCTATGGCTGGCGGAAGAATTCTGGGATTTGAAGTCCACAAATCTTAAAGTTTCCAAGTTTGGAGACCCCCCCTGCTTTTGTATATAAACAGTCTTTGGAAAAGCCTACATTGTTTCTGTACAGTTCTTTGTAATCCCAATTGTGAGGTAAAAGTTAAGTTTATTGTGCATATTTGCTTTTCAGAAATATAGAATACATCTTTGACATAACAGTAAAACATTATTTAGTGAGACAAGAATGAACATTTTGAAAATGAGTCTTGAACTTGTGCCGTTTTAAAAGGGTTTTGCAAAGTCTCAGTTTCTTAAGGAGATATAGTAAATAAGGGCCTCCCACAAGTGTCAGGATCAAACATTATTTACCAGACTTGTTTGTTCAAGGTTTAAAAAAAAAGATAAATATCAATACAATTTATTAAAATCAGTACAATTTATTGAAGAATATGGAAAGGCTTATGGCCTATAAGGCAATCCATGGTATTTCTGTAATTATAATTAAGAGTTACATGTTCAGTCAAAGATCTTAAGCAGATAGCATTCTGTGAGGAATTTAATACAACCATTTCAAAAAGAGAATGACAAAGAATGAATTCATATAAAGGTAGGGAGCCCAGAGGCATTTTGAAAAGTGTTTCACTTAATAGAGCATTTATAGCGTAAACTGCACAGGTAAAAATAAAAATAACTACTAAATGCAGTGGAAGGCTTGTGACTAAGCAAATAGTTTATACTTATAGGAGAGAGAAAGAAAGATGCTAAATCGAGTACTTCTGCACAAACAACTTTTGAATAAACATAGGAAATGCTATGTTCTTAGGGGGAGAAAAGAATGTCTGGATTATGGAAGGAGGGAAGAAAGAGAGAGAATTACCTTTCCTGGCAATATTGAACTGGGTGTGACAGAAGCTGGCTTACTTTCTGTTGGATAATTGGGGAAAGAGGAGAGTTGCTCAGTCAAGGAGCAGTTTCTTGTTCTCTGCCTGATTGAACTGGGTGTGGCCATTTTAACTTTTGCTGGGTTTTTTTTGACAAATTAAGAGGGGCAAAATAAAGCTCTCACTTCAGAATTTAGGAAATTATCAGCAACATATCAGAAGAAAAGTAAACAATATTTTATTTAGGAAAGGAGGGAGAAAAAAAGGAGATTCTTTAGCATGTTGTTCAGTAATGAGATCTTTCAATTACTGTCTTATCCAAAGGGATTTTCTTGGACAGTTGTATTTGCCAATATTGGTTAAGACCAGATACATTTGAACATTTATTACAGATTATTCCAGTCTCTCAAGCTTAGTCTATTTATTTCACATTCATCATCCAAAAATAAAATGTAAGAGTTGTGAATTATATATGTATGTGTACGTACATAGCCTATCCTTTCAAATCAAATCAGGGAAGTTCAAATCAACATTTATTTGGTGACTACTTCTATATATTTTTTCCATAGGTAAGGATGGCTTTTTTACAGGTGTTGACAGTAGAGGAGACACATGAAGCAAACTTAGATGTATTAACAGAAGCTTATATACGTACAAGAGTTTCAGTCATGGCTTTTCCTGTGCCTTTGCCGCATTAGAATATCACACAGGGGTATCTGTAGTGTGGCCCACCTCCTAATAAATCACTTACGTGAACAATGCAGTCACAATAGTAATACAGATAGTAAATCTGGCATTAAAAAGAAAGAATGCAGAGTCATAGGCCTACCCCCAAAACATGATTGGACATTAGGCCCATCTATAGCTTATGTATGAGCAAGCAGTGGTCAGAAAACCTATTTCAGTTTATGTTCAGAGACAATTTTGGGTTAGTGTTAAATTCATGTGGCAGGCTCCATAATTAGTAATCAGGCGAATAGAGGGTGGATTTGAGTGTTTATGAAAATCAGTTGAGCCAGGGATTAAAGAATGGTGGGAAAATATTCTTTTGAATTGTGTATTTGCAGATTTCAAACTTATGTGCTTTGTGTAATTGCTCTGATTTAATTATAGTTCTGTGAGAATGGAAAGCATGAGATTGAAGTTGTGTAACTAAGCTGAAGAAAAGACATTTTTACATAGAGTATAGCAAGTTGAAATGTAGTCTTAAATGACATACATACTAAATGGATTTCAGGAAAGCAAATCTTCCATTTTTCATGTTATAATTGCAATAATTCTGAATTAACCCTCAATATGTTTTCAGGACCTGGAAACCCACCCAAATTCTGTATCAGAGCGAAGCCCTTTACCTTATTTTTAAAGGTTTTTAAAAATAAGTATAAACTAGCATGCTTGGAAGCAAAACAATATCTTTTTTTTTGCTTGCTTTATATAGCCAGACGTTTCGTTGAAGAGCTCATAGTAGCCCCCATAATTTCCTCTTATTTTTCTTCGTAACTACTTTGTGAGGTAAGTTGGACTGAGAATGGCTAATCCAAATGTCTGTGGCAGACCAGAATGTAATGCAAGAGTTTTTACCTATGACTTCTTGTTCTATTGTATTTTATGCCCCCACTTTTTTTAAAAAAATAATTCCTAGGAAGTGTAACAATTGATCATGAATTGATAGAGATAAAGTCTTTGGCTCTGTTTTGTAGTATTTCAAGCCATATGAGCTCTAACAATTCTTTTTCTGAGATCTGCAGAGGTCTGTTAAAAGTGTGGTTTTCTTTTACAAACATGGGTTGTAAGGAACAGATTTTAATGGTGACAACTTACCTGTGTTTTCCCGAGTAGAGCCTCTCAAAACTCACATTGTTTATCATTTTATTGATTGGAATATGTGACTCAATTTATCCTCTTCAGAAATCTGATTAGCCTAAAATTTTACATTCTTTTCCAGTGAATGTTGGCTCTGTATCTTCAGTAAAGACCTGACACAATATAGTGTTTTATGTTAGTTTGTTTAAAACAGAATCTCTTTATTAATTGGATTTAGATGAAACTGTGATCACATTGCAGGTCATAGTATTGTAACATTATAGATATTGCTAAAGAGTTCACAAATGTTCTACTACCATTATGTAACAAAATACATGCTGATAATTGTTAGGAATTGATAATCACCTAACAGTTGCACTCATTCTCCTCATTCTCATTCTTGCACTCATTCTCTTAACGGGGAATTACCTGAACACTGGTTATAGGCCCAGGCCATACCAGGCTCAGATAACTGAGAGTTAGTGTGAATACACAGTACCATATACAGACAGCTGCTTACTGTTTAATTGTGGGTTACTGTCCTGGTAAAGATGGCACAAGACCTGTCAAAAAGCCTATCACTGATAACCAGGTTGGATGGAACAAGCTATGTTTCCTGGTCTATGAAGTGCAGTCCACTTCTGCGTAGAGAAGGGTTATGGAATACAGTTCAAGATCCACTGGATGTAAATGCTTGGGATCCAGATAATGAGGACAATGCCAAAAAGTTAGCTGACTTTAAACAGAACAACAAACGAGCTCTTTGTTTAATTGGACTAATACTGAGTGATCAGCAGCTAGTCCATATTTGTGGAGAAGAGTCTGCTGCTAAGTGTTGGGAGAATTTGAAAAGGATTTATGTTCGTGACCGTGTAGGTGCACACATAGATCTTACACGTAAATTGTTCAGAGCACGTCTTCTGAAAGGTGGAGATATGTTAGCTCATTTGAACTTTATGAAAAGAACTTTTCAAGAGCTACATGAAAAGGAACTGATATTTTCAGAGCTGCATCAACTCTTTCCTCATTGGATGAAAGTTATGATGATTACGTATCTTCACTGGAAGTCCTGACCAGAGATAAACTGACATTAACTGACATAATTGGAAGATTGTTAGAAGAGGCAAGAGGACGGCTGGATAGGGACCAACTGAGAAAAAACCAACCACAAGAAGAGGATTTGTGTTCAACTGCCTATACTGTTAGGAAATGTTTTTCTTGTGGGGCTAGGGGACATATAACTAGCTTCTGTAAGAAGGAAAAACGACAGAACACTGGTAATCACCAGAAGGCTAAGAAGAATGTTAGTTTAGCTATATCTAGCAATTCAACTGTAAATCATGATTTGTGGGTAGTTGATAGTGGAGCATTGCAGCATATTACTAGAAATAGAGGCTTGTAACGATGTCCACAAGTAAGCAATCTATCATTGGCAAACGGATGGAAGATGAAAGCGTCTGGTGAAGGTACTGCATATTGTTCATGTGTAAATGAGCATTTAACCATGTTATATGTACCTAAACTGAAATTTAACTTGTTATCAGTAAGGGCTTTAGTTAATATTGGGTATGTAGTTACCTTTAGGGGAGATAACTGTATAATAGAGAAAGAGGGTAAAAGTGTTACTGCTAATTTAGAGAATGATTTATATGTGATACATGATGACCAGTTGCAGATGACTAACTCGGTTTATAACAATGTTAAGCCACATGACAAATGTATACATTTACTGCATAGAAGTCTGGGGCACATTAATTTCAAAATATTGAAACAAACTGTTGAATTGTCAGAGGGAGTAAAATTAAAACCCTGTAGCAAGAATTTAAACTGTAACGCCTGTAGTCAGGAGAAAAGCAAGGTTAGTCTAGCAAACAGACTTAATGGGTTTAAGACCAAAGAATCTTTAGAGGTTGTGTTTGCTGACATAATTGATCCTAAGAGACACAGTGTGGGAGGTGCCTGCTATGTTTTGAGTATAATGGACCATTACTCATGGTACGGTTTCTGCTATCTCATGAAAAACAAAACAGAAAAATTTCAACATTTCTTTAATTGGCTAAGGTTTGCAGAAAGCAAAATGAAACATAGGGTAATTACTTTAGTTACTGATAACAGGACTGAGTTTATTAACAATAGATTCCAAATGATGCTAAAATTGGCTGGTGTCAAGCATAAACGTTCTGCACCTTACAGGCCACAACATAATTTGTTTGTAGAACGAAGAGGGGAAACGTTACAAGCCATGGCTTGCACTATGTTATCTGATTCAGGTTTGCCTGAAACTGTGGGGTGAGGCCATAATATATAGCAATCATGTGTTGAACAATGTGGTTAACACAACAGTTGGTGAATTGCCATTCACTCGTTGGCATGGCAGAAAACCAAATTTAAGTTATCTACACACATTTGGAGCTCCAGCATGGGTGCATATTCCCTCACAAGTAAGACTTAAAGGGCAACATAGAGCTAGGAAATTATTTTTCGTAGGTTATGAGGCCAACCATAGATGGTTTAGATTCTGGGATCGAGGCACAGCTAATGTATACTGTAGCGCTAGTGCTAAATTTCTTGAGCATGTTGGGTGGCACAAACTGGAACAGGAATCCAGCAATGATGTTGTAATTGACACCCAAGTAGTCCCTAAAGGTGAAATAGTTAAACCATCAATAGCCATTAAAGAGGAAGAACAGGCACAGGAGGAAGTAGAAGAACAGGCACAGGAGGAGATAGAAGAACAGGAGCAGGTAGAAAAGGTGAGTCTACCAGTAAGCCCTGTATTACCAAGACATTCAACCCAAGTAACACGACCACCTGATAGATATCAGGCTCGTGTTGTATGCCAAGTGAATACAGTTCCAAGTAATTATAATGAACTGAAACTGTATTCTGCTAAGGATCAGGCTGCTTGGCAGGAAGCAATGGATAAGGAACTGAAATCCTTACAAAGGTTGGAAGTATATGATAATGTCAAGTTACCACAAGGTAAACATGCCATGGAGTGTAAATGGATTTATAAACTGAAGACAGGTGTGGATGGGACTGTTACCCATAAAGCCAGGTTAGTAGCACAAGGGTTCAGTCAGACAGCAAATGACTACGATGAGGTGTTTGCGCCTAGTCTGAAGGCTACAACATTATGAGCAGCATTAGTGTGGGCAGCTAAGGAGAAATACATTATAAATCATTTAGATGTAGAGACGGCATATCTGCATGCACCATTGCAACACACTGTTTATTTAAATAAACCTTTAGGTATAACAAATGATAATACAACTGATTGCTGGAGATTGAAAAAGAGTCTTTATGGCTTGAAGCAATCAGGATATGAGTGGAACCAGTGTATAGTTAAGGAATTAAAAAATAGGGTTTGTAGCTGGCATGGCTGATCCATGTTTGTTTAAAAAGAAAAGTGATGGTATAGTTTCATTGTTGCTATTGTTTACTGATGTCATAGCATTAATCACCAAAACTGAGCAAGAAGCTACTGAAATAATTTCACTGTTAGAAAAGAAATTTAAAATAAAACAGTTAGGTGAAATTAAACAATATCTTGGTTTAAAGATAGATAAAACTAGGGGAGGATACAAAATCTCACAGGCAGATAAAATTAACCAGTTACTAAAGACTTTTAAAATGGAACTTTGTAAACTGGCTGAAACACCGATGAGCCAGGAATTTAGTCACAGTGATGTTCAAAGTCCTGTTTTTGATAAGAACATTTATCAGTCTTTGATTGGTAGCTTATCTTATCTCAGTAATTGGTCGAGACCAGATATATCATACAGTGTTAACCAATTAGCCAGGTTTAAGACTGAGCCAACTGAAAGACACTGGCAAGCTGCTAAACGTGTGTTAAGATATCTGAAACAAACAATGCATTATGCATTATATTTGGAGCCTAAGGATTTAACTGCATATGCTGATGCAAGTTTTGCTACAGACATGAATACACGTAAATCTACTTCAGGTACTGTAGCATTATTAGGAAAGGTGTTGATTGGATGGAGGTCTATTTGACAGAAACATCTAAGTTTGTCAACAATAGAGGTGGAATTCTCATGTTTATCTCTATTATGTACAGATTTAGTTTATTATAAGCAACTATTGATTGATATGGGAATTGATGTAACAGATTCTATTGTTGTTTATGAAGACAACCAATCAGCAATATAGATGTCTTCCAATCTTGCTGTAAAAACAAGATCAAAACACACAGATCTAAGATATTTAAATGTGAGACAATGTGTGCAAAGTAAAATGATTAAACTGGAGTACTGCATGTCAGAGAATAACATTGCAGATCATTTTACAAAAGCCTAAGGCTCTTTAAAGCATTAGTCTTGCTGTGAAGGATATGGACTTAAACTGTAAGGTGTTATATATTGCCCTACCTAAAGAGGAGAATGTTAGGAATTGATAGTCACCTAACAGTTGGGTTGGAAATATATAAACCAGGATAGACATTTAATACTGTCTCTTTAAGGGAATGCTAAAATTGTGATTGGGTGTGGTTCCTCAAACGGCCATAAGATAAAGCCAGAAACCTGGGTTGTTCTGTTCTGTTGTTGCTGTGAGTTGCTTGTTGATAGATGTTCTGATGGTCGATGTTAGTTGGTTTGCATTTTTCCCTATTGACTGTTGCTGATCGTCGTTCTTCTTGGATTGCTGTAAGTCTGTTACTGAACAGTTTATGATACTGGACTTTGTTATTTGGATTATCCCTGGACTGAAAACTGACTGTTTTAACCGTGTATGACTTGGACTGCTTGTTGGACTTTGCTTAACCGTTTACTGGAAGTAAAAACCTACATTTTACTATTCAGTGTATCTGTGTGCTGGTTGTGTGTTATTCAGCATTACTCTCACTACGTCTCCCTGTGTGCACTCATTCTCCTAACGGGGAATTACCTCAACAATAATCTTGGCAAGTTATCTGACTTTTGTTTCCATGGCTATTTATGTCAAATATATTTTTTCCAGTATTTTTATTAACCTGAATATTTTGTCAGAGTTCTTTAGGATACATTATATAGTCTTCAACTTATGACCACAATTGGACCGGGATTTCTGATGTGAAACAATGCAGTTGTCAAGTGAGTTGCAAACATTTTATGACCTTTTTGTCATGGTCATCAAGCAAACTCATATTTCCCCATTGGACTTCGCTTTTCAGAGAAAAGCCTATGTAGCCAATATGTGGGAATGACCTTGAGCGATAAAGGGAAGAGATGCTGCACAGAAAAAAGTAGGCAAGAGAAGCAGGAGCCCTCAGAGTCTTAATGGTCAGAAAAAGAAACTTAAGAAGAACACACCCCAATTGATCAAGCTGTTAAAAGTGACAGGGGGAGATTGTACCATTAGACTTGCAAGAATCTGTTAATAGGGCCTTAAAGTAGAATTAGTTTATCTGGTCATATTTCCTATCTGATTTATCTGTCAGCTGACTGTAAGGTAAAAAATGGCAATCAAACATGATCCTATCATGCTGCAACCATTAGCATAAATATGAGTCAGTTCCCAAACATTTTCAAGAAGGACTACAGCTTTACAGCTAAGCAGGTCTGTAATAGAAAATGTGACTGTTTATATTGTAAAACCTTACACTGCTTAGGGCTTAAAGATCAGTCCCAGCATGATAAATTGTGCTCAGTATGCACTTTGCAAAAAGTACAGATCGTTTAATACAATATAAACACCCACCCTGTACTATTGCTGCATTTTACACTGGTTACAACTTCCTTTCATTATCTGGTGATTGCTATACTATCAGCAAGTCTTAGATTGTGCTTTGTATATCTATGCCCTAGGAGTAAAACCAGAACTATTTATTTTGTGCTTTCATATTGTTTGTAATTGATGCTGGATTCTTATCTCTGATACTGAAATGAATTTATATTTGGGGATCATACTGTTCCAGTATGCTGCTATTCTGTGTGTTACAGGTAGTCAGGGGTAGGATTCTACAGGTTCGCACCTATTCTCTAGAACCAGTTGTTAACATTCTAAGCAGTTCGGAGAACCGGTTGTTAGAAGAAATTACTGGCCTAATCCTGTAAGGAAGGCAGGAAGGAAACGTTCTGGTGTTGCTTACAGAAACTGCCTCTCCATTAACCCTTATTACATTCTTGGCAGGACTAGACTTCCTGTCTCAGGAACTTCTCTGGAGGTTATTTTCCCTCCTTTGCTGGTACTTTGCTTGTGTCAATAACCATTCAAAGTTACAATGGCACTGAAAAAAGTGACTTTTGACCATTTTTCACACTTAACGACTGTTGCAGCATCCCCACAGTCATGAGAGGCCAGGCAAGGAGATGTGTGCCTCAATGTGAGTGATATTGAGTTGGCCACACCCAGCCAGTCACATGACCACCAAGCCATGCCCACCACCTAAGCCACGCCCACAGAACCAGTTGTTAAAAAATTTGAATCCCAACCCTGCAGGTAGTCCTCATTTAGTTACTACTACTGAGATTAGGATGTTGAGCTAAATGGCTGCTCAATAAAATCACAATTGTGCTTATGGTCTTACTTCAGTTTTCCTTTGCTTTACAGATCTGTGAAAATCATAAATGTGAGGATTGGTCAGAAAGTTATTTTTTTACTATCATAGTATTTGCAAACACTTACCGTATTTATCGGCGTATAACACGCACAGGCGTATAACACGCATCCCCTTTAATATGCGGCGGGCGCAGCGTCACGATGCTGCGCCGCCGCTAGGCACTATTGGGAACGGGACATCGGCGTATAACACGCATACATCATTTGCCCCCTATTTTCAGGGGGAAAAAGTGCGTGTTATACGCCGATAAATACGGTACTAATCAAGGATTATTTGTATTGTATTGTGAACCATCTTGGGTGTGGTATGGAGGCTATTATGTACATTGACAGTGCTTTGTACTAATCATACTTTTTGAGCTAATGCAGTTCATGCAGTTTAAAAGAGTTGTAGCTGTGAGCATTGTTTATAAGGAATAATTGTATTTGGCTTTGTGTGTTAGTTTTTCCTACTGCCATACAACAGAGCAGGATCAGTATGTAATACAAACGATGGAAGATAAATAACTATCAGTATTCCCATTATTGCTTATCTTTATGTGTGAAAGATAGTTATGTTTGGCTTAAGTGCCTGAAGTGAAGGTCAGAAAATGGACTTGATTGAAAGCTCTGGCAGAAATAATTCCCCACTGCAGTAAGTGCCAAGATGCTCTTCAATCTCTTATTTCTTTATCTTAGTCTTGAAAGTGGATGTTTTCTTGAGTGTAATTTCTTAGTGAGGTACTAAACAAGCTGTTGGTTTATATCATTTCAGAACACAAGCAAATCTCATTCATATATAAAATCTCTGCAACATAAAATTGTATTTCCCATTTGCTCCTACAACCCAGATACAGATTTATTACATTTATGAGAACTACCTCTTGTCTGTGGCCTAGTAATGTGTCTCCTGTGAAATAAATACATCACTTCATGCACTTTAAATAATGCTAGTAGTTCCCCTAACAACAAAACATGGTGTGTGTGTGTGTGTGTAACTACTTAAATACGAATCATTTGAGTTATTTGCAGTATGCAAAGTTATGCTTTTCTCTTCTGCGTATTTCTTTTTGCATTGCAGAATGAGCTAGTTGTAAAGGAATTTTTTCTCCTGTCAGAGGTGTTCATAACCTCTCATTTGCTTGCCACGCCTTTTGCAAAGAACAGCAAGTGCTCAAGCAGATGGCAAGAAGCCACAGAACTGTCAGGCAGTTTTACTGCAGAGGAATGTTGACTGTTGCCTCCCATTTTGCATTGCATCTGATGGAAACAAGGTCAAGTAAACTGATTTGCAAATAGTGTATTCTGTACTCTCTCTAGCCCATCCACACAAGAAGTAATCTGCAAAATAGACTGATTTATCAGCGGGCTGCAAAATCAAAATGGGGAATGTAATCATTATATGAACAAGTGGAAGGGAAAGATATGTGGCTAAAGCTGTCAGTTGTTACTTTTCAGTTTGTTAATTATAGGATTCAGTTTACTTTCTCTTTATTGGAGGAGATTGGACTAAAGGTTTTTTTCCTAGCTCTATTCTGATTGATAGTTGACAGTAAGGAATTAACACCTTTATTGGTTTATTTCTTGCCTGACCCTTGCAGAAACGGGCCAGGGAGGCGGACAAGATGGCTATGACACAGTCTTATATCCAGTCTTTGGCCAGAGAGATCAAAGTCTTAAAGAGGGTTTCCCTGGCAGTTCTGTCTCAACTGTTAGGGAAACTGATTTCTTGTATTTCCATTGTGCCCTGGGCTCGATTCCATTCTAGAGATCTGCAGTGGTTCCTGCTACCTTTCCAGTGATCTGGAAGAGCCACTTCCAACATCTGCATAAAGGTACCGCACAATGTTCTCTGATCGCTCCGCTGGTAGTCGGAAAACACGATAAACAAGGGGTGTCCTTTCAAGGAACCTTGCAGGGCAACGATCACAACCAATGCCAGCCTGGTAGGATGGGGAGCTCACTTCCAATCCCACACTGCACAGGGAAGTTGGACTATTTCCGAACAATCACAAAGCATCAACCTGTAGGAGCTGCAAGCAGTTCATCTGGCGTTACGCAGTTGTCTACCCCTTTTCCAATCATGTCATGTTCTGGTCTTGACAGACAATATCACAACCAGGGCCCACATAAACAGACATAAACACTCCAAACTTCTGATGCTGGAGACAGCCAGGTTGTTCAAGTGGGCCAAGGCCAATCTGCTTTCACTCAAAGCAGAGCACATAGCAGAGGCCTTAAACACACAAGCGGACTGGCTCAGCAGGGCCACAATAGATCAGGCAGAGTGGCTCCTACACCCGTCTTTCTTCCAGGAAGCAGTGCGGAGGTTTGGGCAATGGGTGATTGATCTATTTGCCTCTCCCCTCAACGCCTAATTGCCTTGGTATATTTCAAGGTACCCGACTCAGGGGGAGGAAGCCGTCAATGCCCTGCGATGTCAGTGGCCTCCCGGACTTATATAGGCGTTTCCTCCACTCCCTGTAATACCCAGGTTGATCCAGAAGTTATTGGAGGAATGAACGGAATTGAAATTGGTCGCCCCTTACTGGCCCAGGCGAATGTGGTTTGTGGACTTACAGTACCTGTCGAGAGAACAACCTTGGAAAATTCCACTCTCGAGGGTTTCCCTCTCGCAAGGGCCAGTACTTCACCTGGATCCACAATGGCTCAGCCTAGCCGTATGGAGGTTGAGCGGAGCCATTTAAGGACCCAACAGATTTCAGAGGATGCCATTGCCACCACACAAGCATCCAGACAGTCCTCTACAAATCGTATATACGAGGCCACGTGGTCCGCTTTCTGTCGCTGGTGCGGGGGGGTCTAAGATCCACCCAACTGCCCCCTGAATAGGACAATTATTGGACTTTTTACAGGAGGGGTTGCCCAAGGGCCTATCTCCAAATACTTTACGCAGACAGGTGGCGGCCTTAGCTTCAGTGATATCCTGGGGTGACCTTTATTCCATAGCGCACCTTCCACATGTCCGCAGCTTTCTTAAGGGTGCTGCAAACTTACAACCTCCTGTAATTCACCACTATACCACTTGGGAGCTCAACAAGGTGTTAACCGCACTTACAACTGGCCCATTCAAGCCTTTAAGAACCACTAGTCTCAAATTCCTGACATATAAGGTGGTCTTCTTAATTGTGATCACATCAGCAAGGAGGATTTCCGAATTGGCAGCATTGTCGATGAGAAAGGACCTGTGTGTGTTTCATGCGGACAGAGTGGTTCTCAGATTGGATCCATCGTTCACCCCTAAAGTAAATTCAGTCTTCCACAGAGCACAGGAGTGGGTGCTTCCCAATTTTTGTCCGAAACCATCTCATAGACTGGAGCATCAATGGCATCGACTTGACGTTTGAAGGGCGCTAAGCATCTATCTAGACCGCACGGCGGCATTTCAAAAATTTGAGGCTCTATTCCTATCCTTCAACCCATCCACTTTAGGATACAAGATGTCGTCGATGACCATTGGTAGATGGTTGAGAGCCACCATAGCTAAAAGTTACGAATGCCAGTCCATCTCAGTTCCTAAGGGCATTACAGCCCACTCAACAAGGAGTGCAGCAACATCAGCAGCATGGGCCACATGGTCTTCCATCGATGAAATTTGCAGAGCGGCAACTTGGGCTTCACCATTGCCCTTTGTCAGAAATTATAAAATTGATGTCTATGCCTCAGTGGACACTTCATTTGGCAGAAGAGTCTTGGAGAGGGTCCACAGAGTTTAGGAGTGGATTTCGATCCAGACAGAATCCCTCCCTAAGGGCAGGCCAAGCTTTGGTATGTTCTACTTCTGGATGCTCTGAACAGCTCATGGGAGAAAGGGCGTTGGTACTTACCTGATACGCCCATTCTCTGTGAGCTATGAAGAGCATCCAGCCCCACCCATTTCTTTCTGTCTGGTGGGGTTCCGTTTCGGTCAGGGATCTAGATTAGGTGATGAGTTCCGGACTTTGGCACTCAGTCTTCGCAAAACTGGGAGACGCTGGGGAGGTGTCCCATGGAGGAGGAGGAGCATCCCGGAGTTTTAAGCCCAGCCTTTCCAGAAGAGACTGAAGCACCTCCTACTTCTGGATGCTCTTCACAGCTCACAGAGAACGGGCTTATCAGGTAAGTACCAATGCCTTCTCTCAAAATACATGGACAAACTCAATCAGAATTTCAGCTTGGAAACTGTGAGCATCTTACTGTAGAACAAGTCAAATGTAAAAATTCCTGGAAGCTTGTCATTGAGACAAACCAGCTATCAATAGGCACACAGAAATAAACCATGTTTATACACCATTCAAAAGAGACAACAAAAAGCTAAGAAAAAAAGTACAGAAAAGCTAGATAAACAGAGATTTATGCCAGATGTATAACAAAGCAGAAAACAATACCCTAATCAAGGAATTACCAAGGAGGTCATACCCCACTACCAAAACTGTTATGTCCTGAGGACTCAAGGAGTTCTCACTCAGGTCCACTCACTTGTGTGGGCGTTATTCCCCCCATTCCCATTGGTCAGTTCTCCCCAGCAGCCAGCTATAAAAGCAGGCTGCGGGGTCCAACTGGCTGCTGATTGCTGCGAGCCAGTTCCAGGCTTGGCAAGCACGGTCAGCCCTTTATTTGTAAATAAAGTACTGTTGCACTCATGCTCTGGTTCAGCCTCTCATTGCTCAAACTTAACACTGGCGACGAGGATGGGATGGCTACCAGAAGCACCTTGCAACCGCTGAGTCACTAGCCACCGATCTACAGCCCAGAGAGAGCGATCGGCTGGCAACAAGGGAAACGCTGATCCGCAGCCAGAGAGAGCGGTCAGCTAACGAAACGAGCGATCAAAAGAGCAAACGCAGATCCGCAGCCAGAGAAAGCGGTCTGAGTCAAATAGTTAGAAGCGTCTGTAGCCGCTTGTTAGCCTCGCTACGGGAAAGTGAAGCGCTGCGAGCCGCAGCCGCTCTGCAGATTGGCGCGAAATTCAAACGGGTGTCATTTGAATTTCGGGCCAGTAGGAATCACAGCACAGCGCTGTAGAGAGTCACTAACGCCCACTTTTTTGGCGCGAATCAAGACACCTCCAACGGCTAGCAGCCAACGTGGTAACCCAGAGAGAGAGAAAGAGAGGGTAGCAAAAACCTCTCCAGAGCTGATATCACTTGTAACTCACGAGCGCTCGTAGTGCCAGAGAGATTTCTCCCGCAGGTAGCCCAGCCGTTCCAGCACCATGAGTTCCAATCCAGTATTCCCGGCGTTTAAACCAGACGAAGAGAAGTGGGAATCGTATAAGAACCGTTTCAATCATTACATCGATGCGGTCGGCCTGGCGGATGCGGAGAGCATCGGAAAAATCCTATTTCCTAATCTACTGCGGAGCCACCGTTTACGATACCGCTGCAGCACTCGTGGCGCCGAGAGAATTAAAAACGCCCGTGGTCCGAGTTGCTTGAGATCCTCACAAACCACTACGCTCCCAGACCTTCACAAATCGCCAGGAGGTTCACGTTCCGAATGAGGAAGCAATCAAGTAAGGAGACCATCAACCAATATATGGCCGCCCTCAGAACAGCAGCCCTGCACTGCGGGTTTGGAACATACCTGGAGGACATGCTCCTCGATCAATTGGTTTGTGGGGTCAAGGATCTCAACCTACAGAGGCGACTGCTAGCTAAAAAGACCTCAACCTCGCGCAAGCGGTAGAGGAGGCCCTAGCAGCCGAGCTAGCTACGAACTCAGCCACCGAAATTCAGGGCCCAAGCGCCAAGCTAGCAGCGTTCCCAGTCCATTCCGAAGAGGTGGAAGCGGAGGAAGGCCACAGCGATGAGAACGATGTCCATCGCCTCACCAATGACAGACGGTCGCAGGTAGGGGCCAAACAAGAATACACCGGTCCACCCAAGCACATCACCCTGTGCCTAGCCTGTGGGGATCACATCAAAGGGCCACCTGCAAGTTTAAAGGAGCCGTTTGCAACAACTGCCATAAGAGGGGGCACATTGCGAGAGTCTGCCAAGCCCCCAAAGCGCTGCACAAAGACCCCCGTCCTCGCACTCGGGACCACAGAGGCAAGTATTAAACTGTCGCACGCACCGCCTTGCCAGGCGTACTTGCCACTCTGTTAGTAAAATTTCTCTCCGTTTCCCTAGAAGGTAAACCGTGCCACATGGAGGTTGACACAGGGTCAGCGCTCTCAATAATCTCGTGGAACACCCTCAAGAGACTCCACCCCAGCCTATCTACTACCCGGCTTCAGAGATGCCAGTTCGGTCTGAAGGACTACCAGGGGAAGGCCATTCCCGTGATCGGCAGAGGCAAGTTCTTTGTCAGTTTTAGAGCTTTTAAAGGCCACCTACCTCTAGTGGTAGTTAACGGCAATCTACCCACCTTATTGGGGCTCGATTGGTTTCCCCACCTCGGCCTAGGGTTAACAGGAGTCCATGCTGTCTCAACCTCAGACACTGACTCCTTATTCGCTGACTACGCAGATGTGTTCAGCGAGGAGCTGGGGTGTTATAATGGAACCCCCATCTCGTTCACCGTTGACCCCCAGGCAGTCCCAATCAGATTAAAACCACGTAGAGTTCCATTTGCTATTCGACCAAAACTAGACGCTGAATTGGATAAACTACTAAAACAAGGGGTCATTGAGCCAACAGATTTCGCCAAGTGGGAGACGCCCATTGTCACACCCCTAAAAAAAGATGGTAGCCTGAGAATTTGCTCGGACTACAAGACAACAATCAATAAATATTTACAAGTTAGCGCCTATCCCGTGCCCGTCATTCAGCATTTATTGCATACATTCGAACCGGGCAGTATTTTTGCTAAATTGGACATGTCTCAAGCATATCAACAGTTCCCTGTTGATAACCAAACAGCGGAACTTCAGACCATCGTCACTCACAGGGGTGCCTTCCGATGCAAGCGTCTCCAATTTGGCGTAAGTGTTGCCCGGGCATTTTTCAATCCCTCATGGAGCGGATTTTACAGGGCCTCCCTGGTGTAGTACCCTACTTCGACGACATCTTGGTCTCGGCCAGGGACAGACCCCAACTCTTCCAGAGAGTGCGAGCAGTGTTAGAGAGGTTCAGACAGCATGGCCTCAAGTTAAAAAAAGAAAAATGCGCCATTGCCACTAGACAGGTGGACTTTCTGGGTTATAAAATTGATGCCTCTGGCATTCACCCCCTGGAGTCCAAGGTCAGGGCGATCCACGAAGCTCCCACACCGACCTCCAAAACGGAGCTACAAGCTTTCTTGGGACTCCTAAACTTTTATGCATCCTTTTTGCCCCATAAAGCCTCAGTAGCCGAACCCCTACACAGATTACTAGACAAAAAGTCACCGTGGCACTGGGGGCACAAAGAAGACCAGGCGTTTAACGCCGTCAAATCACTACTTACGTCAGAGGCAGTGCTCATCCAATTCGACCCCAACCTTCCTTTAGTACTGGCAGCAGACGCATCCCCTTTGGAATTGGGGCGGTCCTTAGTCACCGACTCGCCAATGGCGCCGAGGCCCCCATCGCCTTTTTCTCCAGGACGCTCTCGGCCACGGAGTGAAATTACAGCCAAATAGACAAGGAAGCCCTAGCAGCTGTTGCAGCCATGAAAAAGTTTCACGAATTCCTTTTTGGCCACTTCTTCGAACTGGTCACCGACCATAAACCCCTCCTGGGCCTACTGGCCGGCGACAAACAGACACCTCAAGTCCTCTCCCCTCGGATGACACGGTGGACGCTTTTCTCGCGGCCTACTCATACAAACTTATCCACCGCCCGGGCAAAACTCTATCCCACGCTGACGCACTCAGTCGCTGCCCCTTACCCGCTCCGGCTGAAGACCCAGCTCCTGTCAATGCCATTTTTGAAATCACCCAGTTGGACCTGCCCATCACCGCCCTTGACATCGCCGCCAAAACCAAGGCAGACCAAACGCTCACCCAGGTGCTCGACTGGGTGAGGAGGGGTGGCCGGGAGGCAATGTTGATAACAAATTCGCACCCTTTAAGACTCGCATGCAGGAGCTGTCCAGTTTGCAGGGTTGTCTACTGTGGGGCACTCGAGTGATCATTCCGACCTCGCTGCACCCGAGTCCTGGAGGCGTTGCACCAGGGACACCCGGCATTGTGAGAATGAAGGCGTTGGCCACACAGCTACGTGTGGTGGCCGGGTCTAGACGAGGACATTGTCAATTGGGTAAGTTCCTGCAGCATTTGCCAGGAATCCCGTCCTGCTCCCCCCATCGCCACCCCTACCAGATGGGAGAGCGCCAGCGCCCCTTGGTCTAGAATCCATATCGATCTGGCCGGCCCCGTGCATGGAAAGATGTTCCTAGTGATCGTGGACGCTTATTCCAAGTGGATAGACGTGGCGCAGCTATCCACGACAACCACACTAGCAATCACCAACGTGTTAACGCGCCTGTTCGTTACCCATGGACTACCCGACTCCTTGGTCTCCGATAATGGCCCACAGTTCGCATCAGTAGGATTCAGCCATTTTGCAGCCAACCTTGGCATCCGCCACATTTTAACAGCCCCATTTCACCCTGCGAGTAATGGGTTGGCTGAAAGGGCCGTCAGGACCACCAAAGAGGCCCTCGCTAGGTTTGGCAGAGATGACTGGCACCACAAACTCTCACGGTTCCTGATGAGCCAGCACTCAACCCCCTGTGCAGTCACCAATAAGTCCCCAGCGGAACTTCTGATGGGCCGGCGCCTGAGGACTGTATTGGATAGACTGCACCCACAATACTGCCCTGACTCTCCCTCGCTTCCACTTCGGGGTTAGACATTTTATGTTACAGGAGCCGATATTCGCAAGGAATTTCGCTGGGGACCCACTTTGGATTCCGGGAGAAGTCATCGCCGTCACCGGGCCGAGATCATATAGAGTCAGGCTGGAGGATGGTCGCGCCTGGAGGAGACACATAGACCAACTCAGAAGGCGCCTCAGCAACCTCGCAAACAAGGATCCAGAGTCTCCAGTCGAAGGGGAACCGTCCCATCCGCCACCCAGCCACATCGCACCCAGTGACCAGTCTACGCCAGCGGTCGCCCGGTCAGCCCAAACCCGGACAACAGCGCCCAGAGAGTTGATCAACCGGATCCAACCCACGAGAGTTTGACTCCAGAAACCAACCCGGTGGTTTCCGAGGATGCCCAGTCCAGAGAGAGTGTTGGCGACACTATGCCAGCTCAACCGTCACAGACTGATGCCGAACAGTCAGACAATGTTCCCGAGTTGCGCCGCTCCGGGCGCCAACACAAACCCCCCATCTACCTCAAGGACTATGCGTGTTCGCATCTGGGGGGAAGGGGTGTTATGTCCTGAGGACTCAAGGAGTTCTCACTCAGGTCCACTCACTTGTGTGGGCGTTATTCCCCCCATTCCCATTGGTCAGTTCTCCCCAGCAGCCAGCTATAAAAGCAGGCTGCGGGGTCCAACTGGCTGCTGATTGCTGCGAGCCAGTTCCAGGCTTGGCAAGCACGGTCAGCCCTTTATTTGTAAATAAAGTACTGTTGCACTCATGCTCTGGTTCAGCCTCTCATTGCTCAAACTTAACAAAAACTGTCAGGGAAAGTTACTGTATATAAACAGGGAGCAAACCCTATACTCACTTACACTGATTATGTTACCTAATTGAGTAATGAAACATGTGCAGACAAACAACAAAGCTCAGAAAGCACCAAGGGCTCTATAGTGAATATAGACTCTGATTGTACAGTTTTATTGTACTTCAAAAAAATTAATGGGATTAAAGTAGATAGTTTATGGACTAGCAAGGCAAACTCAGCTTAAGTTCCAGACCACTGCAATAAAGTGCATATTGCAATTAAGCAAACCGCACAAACTTTTTGTTTTTCCAGTATGTACAAAAGTTATATTTATACTATACTGTACCTATTAATATGCAGTAGCATTATGTCTAAAAAAAGTGTACATACCTTCTTCATTAAGAATACTTTTATTTATAAAAACATGCTGATCATCAGTGAGCTTGAGTGAGTCGAAATCTTTTTATGGTGGAAGGTCTTGTAAAAAAATGCAATACCCATGAAGTGCAATAAAGTGGATAATAAAACGAGGTATGCCCATAATTTAAATTTATACTCTTTAAATGTTTGCTCTTCAGCTCATTTGACAAGTAGCAAACTTGTCGACTTGATTGATTGCTAGTTATACAGTGCTAATTTAATGCTAATTTTCTGCAGTTAAGATTTATTTCCTAAGTACATGGAGCAAGAATAGAAGCCTATGATCTTTCAGATTTAGCATTCCTTCAGATTTTGCTGAAGTATAATTCATTGTTTCAGTGTGTTGATTGGACCCTTGGAGTTACAATGCAGAACAGATTCTCTGTTTCAAAGATGAACATGGATTTTGATAAATATCCTGAAAATCATGTTCCCCTTTAGGATAGTAACACTGAAGAATGCTATAGGAAATATAACCTGGAAAGCAGGAATAAACATAATCCTCATCCAATTCTTATGACTACTATATAAAACAGGTTTTGAGCATCCAAGTAAACTATCTCACTGTGCAACATCAAATGGACAACGTGCTCCATAGAAGAAATAGTCTGGAAAGATCCTTGAGCAAGCCTTTTAGACATTTTAAAGGTTAAAAGAAAAAAGAGACTACAGGTCTCTTGATTTACAACAGTTCATTTAGTGACTATTCAAAGTTATATGAGTGTCTGTGGCGCAGTGGTTAGAGTGCAGTACTGCAAGCTACTTCTGCAGCTAGCTGCCTACAATTTGGCAGTTCAAATCCCATCAGGCTTGACTCATCCTTCCATCCTTCCGAGGTGGGTAAAATGAGGATGCAAATTGTTGGGGGCAATATGCTGACTCTGTAAACCGCTTAGAGAGGGCTGTAAAGCACTATAAAGCTGTATAAGTCAAAGTGCTATTGCTATAACAGCACTGAAAAAAATGTTTTATGACCATTTCTTTCGCAATCATTACAAAAATCTTCATGGTCACGTGAGCAAAATTCAGATGCTTGGTAACAGACTCATATTTATGATAAGTGCAGTGTCCTGGAGTCATGTGATCATTTTTTATGATCTTCTGACAAGCAAAGTAACTGGGGAAGGTAAATTCACTTAACAACTAGGTTACTAACTTAACAACTGCAATGTTTCAAATAACTGTGGCAAGAACAGTTGTAAAATGGGGCAAAATTCACGTAACAAACATCTCACTTAGCAACAGAAATGTTAGACTCAATTGTGGTCATAAGGACTACCCATACTTACCCTTAATGGGGGTGCAGTGGTTGGAATGCAGTATTGCAGGCTAACTGCTGACTGCCAGCAATTTGATCCTGATTGGCTTCAGGTTGACTCAGCCTTTCATTCAGAACTGAGAACCCAGATTGTTGGGGGCAATATGCTGACTCTATAAACTGCTTAGAGAGGGTTGTAAAGCACTATGAAGTGGGATATAAGTATAAGTGCTATTGCTAGTGCTATTACTGTACCCACCTTTTGGAAACTAAATCTGCTGTCTGCAAACTGGTTTCCACCACCTTAGCCCCTGGTACTTTGTTCTGGCTAGTATTAGTCTTGCTGCAGCAGTACTTCTACATTCTTAATATTGGTGAAGCATGAAAACGGTAGGCCTGAATAACTTTTGCAGTTTAATTGAACAATCTGATTTTGGAGAAAGGTAGGATATAAATATACATGAAATATAACTATAATCATATCAATATGAAAGATGGGATAAAATAAGAGCATAAGAGAATATCATCATAATTAGGAGAATGGACTATTTTTTCATTGGATTTTTTTTCCAAAGAACATTGGTGACTGGGAAACCAGAATAAGGAACTGAGATGGTTTGTACACCCTAGTTATTGTTATTTCATTATTACCATTCTTCTGCCTCCAGGAGCTTCAACACAAAGAAGGAAATAAACTATTAAATAAATACTGTATGCACATAGTTTATACTCCAGCTGTATTCCGGCTTCCCAGCCCCACTAAGCTATTCCTTTAAAATGCTGTTCTTTATATAAAGTTTCTTTTGAAAATAGTGTTTAAAAAAGCATTATCTCCATTCCTGTGGATTTATATTGTTTGATTGCCAGGAATTCAAAATTATAGAAGCTGGAAAACCTACTTATAAACATGTAGACAGTTAGAAAACATATCATTTATTCTTAAAAGAATGGTATTCATGAAACAGATTTATTTGTGAATGATTTGGTTTGTATATCATGGATAATGCTGTTATATAAATCATAAGTTCTTTGCATTGATGAATGTTAAGACTTGTATTTTGAGGACTGGACTGATAAAAGTATAATTACCTTTTCTATTAAATGAATTACAATTCTTCCTGAGAAACACAATTTATAAAAATGTATATTTAAAAAAACTGCAGTTGGATATTCTTATCTGAAATGTAACAGTTTTCATAATGAACATATTTATAAATTACCTTAATGGACTATTTCTGTACAGTATCTCTGCAGAAATTGTTCTCACTTTATCTGCCAAATACCAAGAATATTCTATTTAGTTACTCTGGAGATGATTCCTGGATATTATAAGCTGCCTGGGAGATAACCTGTACATAAGTCCAGTTTCCTTGAGTAAGAAATTATCATTAGAACCTAAATGCCTGGATAATTACTATCTAGTCTCCAACCTTCCCTTGTTAGGCAGGTAATTGGAGAAGATCCTTGGGTTCCAACTCTAAAGGAACATGGAGTAAGTAAATTATCTGGATCTGTTTCAGGAGATTTCAGGGATTTAGTATGAAGCCAGCATTGATCATGCTTGTTAATGACCTATGGCAGAGCCAAGATGGTGGTGGTACATCTGTTTCAGTAACATTGACATCAGTATCCTTTTGGGCCAGTTTTGGGAGTTGGAATGGGAAGCATCATCTTGCAATAATTCTTCTTTCGCTGTGACTAGTTTCTGTCAGTATTGATTGGTGAGGAGAGATGTTTCTTTATGTGTGGGTTTCTGCAGAATTCAACACTTTCATCCTTTCTGTTAACATCTGTGTGAAACTGATCTGCGAGATCATCTGTTGGTTGGGAGTCAGGCATCATCAGTATGTCCTAGTTTAGTCCTGAGGGCTGCTTAGGTCTGGATGGAGAAGTACATGCTGAAGACCAATCCTGACAAGGCGCAGTGGCTCTGTTTATTTCATCACACTGATTCCCAGAATATTCCATCATTAACCCTCAGAAGAGAAGTACTTCTCCATTCAAGATTGGCATAAAATCTGGGATTCTGTCAGTCCCCACCAGATAGATGAGGCTCCATAGGAAATAATAACAGACACTTGCAAGTCTGCTTTTCCCTTTATAGTCCAGTAAATCAGGGAAGCATCTGCTTGATCTTCTTCCAAATGTTGTCTTGTTGCTCTGGATTTTAAAAATGCTCCAACTGCTTTTTCCTTACAAGCAGCTCTTGCATATTTCTATAAAGGTCATCTCTCTTAAATCTCTAGAAGATCCTCTTGACTTCTTGCCACCTGCTTGAGGAGCAGGTGGCAGATGTATTAAAGAGGACCTTTGCACAGGTATATCTAGTATATACTTTCAGGTATATGGTCACTCCACAGTTAGATTACAGTTACACACTTTACACACTGGGGCTGCCTTTGAAAACCCAGGTTGACCCAGAATACAATGACAGCCCATTGTTCTGCTCATATGACTCTACTACTTTGTAGGATACACTGGTTGTATTTGACTTCTGAGTGCAATTCAAGGCACTGGTTATTTAAAGCCCTATATGGCATAAAGCCTGCTGTTTGATGGTCTGCCTATCTCCAGTTGTTTCTGCCCATATTATATAATGCAGACTGGATGCCCACTGAATCCTGTCAATGAACAGATCTGGAAAATGGGCCTTCTGTGATATAGTGTCAGCCTTCCAACATGACCTCCCTCCCTTGCATGCATGTGTTAACCCTTGTAAATTTAGGTAACTGTTAAAAACCTGGTTGTTCTCCAAGACTTTGGGATAGGGTGATTGAAAGGGCTGGAGTGAAGGTGGGGGAGTTGTTCGTTATATTTATTATGTCTGATAAATGATCTGCTTGAAAGGTTTTATGCTCAACCAGTGTTATATTTTGATTTGTTGCTTTTCTGTTTTATTTCTAAGCTTCTGAGTTGTCTGGGTGGCCTCTAAGTTTGGAAGTTAAATTGAATTAAACATGATTTTTAGTTCAAAATCAGTCCACTTGCAAAGGAAGATTTCTTCCTTTTTTAATGAGCATTGTATAATTCAGTGAATTATGTAACATTTGAGAGCTGAAACACATTGTTCCAATGTTCTTGCAGCTCTTCATTAGGTTAAAATACTGTCCACGCAGCACTAGCTTAGAAAAACTATGCAATTAACCTTTATATGATTATTTAACTCAAGGATTCAGTATTAAACATGCTTAACTGTAAATCCTATTAAAATCAAGACAGCATGTTTAAGTACATTTTACCTTACGTGTGAATTAAAGACTCAAATCAGATACTGGTGGTCCTCATTTACTGACATTTAACTTTCATTCAAAGTTTGGTGGTATAAAATAAGTAGCTTTGTGAACAGACCCCATGTTTATAACCATTATAATATTCTGCAGTCATGTCATCACCATTTGTATGCTTCACAACTGACTTGCAACAAGCAGACTTTATAGAGAAAGAAATAAAAGTTGTAATCATGTGATATTTCACAATTGCAATAATTTGCTTAACAACCAAAGGGAAATGACATTATAAGCTAATTGCAGTTACTTAATATTTTATTTGACAACCACTATGCTTAGGGACAGAGTTGTTAGTTCCAATTGTGGTTGCTGAAGGAAAAATACTTACAATACAGTTTATAGCAAATGTGTACTATTTTAAAAAATAGAATAAATTATTAGACAACAAAAAACATTCTATAAATGTGTAAGAATGTTTAATACATGCTATTTTTGCAACCCTGGATTGTCAATTTTAATCTAATAATGTAATATTTAGCAGCTGGAATAGCATAAAGCTTTAATTGATACATCTGATGGATGTAGTAGCATGGTTTTCTGGTATCTAATATATTAGCAACTCATAAAAATAGAAACATCTTGAAACACCACATAGACCTGCATTCTTTTTTCCCTTCTTGGCCTGTTCTTCTTAGCTGATGTGTGGAAAGGGCTAAAATGTGCAGCTACCTGCTCCCTCACACTGTTCTTTGCTCATGTTTTGGCATGTTTTATTTTTTATTTTAAGGAAAAAAATGTACAGCATGTCATTTAGTTGAACACTAAGCTGTTTACTAATTATACTAAATGTCTATAATTAGAATTCTTATGTTGGGAAAATATCTGAGGAGAAGCTAATGCAAATGGGTCTCTGTTTTATTCTGCCTTTTTCCCCAGTATCCGAACCGTATATATGTACTCCAGATCTTCTCATTTACTTATCTAGCACACTGATATGATTAATACCAGAATAACAGATATTGTACCATCAAGTTGAGATTCAATTCCAAATGACAATGCAGATAGAACATCTCCAGGCTGAACATCTCCCAGCTTGGCCCTTCTGGGGTACCATCACCTCTGTAATCAAGTCCATCTATCGTCAAATGGCTGCTTTTTACTTCTTTTTCCTTTCCCCCTTTCCCAGCAATATAACTCTTTATCAGGAGGATTTGGTCTCCAAATATGTTCAATATATAGAATGAGCCTGATGGTTAGTGCTTTAAGTGAGAAGTCTGGAATGAATCATCCTCATTCATAATCCATGGTATTCCCTTGAATCTTCTCCAACACCAGCATTCAAAAGTATCAATACTTTTTATCCTACTTTTTTGAAATTCTATCTTTGATTTTCATAAAGTACCACAGGGCAATCCATTCCCTGCACATGCTGAGCATTCTGATTTAAAGACAGGTTATCAGAATACCTTCTTCATTTCTATCCTATGAAATGCTAGTCTGCTGCTATTTGTTGACTGCTGGATCCTTTATTGTTGACAGTCAATCCAAAAGGCAGAAACTATCCACCACCTGTATTTCCATTGTCAGTTCTAAGGCTGCTGTGCCTTTTGCTATTAATATGTTCTTTATGTTTGTGCTCTTTGACTTTCATTACTAGAATGTACTGTTCCTTTCAGCTATTGGATTATTGTTATTAGCATAGTGCAGGCTTCTTACTCCAGTTTTCAAACTATGTTCATCTTCTAATTCAAGATCTCTCAATATATATTCAACATAAAAGTTGAATAAACAAGATGACAGCGTACAGCCATGTCTCAGTCCTTTGCCAGCTTGAAGACAATCTATTTAATCATGTTCCATCTCGATTGTGTATTCCTGTCATGTGTGTAGGTTTCACATGAGGGCAGTAAGATGTTCTAGGGCAGGGGTGTCAAACTCACGTCATCACAGTGGCATCACGTGATGTATCGGGACATTTTCCCCCTTTGCTAAACTGGGAGTGGGTGTGGCCAGTATGTGACACATCTGGTCCATGGACTGGGAGTTTGACAGGCCTGTTCTAGAGTTTGCTAAGGATGTTCCACTTGACAAGGTTTACATTTAAAAAAAAATTGTTTGAAGCCCTTTCTATAGTCAATAAAGCACACACTGAATTTTGTTTGGCATTCTTGGCTTTCTCAATTATCAGTCTAGATCAGCAAAAATAGCATTTGTTCCTTGGTTCTTTCAAGAAGTAAAGGGCATCTCCTTTTCCATGTAAGGTTCTAAACTCAGTTGGATGATCGTAAGCATTATATTGCTGGCATGTGAATTAAAGCTATTGTATGATAACTTGCGTGTTCTATTGGCACCTTTATTTATTATTGCCAAATTGACTGACTTCTTCCAATCTGTTGGCCACAGAATCATTTTCCAAATTTACTGGCATAGTTTGATTAATCTATACCAAGTCTTCTCTTCATTTGTTATATTTCAAATTTCAGTTCCTGTAGTTTTCCAACTTGGTAATAACCAGAGTGCCTATTTTACATAATCTTCTAGTATATTAGACCTTCTTGTAAAGGGGGAATATCTTCTAATGTATCTTGAATGTTGACATCTCTACTGTAGAGTTTCAGTTTTTGCCATCTTGGTTTGATTCACTTATTGTCAATTACTTTCTTTGAATGATGAAATAGTCGTAAGTGTCAAAAATTGTCATAAACAGTGGTGGCATTCAGATTTTTCTTTTACTACTGGTTCTGTGAGTGTGGCTTGGTGGGCATGGCAAGGGAACGATACTGTAAAATCTCCATTCCCACCCCACTCAGGGGAAGGATACCGTAAAATGTCCATTCCCACCCCACTCCTGAGGGAAGATTATTGCAAAATCCCATTCCCTCCCCACCTCACTAACCTGATTTCCAGCTCCGTTCCCCTGTGCAGGGCAACAAAAGAAGACCCAGCCGATCAGCTGGGACTCAGGAGACAGAGAATAGATGGGGGCAGGGCCAGTCAAAGGTGGTATTTGCTGGTTCTCCAGACTCCTCAAAATTCCTGTTACTAGTTCTCCAGAACTGGTCAGAACCTGCTGAATACCACTTCTAGTTATAAGTCACTTTTTTCAGTGCTGTTGTAACTTCAGTCACTAAATGAACTGTTGTAAGTCGAGGACCACTTGTAAAGGGATTTCAGAGTACTAAGTAATGTGATCATCACTGGTCATTGATCATTGTTTAACTTTTCTCTTTGAAAGGGCAAAACTGGTTCAGTTATTACAGTGTTACAGCATATGTGTTTGTTGTATCCTATTCTTGTTCGTAAGGAGCTTTTGTGTAAAAACTTACACGTTTTGTATTTTACTTAACTTTTGGCACAGAACAGAGAAATACTTTGCTAGAGAAATCTTTTCATGGATTTTTTTTAATAGTACAAGGATCTGGTTGATGTTATCTTGAGGTTCCTTCTGACTCATTTCTTCTGTCTCGGAAAGGAAGCTTTGAGAGTTGGCTTTTTCATCATCTGACTAAATATGAAACAGTAATTTTCTCCCCCATCTTCTCCCTGCCCACATTGCAGTATATTTGGGTTGTTACATGCTTTAGAGACTAGTGTAACTATTGTATATTAATTTAAGAGAAACCATATTATTATCAAGTAGCTTTTTGACTTAGGTATCTTCTGAGGATCCATGATGTTCAGGGATATATATTCAGTAGTAGATGATAGCCTGAAATAAAATAATTCTTATATAAAAATTGTTTTATAGACAATTTTACAGTCTTTTTTTGGCTCTGATCTGTGTAATGTATGCACCTTTAGAAAACATTGTTCTAAGAGCATGCTCTTTTTGGTACAGGCATAGACAAAAAGTTTGACATTATCTTACTCATGAAAAGCAAATCACAAGCAGAAACAATCCTGATATATGTTTTTGCTGCTATTTTTATGTATGTTAGATGCCTATATTGCTTTTATTCAGAAAATCATTGGAATGTTCACATTACATCGTCTTATTATTTTACAACACAGAAACCTGTGAGATAGATTGAGCTGAACGAGAATAATTGGTCCATGGTCACCCAGTCTGCTCCCTTGGCTGAAGGTTTACTTGAACAACTCTCCCTGCAAGTCTAGCACATTAATCACAGCACTACAGGTAATCCTCAAGTCAACATAATAGTTGGGACCAGAATTTCTGTTGCTAAGTGCTGATGTCATTTAGCAAAATATCATATGACAACATCACTTAGTGATATCAATCGGGCAGTCCCCTTTGCCATCATTAACTGAATTCCACTGGTCATTGGGTGAGGACCCATTTCCGGATTGGTCCCTCCAGCCTCAAGCATTGCCTCCTCTTCAACTCCCATCACCTATTTCCTCCCTGATCCTTGCCCTTTTGGACCCTCTGCATTCTACCACCTCTGGCAGTCCTGGGTTCTGCTCAGCCTGTTGGTCCTGCTGTCCCCAGCTAACCTTCACTGTCTTCTTCTTCCCACTGTTCACAAAGCGTCCCTGCCCAGGCTATTTGTGTGGCAGCTGCTGTCCTCACCAGGCCTTCTTCCTGAGGCCACATATAGCCTTGTGTAGAAAATTGTATTTGGTTTTGGAAGGCTCCAAAACTGCATGAGAAGCTTCATGGAAAGACTGTGCATGATTGTGCCTTGTCCAAATTGCCTGCAGCTTTCTCATGAGGGTTTGATGCCTTCCCAAGCCTTGTGAGACATTTGCATGCAACTTGGACAAGGCTGCACACAACCTTGGGAAGAAGGTCTGGTGTGAGCTGCCTCACAAAGGGCCAGGCTAGAGGTGCCTCATAAGTAGCGGAAGGAAGAAGATGGCAAAGATAATTTGGGAGTGGCAGGATTAGCAGAGGTAATAGAGGTTAGGCAGCCAAGAGGGCAGAGATGAGGGAGATATTGGCATGTGGGAGGACTTGAACTCTCCCTGTGGTTGTATGGACAGGCTGCAAAGTGCCCAAATTTTGGTTATATCACTGCATGGGTGCTGCAATGGCTGTAATTTCGGAGACTAGATGCAACTACCATTCATCCAGTACTGCCATAACAGTCTGGAACCCACATTACGTATCTGATATTAACACAGTTGAGAAAGTCCAGAAATATTTCACAAGAAGAGTTCTCCACTCCTCTACTTGTTGCAGAATACCTTATGCCACTAGACTGGAAATTCTAGACCTAGAAAACCTAGAACTACTTCGGTCTGATCTAAGTATAGTATATAAAATCATACATTGCAATGTCCTACCTGTCAATGAATACTTCAGCTTCAACCCTAACAACACAAGAGCAAACAATAGATACAAACTCAAGGTTAATTGCACGAAACTTGATTGCAGGAAATACAACTTCAGCAACAGAGTGGTTAATGTCTGGAATACTCTACCTGACTCTGTGGTTTCTTCCCCAAACCCCAAAAATTTTAACCTTAGACTGTCTACTATTGACCTCACCCCTTTCCTAAGAGGTCTGTAGGGGGCGTGCATCAGCGCACCAACGTGCCTACCATCCCTGTCCTATTCCTTTTATTTTTTTATTTCTCTTATATGTATCCATGTATTCATAACTATGTTTTTACTTATACCTATTATCTTGTAAGCAATTGACAAAAATAAAGAAATAAAAAAAATAAAAAATAAACAGTCACTAAATTGTCTAAACATTACATATAGGATAGTCCTCAACTTACAAATCCCATTCAAAGTCATGAAGGACTTCCCCATAACTACTTACAACCCAGATTCGAAGTTCAGATAGCTGCCCCCATCCTCTTGATCACATGATCACATTTCAGGCATAATTTATGACTTTTTTGCCAAAAAGTGGCATTTGCTTCCCACTTGATGACTGGCATGATTTATGACCATAATTTCAGGCTCAGTTATAGTCATAAGTTGAGGACTACCTGTACCCTTAAAGTTGGTTCATGCCTAGGGCAGCTGTTTCCTAATTGTGCAAATCTCTCATTTTATGACGCTAAAAGGGACAACATATCTGTTATATTAATATACCTTCAAAGACCCCAATATCGCATTAAATATTCTTGAATCTCTCTATTAGAAATGTGCATTTTATTAAAGTGCAGTGTATAAAATCACATGGTGTTTCTTTATTTCTATTTGGTTTTTTAATTGCTTGATTTGAAACCAGATGGCAGACATGAAGAACCACATTATGAGATTATTCTCTAGGTAGCTCTGAAATTAAGCAATCTTGACTAATAGCGAAAAGAGAGAAATCCCTAAACATGACAAATATATATAATTGGAGTAGTGGACTATTTTAGATTTCCATTGCAACCAAAGTTAGTAGTATTCACCATATCTTGGTGAATAATTATTGTTCAGTGAGTAAATCATATTCTTCTGAAATCCTATAGAAACCAGTTCTTAGAAATTAGCTCATAGCTTTGTAAAAACCTTGTCGTATTTTAAAGAGCTCTCCTCATGGGACAGATAAGAACTATTTTGTTGCTAGTTTGCTTCTGTTTATATAAGTATGAATTCCTAATGGATTTCCTGCTTTAGCATAATATTTTGAAGAGCCTGCTGAAATCTATACTAATATTCCTTAGGATGAATAGTGAAAAACATTTTATTAAAATAAATTTTATTAAATTTTCACCTTTAAAAAAACAAGTTCTATACACATTTTTTGCAATTGTTTGTGACATCAGTTATAACATTCTCCTATAGATACATATACATACACTATTTACAATTACGTTTTAAAGCTTCTACTTTTGCATTATATTTCCTTTCTACTTTTTAACCAGACATACCATTTTTCCCAGGCTATATAGAATTCTTTATCTTCCCTCTCCTGCAATTCCATTGTGAATTTGTTCATTTCTGCGCGATCCATTACTTTTTTTATAATCATGTCATCTGTGGGTATACTATCTAATTTCCAATTTTGTGCATATAGTATCCTAGCTGCTGTTAAGATGTGTATCATTAGACATTCATTCGCTTTTGTATATTCTCCTTTAATTGTCCCTAGTAAAAACATTTCAGGTTTGGGTACTGTCTTTAGACTTGTAACTAGATCCATATCTTATTCCAGAATTCTTTCACTTTTAGGCAGATCCACCACATGTGAAAGAATGTACCGGGTTTCTTTTTACATTTCCAACACTCTGATTTTAAGTTTGGATAAATCTTAACCAATCTCGCCAGTGCTAGATGCCAACGATAAAATATTTTATACGAATTTTCTTTATATGAGGCTGCCAATGTTAATTTATAATTTTTAGTCCATTATCTTCCAATTGTATACTATATCCAAAATTTTTCATCCAGGTTATCATGGTTGGTTTCACTACCTCCTCTATCAAATTTTAAAAGATAATTATACATTTTGGTTATAAATTTTTCTTCTGATCCTAATAATATTTTGTCTAATTGTTATGGCATTTTATCTATACCGAATTCTTCTACATCTTTTTTGTATTTTGTTTGCATTTGTAGGTAGGGCCATTCTATCACTATCCCTTCCTCTTTCAATTTTTGATTTGTTTTCAATATCCCATGATCATCTCACAATTGATTGTATCTATAAATTATATTTAGATATAATTTATATCTAAATTATTTGGGTATATCATGGCTTCCATGGTGGAAAGCTAACCTGGTATTTTAATGTAATTCTGTTCCAAATCTCCAATACTGCCTCTCTTATTTGGTGGTTTAAAAAGTCTGAGCTTGTCTTATTTCTCTTCTCCCACATAGAGGCATGCCAACCAATTTATAGATCGTGTCCTTCAAGAATTAATATCCTCTTGTTGAATAGTGAAAAACATTTTAAAGGGACATGTCATAAAATGTGTTAGCATATGTTAAAGCTGCTTCAAAGGCTGTTTCTCCATTTCTGTCTTTTAGTGTGTCTAAACATAGTGATTTGTTTCACTGGCTTTTCTATTCTACAGCCTAAGCAGCCTTTAGAGTATCTGAGCTTTAAAATTGCTTTAATACTTTGAAGAGAGATGTGTTACTTGTTTTAATAGGGTTTGCTAAATGTTTCTTTTGGACGCTTTGCATAGCTCTAGCTGCTATTTGGTTTCATTGTATATTTATACGCTGTTTGGGTGTATCGGTAATTATGGCAGAAAAAAATGATAACACCAGAGTGTAATGCCATAAACATGAATTGTTAAGCATCATTGAATAAAATGTGATGTATTGTGTATTGCTAAGGATAGGGTAGTGCTTTATGCAAGGTCACTGGTGAATTCATATAAAGCTGAGCTAAGAACTAGGACATGCAATCCATACCTCATGCCAAGAACTTCCACACTAAGTAAATCTGCTGCTGTAAAATCCAGTTAATTAACTGCTTCTATAGTGGAAAGAGGGCAGTTTTCCATTCCTTTGCATCCCCTTCTCCTAAAAATTACTCTGGAGGATGGTAGACTCCTCTGGGACATACCTGGTGACTTGTCGAACAAACTCAGGCATTTATTATCATTGTGGAAAATAATTTGAATGGATCTAAGATTCATGAATGGAATACAAAACTAAAAGAAGCTTTAATATTTGATTACAACTTTTTGAAGGGCATCATATTAATTCCTTAATCATTATTTTTTCTAAATTTGGGATTATGAATTGTTAATATATAATCTATTAATTAAATTGGCATGGCATAGACATGTGCAGTATATACATCAAGAACGGGCATATTACAGATCCTAAATTTTGTTTTTATTTTGCATCTGAAGCTGCTTGTAATTTGGCTAAGTGGTGGTGTGACTTCTTGCCATAATGAGAAAAGGAAACACACTGAAAAAAAGTTTAAGATTTAAAAGATAACATATAGGTAGTTCTCAACTCCCAGTGCAGACTAGCTTCCTTGTGGTGCACCCCGGGCGCTCTCAATCTACACCTTCTGCCTACTGGACCTCCCAAAGATGTCCCAACAAGAAGCAGCAGCATAAGTACCAAAAAATAAAAACAACCGTTACTGCTGTGTTCTGTTATGCCATACAGATAAATCAATAAAAACTTCCAACCATAATTGGAACCAGGAATCTGGTTGTAAATCATTGCATTCATTAGTCGAGACACCCATGTGACTTGATCCATCTTTTTGACATTCTTCATGGCAATCTTTAAATAAATCACTGTTATCATTAAGGAAATCCTTTCTTCCAAATAGGTGTCTTTTTGCTGGAAACTGGAAAAAATTGTCATAAATCGCAGTCATGTGACCATGGGACACTGCAACTGGTCGTAAAAGTGAAACGGTTGCCAAGTACCCAAACTGCATTCATGTGACTCTGAGGCGGGAGACATTTTATGACGACTAGAAGCTTTATGGGCCAAATGAGATCTCTGGCCTTCCTCTTTCTCTCATCCCATTCACTTTTACTTCATATATATGTTTTGGAGTTCAGTCCTCATCTGTATATGCCCAAATTATCTCAGTGTATTTCTTTCATATTGCTTACTCACTTTATTTTGATTTGTTTTCATTCGTTACCTATACATTCTTGACCTTCTGACCTTTCTTTGTTACTCAGCAAACTTCTTAATGAAGCCATTTTCGTATCATTCAACTTATTTCTGTGTATGCTCATTATTTCCATGTAATATTGGGTGCGCAGAAGCCTATTCTCAGACACAGCCATCTTTCGTTTTTTTGAGAAGCATTTATTTCTCGTTACAGATTCTGTAAAACCTACCACTTTCTGCCAGTTTTTGCACAGCTTAAAATTTCTCCATTCATTCCCCCATTTTAGCAAATCATCTTGCTACTTGCTTTAATTTTTACTTTTTTATGTATAACTTGTAATAATTCACCCCACTTTCTCTTTGAAATGCAGCCATCGTGCCAGGCTTCTTAACCAACAGCACTGCACTGTGCTGCTTGTTAAGATGCACACAATTTACATTGGTAATCAATACACTTTTAATATCATAGCACTTATTCCTTATACATTTATCCTTAAATACATTAAATCGCAAAGGAAACATGACACATCCTTGTCTTTACTCTGTGTTCAGTGTTGCAATCATTCTCTTAAGTGTTTCTTTTATCTTCATGCATATTTTACTGTGATATTGATCCATGCAACTTCATCAAGAAGTGTCTGACCACTCAACCCAATATAGCACAACCAACACGAACTCTGAAAATACTACCAGATATAAAAAAAAACATCTCAGAAATCAGCTTTGCAATGAATGAGGCTAATAGGCTGAGATAGTTAGTGGCCCACCTTCACCCGTGGTCTTTTGGCTGAGTGGGGATTGCCCTCTGAATGGAATATATTATTCATTATTTTATCATCCTGGTTGTAATTCTTGTAAAAAGGATGTGACAATGAAGTTTTTTTGGGCTCTTATGTTTTATGACACCAACCTCAAAATATAAAATTATTCTTTTACATTTTCACGGTTCATGCACATCTCAGAAAACATTGCTCTTGAGGTGGAACAAAAAAAGATGAGCAGAAGTTGCTTTATCATGAGCTGGAGGTGGATTAAAGACAACATCACATGTTCCCTTCCTTAATAAACAATTCGTGCAGGACATGTGGATGAATGCTTGTAGTCTTCAGTTGTAGCCTTCAGTTCTAACTTCCTTCCTGTTGTGCCTGTTCATTAGATGAAGGAAATTTAGGCTGTCTTCTCTATCTGCATCACATTTATTTGCTTTTTTTATAGCTAACCAGATAAGAAACAGCTGTACCAGGGATGGAGGAATTGGGAGGAGCTGAGTCAAAAGGGTTATGTTAGTAATTTTTTTTTAAATCACAGAAAGGTAAAAAAGATTATTTTTATTCATCTGAAATGGCACAAGAGAATAAAGATTCAGGCATTTCCTATAGCGGTGAGTAAAACAATTTCAGGTTTTAGCAACATATAGGACATCTTGCAAAATACCCTAGTGCAGAGGTGTCCAACCTTGGCAACTTTAAGACTTGTGGACTTCAACTCCCAGAATTCTCCAGCCAGCATAGCTGAAGTTGAAGTCCACAAGTCTTAAAGTTGCCAAGGTTGGAGACCTCTGCCCTAGGGTACTCAAGGGCACACATTTTTGCAACGTATACTGTTCACAGAAGACAGATTGATGTTAATTAGGAGTGGGTGGTATGCTAGTATAAAAATAAATTTCTTTTCTACAGTGTTTTACTGGTAAAAATAGAATTGTAATATGGTGATCAGTGTATATGTGTGAACAAGTGGTGTACCTTTTCTATTTTATAATAGTATTAGGAATTTGCATAATTTATTTAGCAATATAGGCATCAAATTCTGAGCTCTCTTGTGAACATCTTGCTATAATTATGTCAAATTTAATTCTGTTTTCCTGGAGTACATATATATTTTGTTAAAAAGACTGTCACTTACATGCTTTCTGAAGTCTTTTTTCCCAATTTACTATTATAAGAAATTTAGGAGAGTTCAATACATTCAACAGCTAAAAAGAGATTTCTTAAAGCTCAAATTCATCTTTATTATCCTTAGAAAATAAAAGGTGATGAATTACTTAATCTGCAAAATAAAATACAGAAAGGCGTAAGCTGATATTTTAACAATGGAAAAGAATTATAGTGCCAGTGAAAGTAAGTGACGTGTGATCGCTCACCTTTCCAATATACCTTCATGGAATTTGGGTAGGAAATTTCAAAAGGCCCATGGACTGTATCCTTCTCATTCTGTATTACCATCATTTCTTCGTTGTTAGCAGTACAGAAGTATTTGTGTCTCACATTCTCAGCTCAGGGGCAAATCTCCCAACTCGTAATAGTAAGGCAAAAGAAACAGTTATTGATTTCTTGATTATTATTATTTTTTGCCTTTTGTCTGAATTATCTGCAACAAGGTGCCTGCAAATTTTCTTTGTCAGCAGCGTCTGTCTTAAATAACTTCTCAGCCTCCAGATTCTTCCAAATATTAAGGTATACTAATTGAAGAACCTCGCCTTCTGTTTGAATAAATATTCTAAGTATCTAAATACAATTTCTGTGAAACTGATAAAATCCAGTTGAATTTAAGAATTTAATGTAACAGTTCAGTTTAAACTTTTCAGTAATGGAGAAATGTCAAAACTCTTAAAACTGCTTTCCTTTTTTGGCCAAATGGAATAGAAAACACCAAGAATGGTAGACTGTTTATACGTTTCACTGATTAGTTTCAGTAGGTTCACTATGAAGCACTTATTAAAAATATTGCCCCTATGTATCATCAAAGACAGAGATTACGGGGTTGAAGAAAAAACAGCATAGCAACCTTCAAATTGTCTAACAGGGAGCTGATAGAGAAATCATTCCGAATCAGTGCAAAAACAAATAATAATGTTAATTTATTTTAAAAATAAACATTCTTTTTAAAAAGTTAAGTTTCCCTCAAAAGTAAAGATTTTAACATTGTTTGACAACCTGTTTTTCTGAGCTGACATACTTGTTGGCAAGGTTCATTCTTATTCTAGTTTATTCTAGAATGATCTGATATGAGTAGCTTATGTAGCAGTTAAAGATGTGTTGTTTATTATCACTGCTTTATATATAATACACTATGATGTAAAGCAAGGAGGATGCCTGTAGGCATTCCTAAACCCTAAGATGTTACCATTGAAACTTAATAGAAAAAGTCTTTATTTCTCCTTTATGTGGTTACGAGAGTCCAGAGCATAGGGTATACTTCATCTCCTCGCTGATTGGACCGAGTCTGCCAAAGTTGTTTAAGCTCTGCCTCTGTTGTTTAAGCTCCACCAAAGTTGTTTAAGCTCCACCCCAGCTTTCTACTCAGTCCCTCAGCCTGGACGGATGTGTTTTTGCAAACTCTGCATTTTCAATTTCGTTGGTGATAAAGTGCAGTTGGGAAGGAGGAAGTTGGTGCTGGAGGCTATTTCTCCATTTCTCAAGCAGCCTCGGAAGGCTGAGGATGTCCAGCCGCCAAAATAAAGGAAGAAATAAGAGCAGAAAGATTCTGGAAAGCCACTAGCGTTTCTACCCTTAAGCCTCCCAAACAAGGCCAAAATTGTATCATCAATGTCTAGATTGTCTTTCCCATTCATAAAAATGCAGAAAAACATTAACTCTTTTCTCTGACATCAACAAACTTCCTGTAATGACATGTCTCATGACACTTATTGGAAGAGTGACTTGCAGCTCTTGTCTCAGAAATTTGCTAACTCTTGAAATGAAGAAGGAATTAATATAATATATAAAATAATCTGAACTGAACGTGTTATGTCAGACCCTCACACAATATATAAAACTGAATCTTACTCCCCCCCTGCCCCATTCCCCGACCAAGTGTAGTGCCCTGATTTTCACAAGAGAGAAGAACAGGACTTCCCCAAATCAGGAAGCATGTGAACAGATGATTAAACTCACTGGCAAAAACATCATATGACTCAATCACTCATATACACACCCTTTGATAAGTTGAGTTTGATCATTTTGTAATGCTATAATTGGGAGCAAATGTCTCATTAGTCTTGTAGTTATGGTTGGAATGCAATACTTCTTATAAATGTTTTCAAAAGCCAGCAGCTTTCAACACAATATGTAAAAAGGATCATCAGTGGGATAGTGATGTAGATACGTAAGTGTGGAAGTTGACTAAATTAGCCTATAGCACACTTACTAAAAATCTGACTACATAGCTAAGAGCTTTGGGAGCTGTGCAAGTGGGATTTATTTTCAGACTAAAATGTGAATATCATTTATTTAACTTATGTTGGTTTAATTAATGATTGTAAGAAACTTGGAATGAACGTGCGCATGAGTGAAACTTCTGGTAAGTGAAGTTACAAAACAATGAGATGTGTTAACTTTTGCACTCTTATGGTCAGAAAAACACTGTGGATTGATTCTCAGTTTGAGAAATGAATAATATAAGCTGTTGTAAAAGCATACTTCGACTCTCTTGCTATTTGGTCTCAGGACTGAAACGGATATGATAGCAACCACAGATAAACTGCTTGCCTGTGTAAGTATTTTAAATATGCTCAATCACACTAAATGCATTTATCTTGTGAGTTAGTCCATCTTCTTATGTGCAGTGATCTAATCTTAAGTACTGTGCAACTCAACACCCAAATGATTGGGCTGACTCATATGGAAAATGCCTCTATTAGCCATCATATAGTAAATACATTTGTGTAGAAATCAGATTCATGGACACTTGAACTGATAATTGAAAGTATTTTAGGAGTGGAGGGATCTTAGTCAAAAATTGAAAGAGGCATTGTAAGGAGGAATTGTAAGCCTTCAGTTGTATCAACTGCCCTCACTTTATCATCAGCCATGAAAATGTAGGGACCACCACTGAGAATAGCTAGATTGATAAGTATGAAATAGAGGAATTTCTTGATAATATTACCACATTTGTGAGACAGATTGCTATCTTTGAGTTAGTCAGATTCTATTAGAAAAACCATTAGAAAGAACTTTAAAAATAATCTGTTCTATAAATTTTTTAAATAGTATTAGAAAGTCCATGACCTGTTGGCCAATTGTCATGGCCCTGTCGGAATCTGATTCTGAGGGGGAGACCGAGCAGCTGACAGGCAGTGGGAGTGTGATTCTGTTGGCTGTGGAAGAAATTGGGGATAGAGTAAGACAAAAGGAATTTGGAAGAAGACCCAGATCCACCCCCTCTTCATCCTAGCACATACAGGAAGGAACGGAGAAGGGAGCAACGTGAGTTGTGTGGCTTATGGGGGAGGAAAGGGCCCTAATTCCCTTCATTAGCTGCAGCTGGGAACACAGTGTTTAAAAAAGGAAGTTGCACACAGCCAACTGTTGAGAGCAAATCGTGTATTATCTTGTTTTGTTGAGGCTTATTTGGGTTCCTGGCGTCTTCCCAACTGTGTGTGTTTTGTTGGACTTGGAAGTCTGCAATTCCTTATCCTGCCCTGTCCAGTTAATTGCTGCAGCTTGGTTTGTGTGAATTTTTATTTACAGTTTATATGTACTTTGTTTTCGGACTGAATTTCCTCCACTTAAAGACTGTTCTTGGGAGAGTTTTTTTCTCCAGCCGAAGGTAACTGGACATTGGAGGCAAAGTTGGAGGTATTAAAGGGACTTTTCTTACTTATGTGACTGTGTTGCCTTTGTGCCATGCCCCGGATCATCATAGCAATCTCTTTTCAACATAAAATATAGACTGGCACACTTTTCCTTTTCCTCATGATTTTCAGCAGAGCCCTGTGAAGCCTAACTCTAACCCTAACATGCACACCCCGGAACTGCTTGCAAATTTCCTGGGAGGAAAGAGAACAAAGGGAGCTATGGCCCACAAGGAAAACTCCTATTCTGTATCCCAAGCTTTTTTCCTTAGAAATTTCACTAAGCATATTCGTGATCGGACAGCTCAAATAACTCTGGATTCTTCTTCAAGTAATAGGCATTTTCAAGCTTAACCAGAACAAGTAATAACCGATTTGGTTGTATGGATGTATTATATTTATTATATATGCATTTATTTATAAATATTTTTTTTTCTTTACAGACAGTTACTGCTGAACAGCTTCATAATTTTAGTCACTTGTTTCTGAAATGCTTGACATCCTCAAAATGTAAAAGCTAATTTTTGGCCTGAATACTTCATTAGCAATAAAATCTTCTTTCTCCCATGAGCTGTTCAGAGCATCCAGAAGTGGGAGGTGCTTCAGTCTCTTCTGGAAAGGCTGGGCTTAAAACTCTGGGATGCTCCTCCTCCTCCATGGGACACCTCCTCAGCATCCCCCAGTTTCAGCTCAGCCTTCGTGGTAAGAGGTTGTGCACTCCCTGACTGGAACGGTTTCTGATTCAGCATACGGGACATCATCAAACTCAGGTATTCCCCAATATCCCTGACATACCAGTCCAGGGGCTTTGGGAGGAGGTGGAATTAGATGACCAGGATGTTCCCATGGAGGTGAGGTCGATCCATCAGATGGACTTGGGATTGTTAGAGGCTGACCCACTAGAACGAGGAATGTCGGATGACGAAGGCCTCATTCCGGACCAACCTACTTTTTCTGGCCTTTTTCGTCTGCACCTCTTTAAATCTTTACTGTTCAAAGCAAAGAACACCGCTAAACTAGGCACATCAAGCCCTCATCCATTGTCAACAGGGTCTCAGGATGAATCCAAGGATCTAATATTCTCACAACCGGCTAATGAGACAGAAACTATTCCTGTCCCTCGTATGTTTGCTGAATTAGTACAAAATCAATGGGCATCAGCAGCATCCTACCCAGCCCCAACAGGGTACGATAAACGATATTATAATTTGGCACCAGAGTTTTCAGATTTTCTCAAAATGCCGGAGGTGGATGAGCCCATTGTGGCACTGGCCTCCTCTTCAACCTTTCCCAACAAGGCCGAGGAAGCCCTGAGACCGGAGGAAAAGAGAGCAGAGTTGGCACTCCATAGGGCGCATGTTTCTGACGCCTGGGCCATTGGGGCAGCTACAGCTGCATCCTTTTTTACACGGTCCTCCCTACAATGGCTCTTCCACTTGAGGGATATATTGCTGGCGTCAAATGTCAGAGCCCACCAGGACATTGCTAAGATTATTGCATCGGCAGAATTCTCCTCCAACGCCACATTTAATGTAGTCAAATTCTCATCTAGAGCCATAGCATCTCACGAATCAGCACGGAGACTGCTATGGCTCAGACATTGGCAGGCAGATACCAAGCATAAATGCAAGCTGGCATCAGCCCCAATATCGGGGAATAAATTATTTGGCAGTGTCTTGGAGCCCCTGCTTATTGAGAATAGAAACAAGAAAAAAGTGCTTCCCCCTCTTTTTCGGAGGTCTGAAAACAGAACGCCCCAGTCATTTCGAAGGGGTTCCTTTCAGCCCTACTATCAAGGCCCATACATTCCCGGATTGCAGAGAACATAGGCCTGGTTTTAGACAGGATAAGTCGGAATCTTCTGATAGAGGTCAGCGGGGGGGCCAAAACAGAAGAAACCCCAGAGGTACTGGAGGCCGATTTTTTCATCGCCCCAAGTGAGTCCTTGACACGAGCTCCCATTGGAGGTCGGCTAAAATTGTCTGCTGATCAATGGGACAGCTCCACCTCTGATGCGTGGGTCAGGGACTCTGTTAGTTTTGGTTTGGCGCTAGAGTTTCAATCCTCCCCCCTGAACTTTTTCATTAGGAGCCCTAGGTCCACGGACCCCATTAAGAGAGCGTTGATGCAGGAGGCTATCAATCATCTTCTGCATATTCGGGCCATTAGAGAGGTCCCATCTGAACAATGGGGTCAAGGCTGTTACTCTCTATTGTTTGTGGTCCCAAAGAGTTCGGGGAGCTGGAGGGCAATTCTGGACCTCAAACATCTGAACAGATCATTGGTTTATCAAAAATTCAAGATGACTACTATCCAGTCCATTCTGCTCAGCATCAGAGAAAACGATGTTCTGACCTCTATAGATCTGACAGAGGCTTATCTACATATACCAATTAGACCTGCTCACTACCTTAGATTTTGCTATTGTGATCGGCACTACAGATATATCGCCCTACCATTTGTTCTGGCTTCAGCCCCTAGGACTTTTACCAAGGTCCTAGACTTTTACCAAGGTCCAGGAACAAATGTATTCGTTTACAATGTTATCTGGATGATATTTTAATTTTGTCATCTTCCAGACATCAAGCAAATTTGGATACCAAGATTACTCTGGAGACCCTTCAAGGTCACGGCTTTTCCATAAATTGGGATAAAAGCCATTTGATCCCTTCAACTAGATTAGTTCATTTAGGGGCAGTGATAGATACCGTGGAGGGCAAGGTTTTTCTCTCTCAGGACAAGTTGAATAGTATCCAGTCTTTGGCCAGAGAGATCAGAGTCTTAAAGAGGGTTTCCCTGGCAGTTCTGTCTCAACTGTTAGGGAAACTGATTTCTTGTATTTCCATTGTGCCTTGGGCTCAATTCTATTCTAGAGATCTGCAATGGTTCCTGCTCCCTTTCCAGCGATCCAGAAGAGCCACTTCCAACGTCCGGATAAAGGTACCGCACAATGTTCTCCGATCGCTCCGCTGGTGGTCAGAAAACACGATAAACAAGAGGTGTCCTTTCAAGGAACCTTGCAGGGCAACGATCACAACTGATGCCAGCCTGGTAGGATGGGGAGCTCACTTCCAATCCCACACTGCACAGGGAAGTTGGACTATTTCCAAACAATCACAAAGCATCAACCCGTTGGAGCTGCGAGCAGTTCATCTGGTGTTCTGCAGTTTTCTACCCCTTTTCCAATCACGTCACATTCTGGTCTTGACAGACAATATCACTACCAAGGCCCACATAAACAGACAGGGCGGTACCCACTCAAACTTCTGATGCTGTAGACAGCCAGGTTGTTCAAGTGGGCTGAGGCCAATCTGTTGTCACTCAAGGCAGAGCACATAGCAGGGGCCTTAAACACACAAGTGGACTGGCTCAGCAGGGCCTCGATAGATCAAGCAGAGTGGCGCCTACACCCGTCTTTCTTCCAGGAAGCAGTGCGGAGGTTTGGGCAACGGGTGATCGATCTATTTGCCTCTCCCCTCAACGCCCAATTGCCCCGGTATATCTCAAGGTACCCGACTCGGGATGGAGGCCGTCAACGCTCTGCAATGTCAGTGGCCTCCCGGACTTCTATATGTGTTTCCTCCACTCCCTGTAATACCCAGGTTGATCCAGAAGTTATTGGAGGAACGAGCGGAATTGATATTGGTCGCCCCTTACTGGCCCACGCGAATGTGGTTCGCGGACTTACAGTACCTGTCGAGAGAACAACCTTGAAAATTCCACTGTCGAGGGTTTCCCTCTCGCAAGGGCCGGTACTTCACCCGGACCCACAGTGGCTCAGCCTAACTGTATGGAGATTGAGCAGAACCGTTTAAGGACCCAACAGATTTCAGAGGATGACATTGCCACCATACAAGCATCCAGACGGTCCTCTACAAATCGTATATACGAGGCCACGTGGTCCGCTTTCTGTCGCTGGTGCTGGTGGCCTAAGATCGACCCAACTGCCCCATCAATAGGACAATTATTGGACTTTTTACAGGAGGGGTTGACCAAGGGCCTATCTCCAAATACTTTATGCAGACAGGTGGCGGTCTTAGCTTCAGTGATATCCTGGGGTGACCTTTATTCCATAGCGCACCATCCACATGTCTGCAGCTTTCTTAAGGGTGCTGCAAACTTACAACCTCCTGTAATTCACCACTATACCATTTGGGAGCTCAACAAGGTGTTAACCACACTTACAACTGGCCCATTCAAGCCTTTAAGAACCGCTAGTCTCAAATTCCTGACATATAAGGTGGTCTTCTTAATTGCGATCACATCAGCAAGGAGGATTTCCGAATTGGCAGAATTGTCGATGAGGAAGGACCTGTGTGTGTTTCATGCGGACAGAGTGGTTCTCAGATTGGATCCATCGTTCACCCCTAAAGTAAATTCAGTCTTCCACAGAGCGCAGGAGTTGGTGCTTCCCAATTTTTGTCCGAAACCATCTCATAGACTGGAGCATCAATGGCATCAACTTGACGTTCGAAGGGTGCTAAGCATCTATCTAGACCGCACGGCAGCATTTCAAAAATCTATGGCTCTATTCCTATCCTTCAACCCATCCACTTTAGGACACAGGGTGTTGTCAATGACCATTGGTAGATGGTTGAGAGCCACCATAGCTAAAAGTTACGAATGCCAGTCCATCTCAGTTCCTAAGGGCATTACAGCCCACTCGACAAGGAGTGTGGCAACATCAGCAGCATGGGCCACTCAGGCTTCCATAGACGAAATCTGCAGAGCGGTGACTTGGGCTTCACCATCGCCCTTTGTCAGAAATTACAACATTGATGTCTGTGCCTCAGTGGACGCTTCATTTGGCAGAAGAATCCTGCAGAGGGTCCATAGATTTTAGGAATGGATTTCGATCCAGACAGAGTCCTTCCTTAAGGACAGGCCAAGCTTTGGTATGTTCCACTTCTGGATGCTCTGAACAGCTCATGGGAGAAAGAGCATTGGTACCTGATATTCCTGTTCTCTGTGAGCATCCAGCTCCACCCATTTCTTTCCATCTGGTGGGATTCCGTTCCAGTCAGGGATCTAGATTAGGTGATGAGTTCCGGGCTTTGGCACTCAGTCTTCACAAAACTGAGGGACGCTGAGGAGGTGTCCCGTGGAAGAGGAGGAGCGTCCCGGAGTTTTAAGCCCAGCCTTTCCAGAAGAGACTCAAGCACCTCCCACTTCTGGATGCTCTTCACAGCTCACAGAGAACAGGCGTATCAGGTAAGTACCAACGCCCTTATTTTTCAAAGCCTTAAATGCTTTCTGAATGAATTTTGCTTCTCAATAATTTGATCTTTAAGAAGGAGAACAAAAGAGTACAAATAGGAGTGTTTCAAGTAACTCATAATTACATGTTAAAAATGTGTTATAGCTCATATAGGGTGCTCCTTATTCAAGTCTGAAACTAAAGATAAATTCACCTTTATTAGCTGTTGAAATAAGCTGGGTGTGATTGTGCAAATCAGCAAAAAAAATGGTTATAGTTTGAAGAAAAGAATTTGTAGGAATGTATTAAGGGAATGATTTCACCTTATTCTAGCCTGGGAATCACATGATGAATATGGGATAGAATTTCAGTTGTATGTAATTATTGCTTCTTGTATACCATTCTTATGAATATTCTGAATATTTTGTATTAACTATATAATATTTTAGAAGAGATTATTATGCAGTGAATAGTTCAATAAATTCTTATGGTATGAGAAAAATATTTTATTTCTAGAAATCTAACAAAAAAGTATAGGTAGACCTCACAGGTAGACCTCACTTGCTAACTGTCTTGTTCGGTGACTGTTCAAAGTTGTGCCCTTTGCAGTGTACTGTAGTCAGATGCTCATTAATGTATGCCTTGTCCTATTCCTTACCTAATGTTTTTCTTTCTTATTTTCTCCTTTACAGAATAGAGACATTGGAGAGGAAGAGATTACAAGAGAATGAGCAGGTACACAGTGAAGATTATAGATCTAAAGTATTGCAGTGGCCTGGGCAGTGCTGAGCACACTATACAGACATCCCAGTACATTAGTCTCTTGTAATTTCTTCTTCTCCAGTGAATGTAAATGTAGACATTAATGCTTTCTTGCTAATTATCCAGAGCCAGATTGAGCATTCCAAAGAGGGTTCTTACTAATCTTTGGTTATTTGTTAGAGCCAGAGAAGTTCGTTTGTGTATCAACTTAATATGTTGACCCTCCAGTATGACGTGTATAATAGGGCAAAGGAAACATATTCATATGGATGGAATTATTTGATGATGGTTTCCAATATTCTATAAACTCTTTAACTGAAGATTTTTGGGGAAAGTTTCTAAGACTAGACTTCTTCCAATTTTAAAAAATATGTGTTATGGTAGTTGTATCTAATTCAGTCCAATCAAGGCTGAAGGCTTTGACAGAACTGTAGCCTATACCAAAGGTGCTTTCTCCAGTGGCAAGAAGAAGCTTCTTGGATGAGAAGCGAAACATCTTCAAAGAGAAACGAGAAAGTCCAGTTGTCTCTTGAAAAAGCACCTTTGGGACAACCATGACCTGAATGACTGAGAATCTCCATAGACATGAACTGTAGTCTACTTTTCATCTTTATTTACAGAGTGCAAAATAAACTTTGCCTTGTAGTAAAATAAATAATTTAAAAAGATTGATTTATTTGTGAACCACATACTTTGTTTTAATAGTGGAATAGTTTTTATTATGAATAACATGGTAATTGCAAAAATGGACCATTATTATTGATCAATGAGGTAATTCTCCTACAGATGGATAGAGAAGAATGATGTAATTTTTATTAAGTTACCAAAGACAGTGACCTTGAGAGATATCAGATGATAGGCCTAAGAACATTGTTCTTAAAATGTTCCTTTAATGATAATATTTAATTTAGTGGCAAACTGAAGGCAGTTTAATTATCATTCAACAGGTACTGCATTTTCTTCTGAATAACACAGTGCTTTTAAGTTATCTTTTAAGTTATTTCATTTTTTTTGCATTTTTACTGTCTCGGTCATAATTCCTGCATAAAGATGGTTTTCATTTACTTGAAACAATTCAAAATTGTTTAATATTCATAAGCATTATATATAGAAATTGTTGTTGCATTGAATGAACATGGAGAGAAATGTGAAGAGAACTGTGTCATTTTGTGTGGCACTTAAGCATGCCTACATGAAACTAAGTACTATGAAAATTGCTCATAATTCTATTCAAGTAAGGGTGTATATGGTGGAAAATTGCCTTGTATGTTTTCATGGACAGAAAATGATCCTTACATGCTTTCAGAAACAGTATTAAGAGCACAGCAGGATAATTGAACTATGTTAAACTATAACTAATTGCATGTACTACATGTATTGGTAGAAAATAGGTGAATTTTCAGTAAATAAGCATGCTGATGATGTAAAAAACTCCTTATTAGTAAATGAACTTAGTAACAGTTCTCCCATGAGCTGTTCAGAGCATCCAGAAGTGGGAGGTGCTTCAGTCTCTTCTGGAAAGGCAGGGCTTAAAACTCCGGGATGCTCCTCCTCCTCCACGGGACACCTCCCCAGTGTCCCCCAGTTTTAGCTCAGCCTTCGTGGTAAGAGGTTGTGCATTCTCTGACTGGAACGGTTTTCTGATTCAGCTAGTCAAAATTCAGGTTTGCTCTTGGGTTAATTCGGCTTGTAAATTTTTCCCCAATTAATTTGGCAATGTCAAGGCTTGTGGCTCTATTAGGTCATCCCCTCAATCAGTTTGAGAGCAATTCTTTGTGGCTGGCGGAGCCTGCCATTCCGCAGACAGCCATCGGGCTTCCTTCGACGAAATTTGCAGAGCGGCAACTTGGGCTTCACCATCGCCCTTTGTCAGAAATTATAAAATTGATGTCTATGCCTCAGCGGACGCTTCATTTGGAAGAAGAGTCCTGCAGAGGGTCCACAGAGTTTAGGAGTGGATTTCGATCCAGTCCCTCCCTAAGGACAGGCCAAGCTTTGGTATGTCCCACTTCTGGATGCTCTGAACAGCTCATGGGAGAAAGGGCATTGGTACTTACCTGATACACCCGTTCTCTGTGAGCTGTGAAGAGCATCCAGCCCCACCCATTTCTTTCTGTCTGGTGGGGTTCCGTTCCAGTCAGGGATCTAGATTAGGTGATGAGTTCCGGATTTTGGCACTCAGTCTTCGCAAAACTGGGGGATGCTGGGGAGGTGTCCCATGGAGGAGGAGGAGCATCCCGGAGTTTTAAGCCCAGCCTTTCCAGAAGAGACTGAAGCACCTCCCACTTCTGGATGCTCTGAACAGCTCACAGAGAATGGGCATATCAGGTAAGTACCAACGTCCTTTCTATCTTAATGGACTGCTGTAAGAGTATCAAAAGTAGCGAGGTATAGTTAGGTACTAATCATGCTGGCTGAGGATTTTTTTCCCTAATTATATTATAATTGTCAAATATGCAAACAAAGAGGATTTAGGTTCACATTTATTTTCATTGATTTATTTATCCAATGTTTATGCTGCTCATCTCACCACACGAGGTGACACTGAGTATATCATTCCAAAGCATCAATGTTTAAACTCAAGAGGACACTGTATTACGCAAAAATGTTTGAACAGAAGCTTATGCATCAATCATTATTAAATACAGCACTTCAGATGAGTATTTCTCTCCATCCCTTGAGCTATAGGTAGTCCTCAACTTACAACAATTCATTTAGTGACTGTTTGAAGTTACAACAGTACTGAAAAAAGTGACTTATGACCACTTTTCACACTTACACCATTGCAGCATTCCCATGGTCACGTAATCAAAATTCAAGACACTTGGCAACTGACTCACGTTTATGGCCATTGTAGTGTCCCGGGGTCATGTAATCACCCCTTATGACCTTCTGACAAGCAGTGTCAATGGGAAAACCAGATTCTCATAACAACCATTTTACTAACTCAAAAAACCGCAGAGATTCACTTAAGAACTGTGGCAAGAAAGGTTGTAAAAGGGAGCAAAATTCACTTAACAGATGTTTCTCTTGGCAACAAAAATTTTGCCCTCAACTGTGATCATAAGTTGAGGACTACATGTACTTGCAGTAGTTAGAGACCATGGTTGGGACTTCTTGGTCTATAATGTTGTGAGGAATTAGCAATACCGGCTAACTCTGCTGGGTTTTAAAAGATCAAGCATTCAAAAAAGTACCTAACTGTATTTGATCTGTGTCTTTGATTTGATTTGATTATTCGTACTGTGAATATCCAGTACATCTAGGATACTATGGCAGAGAACAGGCAAAAAAAAATAAATCTTTTGTTCTGTGGTAACAGCTGCAAAACCTAATTGTACCTGTATTTTCAGTGCTTTTCATGATTCATAGAAGAGATTTAGGAGATTTTTATGTTATTTTATCTACTGCTTTACTCTTGTTCAAATTTTTTTTTAATCATTTATGCAACAGCCATTAATACATAAAGAAAAATAATTCAATATATATTGATATGCTTTGTTCTTTTACAAGACGGTAAAAAATAAAAAAATAAGGTAATATGCATTATCTTCCTCCTTCAGGTGAGAAGACCAGATGGTGTAAAAACCAAGCAGAAAGTTCTGAAGAAGATTGCTCAGTGTGATATGGTAAGCATGCACACATTTCCCTTCTTTTAATAACAATTGTATCTAACAGGAAAATATCATTGTCTTCTAATGATGATAAACAAATTAGAAGTGAAACAAACTTTATAAGAATTTTACTTTAAATCATAACATAGTCTGTGACTTTGCTGTCATTCTGTATCTACACAAAGACTTAATGTGAGAGTCATGGGGGTGGATATATATTTTTTATCTTGAGAGGGCAGGGCACACACTTTGTATGACTCCAGTTATATTTCTACAGCCTCTGAAGCCTCATGAGATCTCATAGTGGAGATATAGAAGCCAAACAACTCATTTCAGTGACATGTTTCCCCCCCTCCCCTGTTCATGGCATGGAACACTAATCTCTGAATCTCTGCTAGGCTATTGCTATTGATTCCTCTTTTCTAAAGAACCTCAACAAATGTCTAAAATCAATTTTGAAAAATTCAACCCAACAACCGGATGACCTTTGCAAGCCAACTTATTTTTTTAAAGTAAAAGAAATGGAAGAATGAGTATGATATATGAATGTCCACACGCTCTTGTTGCATTCTTACATAAATAGTGCTGTTAACATTGACCTACTGATCTGTCTGAAAGAGAGTTCAGATAGTTAGGTTATTATTTGAACAGCAGCAGTTGGTTAACACAGAGTTGAAAGGATTGATGGTTTGCAAGGCCTGTTTATAGTTAATTGAAGGTTAATTGAAGGTTCAAATTCTTGAACTACTTTCAGTTTCCATGCACCGTAATGATTGGAAATCAAACTTCTTTGGAAAGGGCAGACTGTTTATATTTGTTAATGGCTTAATTTGCTATTGGGCAATTTTCATGAAAAATTGACTCCTCTGCATACCGTAATCAATGACACTGAACACCACCAAGAGGTCTAAAAGAACTAGGAGAGCTACCTCTAGAATCTTTATACACTACATATCTTGATTTTTAAAAAAATCCTTTGAACTAATTATTTTGAATTCCACCAAGAGCATTTGCAGGACTGAGGACTGAAGTTTGTTTTTATTCTTCAAATTTAAGCCTGTGATTCTTGTACACATTTTATATTTCCTTTAGTCTGGAGATATTTGGATTTATAAATTAGTGGCTGAAACACCAGGAGTCTCTAGTACTCTAACTCTTTTATGAACTATTCCTTTTTTTTCTTCACTTCCATTATAAACCTAAAAATAGCTGCACTGTCAATTAGCAATGGAATTTGTGTACCGTGTTGTAATATGAAAGACCCTCTTCTTCCGAAGTTTGTGTTTAATTCTACATGCTGGTATCATGTGACTGGGTATCAGCATTAAAAAGAGTTTTGTAACTGACTCAAAATAATTTCTTGAACACAAAATCTAGTAATTTAGCACTGTAATAAATGTTGTTGAAATATATATTGTAGTTAAACGACTGTGCAAGTGGTAATGGGCTGTATATTCATTTTTCTAACTATAACTTTCAATTTCGGTTTATAAGTACATGTTGCCAAGAAAAGTATTTCCAAATTTTTAAGTGCTCAAAACCTTTAAGTTTGAGGCTGAGAGATAACATTTTGTTTAATGCTACTGATGAATTCATGAGTGAGACAATGAGTTTTTAATTGCTCACCTTGTATACTACTACTCTACTATATCGTTTGCATCATTTTAAAAGCATGTAAAATGTAGAATTATAGAAATAATTCTGGAGCTATTTGGAATTATAAATTAGCACATCTTTTACTTGACAAGAAGTTGAAAAAAATAATATACAAATTTGTCTTCATGCAGTCTGAATCTTATACAAATTTGAAGGCTGCTTGTTGAATTAATATCCAGTGGAAGGGTTTACTAAGTGTTGCTATTTTTCAGTTTTCTCATTTGTAGAATTGAGTAATAGAACTTTACTCTGTTTTTTTTTAAAAAAAATTGTAACATTTAGCTGTGTGTGCAGTTAACATTGAGTCCCTCAGGCACATTATAGGTCAGCGTTTTCAAAGTCTGAATGTAGTAAATTAGGAATCATATTTTATGTACAAGTAAATTCCAGTTTCAAAATTATGAGTTTGCTATATCAACAAATCCTTCATTTATTGCAGCAAAGGGAAAATAGATTACTCAGTACAATATTTATTTTGACACATAGCCAATTGATGTTACTCTTGCATAAATGGGTTTCTTTCCTGTTAACTCTTCAATGCTTTTCAGTTAAAAAAAGTCATGTCTACAAAATAGCTCAAACACAAGCAAAATTTCATGCTTTATTTTTGTCTTTCACTATTAGGAATTGCATTAGATTGTTAGACTTAAAGTTTGGATCCTTTCTTCCTTATTTTTTGAAGATGTACTTCCACACAGCACTAAACCAAACATTGCATATAAGTCCCCCAAAGCTTGCCTATCCCCAATATAAACATTATTCAAATAAGGGTGCCATATTCCACTTTATGCTACTTTATTTTCTAGATGGATTCTCTGTTAATTGTGCTACATCGAATCACAAGTTGTGAGATAATAATCAGCATATTTTATAGGTCCAGTGTTTAACTTGCTGCTTTGCTGTGGTGAACAATGAACAGTGAACTGACATATGATAAACTAGATGCAAATGTAGGATCACATAGTTTTGCTTTGATTCTAATTAGAAATAAAATGCTGAAATCTATTTTCTTTTTTCCTTGTGTGATATTTCAAATCATGGGAACAAAAATTTAGGTTTTGTCTGTTGTTCATTGGACTTGTGATCTTGTTATCAGAAAGTATTTTTTAACAGACAGTATTTTTGCTTTTTAATTTCTCTGTATTTGCCCGCATATTTCTGGAATTGTGTGGAAGACTATTTGCAGGGACTATTTTTCCAATCTAGCAACTTCTGCCTTGCCTTAAACAATTTAGCTCCTGAACAAAAGGAATATGAGGGGAATCTTTTCCTCTACGTGTCAGGTACCATCTTATCCTCAAGAAGTATATGAAATATGCTATTTGCATAACACAGAGGTAAGGAACTATGGGCTTTTTACAGTCTGTGAACTTTGGCTCCCAGAACTCAGGAATTCTGGGAGTTGAAATTCATCGATCGTAAAAGGCCATGGGTTCACTACCCCTGGCCTAAGAGGCTGTATATGGAGAATGTCTGAATTCTATTGGCTGATAAGGGAATATTTCAGAACAGGAACATACTGCAAAAGGGGCACTGCTAAGGGAACATTCTGACCAAGCATTGGTTTGCAGCTGGTTATATCATTCATATAATATAGCCATGCTAGGAATGTGCCCGCATTCCACCTCTCCAACAGCTACTTTAGAAGAAAGTGTAAAATACATTCTGAACATTGCAGATAGGCCCTTCAAACCTCAAAGTTGGGTTAATTGATAGCCACTTAAACATATAAACATGACTGAAAATTTCCCCATGTAAAATGTTCGTTTTGGTAAACTTCAAGATATTATAAATCTGTATGCCAAACATTACTGTGATTCATTATGAACAGTGAAACAATTAAAAATTCTGGCAAGTTAATTTTGCCATGATAGCACAAGCGAGAATGCTTCTGCACCATAATAATAACGACATGGTGCAAAACAAAACAATTGGATGGTAAAAGTTATGAACTCCAGTATGCAGAAATAAAATCCTTCCTTATCCAATCCTAGGTACAGAGATAAGAATGTGACACAGATGCTGCTTAACATCTTAAAACTTAACAGTTTGGGCTGTTTAATTTTCTTCTTGTGCTTTGCTTCCAATTCAAGTGTCAAATATTACTGTGATGCTTTGTATAGTCATTGGCACATTGTTGTGTTTCCATAGCTGTTCTAGATTAGAAGCAGCAAAAGAATAAATCCTGGAGAAAGATAAATGGTCTCTTGATCACAAGTGAGATTAAAGAGCTTTCTTTTTTCCTCTTCTCTTACCTGTTCACTGTTGTGCTATAAAATAAGCCACTTAAATAATATAACAGCCCCAAACCAAAAGGAACCAGGGAATGTAAAATTGGTTCTTTCAGCTCAGTAGTCTTCATGGCTAATAATAACACTAATGAATCACAGCAGTGTAAGGAAATATGGTTGTGGTACTCGAAATTATAGTAAGGTTTACAATGAAATATAGTACTGTCCAAATTAAGATTATAAATATTTAATGAAAGGTTCAGTGTACATGGTTGCACTATTAGTGATTCTGATTTGTAAACCTTTTCTTGTTTATTAAAAGATAAAAAATATGGCTTTGTTTTAAAGAGGAAAAAATGCATTTTCTTGTTAATATCTAGTTACAATTTGAGCTAAATCTCTGTGAATATATTATAGATTAACTGTCAGGTGTAATAAAAGAGAGAGGCAACACTTGTAAAATTGATGAGATTGCAGAGTAAGAAGGATTTTCTTCTAAATTTGAAGTGTGATTGCATATGTCATTTTTTTAAACAAGAATTTGAGAAGTCTTCAGGTTTCAGAATACACTAATCATAGCACATAGGGAATGATTTCAAAGTATAAAGCTTTGGGGAAAAGAAATTGACAGCTTCCGTATAAATTTGAGTGAGGTGCAAAATTCACTTATCAACAAGTGTCACGTGGTTGAGGTAAGAATGGTACATAGAATATAAAGAATTGAATATTGATGAAGTAAGTTATAATTTTACTATCTTTTCTGAAGAGCTGTTGTTAAGAATCCAAAAAGACCTGAGCTATTCAAGGTATTTCACTGTTTACAATATAAGGAAATGTAACAAAACAATGCTGCATTTTATAAGGGAAAATATCTTTGTTACCTCATACACACAAGGCATTTTCCATGCATTGCTACATTGTTCCCAGATTGCAAACATTTAATGCCAGTTACTTCTTGTTTAAGGAATCTTGAGTTTGCAATTCATGACAACAATGGCAAGAGTGGTAACTGAAGAGCTTTCTGTTTTTGGAAAGCCTTTATTGTTTTCAAATTAAATATGTCTCAAATCTCTGCATGTGAGTATTTTAAACTGTTGCCTTTTTTTTTGGAATACTAGCACGTTATTTTATCCCATTTTGTCTGGAGGAAGTAGTCTCCTCTGCTCTCATTGTATTAACATGGTAAAACATTATAGTCATTATTTAAAAATAAACTACTTTTAAATTCTAATCAGGCAGCCTGAATGCAATTTTGGAGATAGCTTTGGTTTCTAACATTCAACTTTTAATATCTGTATAGTTGATTTAGACAACTAAAAGAGCCAACATGAACCCTTCATTTAATGCATCTTGGTTAATAGACTTCTGATGTGGTAGGCAAAATTAGAGTCAAAATAATAGACAAGATCTATTGTATCTACATTACTTAAGCTGATTTGCATAAATTGTGATTTGTGACTTTACATCATTTAAGTCATTGTATAGTTACATTGTATACTCAGATATTCTGAATAATGGACACAGTTTCATGGTTATTGCAGTGGAAATTTTTGAACTTGTCTGAATCAGGTAAATAGAACAATTTACAGCCTTTCCTAACTGGGCTCTATGGTTGAAAAAAAACCCTTATTGTTTTTTGCAATTTTGCCCACCACACATAATGCTAGTACTCAACATGCTAGGAATGTTTATGCTCTGTAAATTTTTATACTTTTCTGTTGTAAACATTGTAAAATAAGAATCAGGTAGTTTAGAATTGTGCTGTGAAGTTTTTTTACATATTTTGCAATTTTCTCTGAGACTTTGAAAATTATTTCAAAGGTTGGGAGTGCTTATGTTAGATTAATAGAGTTAGATGGAAAAATAACATTTCACTAGTTCTAAATAGCTTCAGCAGCTTCAGGCTACTTTTAGGCCCTATTTTCTTCTTTTATTTTCAATGCTGTTAAGACTTGCAATATGTCCTAATAACCTTCTCCCAAATAAGCTTGCCCATAGGATAACAATCTAATTACAAAATCTTTTCTGGTGCTTTCAGAGGTGATTGGGCCATGAAAGCACCTTTTCTGTTATGATGCTGGTTTTTGCAGTCCTTTTTCTGGCATTCACAGGTGCTATTTTACTGCTAGATCTTCTGAATTTTTAGGGCCTTTGAAAATTTTGCTGTTTTGTTGTTCTGCTACTTTTATTGTTTTCATTGTTATAGTTTTTAAATGGCTTGAGGATTTCACTTTAAAAATCTGTGTTATAATATTAATTAGAAGAAACATTCCTTGCCTTTCAACTGCATCCAAGGGAAAAAAGAATATATTCCTGTTGGACATAATGTGAACAGCAATGCTTAACATTTCAAACACCATTATTGTCACTTGGATTGTCGCTGGTAATATGGTATGCTTTACATTAGTTAAGAACTCATTTTCAGTTTAAAAGCTTGGTTTATTTACTATTTTAAATAGTTGTTGGTGGGCTTTTCAATCAACTGCAGATGGACATGTTTGTTTGTTTTTTAACAAAGGCATTAGCAGGATTTTTGAACGTATTCTTCTGTCATGAAGGCATGGTCCTACTTAGTCTAAAAGTTGGCAGTGAGGGGGAATTAAAAGGTGGGAAGTGCTGTATTTTATAGTTACTTAGAATTTGTATTGCCTTCATTGAACTGCATGAAATTTAAATAGTAATCTCAAACATTTATTTTAAATAAAATTATTTGAATTTTTTTCTTGATGTGTCACTTGCTTTTGCTAGAGCTTATCATCTACTCCTATTCTTAGTCGAGATATAGTATTTATCTATGTCCAGATAAAGTAAGTGTTAACATAAATCAGAAATTGTGTGGTGGGCTCTGTAGGTAGTCCTCAATTTATAACAGTTCATTTCAAAATTACAATGGCACAAAAAATGTGACATGACAGTTTTTCACATTACGACCATCACAGCATCTCCATAGTCATGTGGTCAAGATTCAGATGCTTGGAAATTGACTCATACTTATGGCGGTTGCTGTGTCCCAGAGCTATGTGATTTCCTTTTGTGACCTTCTGACAAGCAAATTCAAAAAATCAATCGCTTTCACATTGAATTTGCTTGTCAGAAGGTCGCAGAAGGAAATCACATAGCTCTGGGACACAGCAACCGCCATAAGTATGAGTCAATTGCCAAGCAGTTGAATTTTGACCACATGACTATGGGGATGCTGCGATGGTCGTAATGTGAAAAAGGGCATTGGTACTTACCTGAGACGCCTGTTCTCTTTGAGCTGTGAAGAGCATCCAGTAGTGGGAGGCGCTTCAGTCTCTGCATGTCTAGTCTGGGCTTAATTTGTGGAACGCTCCTCCTCCTCCATGGGACTTCTCCCCAGCGTTCCCCAGTTTTGGCAAAGATGAGAGAAATAAACACCCTCGTCCTCAATGCCCTAACAATTCGTTGGCCGAAACAGGACCTCACCAGATGGAAAAAGGGTAGGGCTGGATGCTCTTCACAGCTCAAAGAGAACGGGCGTGTCAGGTAAGTACCAACGCCCTTTCTCCCATGAGCTGTTCAGAGCATCCAGTAGTGGGACATACCAAAGCTTGGCCTGTCCTACAGGAGGGACTCCGTCTGGCCTGGAATCCCTTCTGGTCCCTATGGACCCGTTGCAGAACTCTTCTGCCAAAGGAGGCCTCAGCGGAGGCAAACACATCTATTTTATAATGCCTAATGAATGGCGATGGAGAGGCCCAGGTTGCAGCTCGACAAATTTCAGTTATTGGTGCCTGTGTGGCCCACACTGCTAATGTTGCAGTGCTCCTTGTTGAATTATGCCCCTGGGCACCTGCAGTGATTGAGTCTGATACCTTTTCGCTATCGCGGCCTGTAGCCAACAGCCTATTGTAGAAGATGAGACCTTGCGTCCCTGAGCGTTGGGCTGAAACGATACAAATAAGGCTTCTGTTTTTCTGAAAGTCACCGTGTGGTTAATATAGATTCGCAATGCTCGCCTCACATCAAGCCTATGCCATTGTAGTTCCAACCCTTGGGATGGTCAGGGACAAAAATTAGGAAGTATCAGTTCTTGTGCCCTATGAAAAACTGAGTTAATTTTGGGTATAAACGTAGGATGAGGACGAAGGACCACCCGGTCAGAATGGAAACAGAAAGATCTTGTCTGATAGACAAAGCTGCAAGTTCTTGCACCTGGCTGGGCCTCTCCATCGCCATTCATTAGGCATTATAAAATAGATGTGTTTGCATCTGCTGAGGCCTCCTTCGGCAGAAGAGTTCTGCAACGGGTCCACAGGGACCAGGAGGGATTCCAGGCCAGACAGAGTCCCTCCTGTAAGACAGGCCAAGAGCTATGTCCCAGAGCTATGTGATTTTCTTTTACAACCTTTTGACAAGAAAATTCAATGTGAAAGCGATTGATTTAACTAACTAAACAACTGCAATGATTCACTTAACAACCGTAGAACAAAAGATCGTAAAACGGGGCAAAAATAACTTAACTGCCTCACTTAACAACATAAATTTTGGGCTCTGTAGTGATCATAAGTCAAGGACTTCCCATACTATGTGATTTAGTATAGGATCATGTTTGAGTTTTACTGAAATAAATATTTACAGGTTGCTGTTGCATGTACTGCTGGGGACAACCAGGCTAGCTGTGTATCAAAAAAATAATCTTACAGTAGTATCTCCCCTCCATTTCTTTGTTTAAAAATGTACTTATTCATTTGGGTATGTAAGATATCAGACTCTTATAGGACATTTTTCATTGCTTTCCTTTCAGGCTGCAGCCATCTGAGTCCTCCAAATCTTTGTTAGAATTTTAATGTGGGATGTGGCAGAGAGGCTGCTATGGAAAGAAAGGGATCAGAAAATTTTCTCTCTGTTGAATTCCTCAACTTAAAACTTCCATGTTGTGTTCCACTCTTACCACATTGTACTCCCACTGAGGCAGGAACCTTGCTTTATTACCTCTGTTGCTGCTTTTTCTTCTTTTAAATTATCTCTTCTTACCAGCAGTTGTTACTGGGGGGACCGGGACAAATAAGAGAAAATGAATTTTTAAATAGAATTGGGACCCCAGAAATTCTTGTTTTTCAAGCTCTAGTCCCATAACTATCTTTTCTCCACCTGCAAATATTCATGTTTGTTACAAATAGATGTAATTAATGGTTACTATTTTTAAAATAAAATATTTAAACGAAAATGGGACCACATAATACAGGAGACGCTGTTTCTTATATATTGTCTAGGTGTAGGAAAAAGATTTGATTCTAAGCAAGCTAAGCACATGAAGGAGGAGAAGGACAGGTATCTCAATTTTACTTTTTTTCCATCAACATCCTTTTTGCATTTCATGAATTAGAGGATCATTTTTGAAACTAGGAAACTTTGCTGTCAATGTAGTGCCAATGATTTTGAGTCTTCATTTTTTTTCTTGAGCAGTAAATCATGTAGAAATCCTTCAAGATCAGTGAAGATTTTCTGAAGCTTTCTCTTCAACTCATGATGACAGGAAGAGTTAACAGACTGGAGCTAACATCCTCTTTGTTTTGTCACATTATTTTCCTGCATTCTGTTTCTCCCCAGTGTCAGGTTTCCAAGTGATGAAATCCATTTAAAAAGAAAAGTACAAAGTCCATTTTTCAAAAAGATCTCTTTTATTTAGGAAAGCATCAAATTGGCAAAGTCCGTGGTAATTCCGGATCTGACCCAACCTGGAATTACCCCACAATATTGATGATCCAAGCTCTGTAAAGGACCTTGGAATACTCACCTCTAATGATCTAAGTGCTAGTGCCCACTGCAACTACATAGCCAAAAAGGCATTAAGAGTTGTTAACCTAATCTTACGTAGCTTTTTCTCTGGTAATATCACACTACTAACTAGAGCATACAAAACATTTGCTAGACCAATACTCGAATACAGCTCATCAGTCTGGAACCCACATTACGTATCTGATATTAGCACAATTGAGAAAGTCCAGAAATATTTCACAAGAAGAGTTCTCCACTCCTCTACTCATTGTAGAATACCTTATGCCACCAGACTTGAAATTCTAAAACTAGAAAACCTAGAATTACGCCGTCTTCGGTCTGATTTAAGCATGGTATATAAAATCATACATTGCAATGTCCTACCTGTCAATGAATACTTCAGCTTCAACCATAACAACACAAGAACACACAACAGATACAAACTCAAGGTTAACCGCACCAAGCTTGACTGCAGGAAATACGACTTTAGCAACAGAGTGGTCAATGTCTGGAATACTCTACCCGACTCTGTAGTTTCTTCCCCAAACCCCAAAAACTTTAACCTTAGACTGTCTACTATTGACCTCACCCCTTTCCTAAGAGGTCTGTAGGGGGCGTGCATAAGCGCACCAACGTGCCTACCGTCCCTGTCCTATTGTTTCTTTTATTTTTCTTTTATTTTTCTTATATGTACTCATTTCATGTATTCATAATTATGTATACACTTTTACTTATCTCGTAAACAATTGACAAATAAATAAAATAAATAAAATAAATAAATAAATATTAGAAGTTAGAAACAACCCCCAAAAGTCACATTCTCTAATAGAAGTAATTCAACCTTGCTTGATGTCATAAATCTCCACCTCCAGGGGCCCAAGTACTTCCAGGAGCCCAAACTCGTTTCCCATGGGAAAGATCACCTAGCCAAAACACTCTCTTTATCTCCACTGTTCCCCCCTTAGGAATGTGTCAAGCCCGAAACCCTTCTCCCCATAACTGCCACAGAGAGAGTAAGAAAAAGAATATATACTAAGACAACTAAAATGGCTAGACGTATGTCAATTTCGGGCTTGACACCCAGATTGTTGCAATGTGAAAGCCTCTGTTCAGTGGATTCATATTCCAGTCCTGTGACTTTCAGCAAAACTATACCTCTATTAGGAATGGCTTCTTTGTTTTTTGGGGCATACTAAATACATTTCAAATATTTACAAATTTTAATATGCACATTTCCTGAGGGCTAGTGATTTCGAGATTCCTTTCCATACATGATATAATAAACCTACTAGAATATGACACACTGTTTATACTCACAATTGAGTGAATGGTGCTTCAGCTTGGAGGGAAGTATGAAATGGAGAGTTGTTTTATGGTGATGGAGTGGTTAGAATGCAGGTTAACTCTTGTCCACTGCCAGAACTTCAATCCGCAAAAGCTCAAGGTTGACTTATCCTTCCATTCTTCCGAGGTTGGTAAAATGAGGACCCTGATTGTGGGGGCAATATGCTGATTCTGTAAACTGTTTAGAGAGGGCTATAAAATACTCTGAAATGATATATAAGTGCTGTTGCTTTTACTATTGTTCCTGAGTTTGGGATGCAGTGGCCTAGTGGTTAAGATGCTGAACTTGTCTACCAAACAGTTGGCAATTTGAGACCCAAATACCTCATGACAGGGTGAGGTCCCATTCTTGTCCCTCACAGGGTGAGGTCCCACCAACAGAGGTTTCCCAGTTTGAAAGTATGCAAATAAGAGTAGAAAAATAGGTACCACTTTGGTGGGAAGGTAACAGTGTTCCATGCACCTCAGTATGTAGTTAGGTTGGCCACATGACCATGGAAGCATCTTCGGACAATGCTGGTTCCTTTGGCTGTGAATTGGAGATGAGCATCACAGCATAAAATTGGATATGGCAGTACAAAGGAAACCTTTACTTTTACTTTGTGCTGTTAAACATTGTTATCAGTGACTTGAATGAGGGAGTTTACCACAGGGTTTACCAAGTATTCATGGGGAAGGGGGAAAGATAAGATTCAAAAAGTTCTGTAGAGGCTTAAACAGTGGACTTAAAGGAATATGGAGAAACAAAACATTCTGCATCTGGACAGGAAAAATATGGCATGAATGTTGGCTGGAGGAGACTTGATATGGCAGCAGTACATTTGAAAGGATCTGGGATCTGGATTTACTCTTCAGTCACAACTTAAACATAAACTAACAATGCGATGCAGGTGCTAAAAGCTGTTCAGAGTCACCTCAAAGTGGATGGCAAATAAACTTAATGAATAATGAAGATAAAAAAAGGTGAGTGCTATTTTGAGGTGGAGTATATATCACAGCTACTAATTATACTATTCTCCTATGCTGTGTTCGGGCCCCATTTGTAGTAGTATATTCTGCAAACCTAGCAGTTCGAAAACATGTAAAAATGCACGTAGAAAAATAGGGACCACCTTTGGTGAGAAGGTAACAGCGTTCCGTGCACCTTCGGTGTTTAGTCATGCTGGCCAAATAACCACGAAGACGTCTTCAGATAGCACTGGCTCTTCGGCTTTGTAATGGAGATGAGCACCGCCCCCTAGTGCCAGAAACGACTAGCACCTATATATGAGGGGAACCTTTACCTTTATCTTATTCTGTGAACCACAGCTGAAAAAGAACCAAGGCCAACTGGAGAAATTTCAGAGGGAGCTACCAAGAAGGTGAAGGGTCAGAAAAACAAATCATGTGAGGAATAAAGCATGTTGGTACAAAAAAAAGATAACTAAGGGAAGATCTGATAGCAGTTTTCAGATATGTGAGAGGGACTAATCTTATTCTCTGTTGTTCAGAACCAAATTCAATGGGTTTAATTTTCAAAGACGGAGGTTCAGGCTAAACTTTAGGAGGAACCTCCTGACTATACAAATTGTCACATGCTTGTAACATGCTATTACATGATATGCGAGTTCTCCTTCATTAGAAGTCTTCAAATAGAAGTTGCATAGTCATGTGTCAGAGATGCTTCTGTGGAACTAGCTAATATTATAGTGTTTTCCAACATTATTCCATGTGATTATTTTGAGCGTTATTAGACTGGATGTTGCCGATTGAGTTAATGATCTGGCCAAAGAGAGGCTGCTTAACTTTCTCCCGTTATCTTCTAACTTCATCTGCATGAGATATATGGGCCTAAGTTACTTTTCCTTCAGAAGTTCAAGAAAGTGAGTAATACATCTATAACAGAAATAGTTTATTAACGTGATGACTTAAATATTATTCCCCATGATTCTGAAATTTATGCTCGCCTTCTACAGAAGTATGGATTACTGTGTATTGCGTAACAAGAACATGGCAATAAATCCAAAGATTACCTGCTAAAGAGCTGGAAGGGAGAAACTTTTGTTGTGGCTTAGCTACAGAAGCCAACTGCACATTTTATTACATTTTTTTTGTATAAGTTGCAGACATTGTGAATTGGGTGGAGTATTCAGATTTAGTAGGAAATATTCTACACAAAATAATCATTCGCTCTCCTCATGTTCTTGCATGTAGCAATCAGTTACTGGGTCTTTTAACTTTGAAGTCAGTGTTTTGCTTTGAAGTTGAACTAAAGCACATTTTGTTTTATTTATAAATAAATTCAGCCATGATTCAAACAATTTCCCTTTATGACATCACATTTTGGATAATTATATATTCTGTTAAATGTATATTTTGTGTTCAGGTAGTTCCTATAAGTTCTAAGCAGGGATATATAAATGTGTTCAATTGTTGACAAAAACGTTATTCAAATGCTATGGGAATCAATGTTTTTAAAATTCTAATAAATGAAATTTGCTTCCATGTATATTTATTTTAATTATAAAACAGTCTTTTTTCTACATATGGAATGTCTTTTCCACCAGTATATTTTATCTTCTAAAAGTAACAACTAATAAAATGCTTCATGGTCTGGTAATCAGTAGCACTGGATCCATTTTGCATTCCATTTGACATATAAGGAACATAATAGATGGGCAGATCAGGAGGAAAATGGTTCTTTCTCTTTACATCATTTGCTAGTATGATGTGGAAGTCCTCCTCATTTTCTTGAATATTGTAATATTTTTGGTTTGAGAGCTCATCAGATGTATCTGGCCTATTTCAGTAAGAGAGAATTTGTCTGCTTATATTCTTCTCTAAAACCTAAGATAAAGAAAAGACCTTCAATAGAGGGCCTTGAAAGAATGGAAGAAGGTAGAAAATAAAACTCATTTTTGTCCCAATCATCTTTGGTGGGGATCGTTTGAAAACACCTTTCCATTCTGTCACTTGTCCAAGGGCCCTCATTCATATAGGAATTGTAAACAGTTGATATTGCTGTCTTATTACATTTCATCCCCATGGCATCATGGCTCAGTTCTAGAAAAACACTGTGAAATGTTTCTTCAGTGCTCATGTTTCATCTCTCTCCCACCTTTCCTTATTTCTCATCCTTCACAGTTACAGGAGGAATAGCTTTCTTATCTCACCCCTCAGACAATGGTGTTTAAACAGGTTTTCCCCCCTTGCCATGTGGGGGATGGGCAACAACAAGGGAAGATAGAGGCAAGGCATCAGCAGTTGCTGTTGTCCATCCTTAAAGTTACCCAGGGAATGCAGGCTTGCAATGGGAGTGGAAGGAACTCAACAGTGAAACAGGAGTTGAACCTGGTAGGGTTATGTTAGGTACAAATATAAAAAGGTTTTGAGCAGAACAGATGATAAATACAAGCAATGGTGTGGGGAGAATGTAGACTAGCATCTTAGCTAGCCTTTACTTACTGTTATCCTTGTCTGTGGAGATTCTCAGTCATCCAGGTCATGATTGTCCCAAAAGTGCTTTTTCCAGAGGCAACTGGGACTTTCTGGCTTTTCTTTGAAGACCTTTTGCTTCTCATCCAAGAAGCTTCTTTAGCTCTGGAGGTTCTGAAGAAGCTTCTTGGATGAGAAGGGAAACGTCTTCAAAGAAAAAAACCAGAAACTCCAGTTGCCTTTTGAAAAAGCACCTTTTGGACGATTTCTGCCCTGGTTCTAATGTCTTTTATAAGTAGTTTGGGACCTTCTTTGCAGCTATTAATATAACGGTGCTGTGACATATGTTTTAGTGAATTTGAGATGCTACTTTAGGCACATTAGGTTTACTTTCCCAAGTGGAAATCAAGCAGGCAAGCAATTGATTTCAGTGTGAGCTTACTTCAGTGCGCAAAACATTTATTTTGTTACCTTACCTTTTCTGAATTTCTCCATTAAAAAGTTTGTTCCTTTTTTGTGAAAAGCACATTTGGGTGTTAGTCTTTGAAACAATGAGACATCCCCCATAATGTGTGTATTACAAAACTTAGCTCATAGCACCTATTAAAATCTACATTTTCTAGAGAAAGTGCTAAATTCCAAGAACAGGATAATGCAAATAGAGCTTATTTTTTTATTTAGAATTTTTCTATTTACATCTAGTATTATTGCAATAAGTGGTTGTTTCAATAAAAGCATCAAAGGCTTCAATTTTGAAGGATGGACTTGCTGAATAATGCTTTTGGTTTCTTGAGCAGAGGGCAGTTTAATCGGAGAGGTTACAATAGGTTCTTAAAAGAGATAATGCTGCAAAACAGCAGGCTTGCTTCAGCTGCAGACAAAGAGAAAAAATGAAGACAGGTGCTAAGGAGAGCAACATCAACTTTGCTCTGTGCAATGAACTGCAAAGAGAAAAAAACTGGTGGAGAAAAAGGGAAGAAGATGAGTGAAAACAAATTAGAAAGCCTCTGCAGGTCCTTAGGAAGAACAGAATGACAGAGTTGGAAGGGACTTTGGAGGTCTTCTAGTCCAAACCCCTTGCTCAGGCAGGAAACCTTATGCCATTCCAGAAAAATGGCTGTCCAAACTCTTCTTTAAAACCTCCAATAATGGAACATTCACAACTTCTGAAGGCAAGCCATTCCATTGATTAATTGTTCTAACTCTCCGGAAATTTCTCCTTATTTCTAGGTTGGTTCTCTGCTTGATTAAATTGGTTCTTTTCTTGATTAATAACACAGGAAAGGAAGTTTTAAACAGGAGAGAGAAAGACACTTGAATAAAACCATGATTTTGACTCATCCCAGTCTCACTGAAAAGAATGATTCTGTACAACTTTATTCCATGTTAGACTAAGAGGAAGTCAATCATATTTTGAAACAGATAGATGATTAAAAATGTATTTATAGGCAAGATAAAATAGAAAAAGTGTTGCGGACATTTATAAAGCGTTTTTATTAAAGCTGTTTGAAAATGTTGCGAAAAGTGACAGGATTCCTTATTTATTTGGATTTTAAATATGATCATTGTGAAACAATGTTTAAGAATAAAATCTGCATAAATGTCTTATTTGAAAATTAATTTCTTTTTTTAAATTTAGATATTTTTTTAAATAATGCCAAGCAAGAAAAACTGCAGCCATGCTGAAATTTTAGTTCATTAAGTACTTGTATGATTTAAGTTGTAGTATAAATTTATAAGGCATAGATTACTTAATATTTTGTTTTCCAAATGAGACAGTGCAGGAATACATATGGGCCTCAACTTACAACCACAGTTGAATCTAAAAGCTTCTGTTGCTAAGTAGACATTTGTTAAGTGAATTTTGCCCTGTTTTACAACCTTTCTTGCCACAGTTGTTAAATGAATCACTGGAGTTTTTAAGTTAGTAACTTGGTTGTTAAGTGAATCAGGCTTCCCCACTGAGTTTGTGTCAGCGTTCCAGCAACCCTCCATTCCAATCAATAACTCCAAGATAGGCATATCTCAAAGGAACCTTTATTTAGATAGTAACTGGCACATCTGTGGAATCCCGAAACTGAAAGTCCATCCCCCCTTAACTATCACTACATCACATGGTCCAATCACCATCCATCCTAAAGTAAGATTCCCAATTCATTATGCGCCAAACTCAGTGACCTTGATCCAAACAAAAGAATTTTATTTTGTCTAACTTGATATACCGTATTTATCGGTGTATAACACGCACAGGCGTATAACACGCATTCCCTTTAAGAGGGAAATTTCAGGAAAAAAATATGCGGCGGGCGCAGCGCTGACATCACGTCAGGACGCTGCGCCGCCGCTAGGCACTATTGGGAACGGGACATCGGCGTATAACACGCATACATCATTTGCCCCCTATTTTCAGGGGGAAAAAGTGCGTGTTATATGCCGATAAATACGGTACTCAAATGAATTTCTCCCTCGCACTTCTTTCAGGCTCAATTGTAGCAGCGTAGGAGCATCAAATCTCCATCTTCTTCTTCTTTTTCTTCAGCGTTTGTCTCGGGCGAGGTCCGCTAATGTCCTTGAGTACTGCTTCCACGCCTCTCTGTCTGCCACGTGTGTGTGTTTTGTAGTGGACGTTTCCACCATGTTGATGCGGCATTTGAGTACTCCAGCCGGCCTGTCGCGTGGGCCTGTCGTCGGAGGGTCTGCTCTCAGTTACGGTTAGCGTTTGACGGCTTCGCGCATCCAGGGGACACCACTTGGAGGTGGCAGACCGCTCGTCCCCCAGCATCAAATCTCCATATGGCTTCCAAAGCTGACACTTTGCTTTTTGGAAGGTCACAAAAGGTGATCATATGACCCTGGGACATTGCAATCTTCATAAATATGAGTCAGTTGTCAAATATCTGAATTTTGCTCATGTGACTATAGGGATGCTTCAGTGTTCACAAATGTATAAAACGGTCCTAAGTTGCTTTTTTTAGTGCCATTGTAACTTCGAATATCACTAAATTAATGGTTATAAGTTGAGAACTACTGTATATGAGCTTGTTTAAAATATTCCAAACATCTTTGGAATAGAAATAACAGAATAACCCTTAAAATTAAAACTAAACAAATGTAGGTTGCCTTGCTTAGAGCAAATTCCCTATTAAGGGATTGATTATTTTAATCTAAGAATTTGCTTTATATGAAAAGCAAAGGCTACTGCAATTTCTGCAATAAATGTTTCTTCCCACATAAACTATTTGAACATTTTCTGCTGAAACCATCAGAACATGTTTACCATTATATTGTGAGATTGTTCTAGTTGTATCCTGTTTCCCATTTACTTGTCTACTTGCAATAGCTACTACTGTTAAAAGATCAAAATAATGTCTTAGCAAAGAAAAGAACCTTTGTAATAGTGGAAACGAAGGGGGAAATGTTGCATTACACTGAAGTTGGTGAAAAATCCTTAGTCCTAAGACATTCTTTTAACCTGGGCAAATCTACTGAGCCTGACATAATAAAAGAATTCTAATAAAATTCATTGTGATCTGATACATTCGGCCTCTTTCTGCTATGAGTACCAGGCACATTAGAAATCCAACTGTGGGAAAAATGCTTTTGCTATACACAGAGACTGGGAAAAAAACATAGTTGAGTAATGTAGTGCTTGAGAATAGTGCTTTAAAAATATATGACAACAGTTATGTACTACAGTGGACTACAAAATTTGATGTCATGCCTCAAAACTCCCATTTTTAAAAAATCCTGGTTCAATGTCTTGTTTATGTGAATTGCTTAATGTGAGATTTTCAGGGAATGTGACTCTACCATAAAGTGAGACCAACCTGTGTAAAACAATGAAATTAAACAATAAATACATTGGATATCCTTGTATATGCAGTATGACTGTGTGAAATCCAAAACTTAACATTGGCAGGATTAATTATGACATGTTTGGAGACTTGTAGTAATAGTGCCAGGAAGGTGTGAAATTCATAATGTGAGTAACTGCAGGATTAGGGTGATACTTTAGTGATACTGAAGATTATTTCATTGGGTTTTTGTGATCTGTAAGGATGGACAGACTTCCTAAGTACTTCTCCTTAACTTCCTAACTATTAAAAACTATCAGAATTCATTTGGAGATAAGGACTTTGGAGAAATGAATGCTTCTTGAAGGATACAAAAAGTAGTGAGGGAGCTTTTGTTAAAGAAATAAAATTTAGATTGACTAGATTGAGATAATTATTTTCAGAAACATCAGATTTAGCAATTGAAGATGGAGTAAACATCATTTTCCATTTGTTTTCTTGCTTACTTTGAGTCAAAAGATGTTATCTAGCAGAGGCTGCTACAATCAGTTGAATCAGAGGATTTGTTTAGATAGCAGACAGATGATCTTTGACATGAGTTGCCATTGAAGGTATCCTTTGGGACAAGAGTGATGAGAGAAGGAGACAAGAAATCAGTCCTTGATCAAAGGAATGTGCTCTTTTTCTGTTTTACTTCTTACCAAATACTTTTTCAAGTCAAGTCAACTAAAAATATAATTAGATAGTCGTGCCATGCCATGCCAGATATAATCCTGATATTGCAGCATACAAATTGTACAATATTTTCCTTGAGGCTCTTATCTGGGCCTTGTATTCTTTTTCCTCTTTCAGATCAGTAGATATCTTAACAACTCATGCTTTAAGTATTCCCATTCTGTTTTCTAAATCTGTTCAGAATAGATGTACTAGGCTAATTTAACTCATGGTGAAAGGATGTAATATTGGGCTTTTAGGTTCATAAATTTTGACTACATAGAAAGTAATAGACCTATTTGGTTTAACTGCAGATTGCATCTACAATACATTTAGCTATGAACTCACAGCCCCCCTGTTCCAAAAAAACCTGTAAATGGGAAGAACTTTTTGCTTTAGGCTTTCCAATGTACTTATATCTTTGCATGTAAGATACTTCAGGGGAAAATAATTTGACATGATCTGAGGGCTAATTTCTACTTTAACTTGTGGAAGATTTTGATATATTCACCAGCAAAAAAAAAATTTTTTTTTGTAATTTTTATTTGAGTTTTCACAAAGAGAAAAAAATACAAATAAAACATCTTTTTTGAAAGTAGCGTAATCCTGGGTTACATTTCTTCGTACAGACACAAATTCAGGTTCATGCTCATTTTTATATTCTATTCCATATCTTATTACTATTTTACATTTTCTGCATAGCTTCTCCCCTCTTTTAATTTTCTCAATTTTATTTTAATTATCTCATCTCAGTTCAAATCATTATATTTATATTTTTGTCTGTGCTGTTTCAATTATCTATTATCTTTTCTCATTAAACAAAATTTCTCCTGTAGTTACTGATTGGAGTATGACGCCTTTATATCTTTTAAGTTTATCCATTTAACTCTTATTTAGGCTTCAATATATACCCTAAAGTTATAACATTCAATATAATACATAACTTCCATTCGGATTCTGCTTGGTACATTCTTAAAATACACACTATATTCTTAAAAAAAGCAAAAATTATAAATGTATGTAATTAAAACAACACATTCCATTCCAATTCAATTCTATCATTAATATTAATATCATTAAAGTCTTAACTTCTTTAACATTACTTTTCAATTAAATATCATACTTCTATGGGAACAATTACAAGCTTTCCATAATTAATTCCCCCCCTTCAATTATATTTTATAAAACATTAACTAATTAAAATGTTCCCGTTCCTTCCTAATTCAATTTTCTCGTTTATTTTATTTCACTTATTAACAAACATTTCACTAAATTACACTAACTATTTTATCCCTCATTTTAATCATACATTGTTTCCAATTTTCTAAAGTTATTTCTATTACTAATATAACAATACAATCTTATGTACCTTTACAGAATCCCTTTTTCAGTTAGATTTTCACCCTAAATAGGTCCTGTTTCTCTATATCTTGCTCCAGTTCTTTGTAACTTCTTTTCCTTTCCTTCTTCCCTCTCTTCTTCTCTCTTCCCTTTTTACCCCCTTGTCTCTCTACCTCTATTTCTCTCTTCTGTATTCCCCTTTTCTGTTGCTTTCCAGTATTATACTTATTTTTCAAATTATTTTTCTTTGAATTATTTTTCTTTTCTTTGGTTGTTTTTTAAGTCTTAAATTCTCCATTCTCTTTCCCCGCCTTTCCTTTTTCTTCCCCACATAAAATTACTTGTTCATTAAAGATGATCTCTTCTTTGTCCCAGTCTTCTTGTTTTGCAGACGTTTCTTGTTGTTTCTCATAGTTCCAAATCTCCATTTCTAAGAATTGAAAAACGAAGCCAAAAGAATCCTTCCCTTCTTGTGCATCTTCTTTGTACTTTTTAAGTTCCATTTTCAATTCATCCAGAAGTGGTGCCATTGTATAAATTTTTAAACAACCACCCGATTAATTTTAGTCAGTCAAATGTAATAACCAAGAATCCAAAGATTACCAAATAATCCAAATACACGCAAGCTGTTTCTTTTTGCTCTTTTTTTTTCACTTTCTCTTCCTGGGGTTACTGTTTAGTTACAAAGATTCAGTTAAAATGTATCTTTTAGAAGTCTTGTCGAAGTTTTACTGTAGATTCTTCTTAATTCCAGGCAGTCTCCTCCCTCTTGCAGATCCTGCCCTTATTCTTTTTCTCTCCCTTCTTGCTTATGAAAAAAAAAAATTAGTATCCAGAAGTCTTTATTATCCCTTTGACATTTTGTTTTATTTTCAGCTTAATTGCCTATTGATGTCAAAGTAGATTTTTCCGATTTCTTATTTAAGTCTCTTAGTTGTCAGTATAGGGAAGGAGAGAGTAGAAAAAAAAACCCCAAACCTTTCCCTTTTCACTTTCCTTCGCTGCTTCCGACTCTTCTTTGGGAGCTATGTTATTTTTTTGTAAGTTTAAATTCCAGGGTATCTTAGTTGTTGCTTTTACAACCCAGTCAGCCAAAACTTTCACTTCTTATCTTCCTCCTGCACATTCTTTTCTGGTTGAGTTCTTCTTTGTGGTGGACATTTCTGACCACTGCTGCAGCAGTCTTCGGGAAAGGGAGTAATGGCCAGCTGAGGAGGAGAGATGCGGCTCTCCTCAACCCTGCTGGCAGTCTCCCCCCTCTTCACCACCTCTACGGGGTGGCTTAGCCCCGAAACCAGCCGGCTCAGGGCGCTCCAGCGGCAAGGCCAGACCAAAACCGTGCACAATCGCGGATTTCTGTCTGTCGCCGAAGAGACTTCAAACCGGAAGCCAGCAAAAATTCTTGAGCCTTCAATTATATTTCTTATAAGTGGAAAGCAAAAAAAAATGGTCTATAAAAAATTACCTCGGATCATGTGAAAAGCCAATCCATACAGAATATTCTTTATTAAAGATTCAAGTAGGAATAGATGAGCATACTGTATTGCTTCTTAAATAATGTTACAGATTATAGTTTGTATTTGTGTATTTAAATGGCAAGTATGAACTACATACAAATAGAAATGTTCACATCATAGCAAAAATGTTTAGTGTATTGATGAAATATGGATGAAAATTGTACAATGTCACCTGGCCTCCAAACAATTCTGACTGCGCATATGTGGATCGACTTTTTAATCCATATATATTATACAAAGGAATACATACAGAAATTATAAAACTATCCTTGTAAATTTCTTTACTGACTCATTGCTCTACACATATTGATATACACATAAATGTGTTTTATGACATGTTTGAAAGTAGAAACCCCCCCAAAATGGGGATTAGAAATCGTACATTAGTACAATATAGTTTGTACTTTTTAAACAAGGATTTTAAAAATGCTTTGAAGTGAGTCTTCAGTTCCAGTTATTCAAAATCCATTAATTTTTTATTGAAACTTTGCTATTACATAATATGATACTTTTCCTTGCCTTATTTCTCACTACTTTTTAATTTTTTATTTGAAAGAAGCACTACTGATGGACCTGTCAGCTATCCAGTAATACCTGCCAATTCTGCAAGGGGAAGCATAATCTGGATACCCAGAAGTCAGCAGTGAATGGTGTGAGTAAACTATACAATAAAGGGTTTTGAATACTGCCTTTGTAACTATATTTGACATTAGGTTATCTGAATCAGAAGAAGGGCAGATGCTACATTTCACTTATTTACCCATGATAATAAACTTCATTGATTTGGCAACATGCTGAGGACATGGCTTAGACATCTAATATATCAGTTTGCTTCTAATATCATGATGGGTCCTTATGAAAGGTATTTTTCTTAGTATATGGGTAACCAAGAGAATTGTTAGTTATATGTTTTAAATATTCACAGATCTATCTTTTGGACACTTCTGTTAAAGAGAAGAGAAATAATACTTGAAATCTCATCTAAACATACATTATGTTAGTTGAGGAATATTATCAGTATATTTCAACAATAAAGCCTTCAAAGGAAGGTGTGGCAAAGTATGTATTATAAATGTTTGTGCTCGTCTTAGCTGTCAAAATGAACATTTATTTCCTCAATACAATTTAATTCTATGACATTATTCAGAAGAGGACATTCATCATTCATTCTAGGCTCACATATTTATTTTGGACCTAAATTCAATGCAAGTTGCAAGTAACTTCAATTTAGAATTATGACCATTCTCAAAAAACAAATTTGACAATAAGTTAGCACTGCATTTCTTTGTAAAATTATATAGGATCAGACTTATTAGGCTATCATTTTGTGGCCTTCCTTTTTGATAGGGGAAGCACTTAAACAAATATTCTTAGGATTGAACTGCACATATCCCTAAATATTTTTTTTGGTTTTCCCATAATATTTTAATGGCAAAGGGTGATGATGGGGTTTGCTTTAGGGTAGTGTTTTGCTAACAGTTCTCAGTATATGTGGCTTTATCATTTATAAACTCTAGCCTATTAATCAGTTAGAACTGGAAGATTTTGGAAAGACAACCAATCATTTAGCAATTACCCATTGGTAATTAGGAATATAATTCAGTTTAGAAAAATATATGCAACTCTATCTTCCTATATAAGAGTGATATGTGCAAGTATTAGCCCTTAAGAAGGAAAAATATTTATGTACTCATTGTATAAGAGATTACAATTTTATTTCACCTTGGTAACAGCTAGGTAATATACATTAGATAATCTATATTTAAATAATTGCAGTGACATTCCTGGCTGAATGTGCATTCAGGTTTCCATATCCAAACTTCCATATTGAAGAGATTACGTTTAGCTCCTTGGTATATAATTAAATCTTCTGTAATATGTATAAAGAACCTTGGTATCCACGGTGCCATCCCAATGGTTTTATATAACTGTGTTTTTTTTAAAGTATACCTGATCATCCATTAGAAGTTTTTTTAAGATCTGTAGTTATTATGTTTTGCCTGTATGTCATGGCAGATAAACATTTCAAGATGTGTAACGCATTTCTTTTCAAGGTATAATTATTCAGGGTTTTTTTAATGTGAGGTTGGCAAGCTGGAACAGCAAATAATGAAGATCACTTTTAACCAGTTTTAGATTTTAAAGAGTAGTATATCATCAGATTTAATTCTAAGAGAATTGAGAAAAAATATTTTTTTTCAATTACATTTTGAACAAACAATGATGGGTTTTTCTCAGGAGCTGTTCACAAAAAACAGATAAAGTATCTCCATTTGATAAGTAGCTTTATTGCTGTGATTTTTTTTGAATGTTGCAAAGTTTACTTCAAAATAGTTTGGACACACTATGAAATTGTATCCATAGCTAATGCAAATTTATTAGTCCTAGAATTTAGTAATTCTTTGAGAATGTCTGACATTCTGTTGAGTACTTCCTTTCTGACTCCCTTGATTCTTGTTGGATTGCTTACATTATGGAATTAAAATGGTTTAACAATAATCTCTTGTTGACAGGTGTAGTGAGCACCTGCTGGCTCTTTTTATAATAAGCTAGCCTTATATGCTGGGAGGATGTCTCCTGATTCCCAAGAGCCTACAAAGGAAAAGAAGTGGTTTTGTCAGGTTTTGAGGTGGGAATAGTTTTTGGGTTTTGAAGACAGTTGTTAAAAACCTGGATTGGGTGTGTTACCTTGGGCGAGGTTGGAAATCGAGTTGTTTCACTGTAGTGGGAATTGCATTAGTATTTGGGGGGAGAGTTGCTTTGCATCTCCTTTTAAATGTGTTTTGTGTGCATGGTTTAACCTTACCTTGTTTTGACTCCTTTAATAAAGTTATTTTTTGTTTAAATCTTAGAATTTTCTACCATCTGCGTCAACTTGGCTTAGCTATTGATTCCCCACAATTTTGTTTGGTTCCCCATTCGGTAATCTTAACTAGAGGTGGGATGGGGTAAAGATTTCCCTTTTAAACCTCCCCTGGTTCATCAGAGGGCTTGTGTGGAAGGGAGGAACTAATTAGTAACAGAGGGGTTTATGTGACAGCAAAGGTACCTACATTTCCAGTCATTGTTAAGTTGTAAGTGTGACTTCCCTCTGGAACAACGTACATCAGAAGAAAAGGTTCGTTGTTACAATAGGGAACTCTGGGAATTGTAGTTTAAAACTGATCAATAAAACCCCATATCTTGCAATGTAGAACTTCCAGAATTATTAGGAAGCACTGATCCATAATTATTTGCAGGTCCAGCCATGGACTAACCCATAAAGCTTGTGTCATGCTGCTTCTTGCACTAGCTGGCAGACTTCATAACACTCCCTTTCCCTAGGCTTAGAGTGTTCCTGTTAATTATTTCATCAGAACTGAATGTCAACAATAGAATTCTGAGAGTATGGCAAAAACCTTTATGCAAGAACGTTAAACATTGTATTAGTTTACATTTTACAGGCCATTTGAAATGTGGGGAGCAGTTCTGACTTATGATTATATAGTTGTTTGAGAATTGTCTGCTCTTTTTCTTGACAGAAACAGTGACAATTTTTCTCACAATTTAGAACTCCAAAATACTTTGCTTCTAAACTTGTTTGCATCTATTTTATTCCCCAGAATTACAGGCTTTGAAAGATTTTTTGCCTCTTTTTTATAACCAATAAACTTATGTGAACCAGCTCATATATATTTAGGGATGGGGTCAACATGTGTTTAGAAAAGGCAATGACTTATTCTTGATTAAGAACCACTGAAGACAGCTGTTGCTTTCCTTTAAATGGGCATAATGTGGAAAGAAACCTATCCAGTAGGATTTAAAGGACTACAAGATCTGTTAGTGTTTGGGGATAAACCCCCTAGCAGAGTGTGCAGCAGCAGTCAAGCCAGGCAGGCAAATGAGAGAGAGAGTGGGCCCAAGAGTATACACACACTGGAGACAAAAACACTGTTTGTGGTTTTAAAATAGTTATTTAATTCACACAGAGATTAAGAAGTGTCATTCAGTCCATATATCATTATCCAGTATATCCATCCAGTTATCAAGTCCATTAACAGTAAATACAATGTTCTTATCTGCTTGTAAATCTTCTTCTGATACCTTTCTCTCAAAGACAACGCTGAATCCTCAGCTCACTAGGCAAACAGTCCTTGTGTTCAGTTGAAATGGTATCTGGCACAGTAGCCATCCAGAAGTAAGCAGACAGACGTTCCAACAGGCAGCAGACCAGGAACAGAACCAGGTGCATCCAGAAGCCGGGGCTATTACATTTCCCTTCCTACCTATATTACTGCCTGCAACCGCACCCACAATGACATTGCAGTTTCTTGTGCTTAAAGCTACATAGACACTTAATCCTAGGTTTACATATTTATTCAACCCAAACCTGGTTGGTGTATCCATATACCCAACAAGATCTTTGCCAAAATAATAACTATTTAGCATCAATGAATTATTATTAGCATGTTTTATTAATTGGTTTCTATTTTGTGCTTCTGTTGCAGAACCACCATCTTCTGATATTTCATAATAGTCACTCTAAGGCAGCTATTTTGGTAACCTAACACAACAAGGATTACGAGAGTTGCTGAGCTTTCATTCTTTTGAAATAGATATGATAGGCAAAGTAAATCAGTGGGGAAAAATGCAAGATTGCAACTTGCTTTTTTTGTTCTTTATTCCCAAACCACCCATGAACAAAAGAGTTGATATTCACTTCTATAGATTTGGAATGTGAAAATGAAAACATATTCTACCTCTGAAGTAAGAAGCAGTTGATACTAGCAGGAAGGAATATGTGGTTCAACTAATAATTGTTCATTGCATCAAAAGTGTAGACCTCCTTTTAAAAAATTGTATTCTGAGTTTCTCATTGCTTCAAAAATAATACAATACATTCTGTTTCTAGGAAATTGTTTTTTGACCATAAGCCCTATAGGAGTCAGTCAGTCATATTCCCAAATAGATATAATTATAATCAAGTGATAAATCTTAGTTTTGAAACTGGATACTTATGGAGTTCCTCATTTTCCTTTCTTTTTTCTTTTGAATCAGCAGAAATTTTGTTTTAAAAAAATGGTGGGGGGAGCAAATCATCCAAGGCTGTAATGTATTCACCTTTTTTGTGAAGATTTTGCATTTAAATCCAAATAAAGAATTATGATTATAGATTAGCTTTTCCAATATGATTAATCTTTAACTGCACTTCCTTTTTATTCCAGCCTGCAGGAATATTATAGCAGTCCAATTTATTGGAAGAAAATGGAGAAGTTTGATTTAGTTTTCGATTATGGTTTCACAATTGATTTAAATAGTGGAAGTTAACCTGCGTTATGACTATCAGAAACTATTCTTTCGCAGTGGTTTGTGTACTATCAAACAGCATTGCCTTGAGGGATGATCTGTCCACAAAAATTGTAGACTTCAGTCTGCAAGATATTCAGTTGGAAAGAAAAATGGATGATAATGGATTTTACATTTCTGTGAAATTTAACAATATATGAAGTAGGAATAACTGTGATAAGACAGACTTGAACTAAGTAGCATGGAATGCCAACCAAACAGTCCCGTTTTTCAATTTGCTGTGGTTGGCATCTGTCCAAAAACAGGTTACTATTACTGATGCATGAGAGGAAAACAGTCATATTCCACCCAATCTTTATTGAAGAAAAACTATTCTGTTGAGAATGGTATGTTTCCTTCTGACTACTCCAGGTGTGCTGCTGTTACTAAAAAGCTGCTGTATCCTTAAATCTTGAGTAGGAAGTCTAGGGTATCCTATGAGCATTTCATGGTATTAGAGGTGGTATATCAATCAGAATAAGGGTCATTTCTTATTATATTATACAGCTCTACTGTAGTTAGAGCTATAGATATCAATAATATTTCAGAATATTAGACACAGAAGAAGCAAACACCTACATTGATTGCTCTTAGTTTCTTAGCTAATAAAAATAAATTGGATAGGTGATACCAAGGTGCCATTGATGTTCAGATGTCTATGACAAATTCTTAAAGCTCCATTCACATACCAATAGAAATGATAATGATTTAGAAACTTGTAGACTGCCCAACTGCTAACAATTCTGGGTGGTTCTCAACAATTAAATAAAGAAATTACAGTAAAATTAATAAAAGAAAGCAGGCATAACAGTGAAGGTCTCCCTTTCCCTCACTAAAGACTTGGGTTGAAAGATAGGTTTTCACCATTCTTCTGAACAACAGTATAGTGATGGCCATCAGGATGAATCTCATTCCTAGGCTAGGCACTACTACGGGATAGGCAGGGTAGGCACTACTACAGAGAAAATATGTTTGCAGGGTCCTGGCAGTAGACTTTGTTTTATTGAAGGAAGCCGGTGTACACCAACCCTGCAAGATCAAAGTGGGATGGCTTTATGACTGCTGTGGTTCTTCTAACCTTCCCCAGGGTCAATATAACCAGGTAGCAGATTGAAATCTCTGAGGACCAACAGTCTTGGGGACATATTTTGCCAACCCAGCAATGGAATCCAGCAGTTAAGACAAGGATGCCAGTGGGTAGCGGAAAGGATGGATCACCAACCGCACTTCCTCTAGTTCCAGTAAATCTCTATTTTCAGTAAGGCTTAGTTTAATCTATCTTCTTAGTTTAAGCTATCTTCTACTCATCAAATCCCCTGGCTCAAAACTGTATTCTGTAAACAATTGCAACCTTATTTTATAGGAAACAAATTTTAATTCTTCAACCTTTGCAATAGAAAAGTAGATGTTCCTGACTATTTTATAACAGTTCACTTTATTTCGTGAACATTGGCATATAAAATTACCAGGAATCTAATACAGGTCCTCCTTAACTTAAGACCACAATTGAGCCCAAAATGTATGATGCTAAGTGAAACATTTGTTAAGTGAGTTTCAGCCCCATTTTACAACTTTTATTCGACATAATTGTTAAGTGAAACATTGCATTTTTAAATTTAGTAACATGATTGTTAAGTGAATCTGGATTCCCCAGTACTGCAGTGGAATACTGCAGCAGTCATAAATATGAACCAATTGCCAAGCAGCTGAATTTTATCATGTGACCAGGAGGATGCTACAAAGGTCGTAAGTGTGAAAAATGGTCATAAGTCACTTTTTTCAGTGCTGTTGTAACTTCGAACGGTCAGTAAACAAACTGTTGTAAGTCGAGGACTACCTGTATCACTTGGTATCAATAATTTATCTGTTTTCAATTTGCTACGTTCACCACATCAAAACATAACTCAAAACTCTGTAATTTTATGGACTTCCTGTATTATCTTGTCTTGGATGACTTCCAGTCAAATCAATCTGATCCTTGGTTCTCGATTCCTTTATTCATCTCCATTATTTCAGTCTTCTATTACATATGACATGAAGGAAGTTTGTAAAAGTTCCCTTTCTCCAACATATATGTATAGAAATTACAACAACCATAGACTTTCTATAGCAAATGCCTACCTCTGAGCTAAGTGGTAGTAAAAAAAATCTCAGAAAGCTTTGCTCATCTAAAGCTGGTAATCTTATTGGCTTTCATCAAAGCTCAGTCTTCTTTCCATTCATAATGTTTCTGTTCAACTGATGGTATTTTCACTTTAAGCTGAAGTTTTGCTTGAAATATCAATAAAGAAACAGGTATCCTTTCTTGACTTACTTACTTTATTATCGACTCTACTGTACCCTTTACTCACTTTCTTTACTTTGAATTTTAAGCTACCTCCCTTCTTAATCTTCTAGCATAAAAGAATTAGCCTTTCAATGGATATACCAAAGCTTCTTGATTCTCTTCCTGACTTCCGGAAATTATGAAGATGTTATTATAACAACTACCAAGAAATCTATTTTTAGATTGCATTCCATTGTCTCATTAGCCCTTTGATTCAATATTAATTGTCTTAGCATAATTTTCTTGTTTTCAGGGTTATAACATGGAGCTGACAACAGAACAATAACAATGTTGTTTATGATAATACTGCTGGTTGAAAAATTGCAGTATATTTTAAGCAGGTTCTTTGTCCTGAAAATTGTAGCTTATACTGAACGCAAAAGTTAAATTTGATAACCCAAAATGAGTGCAATGAATATGCAAAAGGATTTGTTCAGGATGGAGTAATACTGAAAGTAGTTTTAATTTTAATCTCATGTTTTTCTTGTTAATATATTTAAAGCCTTAAATAAGTGCTGATGTCCATTTCTTTTGTAAAGTCTTTCATTTCCCAGAGTTTCCAACTAGTCTAATAACTAAATATCTGAACAGCACTTTTGAATATTATACCTAATTACTTTATGGAAAAGAAAATGAATTTCACCAACTGTTCCTATTAATCTTTCCATGTCCTTGTTATTTTGAATTGTGTTTTAATTTTCACATTTTTTCTGTTGTGAACATCTATTGATAACATATGTTAGGATGCTACACTTCTAAACCCTTTTCCAAAATGTACCTAATGTGAACAATAGTTCCAAAAGAAAATAATAGTGAAAAGTATTTGTTTTACAATTAGTTTGAATCTTAATTCTGAAACTGCTACATGCAATATGGATATCCATCAGAATGTATTGGTTATTTTTTCATTAGTTTTGCTGCTTTTGCTGACCTGTTACCAATAAAGAGGAGAGATAATTTAGCTGGCAGAGCCTTTTTACTAGGATTATCTCAATAAAAAATAATAATTTAAAAACTATAGTGTATTGTCATATGTCAGGCAGTCAAGTAATGGAGAGCATCTATCTAGCTGGGAATTCTTATCCCTTTCTCCAGGACTTCACCAGCCCAGATCTATTGAACAAAGGAAAGGAATCTTGGATTTTCCTCCAAATACATAAAATATAAAAACTCTTTTGCTACCCCTGAACCAAAGAGTTAGCTCTGTAACCTAGAGTTTTAATGAGAAATAAATAAGACACTAATAAATCTAAAACTCTTAAACATAAAAATAAGTTGATTTTTAAAACGTGAAATAGAAAACAAAGGAATAACTAGGTACACAAAATTCCAAATAAATGGTTAGCTAAGCTAAAATAGTTATCTCTTCAGAATAGCTGTTGCTTTGACCAGTTGACAATCTGTGACACTCTGGGCTTAACAGTTTATCAAAAATTTTCTAGGGATCTGAATCCACATTCTTGGTAACCCAATTGTGCTTTTGTGTAAATGCATTTATGTAGGAGACACTTTTTAGTGAAAATAACAGCTGAATTTCTATTCATAACACTCAGCAAGGTCAGTTTCTCAGGTATTTTAGGTTGCTATTGACTATATCAGAAGTAAGAATGTGTTATAGAATTATGAAATATTGTGACAATCTGTTTTTCTCTGAGTGTAGAATGATTGAAGAATTGCTGATGGATATCAAAAAAGGACACAAATAAATAGTTTTGGCTATATTGTTCTATATTGTTCTATCATTGTGAGCTGGATTGTTATTTTTTTATCACTTATTTTGATACCAACTACAAGAAGCAGCATGTAAATGACTGCTACCATTTGCAGACCTCTTTTGATCATTGTAACTGCTGTGTTATAGTGCAGAGGTGTCAACTTGATTTCATTGAGGGCAGCATCAGGGTTGTATTTGACCTTGGAGGGCCGGGGGGAGGGATGCATGGGCATGGTGGACGTGACCAGGGTGGGTGTGGCCATGATAGATGTGACACTCATGTCAGGGCACCTGTAGTAGCCAAGTGCTAAGGCATGACTTCCCTCACTCTCATTATAATCTTCCTTCCTTCCTTCCTCCCTTCTTCCTTTCCTACCTACCTACCTTCCTTCTTTCTTTCCCTCCCTCCCTCCCTCCTTCCTTCCTTCCTTCCTTCCTTCCTTCCTTCCTTCCTTCCTTCCTTCCTTCCTTCCTTTCTTTTTCCTTCCCTCTTCATTCTCATTTCTTGTTCCTTTCCCTCTCTCCTTATTTTTCCTTCCTTGTTCTCTTTCCATCTTTCCTTCTTTTTATTTGTCTTTCCCTTTCTCCTTTCCTGTCCCTTTTTGCATGCTCAAACGCAAAAGGGGAAATATTTATCCTTTTGTGGTGTTTTTAGTTTGTTTTGATAGCTCTCTGCCAGTGAAAACGGAGCCTAGGGGAGCTGCACATGTGCTCAACTGAGATGGCCTCCTGCAGCCCTCTGTCAGAGAAAATGGAACCTGTGGGATGACGTGCAGCCCCCCGTACCACATTTTTGCTGGCAGAGGGCTGCAGGAGGCCGTCATGGCCCAAAATGGGATGCCTAATCCTAATACCCCCCCCCCCAAGCTCCGTTTTCGCTGGCAGAGGCACTGTGGGCTGGTTGTTTGCTATTTCCAGGCCGGCCCTGTGAGCCAGATCTCAGAACCCCATTGTCTTTGTTATAAGCTATTCAGATGGGGTTTTTTTATTGTTACTACAATATTGAGTTCACTGATGGTGAGGGGGGGGTTTCCTTGGGCATGGGGGAAGGCATGTCATACAAGGTAAGTTTGTGTGTTTTAATCTTGTAAGCCACCCAGAGTCACTTATGTGATGTGAGAAGCTATATAAATCAAAGCAATCAAATAGCCATCGTGTTCTCAGTTTCTCATTGTTCAGCTCTAATCTAAAATTTACCCTCTATTGTATTTTTGGACTGCGCCTCAGCCTTAGAAATATTGGAGGTCTGTTAAATACAAAACTATCTGCCTTTTTAAGTAGTGGTTGTACAAATATGTACATTTTGCCCTTGATTGGAAGGTGCTTGCATTGTGTTGCAATAATAATTGTTTTTAAGTGCTCACTTCGGGGACATGTCAAAAGAAAATGCATGTTGGCAGTACCCTAAAGGCCTGAAAAGTTTAAGACCTTTTCAGTTCCTTGAATTGTTTATATCCTGTGGGTTGGAGACACTGTGTAACTATTGGGAGGATACTAATTGAATAAGTTTTACTCCTACACAATTAACATATTTGTAAGTGCAGGATGAACTTTAGTATTCAAGTTAAATTTGGGCAGAAATACCAATCCTAGGCACTGAAAATACTACCTACCAACAGAGAAAGCATACAGATAACTAATATTTACAATAGCCAATCTGATGCCTGACAGACAGGTCTGGTATGTTTGTTTAACCCAGAAAAATAAAAAGATAGATTTTTTTTTAATATAGAAATTATTTATTTGCAGGCCATGTAAAACCTTCACTAAAACTACTGAAAATCTGTAGCTGCTCTGTAGCTTTCCTATAGCTAGGAATTCTGGGTAGCAAGATTAGAATGATTTAAAAATCTAGAATGACGACTGATTAGCAATACTGCAAAAGTAGAATTAACAAGAGAGAGAGAGAGAGCTTTTTTTTGATACTGTAGATAGCAAAGCCAGAAATGCCAGTTAGAAATATTTGTTTCTATTTTCATTTATAAACTTTGCATTGTTAAATAGCAGTGCCATTCATTTAAAACAAAAGATAATATTAGAGGAGGTGGATGAGATGCTTACAGGTTAAGAAATAGAATTCAAATAACGCTGAAGATCATTTTATATTTGGTGGCAGAAGGACAAACAAATTCAAATAAATTGACAACTTCCTAAGCAAGGGTTTTTTTCCCTGTCCTGTCCCCATTCAAAACAGAAAAGAGTATAGCATAATGGTAAGCAGTCTTTTTAAGCTAATAAGTACATTGTAATTTTGAAAACATACTGTGATATTTTCTTAAAATGGTTGCCATAAAATGGCTCCTCTATTACAGATCTTCATTTTACATGAAGGCTGTTCCCTACCACTTTTTAAAATGTCCCTTAGATGCTCTTTGCCACATTAGTTTTTTTTCCTTTCCATGGTAATACATATTCTTCCAAACAGCCAACCTCATTTTATTTTGTAGTAATGTGTGGGAATTTTGGGTGGCCAAAAGTGTTGCAGAAGATAAATATACAGTAAAAGTTGGGATAAAGAAGCTGAAGATTCCTGAGGAAACATTCTCTAGGTATTTTTAACTGATTATTTACACCAGGAAACGGGTCTTTTATGTCAGTCAAAGAGTTATATTCCATTATGGTTCTCTTCTAAAAATGCATTCCAGCTGCAGCCGGTTCAAAATCAAAGTGGAGAGTCAGAGCTGGCAGTGCACAGGATCCTCCCTTACTCATTTATCATTTTGCTGATATGTGCCTCTGTGTATCTGTTTATTTATTTACTTATAAGTCTTAGTCCATTGAGTCCTTTGCACCACAGGTGACTCAGGCAGCTTACAATCGTTGAATTAAAACACAAATAAAACATTAAGACAATAAGCATTAAAATAGACATTCAAAATAATAAATAAATATAGATCTTAAATTTAAAATTCAGTTAAAATAAAATTGACCAAGATGGGAAGGAAGAAAGCAAAGTGTGCATGGGGAAGAGGTGGGGTTTTATCCATTAACCACCAATAAAATGCTACGGCTATTCATGAAAACGATGCACCACCATGTTTTCAAGCCCTTTAGGAAGGCCAAAGGTGTGGATCTCACCTCTGGAGGCACAATGTTCCAGCAGGCCGGAGCCATGGCAGTAAAGGCTCTTCTGGACTCTGCCAGCTGCAATTCCTTGACTGATAGCGTCCATGGCATGTCCCTTCTGCCAGTGTTGGTGGGGTGGGCTAATTCCTTCAGGGTAAGCCAGTTTCTCAGATGGCCTGGACCTATGCCAATAAAGAGCTATATAATATCAAATAGCAGGTTGCAGTAAAATGATCTGGGCTTGCACACAAATATGTCTTTGAGAGTGAGTTTGTACCTATTGTAAGTTCACCCTTCCAAATTCATCAATTTATTTTACTTTTAGGTGTTGAAAAATTCTGGCTATTGTAGTCTAAGAGACTAGACCCAACATAGTGAAAGGGCATTATGATCAGCACTGGGGAATGAGTTTAGCAGACCATGTTTTATAAGATTGTTCATAATTTGATTCTATTAAATCTAGATCAACAACGCTACAAATCTATAAGCTGACATATTGCAAAAAAATGTCTTCAATATTTTATAAATATATTTAATATATTTCTATATATTTATAAACTATAGGAAGATTATAAAAGACTGCTTATAGCACTTATATGCCACCAATCTGGTCTACTCATTCCAAATAATTAATGTCAGGGTGTTTCAATAACAGTTTGAGGAAAGAATACAGCTAAAATATCCTAGAATAAATTCTTTGTCCTTGTTGGTTAAGGAATCAATGTGCCTTGCATGGAGTCCTAGTTACTTTGCAGAGACATCATGTGGTTGTTTTGCATGACTGCAACTATACGTCAAATTTTATTGTAAGTTTGTAATACTACAGATTACTTCAATGAACAGAGGAGGGAGAATTATAATGTGGCAGGTGGCCTTATGTATATGTTCTGAATATATGGATCAGACTAAAGCACTGCAGTTTCCTTGTTTGGCTTATGATAGGAGTAGCTGTCTCATTTCTTCTTTGGCATTCTGTTTTCAAATATTGTTTCATGAATTATACACAGTTACCCTTCTAATAATTTTTCCCCTATTATTCAACTTGATTTCTCAGAAAGATAGTTGTATATAAAATGCAATAATATTATACTTTCAGCAGCTACGTTCAGGAATATCAACTAAGACTTTTTGATGTAGTAAGTTTAAACTGAAGCAAAGGGATTAACGCGATAGGCTTTTGTGCATACTGCTCTGTATGTTGCGGGTTTCTGTCTGCCATGTTACTCAAGATTGCCTACTTCCTCAAGTAATGTGCATGTTTTTATTAGTTATTTTTAGCCAATCTGTAATTGTTTTTTCTCTCTTTGAAAGAAAAATGCACTTTGTTTAAAGAAGTTACTATGTTCACAATCAGGAGTCGTGGAGAACTTTTGTAGCACCTTTCCAACTAACAAGTTCAGCCATCATAAACTAACATGTCTTTCCTCCTGTAAGATATATATAAGGCATGTCTCAGATTTATGAGATACTGTACAGCAGGAGTGTCAAATGCAAGACCCATGGGGTGCTTACAGCTGGCCCAAGGGGCCGCTCTGGAAACAGCGAGGGACCAGCCCACAATGTCTCTGCCAGTGAAAACCCTCCCGAGCTCTGTTTTCACGTGCAGCCCTCCCGAGCTCTGTTTTCACTGGCAGAGGTTTGCAGGAGTCTGTCCCAGCCGAAAATGAGCTTGGGAGCCCATTTTTGCTGGCAGAGTGCTCAGCCCACTACAGGTACCCCAGACACGAGTGATATTAAGATGGCCACACTCATCCTGGCGCCCCGAGGTCAAACACAACCCTGATATGGCCCTCAATGAAATTGCGTTTGACACTCCTGCTGTAGAGCATTCTCCAATGTCTAGTGTAGAGTTAATTTCATTTGTACTTGCTAAGACATTAGTAACCTTTCAGTGATTTTTTTTCAGAATCTGAATTATGAAATGATGACTGTATAGTTGTGACTAGCACTTGTTAGAACAGCGAAGGTGCAGAATTTTATGCAGGCAACTGTCAGAATCTATGCTTTCATTTAAGTATTATTGACACGTGTTAAAGTATATTAGAGAAATAATGTTTTCTTTCATTTTTAAAACTTGATTAAGCTGTTCTTATTAACACAGAGGATTTTAAATAAAATCAAAGTATTTTAGATTAGAGTTTTACAGCCACACTCATATATACATACTTCTATCAAAATATTTTATTTTACTTTATTAGTCCAATTTGATACAGGAATGTGTGTGGTGCTTGGTGTGGTGCACCACACACAAACATGCAAAACACAAATCCAAACAGAGTTAAGATTAGCATCATTGAGGCACCATAAGAAACTCACAACACACCCACATCTGTATTGCATTCAGTTAACATCTGGCCCAGTGCTTGGGGGAGAGGGGAAGCCAGATCTTCACAAGCTTTCTGAAAGCCTTTTTGAGGAAAACAAGGCAACATTACTGAGGCAATGATAGCAGTGAAACAGGAAAACGTATGAGTTGCATTCAACTATTATTAGTTTAGGCTTGATATATAGAAATAATATTCAATAGTGCTATTCGGGAATTTTGTACTATTTTTGTATAGGGTTCATCACTTATCTTCTCATACAGCAGAATAAAGTTGAGGAATGTATTCATCTACCATCATACAAAATGAACATTTTACTAGCTATTTAGGTTGACGAGTAACAGGGGGCAAAAGGATTTAATATTGTGCTATAAAACAATTCTAGGTAGACTATACATTTTAGATTACTAAAGATTACTAAATCGATTACTTTAGATTACTAAATCGGGTTTTTTTTAAACAAAAAATTATGTGGTGTTGGTAGCAGAATATTTAGGGACTGAAGAGCTCTTAAGTATTGTGGTAGAGGCTTGATTTTGATACAGTTTAGTAGTTGTAGTCTAATTTACTAAGCAATAGAAATAAATTCAATAATATACATTTTGAATTGTGTATTGTAAATAACACTTCTTTCTGAAAGATAGCAATTTCTAGATATACTGTACATATGCATGTATGTACAGTATATATGAATATGTTTCTTGAACAAAATATAATATTGACCATATTATAATTGCATTTGAAACTCAAGTGCTTTAAACCACTCTTTAAAACACCTGGTTTACTTTTTTATATATGAATACTATTTGTGTATATTCCACTCTTTGGATCTGAAATTAAACAGGTCTTCTTCAGAAGTTATTTTGAGGGGGATATTTGGTTGTTTGTTTGTTTTAAATGAAATTAAAATGCTCAATAGTCAGCATGTTTTAATGTCAGCCAAGATACTAAGCCAGCAGCTTCGACTCAGTTATTGATGTGAGGAAAAAAGCATATTCACTCTCTCATTTGATTTAAAATGTACTTCCTTTATCTATTTTAACAGGTGTATGGAAATTAGAAAGCCATAAGGAAGGGTTACTCAGATTCAGCACAGAATGAGATATTTTACTTTACCAGTCTGTTGCGTGAGCCATTCTAAAGAATAGGCAATGAGATTAACAAAAGATTAGTTTTGTTTTGGAATTTGTGTAACTACTTAAATTTTATGGTTTATGATGTCTGTTGTCTTTGTTGTTTGATTTTTGTATGCATGCCCAGTGATAATGTATTCTTGGGTAACAGCTTGGTACCTTTTTTTCTTACCGTATGTAAGCCTATTGGAAAACGAAACCAGTAACCTCTGATTAGGGCTTTCCTCTGCTTCTTTACATTATTTGAACTGGGATAAGATAAAATATCATTCTACCACTTTCACCTGGTTAAACCAGAAAAAGATATGTCCATCTTTCATGGCTCTATCACCAAACTTATGAAGCAGGGGGAGAGGGAGGCTTTTGATTATTTCACTGGGGCTCTTGTAAAGAAATGAATGGTCATAGAAGGACAGCAATTAGTGACCAGAGAAAAAGCAGTTATTTCTATACTTTCTGATCCTTGAATAAAGTTTATCATTTTTATTAAACGTTTGAAACAATAATAATTAAAATTTTAAGTATACATGAGATATTTTATTATTGTAACTATTTGAAAGGTAGATATGTCATTGTCACACACACACCCATCTTTTCCTCTTGAGGAAAAGCCATGTGCTTAATTTAATTGGATCTCTAGGTGAATTATTAAGCATGCTGCTCAAGTTATTTACTAGGCAAGCCTATTTGATAGTAATTTATAATTAGACAACCCATTGGCATGAGGCAATGGCCTTATTTTAGAAGTTTATTTAGAAAAGTCATATCTTGTGCTTAGAAATTTTTCTTGTTTCAATTGAAGCTAGGCAATAGTTTTCTTGTTCAACAAGAATGGTAAAATAGTCAGCTAGTATTTACCATTAGATCAGATTATACAAAACCTTTTTTTAGCAGTTAAATACAAGTTTGCAGATTGCTTCAGGTTTAAGAAGGAGATGAGTGGGTTTGCTGTTAATAATTAGTCAGCTCTTCTTTAAAAAATATTTTGTGAAGTGATGCTATTCTAAATATGTTTTTAGAATTGTGTAGGGGTTATGAGTCATTACTAGAAATAACACATAGGTGAAATTGTAGTATCCGTGTAGTATATAGAAATGGAAGAATTGCTTCTGTTTAAAGATAACATCTGCTGGCTTCATGAGACATCAAAAATGCTGAAAATAATTCTAAGTTAATTTTAAATATAATTCACTTTAATTTTATACTCCTTTCAAGTGTCCTCTATTATATTTCTACATGCAAACACTTTAGTGGTCTACAGATTGGCCTCTCTCTCTCTTCCCTTTCCCAAATATTACATTGATGCCAGTGGTGGGATTCAAATTTTTTTACTACTGGTTCTCTGGGCATGGCTTGGTGGACGTGGCAGGGTAAGGATACTGTAAAATCTCCAGTCGGAGGTGGTATTTGCCGGTTCTCTGAACTATTCAAAATTTCCGGTACCAGTTCTCCAAAACTGGTCAGAACCTGCTGGATACCCCCTCTGATTGAAGCTTGAACTGTTATATTGCTGTGAAGATATATTGCACCATCCATTGCCACTGAAAATTTGCCTGGTGAAAGTGGAGATTGCTCTATAAGTTTGAGGCCTTCACTTTGACACCCACAAGTTCCTTCTGCTTTGTTCTGTCTGTAGAAAAGAGGTAAAAACACAAAGAAATAAGCTCAGTTTGATTTGCTACAAGTACTACAAGATCAAGAGTTTTAGGTAGAATTATAAACTTAGAAAGGGTAATTTCATACCCCCTTCCTCAGTGCATAAATCCTAATTAAAATGATACTAATAGATGGCAATCCTGCCTCTGTTTTATGTCCTCAGTGAACGGATACCCACTGTCTCTAGGCAATTGGTTTCACTGCTGAATGACTCAGGAAATTTATTTCCTCTTAACATTTAGATAGAATCTGCCTTCCTATTGGAAGAAGTAACTAGTTCAAGTGGGAAAAATGCAGTTCAACTTAATAGCTGGGCCTATATATCAGGCAAAGCCATTAAAGTGTGTATAAATAGTATTTTATGGTTTAGCTAATAGGGTAAACTCAGAAAATTGTAAAATGAACAAAGTTAAACAAACCAGGGCCAGCCCTATCTACCAATTAGACCAATTTAGTATTAGTGAGCAGTTAGAGTCTTCCTTCAAATTCTTAATTGTTTATTAAGAATCCATTGTCTTAAGCTATTCATTTATTTATTTAGTGCATGGCATATCATACATGAACTAGAAGTATATATTAACATTGCAACTAGTTTTGTAGAACCCAATAAAATATAAATGTTAAAGAGATCTATGTTACTTCATTTTTGTTGCCAAGTATTTTGAAAACCGGGAAAATCTACAGAGTAGTCTGGCTGCCAGCAGTTGCTGGTTTGTTTAGTTCAGGAGTGTCAAACTCACTTCACGGTGGTGTCACATGACATATCAGGATATTTTGACCCTTCGCTAAAGTGGCTGTGGCTACCACGTGATGCACCCAGCCCATGGGCCAAGAGTTTGACAGCCCTGTTCACACTGTCATGCTATCCAGAATGCACCACAAGCTTCACACGTTCTTAAGCTCTGGTTGACTCTTATATATTTGAAGTTTACTTTTAAGAGTAGTTTTTAATCATACTTAATCTGTATCAATCATATCCTATTGTCTTACCATTTTTGGTGATATGTAACTTATTTATCCTTTAAATAAATAGTTAATAGTTGCAGTCCTGTTCATGTCTGAATAAGATGACTATGTTTACAATTTAAATATTTTCAGTAATTTCTAGTCTTATAAAACTGACTTTTTAGAACATAATTCAAACATTGAGGCTTACACCATATATAAAGGTATTTTTCTTCATAATGTCTATATCGAAAAGCTTCTACTCTTCTTGAAATTTTATAAGCTAAAATTGCAGACTCTTTTCTTTACTCTAATGAAAGAATGGTTGGTTAAAAATGTTTGTTTATAAATTTTCTTGGCGCGTCCTCCTTATACACATACACAGACATGCAGATTGTCACTGTAGTTAGCAATCTGTAACTGGCAACCAAATTATTTTGGGTAGATATTTTTCTGTTTGTTTTTTTAACTAAAGTAGAAAGTTATCAGAATAAAAGAACACATATTCACATATGTTTCATATAATAAGAGCCAACATCGTGGCAAAACTGGTACACTGAAAACCAAGATTCAAAATTGAACAATGGCATCACTCACTGTAGGACCCACTGAATTCGTTCAGACATAAAGTCTTAAATACTATTAGAAGTTTGCAAAACATTCCAAATTCAAAATGTGTCATGTCCAGAATTATTGCTTTGAGTTCAAAATGGGATTTCTGCTTGAATCATTCTGGAACTGTCTTGAATATGAAATATTTGGAAATATTCCAAACTTGAAGAATTTTGCATAGTTCTGTAATTTGTGTAAGTGAATTCATTGGATTCATGGACTTCCTGCTTTCAGTGTAACTACAAAGATATTAGTGGGATCTGTTTTTACTGTCAATTGGTTATTGTGAATAATTTTATTTATAGGTTTCTGGAACGTCAGAATCATGAAATATAGTTTAAAGATACTTGTTTTATGTTTCTGTAAATTTACTGGTTGCCCATTTCCAATGGACTCTAGAAACTTGTTTCAATAAATCTAGTCTTTTTGGAAAATAATATTAAATGGTACCATTTAATGCCTGAAAAGCTATATTATAGAGGGGGAAATGAATGCACTTTATACTAAGTTATGTTTAGTTAAACTCTTGTTTGATTAGAAGCTATGAAAGGGTTTGCCATGTATGCTTCAGATAATTGTATCAATCCAATCTAAATAGTAATCAAACTAGCAGGCTGGATCTTTATTTGCCTTGGCAGTGTTCCCAGAGGAGGCTGTCATGCTAGCCCCAAGGAGAATTCCATTTCAGACCCAGGGCTCTGGCTATTCCTCTTCTTGGAAGTGCAACGTCTACTGAGCATCTTAACTTCACCTCTGAAATGCGACCTACGTCCTTTTTTTGAGTAAATGCCCTGCCGTATCACACAAAGCTACTGCTTTGCAAAGAATCGTTTGAACAACAGATAGGTTTGGTTCCATCTTAGAGGACATCCCCCCCAAAATAAACGGTTGGCGTAAGTGGAGTTTGGCTTGATGCTGATGTAGCATCTTTCCCTCTTTTCCCTCTGTTTCTGCAGTGAAAATAACCAATGATGTTATAATAATTTCCATATGAACACTTGTAACCAGCTTGGAGTGATCTTGGTCCTGATCATTCAGCACCATCACCTGTCTTTGAACAGCTGCTTAAATCCCTATTGGTACCTTGCTCTGCTTAAAAGCTGGTACCTAGCCACCAGTCCATGGCTTACACTGCTAAAAGTGGGAAGGATACTTGCGGGATACCTAAGCAACTGTTTAAGCTCTTCCCCAAGATCAAAATATGGTTATTGTCCTTCCCTCTGTTGTCCCAGGGTTTCAGGCAGCAAAATGTAAGCCTTCAGGACCTCATGTACTTTGATATTTGGCTGTACCCTGCTGTCTGTAAGAACACCTTAAATCCAGTTCCTCTTTCTTTATTATAGAGATAAACCTCATGGACCCATTTGCTTTTTAAATGCATACTACAGGCAGTCCCTATTTTAACAACAGCTCATTTAGTGACCATTCAAAGTTACAGTGGCACTGAAAAATGTTACTTGTGACCAGTTTTCAAACTTACGACTATTGCAGCCTACTATGGTCATGTGATCAGAATTCAGATATTTATGATGGTTGCAGTATCCCATCACCTTTTGTGACCTTCTGACAAGCAAGGTCAAAGGGGAAGCCAGATTCACTTAACAACCATGTTACTAATTTAACAACTTCAGTGATTTGCTTAACAACCATGGCAAAAAAGGGCATAAAATGGGAAAAATTCACTTAACAAATGTCTCACTTAGCAACAGAAATTTTGGGCTCAATTGTGGTCGTAAGCCAAGGACTACCTATACTTTATTCCAGCATTCCCCTTCCCTCTATCATACCATCTAATCTAACAAAGTAGCAACAAATAGGAGACTTCAGAGACCAGAGAACACCACAGTTCCATCAATTGGAAAAGTGTAGAAGACAGTTCCACTTTGTTCCATACTTGAAGCAAAGTTTTTGACAAACTTATGCTTTGTTTTAAACTGTTCCACATGTCCTTACCTACAATTCTTGGATCCTTTGCCTCAGGTCATAAAGTGGAAGCAAAGACCCATTAACCCAGTATTTGTGGCCAAACAATGAATTCCTATGTAACCTTGCTTCTTGGCTGAAATAACGTATTTCACGATAGCAAATGAAGAAGCAGAGATCAGCTTTCAGAGAATTGTAAGGGGAACATGCCACATGGAATACTATAGCTGCAGCTTTCAATTTTCATTGCAGGAGGAATAGCAATTTGCCCTAGTTGTATTATATTGTGGAGAAAGAAAGAGTTGAGCTAAGGGATGGATTTAGGGTTACTTACTTGGGAATACAGAGCACATTTTGAAAGGTGGGGATGAAAATTTGGGAGCTTGTTAGAAAAACTGTTAGAGCACTGTTTTGTTAAATACTGAGGTAGCTAATACCTGGGATATTGTCAGAGTTTCTCAAAGGAAAATAGCAGGCATCTCTGAAGAGGTTTCAGTTAATTAACATTGTGGAAATAAATGAACTGTAGAGAAATAAAAAATAGTAGCATAAATATATGATAAAATCTTGCCAGTCCAATGCTACGCCTCACTCCTTGTTTTCATAGGTGTTCTTTCTTTGTTTCTTCCTGCTATTGTCTTTGCTTTTTAGGAATGTCAAAGGAAAACAAAGTGTTCAATCACTACTGGACAGACTGTTAAAAAAAATAGCATATGAAAACCAGATTGACACTCTACTGAAGTTGTAGGAAAAGAATGGGCCTATTGTTCTGTTGTTATAGTTCTTTCTAAAACAGACAAAAGTGAAAAGAATAAAAAAGGAAATGTTGATAAATTGGATCCTATTCCGTATTCTATATGTGTGCAGTAGCTTCTTGGACTTCTGTTATAGAAATTTAGGAGTTGCGTCATTTTTTTCTTCTTCATCTATTAAATTAGAAATGTAAATGAATGTGATTTTATTCATTTCTAGTTCATGTACTAAAAGGATAAAGTGAGTAATTTATGACTGATTTATTGAATGCATCATGTCATACGCTGGTGCTTTTTTTACATGCGTTGTAACAGGCAGGTATACAAATGGAGGCACTTGCATCATTTTGTCAGGTTAAATAAACCTTTGTATTTGTGGTCACCTGTACACACTAGGTGAAGCCGCTTCTTTTAGCTAATTGGCACCATTAGAACCAGTGTATCTTCCACAAGTAGGAACTGCAGCAACATTTGTTTGGCACATTATTGTTGAAGCACTCAACTGTGAGATTGCGGTTCCCTCCCACTTGTCTGGGAGCTGTATGAAATCTGTTTTAGTCTTGTTGAACAAAAATAGCTGGCAAGGAAATATAAGCAGTTCTACATTCCCTTTATATGAAACAAATTGTTGTTAACTTCATGCTAAGGTGTTGTGGGAGTTTTAGAAGCAACATTTTCCCTCCTTCCCTTTTGTAATACTAGAAAGAACTGGTGAAAATGGTTTGGGTGGATGTTATTTACTGAATTTTTAAAGTTTACTGTGTTTTAAGTGTTAGTATCAGAATGTAATGCCAATTATGGATTGTACTCATGTGAACAAACTCAGAAGTTCTGTCCAATGTGAGGAAATCACTCCAATCTCTCAAGTGAGAAAAGCTCCAGGCACTGCAATTTGTTCTCCCATGGAGTGTCAGACTTTTTCTTATGATGCTCTGTCTCTTCCCATGTCGGCTTTGTCTCCAAAGTATGTCTGTTTTCCCCAAAATACATACCCCTGAATAATGTTTGCCTTTTGAGTTGCTTCTATGACATTTTAAAGGTTTCAGAATTTAAAACAGTTTAAAGAAGGAAAGAAGTTTTAAATAACCAGATTACTGGTTAAGGCATCAGGCTAGATTGTGAGTTCTAGTCCTACCTTAGGTACAATACCAACCGGGTGATTTTGGGCCAGTGTTGTGGCCCACCAGCCGCCAGCAGAGTTGGCGGCAGACTCAGATGATGTGGAGGTTGGGGTGGAACTTGGGCCAGTTCTGGAGTCTGGAGAAGGCTCTGATGGATGCTCTGCATCGGACTCAGAGAAAGAGCCAGGGCTGTCCAACATTTCCCAGCCACCAGAGAGGCAGATGCTTTTGAAGGCTAAGATAAGTGGGGAGGAAGAACAGCTGGGGCCTGTTCCAGATGTGTGTATGCACAGACCTGTTAGGAGGGGAGAACAACTGCTGACAAGGGGTAGACTCAGGAAGCAAGACACACATTGATTCTGAATGGCCCCTGCCTGGCTGGGGAATAAATAGAAGGAAAGGGGAGTGATGGTTGTAAGAGACAGCGGTTCAGATTTCTGAAGATTTGGCTTATCGTGTTTCATGTCTCAGAGACTGCAGTGCCAAAACTTAATTTGCAGCTCAGCTTCAATCTTATCAGGAACTGATAACATTTATTACTCTTTGAAGGACTATTGCCTGGACTTTTCGGTGTGTGAGTGCTGTTAATTAACAGGACATAAATAAAGGGGGTTTTCGGGACAAGGAGTCTGTTTTTTGTTTCTGCTAAGGCTAGATCAGAACAGCTAGTCACTTACCCTCAGGCTTGGGATGGAGGCAATGGCTCACCACTTCTGAAAAACATTGCCAAGAAAACTGCAGGGATTTGCCCAGGCAGACTCCAAGAATCAGAGTGGAAGGAAAAAAAGTTAGACAGCCCCCAACTGGCTGTAAGAAGACAGAGGGAGAGACTGAGATTTTTTCTTCCATTCGATCGAGGGGGTTCCCCAACTCAGAGCCATGCCTGGTACCAGCCGCAGCCTGTTGGGAACCAGGCCATGCAAGTGGTGGACAAGCACCCATGCATAGAGTTGCATTTGTGCAGGCGGTGTGTGCACTGTCAACTCATAAAATATGTCTATGGTCTTTTTAGAGTTGCCAACAGAAAGGGAGGGGGGAGCAAGGGGCAACTTGCATTCCATAAATGTTTTCAAAGATAGTTTCTAGGTCACCGAAGTTTCTGCCACGCAAAATTCTAACTGGAGAGTATGATTGATGACTCTTGGCTATGGATGTGTCCCATTGGAGAATATGAATTATGGTACACCCAGAGGAAGAGGGGAAACCAGGGTCAAGGGTGACAATGAATGATGCATCTCAGAGTCGGCTACACCCAGGCAGTGCCGGCATGTTTACTCCTAATCTTCTTTAAGTTTTGAAAATCTGGCTAGAGACTCATGATTTAAATGGGGGTAACTACTGGAGCCCTGACATGCGCAAAACCATCTCCTCTCCCCCTCCCACTGCCACCAATCCAGAAAGCTGGAAAAATTGGGGACTGCTGTTTTAAAACAGAATTCTATTGAGATTCTGTCAACATACTACCATGAAATTGACCAATCCAAAGAGTAAACAAGACTGTGATAATAAAAGAGTTGAGTCGCTTTGCTTTTTTATAATTAGCAAAAAAAGTTATCTGAAAGGAGAGAAATCTGAACATAGGTTTTTAAAGCTGTATCTTCTGTTTTAATGACCTTTCCCCCCAGATCCTACAATATACATGTAGCATTCTGTAGAAATTGAAAAGACCAAATGGCATAGATACTTTATAAAACAGCTTTCAGAAGTGAAAATCATGAAATTAAATAAAATATGTCCTAGCAGTGCACTCATTAATAAAGCAAAAAAATATGCTGTAACTATTTTATTTATTTTATATGAACTCTAGTACATGTACTCATAGTGCTCCTTTTTTGGTATGTGGTAACAAATACAAATCCATCTTGAAGCTCATTACATCTGCTTTCATACATCCTGATAATTACTCCAGCAAATATCTTGACAGCCAGAGTATGACACAATGCATACGATTTCTGACTTGCTTCAGGCTAATAAATAATAAACAGCTTTACTATAATGCTTTGGATCTGTGCTGTATAGTAAGGTCAGGGAACAATGTTTTAGGAAGTAGTGCTCAATAAAGTGCCACACATTGAAACCCAGTATGCTCATTAATTTGCTAAGTTTATTTAAGAAAATATTTTATGTTCTTCTATCTTCTCAGAGAATTTTCGAATATTTTATAACATCTAAAATGAACTATTGATTTTAAAAGGTTTATTATAGCAGGGGACCCCAATGACCCATTGCGAACTGGGCTGTGCAAGCAATGTGAGAATGTGCAAAGCTGTTCATGTATGGGAAACTGTCCTTACACACATATAACACTCCACTGTCAACAGTCCACAGAACTGGAAAAGTTGGTGACCACTGTATTATAGAACAAGGTATCTCCAAAAGTCTTCCTTCCCAGTTAGGATAATTAAGCTACTTTGTCCATCACAAAGATTGCAACATGAAGTATTGCACTATGTGGCAGCTGTGAAGAAGGACATATTTGTCCATGTTGATTTCATTTAGTTCTTAGATTTGCAATTTCAAAAATTAAATTGCATGTGTGTTCACTATACAATTAAATTGCATGTGTGTTCACTATATTTCTCCAATAATCCTCTCAGTGAGGCACTACCTTGACCTAGTTGTAGGCTTTGCCTGAGGAATATACATCTTCAAGGTGCTTCAAAATATCACTAAGGTAGGGGCTGTTCAAATCTCAGGGGGAATATCATTCCAGAGGCCCACTTCTGAGGTCCAGATATATGGCATGTTTAACGCACCAATTCTGCCATATTGCACTGGCCAGACAAATATTATGGGAGGTATGAGATTCTTCTATGCCATTTTTGTTCTTAGCTTCTTAACAATCACAGTTTCCAGGGGACTCTCCATAAAAGGCTAGTATGAATATCTTTCCTAAACATGTTATAAACTTGTTGACTCTATTACAAAATTTATAAAAGTGTAGATTTTGCTTTATAAAAACACCACAGTATGTGTTCTTATTCGTTAAAGTACATCTTACAGCCTTTTGTCCCATTCTTACTGATGAAGAGGAGACCATATTCTATTTTGTAAAATGAAAAACAGAGTTGTATTAATTTTTACATTGCAGAGATGGTAAAATTAATAACTGTTTTGCTTAAAGACAAGACAGCTTTATAAGAGACTGGTAGCCATTTGTGGATTTTCTGCATGTTAAATACAATAATATGATTAAACAGAGGGATTTGAAGTTCAGTGTAACATTTGAGCTAACCTTCTGACTGCTTTTTTTTCTTTTTTATATATATATTATGTATATTCTGATTAGATGTTAGGTCAATTTAATTATTAGATAGATACTCTTATCTGAAATATTTATTTAATATTGTATTTTTTGTTATATGATGGGAAAGTTTATAATTATTTGTAGACCCGCTATGTAAGGGGAGAGAACCTATCAGTTTTTAATTTATTTATTTTTCAGCATCCAGCCAGGGTGACTTCTTTATGTTCAGCGTTGGGTATAATTGACATTTAGGTTTTTCTCTGTTCCCTTTTTTTTGTACATAAGAATTTTTTTTTTCATTGTTAGTGTAGGGTGTTCATTTTTCTGTTTTTCTGTTTTTTTCTTTTTTGTGTATTTTATTCTTGTTGATAAATATGTTTTTTTAAAAAAAAACAGTTATATTAAGGCTATTATACTTCCTTGAATTGGTTATATCTATTTCAGGTACCTCTGACTATTTAGTGTTAAATTCACTGGAGTGACAGACAAAGCTTCATTGTAATGAGCAACTGAAAGGCTTTAATAATAACCGCTTTGTGATGATATTTTGTACTAATTGCGTTGGCAATACTTTTAGCCTAATGTTTGAAAAATACTTCAGTGTTCAGAGCTTGCCTTTACTGTCCATGATTGCATAATTTCTATACAAAAAGAAAGCAATGGACCCATTTCCGTCTAAGAAGAAGAGAAAAGCTTGCCCAAAGTTTACTCAGATATAAAGATATCTTGCCATTTTTCCAGCTCATATAATATTATTTGGGGAATTTTCACCTTCCTAGTGCTAACATATTTACCATTGGCAAAAAATAACCAGAGCCATTAAATATACTTCTCTTTATGGCAAATAAAGGCATTTATGGCTTTCTCTTTATGGCATTTGCAAGAACACATTTTACTGATTTAAAATACCGCAATATTATGTTTCTAATTTTCAGTGAAGATCACAGTGTCAGTTAATAGCATAGTTTAGTCTAAAACAATTTAAAATATCAAATTTTCAATCTGTCTTGTGAAATAAAGACAAGTAATGACATGTTTATGTGCAACTCTAATTAGAGTTGAGCTATGTGTAATAAGTGAGGGTATTTCACATCTAATATAAATAGTTCTTAGCTAGGATAATAGTTTGCTTTTCGAACTCAGTTATCTAAAATGTAACTGCAGTATGATTGCTCTGGCAGATTTTTTCCTAATTCCATGCCTCTTTGCACATTATTTCTTTAAAATTGTCTGTTTTAATATTTGAATTCCATTATTGAGAATGTTAATCCTTCAGCTTCTAAGGGATAAAGAACCTTTTTTTGTTTTCAATCGTGGATTCTATTTTTCATGTTTGAGACTGTGCACATATTTACATATTAAAAAGTTTTAGTTTTCACTTAGCTAGCGTGCAGTACTTCCATTTTCAAAGTTTTTCACTGTATCCTCCATTAGAGAACAAGACCATGCCATTCAATTGACGCTGGTCTGTGATGACCTACAGCTAGATTGAGGTTTAGTCCTATCATATCATGTAAGCTCCCACTTTCTATATGGTCTCTATGCCATCTTCTGCCAGACTATAAATGGACCTGTATTCTAGATGTAGTCTTAAGTTTTAGTTTTGAATGCCTACATTTAAAAAAGAAAAACCATGTTAACCAGCATGCTGAGTGAGTAGGGTAGTGCGGGATGCTGGGGAGAGATCTTTTCAGGTCCTTGGAAAAAAAGAATTCACATTTTGATGACATTTTGAAATCAGATCTTAAATTTGATTTTCAAAATATAAATTATTTGTCTAGGTTGTTGACTGTATAGGTAGTCCCTGACTTATGATCAGTGGTTTAACAACTACTTGAAGTTATGAGAGACTTACCCAGAATTACTTGAAACACATTTTCAGAGTTATGATGGCTACCTACACACACACACACACACACACGCACGCACACACACCACATCTTTAGTCGTATGATATTATATTTTAGGCCCATGGCAACCAGCTCACCTTTATGGTCATTTTCAGCATCCCACAGTCATGTGACTAGATGTGCAATGTCTTTTGTTGTTTTCCAGTGTTTATCTCTGTTTTTTGACAAAACCCATTTGGCAAAATGGATTCACTTACTGATCATGGCATTCTCACTTAATGACTATCATTAAAAAAGGTTCTAGCTTTTAATCTGGTCACATGATGCCTGGATTTAAAACTGCAATGTCTTATAGCTATATTTCTGGACTCAGTTGTGGGTATAAGTTGAGCTGTTCTTCTTCCTCTTTAATCTCTCTACACCATCTCCAGAATTTCTTGCTTTCTTTAAAATTATTTTGTTCATAATCATAATCAAATATTAAATCCTGTTCTTATCTTTTTTTTTCCTCAGAAAAACTACAAATCTAAATAAAATCCTGAATATGTATACTAGTTTTGTATTATAGTGTAAAGATATACATATATGACTCTCCAGGTATATGACATAAGAAACTGATAGAATTAGATCAAAATTATCCCTAGTTTGGCAGCCTGTTCATACAATTACTATTTGAATGCCTATGGAAAACAAAAGTGAGTATAACAAAATTGATATGGTTTGATTTTACTCCAGGTAGAAATCCTTCCTGCCTTTATGGCAGAGCTATAATTTGTCCCTCTCTGACTCATCCTTGAATAGTGGTTGTTCCTGAAGTAAGCAACAAATAGCAATCTTTGGTCACTTTTTAAAGCTAAATTTCCCCAAACATTATAATCCTTCCCATAGTATACCATAATTCATTTTATGAACTTTCTCTAATTCCACAGTACCTTTTCAAAATATAGTAACCAGAATTATGGAGAATATTCAAAATACAGTTATTATGCATATTGTGTGGAATATGTATTACGTAATGCAAACATACATGACAAAGATAAAACATAATAATTAAAAATATATTCTGTTACTTTCTTTGGATAAATAAAAGCTCTGTATGTTATAAGTTTGTACCATCTGTAACAATTCTCCCTGGTGGCTACATATTATAAGTCTGAAATATTCATTAGTACTCCTTGATGAATTTCTTATTGTCATTGAGACTGGGTATAGTGAAGTGTCAATATTCACATGTGGAGGCAACTAGGAATAATTTGGGAAGCATTAAGCAAGCCTTGTAAATGGTACAGTTGCTTTAACAATTGAAAAAGGAGTGACTTGAATATGCTCTTCTCTGCTGCAAAGCATATATTTTCAAGATTTTGCATAACCCTGACACACACTTAAAATAGAGATTCAGTCTTCTTCTTCCTTCATGTTTATGCACAGATGCACACACACACACACACAGAGAGAGAGAGAGAACAGCTTTTCAGAGAGCTGTCAGATTCCATTACTTTATGTTTTTTATACCACTTCCAATTTGTTCCTCAGCCTAAAAAAATAACTATTTTAGAGATTTCACCTGATGTTAGCAGAGGGAGTTCTTTAAAATTATATGTGTACATTCTTTCCAGTTCCCTGGCCTAAAAAATATTTCCATAGCCTTTTGATTCTTTTTCAATTTAAACTATTGGTGTCCAAAATATTTCTCAAAAGTTTAAGGACCAAGAGATCATTTCTGATCCTCAAAAGAGGATAGTTGATTGTCAAACTCAGGTGTCCCCAACCTGTGGGCCATGGTCTATTCACAACTAGGCCATGAGTGGCTGGCTGGCTGGCTGGCTGGCTGGCATTTGCACACACACACACACACACACACACACAGCTCCACTTGTGTGAGCATCTCAAGCACTCACAGCCCCACTCACGCTCCCATCGTGGGCACTCACGGCCCCACTTGTGGAAGCGTTGTGGGTGCTTGAGGCCCCACTCATGCAAGCCATGGGTACTCCTGCACGCAGATGTGCTTGCCCCTCCCACAACACCGTCCCATCTTTCCCCCACTTGGTCCACCAACCTGGAAGGTTGGGGAACTCTGGTCTAGCCCCCCCACAAAAAAATTTCTTGTTTTATCAGTTGGAAACTGTTAACATTTTAGGTAATGACAGAGGTTATGTCAGAAAGTTTTACCCAAGACTTGGAAATATACTTTTGCCTAGGAACTCAAGCCCACATTTAGGAGCTTGCAGGAGTCCAGGGCAAGGCTGAGATGGATGTTGTTACAGATACAGAATCCTTAATAATAAATATCAGCTAATGCAGAATCAAGTTGTCAGGTATTTTTCTGCTTTTACATAGTAATGAGTTTATTGTTAATTTATTAGTTTTGGATGTGAAGGGCACATGGACCATATTTTGATAATAGCCTTATTATCTCATCTCAGGTTCTTAGTTTCCCTTTCCAGTTTCAGTCTTCAACAGATCACTACATTTCAATTGCAGTTGCTGTTCATGGATGAGCCAGAGAGGGGCAAATTATACATTTGTCCTAGAAACAATATCTGAAGTGGTGGTAGTGGTGGAAATATTTTTTTTCTATACAGAGTGGGCCTATCTGCACATTAAGACTTGTTCAAGCCATTGTTGCAGGGTTTAATAATAGCATCTGAAACAGAAAAGTGTTCTAAACGCCTGGAGAAAGAAAACATGTGTAAAATAGAAGCAAAGAAAAAGCAGTTGCTTTAAATACTTCAGGCCACGTTGTGAGATTTTGATTTCCAGTATTGTCATCTAGGCATTCATTAAAGCAGTGTAAGAGTTTACAATGCCTCATTACAAGCCAAGCTGTGGAAAAAAAACCCCACACACCAAACTCAGTTTACTGTGGGAGAAAATTATGACTTGCTCTTGGTCAGTCAAGAATCTACTTGCAGATTTCAGAACAGTATTGGAGAGAAACAAGGGTTTTTGTGGTATTATGCATCAGGGTACTGATTTCAAAGTTGTACTCCTGCCTTGCTTTGAGGCATGGACTTTCCTGCCTGAAACATAGAGCCTTGGGAGAGAAAATACAGCTGGTAAAACAGACCTAGTAAGCCAAGGAGATGCATGCCTTTATATGAAACAAGTAGATGGTTCAGTGCAACTTTTTATCATCATCATATTGCCAAAACACCCATAAATTAAATTTCAGACAGTTCCAACAAGCACACCTCAGACAAGACAGAAAGCAATACATTACATTCAAGTTCAATAGTGAGGGGAAATCATACTCATAATAAAGGGATGTTGAATATAGTCTGTGATAGGCACACACAGATATCAGTGCGAAGAAAGGGAAAAATTCTTCCTTTTTGATAAGTTTAAAATTATTGAATATGGACTGTTTCTTGGATGCTAGCCTTCAAGCAGATGTAATGGTTATTCTATTTAACCGATGCAGCAAATCAATTAAATGTTTTACATCTGCCGTGTAAAACAGTGTACCTTTCTATTAAAGATATATCAGTGCATACTCAACATAATTTCAAAGTAGAAAAAAAAATGTTAAAACGTTTTCAGAAAACTACACAGTTATAGCTTATACATCTACAAGATCATGCATACTGGTAGTTCTGATATTTTCCCCTCACAGAGTGATGACATACAACAATGTATTTGTGGCTGTCATTCCAACCCACTTACCCTGAGCTGAAATTGTTTTGCTCCTTATCCCTAAATATGTTTTGTAGAACTTCAATACAGAGCCAGCATTGTGAAATACTGAAGACAAATGAGAGGCATTTAAGTTATTTTCAGAAATGCTAAGTTGTAATATTCGAGAGACAATAACATTGTAATAAACATTAGATCTAGAATATATGTACATTCATAATACATACAGGTAGTCCTCATATTACAACCACATTGGGACCAGAATTTCCATCTTTAATTGATGCGGTCATACATAAAGTACATACATCATATGATCAAAACTTTTACTGATGGCAATCCCAGCACTTCCCTGTCATTAAGCAAATTCCATCAAATGTTAGCCAATAGCCCACCCTAATCTAAGCCATTCCAGGTATGGTCTCTCCCCGCCCTGAGCCTCTGATTCCTCCCATCCATCCCCTCTCATTTTGGCTGGGCATGCATGATCAACAATGAGCAAGAAGCAGGCGATGAGTTGTGGAATGCAGGTCCCAAACAGGACATAGACACAGGAGAAATAGGTAGATGGAGCAGTTGAAGTGCCCTTGTGGTCATAAGTGTGAGCAGGATGCACAGTACCTGAATATTGATCATGTGACACAGGGGCACTGCAACAGCTATAACTTCAGGGATCAGGTATAAGTCCCTTTGTTCAGTGCTGCTGTAACTTTGCGTGACTGCTGAATGAATGGTCATAAGTTGAGGACTATCTGTGGTATACTAGTATTCTTCTCTTGGAAAGCAAACATGTGAAAAGGAAATCTGACATCAGACAACACATGAAATTTGACATCAGACATACATTCACCTATTACTAGGAGGGAGGGCAAACATGATCAATATTTCAACACTGTTTATTGTGTTTATTGATAGCTCAGTTATAATTTCAAGACACTGCCATATTACTTCCCGATGCAATAATTGCAAGGTGTAATGTTTTGATACTAAACACTGACTTCTTACAGACTGAGCTCAAGGAGATTTAGAGCTTATGTTTTAAGTTATTTGTTAATCAGAAGATCTTAAAAATGTGTATCAAATTCAGTTTGAAAAATTGCAGTTTCATAGACTAGACCTAAAACAAAAAAGCCTGAAACTATCCTAGCTGGGCAGTCTACCAATTAAGAGATCCAGGCACAGAAAATCTATATCAAGACATACATTGTTGAGTAGAAATGAATATATATGCACTGAATTCTGTGTTAAAAACATTTTGTGTTTTCATTGGGAAAGAATGTTTCAAATCAACAGTTCTTCATATTTTTCTCAGGATTTAGTTATAAAAATCTGGCTGGCCATATTGCAAATATGAAATGTGTGCTTATCTGAGAAAAGCAGTAATTCTGTTTTCCTGAAGAGCTCTCTGTGAAAACATTATTTGTCATGCAGTAACTCAGTAAGCCAGCTTCTTTATCTACCATTTCAGTTTCAATAGGTAAAAAAAAACCTAAACAAAACTTAAATGGATTTTCAAATTGTCCTTAATGGAATCTGTTTGCTTTTATAGTACGTCCCTCATGCATATGGGAAGAATAGATGTGTCTGTTGCCATGTATATACTCATACATACAGTTCCCCACAAATTCTAGATAGACAAGCTATAAAACTTCAAATCTCAACAAATAAATGCTCTGTCTTACATATTGGAAAAAAAAAATCCGAAAATAAAATACAAGCTGAATAGTCAAGATCTTGTTGATGATCCAAGCTCTGTAAAGGACCTTGGAATACTCACCTCTAATGATCTAAGTGCTAGAGCCCACTGCAACTACATAGCCAAAAAGGCATTAAGAGTTGTTAACCTAATCTTACGTAGCTTTTTCTCTGGTAATATCACACTACTAACTAGAGCATACAAAACATTTGCTAGACCAATACTCGAATACAGCTCATAAGTCTGGAACCCACATTACGTATCTGATATTAGCACAATTGAGAAAGTCCAGAAATATTTCACAAGAAGAGTTCTCCACTCCTCTACTCGTTGTAGAATACCTTATGCCACCAGACTTGAAATTCTAGAACTAGAAAACCTTGAATTACGCCGTCTTCGGTCTGATTTAAGCATGGTATATAAAATCATACATTGCAATGTCCTACCTGTCAATGAATACTTCAGCTTCAACCATAACAACACAAGAGCACACAACAGATACAAACTCAAGGTTAACCGCACCAAGCTTGATTGCAGGAAATACGACTTCAGCAACAGAGTGGTCAATGTCTGGAATACTCTACCCGACTCTATAGTTTCTTCGCCAAACCCCAAAAACTTTAACCTTAGACTGTCTACTATTGACCTCACCCCTTTCCTAAGAGGTCTGTAGGGGGCGTGCATAAGCGCACCAACGTGCCTACTGTCCCTGTCCTATTGTTTCTTTTATTTTTCTTTTATTTTTCTTATATGTACCCATTTCATGTATTCATAACTATGTATACACTTATACTTATTATCTTGTAAACAATTGACAAATAAATAAAATAAATAAACTTCTCATAAAATTGTCGTGGAGAATCATCTGCTTTGTAGTATTCATGGATGAGCCATGAGAAATCACTATTGCTTAGCACTGTGTTGTGAAGACTGCAATAACAAAAAAAGTGGAAGTTAGCTTTGTGAGGATTTGCAAGAGAAAATGAATAAGGTGTTTAAAATTGTCATCTATCTTTACATTGGATATGACCTTTCATTCAGGGTCAGAGCTGATTTCTGTTAGAGAACGGATTTAAGAATCTCTTTTAAGTTTACTATCTTAAAATATTCAATCGCTGTTCTTTCCCCCCACTTTTTTCTTCGACAAAATGACTTTCTTTGTGTGCCGGAATACATTTTAGCAGCTATTGTAAGAACATTTTCTCTTAGTGATTGTCATTAGATTTTGAAAGAATTCTTAACTGTAAAAAAAAAAAAGGAGTCCTGCTGTTTTGGACCAAAGGATGATTTAAACTGGTACTTGATGGGAACAATATTATGGGAATCTGGAACAAGGAATATTTTCCTCATTTAACCATATTTCAAGGATCATATACTGTGTAAGCCATCATTAATAGCTCTTAGTCTTAATGTTGGTGAATTGTATTTTAAACTTTGAAAAATCTGTTAATGAACATCACAATTTTTTTTGCAACAGATTTCATTCTTCTGTGTTCTATGTGGAGTCCTTTTCTTCCAACTTTACTTTCCCAGCATGGAATTTATTGGCTGATATTGCATTGTAGCATTACAAGAGGAAGAGAGAGAGAGAAAAAAAATCTTCCTAGCATTTTCTCCATACCATGCAAAATTTGTAAATAGGAACATAAACACAATGAGTTACTCATAAAAAGAGGTACTTTTTATAGAATATTTATTAGAAGAATATTTATTTATGTGGATTGCCTCTTTTCTCCTGCCAAATCACTGCAGATTGTTAAGGCTATTATGCATTATATTTAGTGTGCACAAAAAAGTAATGTAAGAGGAAAACACAACAATATATCTTTCCAAAAATATAATGAGTAAACCTCATTACGTGGACTGTTGGAAAAGGCAACTGTGAGGCGTGATTTTATAGATAAATATACTTACCTATTTTAAAACAGGAGTATGTAATAGTTTTCAAACCAATGACCATATATAGATTACACAATCTGATGTGGGGAGTTCATTTAAAAAGTAGGTAGGAATAGGACAAAGGTGGAAACCAAGGAAAAACTTTATTTAATTTACATTTGATTATGATTAATATCATTAACTTGGTTGCTTCTAGTAGGTTTACTATTTTTTACATAATATTAACAGTTATTAAAGCATTTTTAGAGGGGAATGCAGAGTACAAATTAAGCACTTGTGATTTAAATTTAAATTAATAGTGAGCATCAGCTGGTTTTCTCCATTCCTCTCAGCAAAAAGCATATCACATAATTCTCAAGGCTCTCACTTGACCTTACAAGACTTACCATTGCTTCTTAAAAAAAGACATTATTTAAATTTTGCAATGCACTGAAAAAATGGTATATTCTGTTTTCTTCCCTTCCTAATCAATTTTAATATGTGCATATAACTTCATATCAAAGGGGAAACATAGAAATATTGGTCTGGAAAATTACATAAACAATTTTCAGAATATTAGCATAAAATATACAATTGAAATTAGCACGAAATCTTTATTTAAAAAAAAAAATCTGTGCCTATGAACTTTTTCCTATAAAATGCTGAAAAGAGCAATTCTAATGAAGCATTAAAAGTGATTCTGTCTTGCCAGCAGGAATCTTTCTAGGATCTCAGATTATAAGAGACTTCATGAAAACTGCCAGGATATCTTCTTGAATCATTTACATCTTTTATGGGCTTATGTAACTATGCAGAAAATCTAATAAGAGTTCTATTAGTATACACTGCAGTGCCTTTATGCAAGCTGAGGAGTGGTATTACTACAAATTTTTATTGAAGAAATGCTATTCATAGAAATTCAGAACATTACTTATTTGAGTTACTTTTACCTACATTTTTCCTATTTTGCTTAATTCAACAATTTTTTCCTTGTTCATTTCTTCTGGACCTTAGCTTCTGAAGGGAACATTACTGAAGATCTCTGGTGATTAGAAATGGCCTTAATGTACAAAAGTCAATTTTCATTGGTTAATATGAAACTAGAGCCCCATATAGCATGTTGCAATACATACAGCTAATTCTCTGATTTTGATAGCAATTGGGACAGGGATTGCAATCATTAAGCAATGCAGTTGGAAAGTGTGATATCATGTGACCACATCTTATAGCAAAGACAATCTTAGCAGTCCCAGTTGCCATCATAATCCCAAAATGTGCAGGTCGTTAAGCAGGAAGCAGCATGAGTCCCTGGTAAGGAGCGGGGGGACACAGGAGGGCCAGCGGAAGCCACAGATGAGTTGGGGAAGGTTGGGGATTGGGAGACCTGATGCGGGTTGCATACAGGTGCAGCAAAACTGGAGAATGGATGGTAGGGTATGAATGCAGGAAGGGCAGAGACTGGACAGCGGGGTGCAATCACAAGAAAGCCAGAGGGACTTACCAGAGTGACTTGCAACTTTTTCTGCTGGCTTTCCCATTCACTTTGCTTGTGGGATGTCAGCAGGGAAGGTTGCAAACGGTGATCATGTGACCATGGGATATTGTAACTGTCATAAGTGCCCGACTCACAATCTCATGACCACAAGGGCCTTGCAACGGCTGGAACTTCAAGTGCCAGTTCTAAGTAGCACTTGTTCAGCACTGTCACAACTTTGAAAAGCCAGTCAACTTGGTTGGTAAGAAGGACTACATATACTCTATGCTTTAATATTGGTAAGAAAGACTACATATACCCTATGCTTTAATATTGTCTCCAGAGTGGAGACAAAAGCAATCTTTTTATTTGTAATAGCAAATTGAATCTTCACAAGATCCCCAAATGACCAGGATAAACTGCATATCAGGCAAACACAATCCATTATATAATTTGTTTTCTAATTAATAGGATTTTCTTTGTCACAGCTCTAGATATAGATTTGAGATGGCTAGAAAAAAAACAAGGCAAATAATTTGTCTAAGAATGGACTTAATCATAGTGGCGTTATATTAGGTGTCCAAGTAGGACTCCTTCAAGTCCATTCAAAGCTGCACATTCACGTTCTTAGGAATTAATAAGAACACCTTTGTCTCAACTAACCCATCAAGAAAGAAAGACATTTAAAATGTGTCCCTATCTCAAAAGAGATATGCTTGAAAACTGACATCTTGAAGAGATACTGGCCCTTCATCTATTTAAGGTCCTATGATTCTGCTAAGCAATTATGACCTTCCTCACCTCTCAATTTTTCTGTTCATTCAGAAGAAAAGAAAAAGAAAACAAAAAACAATATGTGCAAACTGCTATTTCACTTTGCTAATTGTTAGTTGGGTGTTGTGGTCAGAAAGTTACGATCTCCATCAGCTTTCCAGGTTACAGTTTTAAAACTAATAACGGCAAGATAGATACATTTTTGTAAGGTAATGTTCCTTGGTATAGAAGAGGCTTACCTATGTAACACAAAACAATTTATATAGATTTTTATGTATATGTATACATATAAGTACTGTATATGCAAATGCACTGTAAACCAGTGTTGGGGAGGGGAGTTAACACTATCAATCTATGAGACATTTTTTTTCCTCTCTCTCACTTTTTCTTGCTGCTTTCTGCTGTCTCCAGCACTGGTCCCCTGGGGATTGTCAGGATACACATAGAAAGCATGCCTGAAGTTATTCCAGAATTAAATTTAATTGAAATATCCATTCTTCCTCTGCAAGACAATTGTGGATTCCTTATTGACAGATAATATTTTCCAGAAGCTCAAATGTTTATTTTGCACAATATCAGGGAATGAGGAGAGTACAGGTACTCCTTGACTTACATCCATCCATTTAGTGACCCTTCAAAGTCACAACTCATGACCATTTTTCACATGACTGTTGCAGCGTCCTCAACTCGTGATTAGAATTCGGCCACTTGGCAACTGGCTCATATTTATGACCGTTGCAATGTCCCGGGGATCATGTGATCCCCTTTTGCAACCTTCTGACGGGCAAAGTCAATGGCGAAGCCAGATTGACCTAATAACCATGTTACTAGCTTAACAGTGGTAGTGATTCACTTAACAACTGTGGTAAAGAAAATCATAAAATGGGGTAAGACTCAATTAACAACTGTCTCACTTAACAGCAGAAATATTGGGCTCAATTATGGTCATACATCAAGGACTACCTGTGTACTTTTTCATGCTAACTGAATTGTAGAGAAACCACCTGATTTGGTTTGGTCTTTAGGTGCTCTCTTCAAAGTTTTGCAATATCTCTCAGCTGGTTCTCTGGAAACTCGCAGATTTGCATATAAACCACCAAACAGCAGAAAGCGTGTTTAATGTGTTTAATGTTAAACAATGAACTTCCCATCCGGCAAGAACGGCATACAATCTGGTCTGGAAGCTCCTGCCTTCCAGTGCTACTTAAAGGTATAGACACACCCACCTAAACGCTCCTATCTCCTGTACTCGCCCCTAATTAGCCCCTTAATTAACTCCTATGCCCACCATCCGGTCATACCTAATATGTCCAATGTTTCCTATCTATGCAACCTATCTTTCACCTAGTAACCCTACCTACTCAAGATTCAGCTGGATACTCAGGTTCCTCCTCCCCGTGATCCATTGCAGTCCGACAGTTAATTCAAAAGCTGCAAAAGCCAGCGTCAGCATCGTCAGTCTGGAGAAACCCTCAAAGAAGCCTCGAACATTCCCCCTAATGTCATGGATGACAGGGATTCCCATCAAACGTCCCCCTCCATTGATGCTGTGTCTGACGTGGCTAAGTAATCCTGGAAGTACATAGCGGTGGCTTAATTGGCTCTTGCAAATATGCTGGCGGGCTCCGATTATCAGCGTGAATGGAGCCCGACAATATCCATCAGAAACCACAGAAGAAAAGGTCCCGTCATGCTTGCAGAAGCATCTGTGACTTGTCAGCAACTGATTGTAGACAACCAAATATCCCAGTTTTGACAAGCAGAAATATTGTTCTAGTCTTTCCCGTACCTCTGCATAGTCAGAAAGCATTTTCTTGGGTTGGCTCCAACCCTTTGCCTTTCCATCAGAAAAGATGAATCCCGGTAATGCCTCTCCCTTGGAAAGCCATTTACAAACTGGTAAGAGCAACTAGGACCAGTGAATTCTGTGGCTTCCCAGCAAGCAGAGGATATAATATCCTTTGCAACTTTCTTGCATACCATCAAATACCCTAAAGCAGTAGATATTATGGAACCCAGGTTGGAGAAGCAAGGAGGAAGCTATACATTAGGCTTTCCAGGATGGAGATTTTAACCAAATGTTCTGGAACCATTTGGGAATAGAAATTCTCATTAAGAAGCTTTCTTTTACATCTGATCACTACAAGGTAGATTAAACATCTAGGGAGATTCTCAGTCATCCAGATTCTAAGTCATCCATAGTTGTCTCAAAGGTGCTTTTTCAAAAGGCAACTGGACTGTTTTTCTTTGAGGAATAAGAACAAAACGTTTTGTTTCTCATCCAAGAAACTTAGTCACTTGTGATGGCGGAGCGTGACTAGGTGGGTGAGTAATGGAAGGATAGGTACTGGCAGTTGAGGCTGGATGGTGGGGGAACCTATCATTTCATCTCCCCACCATCCAGTTTCAATTGTCACGTATCCACCCCCCACCCCCAATATCACATTATGAAGTTTCTTGGATGAGAAATGAAACTTTTTGTTCTTATTCCTCAAAGCAAAAGCCAGTCCAGTTGCCTTTTTGAAAAAGCACCTTTGATATAAGATAGTTTATTTGCTTGGGAAGGGAAAGCAAACCTCAGTAGCTCTTTCAGCAGTTGTGAATTAAACGAGTTCTATCTTTCTAGAGAACCACATTTGTTTGTCTGTTATTCTACTGATTATTCAAACTTTTTCTCATATTTCACGTATATTTCTCTTTCCTGGCCAGTTAGCTGTGATTCGTATTTTATAATCATGTGCTACAGATGCACTTAACATCTTGGCAACATCACAGTTCTTATGTAACTGAACATTATAAAGCTGTGAATAAGATTGTGAAGTGTATTATCAGGGATTTACAGAGAATTGTAAATTGCCACAGATTGGTTTTCTTAATCAAGCAAAACAAGAAAAGATGAGAGTGATTTTGGAGAGCTTTGATATTTGGTAACACTTGCATTTGTGATAAGGTGCTATATGTATTACTGTATGAAATCTCAAGTTACTGGTATTCTTTGTCTTCTTGTATCTTACAAGTTCAACAATTGAATGTCACATAAGAGATAAGAAAGAATAGACCATATTTTTAATGAAATATCTCTCATGTGTTATGTCTCCATTTTCCCATATGTTTGCCAAAACTCATAAATATAAAAACCTGGGACATACGAATAAGAAAGGTTGGCAGGCAGATCACAATGAAACTAAAGATTTTTTTAATGTTTTGTCACATTGCTTACTTTTTAAATATGTCTCTTTCCCGATACAGATTGCATGCAGCATGTCCATAAATCAATTCTTTAAAACAGCACACACACCCCAGCCTTTTGGACACCAGGGAACAGTTTGATGGAGAGAGGCTTTTCCATGGACCGGAGGGAGCATGGTTTTGCATGCTACCTGCATCCCACGGATGGGGCTTCACTTGTTTGTGTGCCCCGGCTTCTGGTATGCTGTGGCCTGGTGCCAGACCTTGCTTTAAAATACTTCATATGGTTCCCCATTGCTAAGAAGTATTTTAACTATTCACAATCCCTTGCGGCAAGTTGGATAAGCTCTTTCAATTTACATGTCTTATTTCTGCTTTCCCTCCCTTGCCATCCATTAATATATTCCATAAACACTTGATTTCTGGCCAGTACCTAGCTCTCCTTATCTTCATTTGAAAAGTTTTTGATGAAAAATAATTTTGAAATAACTATGGGAAGTTCAAAATAAATCCTTATGAGTAATGATGGTAGTGATATTTTTTCAGTACTGATTAAAAAAAAAAAAAACAGGGATGGGGAAACCTGTATTCATATAAATCCCTTTATGATTGAAGAAGGGATAGAGTCTTTCTTGGATCATAGGAAGAAAATGGGGTGCACTTCTCTGAATTGCTAAGGTTTCCAAAGAAGGTATTCCAGAAAAAAAAATACTGCAGGTAGCTGGGACTACTATAATCCTGTGAAATGGATGATTACATGACTTTCCCAAATTAGCTTTTCCATGCAAATTTGATACTGCAGCACACAACCCCATGCTCTGCGGTTTGCCGATTCCAGTTAATCATCCAAGAGTTTTTTTTATTAGAATTTCTTTTTACTTGTCATTGTCATTTTGTTCCAGAGTTTTTGTCAGCCTTTGAATATAAGATTTTTATTCTTTGATAAGCATCCTTGCCTTTGCTAACAATTTTATCATAGCTTCAAGGAATGATTGCTAAAACCTAGTAACTGTATAAATTATGCTTCTTGAAAACAAATGCTCTATCACACATGCACACACATGCTGTTCACACTTACACTTTATTAATAGAGGAGAAGTGTGTGTTCTCCTCAAGAGTATCCACCTGTCAAGGCCATTTAAGGTTACCAGAACTGTTAATTGATTCTATAGCCTTTGTTTCTAAGATCAAGCAAGTTTAAACTTTCAACAAAGTTAATTGTAAAGTCATGTATCCTATCAGTTTGTATATGTGTAATAGTTTATTTTCAAAAAGAGTAGCCTCCATTTTTTTTTAACTTTTTGAGATCAGAGGATATATAACTCACTTGTTCTCGTCCCATGGGCATGTCATGGAAATGTCCAAACTAATTTACGTCTCTGAAGGGCTGAGTTAGTATGAATATTTATATCAGAAACAAAACGTCATTTATTACAACGTTTGCAAATGCCATGCTACTGGTGAAAACCATTTCCGACTTGCTGCTGCTCCCCCTCCCCTATCCACCACAATGTTTACTTGAATCCATAACAGTCAATCCTTTTTTTCCTAATAGAGAACACAAAGATGGTGGGAGTGAAAATACAGCAATATTTATTATTAGGGGGGGAGGCCACTATGATCAGAGAGAGATTATGGTAGGGAAGAAAATATTGTAATTCAGGAATTGGAAAAGATAGGCAAGTGCATGCAAAGGAGATAGAATATAGAAACGGTGTGTGTCCAAGATAGGAAAGCCTCTGAACAAGAGGGAGACAGAGACAGAAAGCTCAGATCCAGTAGAGCGGATGCCATCTCTCCCTCTGTTTCCCTCACATACGTTTCACACAAGTCATCATCAGATCAAACATATCGTTTATTTCCATGGACCGAATCATAACAATCATGTATTAATTGCTCTTAAAACAAAAACATGAATCTGCTAAAGCAGATCCGTATGCCTTTTCCTGGCATCATCCTAAAACAACGCAAGCGCCTTTGTGACCATTCCAGGTAAAAAAAACCCACAAGTTTCAAACTGTGTATTTTGAATCCATAATTCTATTTTTATTGTACTGTCCATAAATAACAACAATAAAAACTTTAATTTGGAGGACTGGGCTTCAGAAAATGTAAATGAAGTTGTACCAGTGTGCAAGAAGAAAGAGTGTGCAAGGTGACTCTTTCCTTAAAGAAGTCACTATAGACAGAAATGAATGACAGAATTGCTTAGTGCTTTATGGAATCAGGAGACTGTGCTGTTAACATTACGTAGATTTTGAACAGGATATATTTATCCAAGCATACATATCAGTATGTACATACGTACATACATATGTGTATATGTATACACTAATATGTATGAAATACATTCAGAATGCAGAGCTAAAAAGATTGTGTTGAACACGGTACATATATGTGTTATAAGATTTACTTCTCTATTTTGTAAACTAGTAGCTTAATTGAATGTTCCAGTTGTCAAGTTCCATTCACCACTCTTTCTAGATTTGTAAAGAATTTAGAAAACCTATTATAGCTAAAGAAGTTTTGAAATCCAAAATCCAATTCTTTTTGTTGTTCTTCAGATAGACATATTTATTCAACTGTGAAGTCAATTCCAGTTAATATGTGTACTTTGATAGGAGTCAAGAAGTCATCATTACATGTACTAATCTTTGCCCATTACCTACATTTGCAGCTGCAATACTAGTATTTCATGAGAGTGCTGGATAAATAGTGTTAAGAGTTGTTTGGTAGGAGAAACCTTCGGTTCTATTCTCAGAAGGGTTGCCAGTATATATTGAAAAGGCTGTTTCCCAGGAAACAGATCATCTTGCTATTATTCTAATGTAAAGCCTTCATTATAGCTTAGGACTAGTTCTTTTCTAATACACCAATATCCTATCTTTCATGGCATGTTGAAAGAGTTCAGTCTTTTATCAAATTAATGCTGGCAGAAGATCTCCTAAAAATATACACAATCCATCTCAAAGGTTATAGTCTTATTCTGATCAGTATGCTTAGACACGGAGGTTGCCAGACATTCTGGGTAGCAGGAGTGGAAAGCAGGGGGAACAGATGGCCCACTGAATCAATTTTTGCAAATACATCCAAATGTTATATTATTAGGAATATACAAATCAGCCAATTTGAATTGGAGATGGTGGTGATTTCCAATTAGAGATTCGAAGGCAACAAAACAGAGTTCAAACCAATTCAGGATTTGCAATTCAATGTGATAAAAGATTAAACTATAGGATAAATGTGTAAGCATCAAGAAGCCTACAGCTGCTTCATTTTTTTTAACCCTGCTAAGTTTAGTTTGGTGACTTTCGAAGGTTTTTGAAATTATCCCCCCAGATAACAGGAACATGCCAAACTGCCTGTCAAAAAGTCTAAAGAGAAGTTGTACTGAACTATATAGAAAATGTTCTATCCCAACTTTAAAAACTTTCAAAAACCATCTTAAAAGTTGCACATATTTAAGAAAACCACCATCACATTTCAGTGATTTCCTTTTTAGGGCTGGCAAGCTTGTTGGCCTAGTTCCTTGGCAGAGTTAGCCTCTTCTTCTGAATGACAGGGTATGTGATGCTTGCTCAATATAAAACTAAAATGTGTGAGAATACGTTACAACTACTGTTTATAAAAACCCTATGGTACAAATAGTCTGTAGCACACCCAGAAGTTGAGAAAGCACATTTTCTCATACTTGGTTCAGTGAGAACTCACTTAGCCCAAGACAAAACATAGAAAAAAATTGTTTGCTATAATAAAAAAATCAAGGGAGAGGGGGAATGAAAATAGCAACTAAAAAGGCTTAATAATTGCAAACAAATTGAGACACAGAGAATAGCAGAACTGTACAGCTCAGATCACTTATGAAGGATAAGGATGAAGAGCTATGGATTTGGGCAGAAAGGTTAAAAAAATCAAGGAAGGAAGAGCAATAAACTAAATCAATCAATTTTTCTTTCAGCTACCCTAAAAGAATGGAATATAAACACAGCATCACTCCATTAAATATTCTGATATCAAGGGTTGTGGAGATGATAAAACTTATGTATCAACTACTTACTACTTGACTACCATTGGGTTTTATTCTTATTGGGATGTTTCCTCCCTAGTGGTTAGAAGTGTGTAAACACACTAGAATAGTGTGGTGACATCATGGAATCCCTAGTATGAGGGTATGATGTACAATAACAGTTCCATCACTCTAGTTTGAGAGCTTAATCATATATCACTAAACAGGTAGTCCTTGTTTATCAACCACATCTGAAACCAGCAACCCTATTGTTAAAGAAGTGATCATTAAGTGACACTACGACTGTGCTTATGATCTTACTTTAGTTTTGCTTTTCTCTACGGATTTGTGAAAATTGTAAACTTGAGGATTGATCACCAAGTAATTGAAGTGCTGAAGTGCCTTGAATCTCTCCCAACATGATTCAATGGCGCATGATTCATTGATTGAGTTCCTATCCAAAGTATCCAATTTAATCTTTTTCAAATTGTTTTCAAATTATAAGCCATTGAATGAAGATGGAGAGTTTAGATATTGCTGAGATGACAATTTTAATGGTATAATTTTAATAAAACAATGAATAGACTTGAATTTTTAATAAGTGGAAAGAAGATAATTGGTGCATTTGCAGACATTTATTTTGTGTAGATTTATTCTCATATTTTACTGTATGTTAATGAACAACTGTATTGTCTTGACTGATAAAAAAATATGAAGTGAGAAAATGTATTAAATATCACTCACTTGATATTTAATAGTGCTTCCCTTTTTCTTCACCTTTGCACACTGAGTATGTCTGCATTTGACAGTTCAGTGTGCATCACAATTTGCATTAGATGTAATCTTCAGCATTTTATCCTCTTGTTTTTTTTAACCTATCTACAATTCAAAAACCACATGATTCCATTCATATATCTGGCTAGAGCTGCAAAGATTTCTTGAAGGGAAGTTTTTATCATAGTTGGAACAGTTGACAAATCCAGGGAAGAAGTCAAGAATTGGTGCTTGGCTTGCCTGGATATTCTGGCTCCAACTTGACCATAACATCTAAATAGAATATAATTAGAGATAGAAAAAAAGAATGCATGGAATGCATTCATAATATGGAAACATGATGAGAGCTCCATTGAAGCACTGAGAATTAGATACATTTGTATGACTAGGCTGCAAGAGTGCATCTCCAAAATTTAAAATCCAATAAAGGGTATTATATCTTTGAAGGAATACCAATACTTGCATTAGTGAAGAGGTTTTACAGGTAACAGTTTGTCCTAATATTTTTCTGAGTTTGGCAGAGAAAATTTTATTCCACCTCTCTTCCCCAAATACTTAACTGTATTACTATATCCAAGAGCAGTGATTTCCTGAACCATGAAAAAGCATAGTACAATTTCAGCCACACACACAAAAAAGGAGACGGAGATGCCACAATAATTTGTAAAGATGTTTCTGCACTCGATTACGTGTCTCTCCTTGGCAAGCCTGAGCAGTCTTCCACAAGAAAGTGATACTTATTATAATCCCTCAAGTTTCATGCAACTTTTCAACACTATGAAACTTTTTCCAAAAGGCAATTTTTTTTCTTCTTTTTAAGGACGTGAATGGAAATGGGAAATGTTTGGGATCCCCTTCCATTTACTTTCTTAACTCTGCTACCCAGGAAATCTTTAAAAATGATCCAAATCATGCTTCTGACATTCACCTCATTGTGCTACCACAACTGTATTAAAAGTTTTGAGTACTTTTTTATCCATTCTATTTGTAGAGAAACGGTTTGGTATCCTGTATGTTAGTTATAGCAAACACATAATATATGATCTATTCCAGATAATCTTTGTTGTGAAAGCATTGGATACACAAATTAAAATAGGGAATTAAAACTTGTGTGGTATGTGTGTTTTGAAGTAGAAAAAAGCTTACAGCAGAAAAAAGGAGGCAAGAGGCAACACTCATTTCATTTTATTTCTAGACATGGTAGCCATTCTTTTTTGAGCTGATATGGCTCGTGCTAAATTAGTTGTAACCAAGTTTTCCACAATACCATTAGAAAGGTTTGTGAAATAAATAAATAATGATTTATTCACACGGCTTTTTTAATATCAAAAAATGTGACAGTTTTAACAAAGAAAATTGCCAGTTATTGTTAGAAGAAACAGCCATCTGTCTTTCTTCCAGAAAACATTTGTATCCAACAAAGTTTTACTTGATGAGTCTTCTGTATAAACTTATTAAAGCTTGCAGCCTCCTTTCAATATCTCTCTGTGTGAATACACACACAAATATACAAATACACACAAAAATATGTACATACATACATACATGTATATATGTTGTTAATATGACTGCACTACAGGGCTGTGTGCTCTCTCCACTTGTCTCTATATACCAATGACTGCATCTTGAAAGATCCCTCTGTTAAAGTTCTGAAGTTTGCAGATGATACAATAGTGATTGGTCTTATTGGAGACAAGGATGAATCTTCATACAGACTGGATGTTGAACAATTAGCCTTGTGGTGCAACCAGAACAGTCTTGAACTAAATACCCTCAAAACAGTAGAAAAGGTGGTAGATTTTAGGACAAACCCTCCTATACAACCAGCTCTTACAATACTAGACAGCACAGTATCAGTAGAGACCTTCAAGTTTCTAGGTTCTATCATATCTCAAGACTTAAAATGGACATCTAACATCAAAAATGTCATCAAAAAGACACAACAAAGAATGTTTTTTTCTGCACCAACTCAGAAAGCTCAAACTGCCCAAAGAGTTGCTGATTCAGTTCTATACAGAGGAATTATTGAGTCTGTCATCTGCACCCCTATAACTGGTTTGGCTCTGCAACCAAACAAGACAGACACAGACTTCAATGGATAATTGCAACAATTAAATAAAACAATTAATATAAAACAATTGCTACCAACCTGCCTTTTATTGAGGACCTTCACGAGTCAAAAAGAGGGCTGTGAAAATATCTACAGACCTCTCACATCCTGGACATAAATTGTTTCAACTTCTACCCTCAAAACGACTGCTATAGGGCACTGCACACCAGAACAACTAGACACAAGGACAGTTTTTTCCCAAAGGCCATCACTCTGCTAAACAACTAATTCCCACAACACTGTCAAACTACTTAGTAAGACTGTATTACTATTGTTATTCTCATCCTTCCTCTTACCTATATCTTCCCACTTATGACTATAACCGTGTTGCTTGTATCTTTACAATTTATATTGTTTTGTTTGTTTCCTAGTATGATTTGACTGCTTATTAGTAACCTATGACTATCACGAAGTGTTGTATCTTATGATTCTTGATGAATGCATTTAATTTTTTCTTTATGTACACTGAGAGCATATGCACCAAATTCCTTGTGTGTCCAATCACACTTGGCCAATAAAGAATTCTATATATGGCTGCTTTCCAAAACTGGTCATAATATGGTATAGAATCAGTATACCTCAGTTGTCCATGTACTGTTTCTGTTTTCCTACAATAAAAACTGCCAACTCCTACAAATTTCTTTAAAAGATTTCAAAACTTCATCAAAGTTTGCAACAGTCTTTATAAAAATGAGGTAAAATACGAAGTGAGTATCTCAATACCCTAATACTCAATAATAACGTATTTTAAAATGTAATTTAAGGCAAAAAATACAAAGAAATAATGTAGAAAAAGAAAAACATATTTACCTGATACTAAGGATAACAGTAGATGTGAAATATCAAATATATTTCACATCTGCTGTTATATGCATCCAATATATATTAAATATATCAAACATTAAATAACAATATCTGTGAATAGAAGGGCTATTGTGTAATTATCATTACTGTCAATAGTAGTAGTAATAATAATAGTAGTATAGCATTTGTCCTAGACCTGTAGTTTCTTAAAGTGATAAGCACTTTATGCAAGGAGATTGGAACTGAATAAGCTCCAAAAGAATGTCTATTATTTTGGTTCCTGAAAAGAAGATCTTACATTGATTTGTAAATGTTCAATAAACCTTAAAAACAACATAAAGCATTTCTAGTAATTTAAATTTATGTTCCTAGTATTAGGATCAGATTTATTTTTTTTTACTTTTTTGCATCCCTGACAAATACAGTGGATTTTCGTGGGTCTACTCAATAAATTATTAGGATTGGATTATGCCATTATTATTTTTTCTGCCAGGATACTACATATTCTTTTTTTTGGCTACTCCGTATTTTACTATTGTGTTGTCATATTATAGCAAAGTGGCACCAGTCTTTTAAATTGTTCGCTTCCTGATTATATACTGTCATACCTACCATTGCTATCCAAGATGATTACTTTTTGGTCAGCCTGTAATTTGTGCCTCCCTTTGCTTACTCTAAAAAGAAGCATGTGCCATTAAATCCCTGATTAACACTGAATTTAATTTATATAAAACAGTTTGAGAAATTGTGCTCTAAAGCTCCATCCTTTGGCTTTTTAAGTGGATATCCATAAAATTAGTACAAGATAGTCCTCGATTTGCAACAGTTCATTTAGTGACCGTTCAAAGTTACAACAGCACTGAAAAAGTGACTTACAACATTTTCCACACTTATGACCATTGCAGCAACTCTATGGTCCCATGATTAACATTCAGGTGCTTGACAACTGACTCCACCCTTATGACGGTTGCAACGTCCAGGGGTCACGTGATCCCCTTTTGCGACCTTCTGACAAGCAAAGTCAATGGGGAGGCCAGATCCACTTAACAACCGTGTGAGTAATTTAACAACTTCAGGGATTCACTTAACAACGGTGGCAAGAAAAGTCGTAAAATGGGCAAAGCTCACTTAACAAATGTCTCATTTAGCATCATAAATTCTGAGCTCATTTGTGGTCATAAGTTGAGGACTACCTGTATAGTATAGGCTTTGTGCATATTGCTGACTGATAGGCAGAATTGTATGTCTTTTCTTCTTTTCAGTGAATGCCTGGTTGAAATGATCAAGATCATGGAGTTAGCCGCTGATAGAAGGGATGGTGTTCTAATTTTGTTGTGGGGGATTGACCCAGAATGCACATACCTGTCTATGGTACAGGATATTAGTACAGTATAAGAACCTAAATATTATAGCTTGTGATATTGTAACAGCTCAGTTTATTCTAATAATGACACTGTGTTACTGTGACTCTAATTGTAATATTATCGAAATATTAAGCTGCTGTTTAAGTCTGTTCTCATCCTATTTTATATAGGAGTTCACCCCCCCCGCTTAAATTGTACTGAACCAAGCTCCTTATGCACAATAGTTCCCAGTCATTTGTTAATGCTTTTCCTCCTCCACAGAGTTCAATCAGGCAGCAGTTGCAGCTCACAATTCATTGGTTACTAAGGAACAAGGGAACCTGATATGATCAGAGCTGCATATGGGGTTATTGTAGTATGTAATTTTAACCATGCAGGTAGAGTTTAAACTTGTGAATGCAGAAGGCTCAGAAAGTAAAATCCTACAATCCCACAAAATCCCAAGAATAGCCTTTAAAAAGGGAGAGAAAGAGTTGGATGGAGACACCTCAGTAGTTGTAGCATCACATGTCAATACTTGAGAGGCATATTTGATTTTGTGCTTCTGACCTAGATAAAATGTGTGTGCAGGAAATAAAGGTAAGTCTCCTGCTTTCTTATTGTCTCATTGGTTGCCTCTTACTTCCTTGAGGCAACTCTGATTTCCACACTGGACAAAAGAGAGAGAGAGAGAAATAAATAACCTAAATGTATTATTTCAGTTTTGTGGTGATTTCATGCATGGTTTACTACAGTGCATTGTTTCAACCAATAGTGTGACTAAGTGCTGCCACACATAAACTGAAAACTACATCAAAATACACATGGACAAAAGTCAAAACAAAGTCCAGAAATAAACGGAATAATGAGATCACTGGCACTTTGGGGCTGCTCCAATCTGCTTGGTAATTCGGAATCCCTATAGAAAGCAGAAGTTTGCAAAGAAAAAGAAATTGCAATATTCAGTTGAGGAACTTGATACAATAATTACATTGACCTGATTAAACTTTAAAATGTAAGCCTTATTTTTTGGTGATGGTAGCAACTGTGAACTCTCTTTATTACTGTTTAAATCCAGTGGTTATGTTGGCGGGTGGGGGGAGAAAATATGCAGATGGGCTTGGGACCCTGGGGATCATCTAAAAACTGAACAGATTGGAATCTGTTATGGCGGGGAAAACTGGCAAAAGAAAGATTGGATTTCTGAGCCAGATTGATTTGAGGGCTGCAGAGAAAGACATTGCAGGAAAAAAAAAAATCCCAAATCCTCTCTGTGGGTGAGGCATTTGGGCAGCTCTCAGAATGGGGGTTACTCTTCCATTTTAAACTCCTCCCCTTTCTTGCTCACGTGGTTCAGAGCCAAGCTCCTCATAAGGGCTGCAAAAGAATTTCTCCATCTTGTAATTGTTTGACAATGTCTATATTGATTTAGCTTACTTGTATGAGTCATCTATTGCAGTGTTCCCCAACCTTTCCAGCTTTGCGGATTGGCAGGGGGAAGGACGGGAGAGGGAATGATTATACGCAGTTACATTTGCATGAGCTATGGGCACACGCACATGCCGCTTGCACAAATGCTGCTCACGCAAATGGAGCTACACGTGTGTGTTCACTCACCTGTGGGCCACAGCTTTGGGGTTGGAATCCCTGATCTACTGTATTTACTACTAAAATTGTTGTCATGACCTTTAATTGGGTGAAACGGTGCATCATAGAACAGCAAACTTTGAACCAAGGTACCTCAAATGGACTAACTTACAGAATGCCCCAAATGAATAAAATGCGGGGAAGTTTTGGCTGATTTAGGCTACTGGCGGTGGCGGCTTTACTGGGCTGCTGCTGCAGTAAAATGATTTTCATTTATAACATTCCATGACAGTTTCCTAGCCAATCTTACAATCCCTCGCTCCCTCCTGCACCCAGCAGCAGCTACTTACTTGGCTGCTGGGAAGGGAAGGGAGATTACTAATCTTCCCTGCCAGATTCCCACAAGGAAACTCGATGGAGAAACCAGAAGTCACTTCTGCTTTCACCACTTCCTTTGCCTACCGTGGTCATTCCATATATCTCTTTAGGTAAAGAAATATCTTTAAAATGAGGAGCCAACAGTATGGGTTGTCTGGTCCTTACTATTATTCAGTTTTGTTTCTTTTTCTTTTGCCTTTGAATCAGTCTTGACTCCTGGTGTCTCCCTGGATAAATCCCTGGAGGTTTCTTGACAAGGCTTTTCAGAAATGGTTTTCCATTGCCTCGTTCTTGGGCTGAAAGAGAGCTACTAGACCAAGGTCAACCAGCTGGATTTGTGCCACAGGCGAGACAAGAACTCAAAGTCTCCTGGTTTCTATCCTGGTGGTTCAACCACTCCACCTAACTGGGTTTCTATTCAGCTAGCCTATAGCTACAAAAATGCTGGTTAGAGTTTAACTGATTGGTTGTTCTGAATTTCATAGTTTTCTTTTCCTCCATGTTAAAATTTTGATTTCCTCTTTTCTTTCCCTCCTTTTCTTATTCATTTCAGAGATGCTTCTAGAAGATTGTGGTCACAAGGAGATGATTCCTCATGAAGTCTCTGGATCCACAAAAGAAATCAAATGTGATTTTCCACTTAGCAGACTGAAATCAGAGCCAGCCAGGCAGTGAAGCCACAGAAGATAAGGGCAGGGGGCCGGTGAAAAATGAAATCCAACCAGGAGAGAAGCAATGAATGCCTGCCCCCCAAAAAGCGGGAAATCCCTGCCACCAGCCTGCCTTCTGAGGTGAAGCCATTAGTTCTGGCCAGTGAAAATCACCGTGCAGATAATATAACATGGCTCTCGAGTACAACCAGCAGTCACAGCAGTGGGCGGAATCGATCTGGAGGCACTTCAGTGGAGGCTGGTTCGCAACAAGGAGTAGGTTTACACAAGTCACTTTCTACAGGAATGGATTATTCCCCACCTAGTGCTCCTAGGTCTGTTCCAGCCTCTTCCACACTTTCCACAGTGTACCCCTCTGCACTTTCACAGGCAGGAACACCTGTTTCGCCGGTGCAGTACACACACTTGCAGCATGCTTTCCAGTTTGTTGGGCCTCAGTATAGTGGACCATATGCCGGATTCATCCCTTCCCCACTAATTTCCCCAACAGCTAATTCTGCAACCACCACAGCAGCCTCCGCCACTGCTGTTGCAACCACTCCATCCCAGCGGTCGCAGCTGGAGGCATACACTTCTTTGCTGGCCACCATGAGCAATCTTAGCCAACAAGGCCAAAAAGTTGAGCCGCATTTAGTCAGGACACCTGGATTGATCACGGCAGGATCTCCTCCACCTATTCAGCAAAACCAGTATGTGCATATTTCCAGTTCTCAGAGTGCTGTTAGAAACGTGTCTCCTCCAGCCATCCCAGTCCATTTGCATCCTCACCAGACAGTGATTCCTCATGCATTTGCCCTTGCCCCTTCCTCCCAGGTGGTAGTGCAATATGCAGATTCTGGTGGCCATTTTGTTACTAGGGAGTCCACTAAGAAATCTGAGAGCAGCAGATTGCAGGCTATGCAAGCAAAGGAAATACTGAATGGGGAAGTAGACAAGAGTAGGCGATACGGCATCTCACCCTCTTCTGAAGTCAATCTTATCAAATCAGGCAATAAACCATCTCCTCATCATTATGAGGCCAGGCATGTGGTAGTCCACCCTGGTCCTACTGATTATATTGCACGTGATTCCTCTGCTGTCCGACCCTCTGTTATGGTTGTCCCTAACAGCAGTACACCTACTGCAGACATGGAGGTTCAGCAATCCACCAATAGAGAAACACCTCCTTCAGCCATCAACGAAAAGGGGAGCTTGCATTTAGGAAAGGCAGGCCACCGATCCTATGCTTTATCTCCACAACAGACTATTGGTCATGAAGGGGTGAAGGCAGTTGCCACTTTATCCCCTCACACTGTCATTCAGACCACCCATAGTGCTTCAGAGCAGCTGCCCGTTGGGTTGCCAGCTACAGCCTTTTACACTGGGACTCAACCACCAGTAATTAGCTATTTGAGCAGCCAACAGCAAGCCTTTGGCTATCCTGGAAATCTACCACAGCATCTGGTGATCCCTGGTACCCAACCTCTCTTAATACCAGTAGGAAGTGCAGATATTGACTCCTCAGGGGTACCACCTGCTATAGCCACTTCATCTCCCCAGCTAGCAGCAGTGCCTCATACGTTTGTCACGACCACCATTCCAAAAAGTGAAAATTTCAGTGCTGAGTCCCTAGTAAACCAGCCGGCATACCAGGCAGCTGTGGTCCAGGCCCAGATCCATCTCCCCCTGGTCCAGCCGGTACCACCTTCAGCAACAGCTCCTGCTATATTGCCTCCTTATTTTATGAAAGGCTCTATAATTCAGTTGGCAAATGGAGAGCTGAAGAAAGTAGAAGACTTAAAAACAGAAGACTTTATACAGAGTGCAGAAATTAGCAGTGACCTGAAAATAGACTCCAGCACCGTGGAAAGAATTGATGACAGCCATAATCCAGGCATTGCTATGATACAGTTTGCAGTTGGAGAGCACCGAGCACAGGTAATCAACACAAGGTATTGTTGGAGAAAAGAAGGTGTCATTAGGAAATTAGATATAATATCCTTATTATTCCTGCTCTTCTTAGTCTCTTAGTGACTGGGTGCATGAATGGCCTTACACAAATTATACTAGTGACAAAGGAATCCATTGGATGAAATTATTGTTATGTAGCCAAAGATTGCTGCAGTTTGGAACCTTGTAGAAATATAAATATGTGACTTACCATACTTAATAGATATTCTGCTTTTAGTATTAAGTCCCAAAAGGATGAACATTTTATTGGACTAATTAAAATATGTAGAGTTTAAACACACAGGTTTTTTTTTTTTAGCTAGGCATTAAACAGAATCACAAGAAAGAAAACTTCTCCTGAGAAATGGTGGATCATTATTTTATGATCTTATACTTTGGTCAAATAAAAGCACACTCTTATTGTTACTTCTTTGCTCTATTAATTGAGCAATAGAGAACCAACATGCTTCATTAGGATTTATTAGTTTACCTTTAGTAGTTAACGTTAACTATTAACTCTAATAAATGAAGAAAAATTAATCAACTATAATTTTGTCTTGCTTAAAAAAACAATGAAATTAAGCCAGAACAAAGTAATGAAAAGTAAAAGAATATGTATGGAAATTTTTGGCTTGTAGTCCAGAATATTTTAAGCTTTTACCTATAGCAGTGTGTTTGCTAATAGTTTTTCATGTTGGCATGTTAAATATGGGCTTTGGTAAACACTTTCTGGTATCTGTTCAGGAATTCCTGTCCCCATTAATTAAATGTCAACACATGTTGTTTTCAAAATATTTTTGGTCTGCTTTATAGTAGTGAGTATAGTTATAAAAATACAGTTGATTTCTCTAGTCTCTTTCCTTGTAAACTTCCCATTATGTCAGTAACATTTTAGAATGCAGTGGGTGGTTTGAACTTGAAAAGTTTAGAAAACTTGCAATAATCTCTTTGAAGCTATATTCCCGTATTCTTCTTTTCCTTTGTTTAACTTCCCAACATGTAATTATTATTTTTAATCCATCATTCACTTGATAATATTTATGTATATTTCTGCTTGGTAGTCATTACTTCAAGACATCAGTCAGCCTTTATTTAGTACTGGAATCATTGATCTGTTCTTTTTGTAATCTATGATACTCACAGCAATAATTTGTTATTCTATAGTTCAAAGCATCTATCTTCAGTATCCTAACACACCCTCAATATCCAGCTTCAGCAGTAATACGTTAGTTTTGGAAAGACAATTGTTTTAACTGTTATAACCTTCACTGCTATTGAAACAGCTTTAACCTCCATAATCTTGTCAGACTTTGTCATTGTCTTTCTCTTTAAGATTACTCTCCAGTACATTGCTATAGCACACTATCCATTTTTATCTATTATTGCACTAGATAAATCATAGTATCTACTCCTTTCACTTCTTCGCCATCAGTTGTAAATTCATTAAACATGCAGGTTGAATTTCTACCTTCACAATATTTAATATAAACACAGATTTTCCAATTCCCCTTTTGCTTTCATAATGACCTTTTCTAACAAAATGGTGTCATCTCAAAAGATTGATGTTTTAACTTCCAGCTTTGATTCCAGCTATCCTCTCTTCCAATCCTGCTGTTCCTATAATGGATTTGCTGTATAAGTTAAAGACACATGGGCACAATTTGTTTCTTTGTTCCCACTCTGACTCACTTTAGTTCTTGTATTCCAGTTCTTAATAGTTACTTTTTTTGTTCATAGTAAAGATCCCCCAGAAAAATAATTTGGGTGTTCTGATACATCCTTTAGCCTTCAGGTTCCCTATTCAAGGTCTAAGGTGGCAAGCCCCCAAGGTCAAAGGCTTGCCAGTTAGTGAAGCAAGGTAATCTCAAATTCTCTTGTTCTTGTTTGCGTAACAATAACTAACTTACAATACGCCAATCTGTCTTTTTTGAAACCTCGCTTTTAGTTTGAGAGTTTTGTTTCCTTATTTTTCTGAATAAAATATGTGACAGAATCTTATAAGTGTGAGGTATCAGTTTATGTTCTTGCATTATCTTTCTTCAATATAGGAATATGCACTGATTTTTTCCCAGTTTTAGGTCCCATAGCCTTGTTTTATATTTGATGACGTAGAGTTGTTTACACTATAATTATCTTTTCTCCTGCAGTTTTAAACAGTTCAGTGGCATTTACATCTGCACCAAATGGCTTCATACTTAAAACTGATGCATCGTCTTGCATTCCTCACTTTTTAGAAGTGGTTCCCAAGTAGATTTTCTCTCCAGAAACATTTATGTAATTTCGTAATCACATTTGCAAAGAGATATTCTTTCCCTCTTAAGCGTTGTTTTCACGCTAGCCCTAGCCCTTTCACCTCATTTGCATTTATTACTCTCTTCTATTATTATTCTTGATTATTACTATTTCAGGTGTATACCTTAAATATGTTATTTAAAGATCGATAATTTTTTCCTTTTCCTGTTGATGTTCTTGATTGAGATATCTTTCTTTGCCATTTCTTCCTGGCATTGGAAGTCTGAGTTCAGTTGTCCTTCTTGTTTCCTAAACCTTTCATTTTCCTTCCCCAATTTCTCATGATAAAATGCCTAAAAATATTCTTGAATTCTTTTTTATTTCCATTTTGTTTTTTACGATATCACTCTCCATAACTCCTTCATTTCTATTTCATAAATAAATAAATAAAATGTACCCCAACATGTTCCCTATGTTATGGCTGTCTAGCACAAGTATTCTCTTTAATTTTCGAAGTTTAAACTATATATTTTGTGGTCTGCACTGCAAGAATTCTAGCTGACTGGATTGCATTTCTCCATCTCTTGTTTCTTATTGTGGAACTGATTTGATTCAGTGATGGGTATCCAGTATATCCATGTTTGAAATGGATGTGGTCAATAAACAATCTTCCCGTTCCGTTAAATCAGTATGTTTGCCTTTAAAGCAATTTTACAAGAACAGTCTGTCTGGAGTTTTCCTATTCCAGTGGACACCTGAGATTGAAGACATGTCCAAGGTTATCTGTCTCATGCCACTGATACATAAATAAAATAGGAATCAACAGTGGATGCATATGAAAAGGTTTGCTATAAGAAATGAACCATTTGAAAATTTGTTTTGCAAATGAAAATTAAGGAACAAAAGCCTGGAATAAGATTTTGTTCTTTCATTTGTTTAATCTATGTATCTGAAGTCCCTAGGTAAGGACGCTTCTGACTAAACATTTGTGAAAATTAGAGAAAATATGTCTGAAATATGATATACAAAGTGAATGCGGGTATAGTATATACAGGCAGTAGCTCACATAAGCAACATCATAGAATAGTATGATTCCGAGATAGGAAATCTTCATGGTCAACAACCATGAGGAAATATTAGAGGCAAGCCAAAATCATAACTCGGGTAAAAAGATCAGATGTTTTGACAGATAATGCGGACAATAGTGTATTTAGCCTGTAAAAGCATAGGTTCTGAAATAGAGGATATAGAATGAGTACAGGTAGAAACTGGCAACCAGAAATTAAAATGGAATAGTGTGGAAAACAGACTATGAGAGTTTTTTTATCAAAAGGTTGTCTGTTTCAAAGGTGTGTGGTATGTGTGTGAGTCACTAATTCACAGATTGATAGTTGCCTTTTAATTCTGATCTTGGCTGAAATTTCCCGTCAATCTTTTTTTCACCTCACCCCAAGCAGGATCATTAGTCAAGGCAGAACTATCCCTGAATATGAAGATACAGTGATATAAAAATTATGCTTCTACCTTTCATATTATTATTGAAAGTACAGGGATATTACTAGAAAACAGTTTTCAACTTGGAATATGTGTGGAATCTGCTGCTGTTTCATATAGTCGGAAATGAACAAATAGGAAAAAATTGCCTGCAGGAAAGTAAGTATGTGTGTGTGTGTGTGTAAAAATATCTGTGGCAGTCCATAATATACCCTGTTTCCTTGAAAATATGACCTATCCTGAAAGTAAGCCCTAGCTTTATTTTTACAAGTGCACCCAATGTAAGCACTACCCTCCAAAATAAGCCCTAATTAAAATCCCACCCACTCCAGAGTACATGGATAAAAATTAAGCTAGGGTGGGGATGGGGGGGGGGTGGAGCTGCCCTACTACTTATCTTTGGACAGTTGTAGCCGGGCCTCACACACCCCAACACTTGCCTTGCCGGTCCATTTCTTCTGCTGGCAAGGCTTTCCTGAAGACCTTTGTAGCTGATAACAAAGCTCTTGATCGATCCAGAACTCTGTTATCGGGTTGCAGAGGCTTGCCGACTGCAGAAGAAGAAGTTCCTGAAGGCTCTGACAGTGAAAAGGAAGCCGGGGGCAATGCACATAAATGAGGTTAGTCAGTGGACATCCCCTGAAAATAAGACCTGGTGCCTTTTTTGGAGGCAAAAAAAATATAAGACAGGGTCTTATTTTCGAGGAAGCACAGTAGTTTATTCTGGCATCCTTGAGTCTTTTAATATTGCCCTGAATTATCATAGTATGTTCCAGAAGTATGGAAGCAATGCTTTTTGTATGGTGTTCTCCTGTTCACTGATAGTCTCACTACAGCTTCCCTTTCAGAGATTGAGAGTGCCATCATCTGGTAGAAGAAATGATGATGACCTCTCCTATTAAAGTGTCACTTTATGCAGAAGTCTAACAAAACGTAGCTGATATCATCACCTTAAAATACTTCACCAGCTGTGTTTCTCACAAGCGATGCTTCCAGAATTCAGAGGCAGTCACGTAGAAATGTGAGTTTAATTTAGGTTTTCTGTAGACTCCAGGAGTTGGATGTTTTCCCAGATGAATCATGTTCTTCTGTCGTAGCAGCTACTCTTCAACTGAGGTTGTTGTTGTTTTTGAAATAAGTAAATAAAACTGCCTCACTAAAAAGGCTTTAGCTTCTCTTACTCGGAGTGTGTCTTCAATATATTACCAGAACTTTGTTGCAATATTTGTGAATATAAGTGATTGTGAGCTTAGACCATATATAATTCTGTGGCATGAACTCCTTATATAGCATATTGATGCCCTTATTCTTCTTCCTCTGATCTGCAGTTGTGAGATAAGGTAGGGCTGGACTGGATTAAGGATTACTGAAATGGCACATCTGTGGTATTGCATCAGAAATTTAAAGACAGCTTTGAGAGGACAGAATTAGTGTGCTTTTTCTTAGTTTTCCTCTTGACATGTCATTGTTATTCTTGACAATCTAAAGCAGAGGAATGTATCGGTGAAGGTAAAGAAAACTAGAGCGGTCAGAAAGGAAAAAATAGCTTGAATTCTAACCCCTATTTATTGGCTGAAATTAAGAGACAATCTGCTGGTCTCTGCTTCCTTGAATTTTAATGGGGGCGGGGGGGGAGTGAATAATAAGGAGGCATTGTTGAATCAACGTTCAATTCATGGGTTAGTACTGTGTTGAGTAGGATATGAATAACATAAAAACAGATTTAAAATGGAAGAAAAAATGTTGCATTCTATGTGTGAATGCATCCTAGAAATATTATGGTGATATAGCCAAGCAGTTGATAAACACTGAAAAATCACTTCCTATGAGTAAAATTCTACACTGATTACATTTGACATTATAAATGGATAAAGCACTGTATAATCAACAGATCAGACAACAAAATCGATACAGCATCAAAGACAGCAGATGTGTTTTATGGTTAGTTAAAGTCAAATAAATTTACTATTGTTTAAACTTTGACTAACCAGCATCCACTATCAGTTGCATGAATTGTGCTATTTATTAGTAGATAGAACCGCCAATATCATATAGTTCTAATATAGCAATGGCAAAAGGTCATAATTTTATGATAGATGCATTTTATATTCAAAAGGATTTATCCATGAGGGTAGCTTGAAAAGTCTCTGGTAATCAACTACTTCCACAATCCAGATTTATTGGGATAACTGTTCATAATTCCCAGTTTGGAGATCTTGCCTAGAAACTCAAGCTAAGATTAGAAAAGGTTGATGAACTAGTTGAATCAATTAGCCCTTTTCTAATATAGCTGTCCTAGGTTCCACAACAATTTGACCACAAAGGGACTGAATAGCTAGAAGCAGGCATTGTTTTATTTCAGGGTCCTATAATAATTTCTGGTAAAAAGTTTTAATCTTGTGAAATTATTTTCCACAAAAAGAACTGATAAAACTATTTGTGATTCAAATTAGAAGCAGATCATAATTTTGCTAAGTCTATCTACAGATACAGATAATCAGAGTTGGAAGGGACCTTGTAGGTCATCTAGTCCAACCCCCCGCCCAAGTGGGAGACCCTACACCATTTCTGACAAATGGCAGTCCAATCTCTCCTTGAAAGTCTCAAGTGATGATGCTCCCACAACTTCTGAGGGCAAGCTGTTCCATTGGTTGATTGTTCTCACTGTCAGAAAGTTTCTCCTTGTTTCCAAGTTAAATCTCTCCTTGTTCAGTTTCCATCCAAATCGATTAAGGATTTTTATTTTTCAGTTTCTTACTCATGATTCAGCTTCCTCCCTTATCAGAATATGATTGTACACAACCTCTGTTAAGACTAGTTAAATTTTTAAGATCTCTATTGAAATCAAAGTTGACTTCTCAGCAGCGATATTTTGCTGATTGCTAAGCCAACCCAAAATCTCTTCTAAATGCAGGATCCAGCCACTAATCTTTTAGATAATTAAACCAGTATTTTTAAACGCAAGAAATATGATTTGATTCCCCTAAGAGCTAAAGAACATGATTGGAGAACTCCTTCATGAAAAGATAGGTTGTGCAATATGCATAATTAACATTCTCATTTCCATACCCAAGCTGTATTTATTCTGCCTTAGAACATTTTGATCTTGTGGTTTTAAAAGTACATTCATTTATTCATTTTGCTACTTCATCAGTTTGTACAGTACATCTGCAACCATAGTTTTTATTTTACATTCATTGATTATGAACATTTTCCCTGCAACTTGGTTCCATGATAGTAAATTTCTGGTGGTTGGCCTTCACTTGTTACATATCCTTACACTGGTTTCCATTTTTTTGAAGACAGGATTGTTTATTCCAATCTTTTCATCTTAATGCCTTTGAGATGTTTATTTCAGTTCCCCTCCCATCATTCTTGCAGCAACAAATTAGTACAAGCCCAGAAGGAAACTCTGGACTGGAAATATGGATTTGGTCCTACACAAAAAAGACAACAGAAAGGCCAGAAGATACAAGGCAAACATCTAGAAGATCTTGGTGCAAAGCAGCACTGAGATTCATGATAATAATGAAATAATGGTATTTGGAGCAGCTACAGACTTAAGCAATAACACAATGTGGTGACTTTGGATGTACTCAGGATGTGGTTTATACATGGAGATTACCAATTGGGCTAGAATAAGTAAAGGCCTTCCACAACTTTCTGACTTTTTTATTTGATCTTCTACTGAATTGTTTTGCTTTACAAAAGGATCTCTGTAGACAATAAAATCAGTTTCTTAGCAAAAATAAAAACGGAAGAGGATTCACAAACTTTAATTTGCTTATTTAGTTTGAGGTGAGGTCAGGTCAGTAAACCACATTTGCAAAGTAAAAAAAAAGTAAAAAAGAAAAATCTCCATGATAATATGTATATGTCATTCTGACTCATGTGAAAATCATTATGCATACAAGGTAGTGGTCAACTTACAACTGGTTGCTTCACAACCATCCAAAATTACAATGGACTTTAAAAAAACTATTCCTCAAAATTACAACATATACACATGGTCACATTATTGCATTTTGGAAACTAGCTCGCATTTATGACTGTTTGCGGCATCCCATAGTCACATGACTATAATTTGTGAACCTTTTTGCTCTTTTCTGGTGATTTTTGCTAGTTTCCAGCATTGGACATGCTTGATTTACTTAATTGGATCTGCTGGATCTGCTTAATGACCACATGATTTGCTTAATGGCAATGATAACTCACTTATGACTGTTGTAAAACATGTGGTAAAATAAAATCCAGTCATATAGTGCCTTGACTTAAAACTGCAAGACTTTATGTTCGAAATTCCTGACTCCATTGTAGTTCTAAATTAGGGATTATTTATATACACACACATGCAATGGCTTTTGTATTGAAGGGACTTAGTTGAACTATTGATATTGAACATTCCAGATATAATATACCTGAGCAGAAAAAAACTGAAAAATCAAAGTTTCATCTGGTACCACCAAGACCTTTGAAGGATCTTTCCAGAAGTACATAAGGAGAATTCACTGTTTTACTTCTCCTGCCAAAGTTGTGAAAAGTCTTGGAGTGTTAACGTTTTCTTAATCTGAACGCTATATGTTTGTTTTCTTGAATGAGATCACATTCTCTGGAAATAGATTCATCAATCTTTGAAAATATACGTGCAAATGAACATATTAAAATTCACATCTGTGTTTTCTATTTTCCATTTACAGGTCAGTGTTGAAGTTTTGGTAGAATATCCCTTTTTTGTATTTGGACAAGGCTGGTCATCCTGCTGCCCTGAGAGAACGAGCCAGCTCTTTGATTTGCCGTGTTCCAAACTCTCTGTTGGTGATGTCTGCATATCACTTACACTCAAGAATCTGAAGAACGGCTCAATTAAAAAGGGCCAGTCCATGGACTCAGCTAGCATCTTGTTGAAGCACTCTAAAAATGACAGTCTAGTTGGCAGTAGACATAGGTATGTGGAGCAGGAAAATGGGATTGATCAAGGAGGTGCAAAGATGACATCTGAAAATGGTGAACTGAAGTTTCCAAACAAAATAGGATTACCTGCAGCATCTCTACTCACCAAATCAGAATCCAGCAAGCCCACAGCAACTCGGAAGAGGAGGTGGTCAGCCCCTGAAACACGGAAACTAGAGAAGTCTGAAGAGGAGCCACCGTTGACTCTTCCCAAGCCTTCTTTTATTCCTCAGGAGGTTAAGATTTGCATTGAAGGGCGATCCAATGTAGGCAAGTGAAGTCTATTAGGGAAAGGAAATTAGAATATCCCTTGTCCTTTTTATCCAGATTACTGTACTGTAGACTAAATAATCGAGTATTTACATGTTATCATCTTATTTTAGGTTTATGTTTATAACGTTGTTATAGTTGCAGTTGGTATTATGCAGGAGACAGGTGCATACTTCCCCCACCTAGGTGTTCATTGGTGATTATTTTTCTCAAGAGCTACAAAAAAAGGGCAGTATCTGCTTGACATGTGAACACACACCCTTTGTGGAAGCAAATGTTGACATGGCACCTGTTTTCCAGCACGTCAAACAGAATATTAGTCTGGCAAGAGAACTCTAGGAAAGACAAACACTATTGCCTGATTCAAGAGTAGAATCGAGAGTTCCACAACAATGTGATTTGGTGGTTCTCTCAACAAATTTCTGATGAAGTGTAGTCCAGGGGCAATAAGGGAGAACCAAGCACTCTTTGAGACTTTGCACAATAAAGTGATTTTCTTTTAATTTTCTGATTTTTTTTTTTGTCTTGTATTTTCCATTCCCCCAATCCAAACCCGTACTGTGTCCCAGAGTGGGGGTGGCGGTGGGGGGTCTAACTGCACTATTTTTATTAATATTATTATTGTTGTTGTTATTGTTCTTCTCAGAGACTGCCACATAGAGATTTCATTTCCACTTGCTAGCACAATGGCACAGCAAGAGCGTAGCAGCTGATTCTTGCTTTGCTAAAAATGGTAATTTGCTTAAAGTGTGACATTGTTGGTGTCAATATAGCACGTTACAAATTGTGGATATCTGTAACTTGTATACAGCATGTTGCCGCTAACATTTGCTTCCACAAAGTAACTATGTACTTTCCTTTGGGAGAGTGAACATAAAATTGTTTGCAGTTAGGTTGTATTTTTTAAAACTCTAGTACTGTGGGGTTTTTTTTAAAAAAAATTCTGTACTAGAAGTAGTGCCACTTTTTTTTCAAATTTCAGTGTGATATGAGGAAATGGATGAACATAGAATGTCTTTGAGCACTTAAAATGATAATCAGAGTTTCGATGCTGAGAATCCTGGCTTAGCACTCAGCAAATCCTGTATTTTGCTTTATTCTCTTTTGGGTTAGGGGGAGAAAGAGAATATTGACATTTTCAACACTGTTAACTGTGTAGGTTTGTCCACAAGCAAGATGCTGAAAGTTTTCATGTGGTATCAAAGGGATGAATGTGAATTATGAACTCGTATGTGACAGTCGTTGTCCACAAGGACTACTTAATAGGAGGCACTTTTAAAACTTTTATGCTTGTGGAAAAAGTTAAAGGTATATGCAAGCTGACAAAATAATAAAAGAAAAAGAAGAGTATAAGGGAATAAGAAGAAAAAAACATTGTCCAGTGTTTTTGAAAAAGATGGACTTTAAAGAATCTTGCAATTTGCACATCTTGAGTTTATCATTTGTGTGGTATTCCTGCAGTTTTTAATTTTTTTAGGAAGGGAGAGGGGCTGAAAAAGCTTAAACAAATGTAGCAGTTATTTACTAACCTGCCTAATTTCTAGACCATTTTAATAGGATTAGGTTTTCTTTCAATTTCTTTTACTTTCTTTGTATCATATCTGTCACCCTGAACCAGAAAAGCTGAGAATTTCTATTCAGATTTTCTGAGTTTTCCATGAGTCATTTTGACACAGATGCAACTTTTGTGTTTTGTTCTAATTCTGTGTTTTATTGTAAAATTACTGTTTCTTAATTTTCAGATACTTTTCTTCTGATTAGTGGTATAATATTAATGTTAAAATTTGGTACAACAGGATGATGGGTAAAAGTTTATCCAATTAAACTCTTTCAGTAATTTTATGACTGATCACAGAAATCTGAAATAAATTCAAGGGTGGGTCCAAAAGGCCTAAACTCCCACTGATTTAGTGGCTTCCATCTTAAAACCAGATTCAGATTAATAGTCACATTAAAACCCATTTAATTATTCACAGATAAATAATTGACTATATGCCAACCTGTGAAAAGAATCACTTAAACTATTGCCCTATTTTAAAGCTTAATTTCTGCATTAATTTCTGAAGTTTTAAAACCAGGATTTTCTGAAAGATGCTCTGGGCATTTTCACACATGAGACTGAATCTAAATATCCATTGAATTTGTAACGTAACTCTATATGGACATGTTCTATCGGTGTTATTAAATATGTTTACATGTGATACAAATATTACGTGAGAACCTCAAAGAAGTCTAGTGTCTTGTGTGAAAATGGTACAAGAATTCTTTTGGCATCAGTGCTGTATTCCAGCTTACCAAGGTTAAGTGAGTGATCATCAGTTATCTTCTTTCCCTACTTGTAATTTGACTTGGATGAAATTCAAGAAAAGAACAAGTGAGGTAGAAGGTGTGGTATACTGCTTATATAAGCCGGGTGTTTACCCTCATCTCTTTTCTGTGATCATTTCACTTGCCCTAAGATGGCCACTGTCTGCAAAATGAAATGGATTAAGCCAAAATAGATAACTGGCATCTCCTGCTACAGAAGAAGCACATGATAAATTGAGACCTTAGCTGAGTTTAACAAATTTGTAGTTCAATTTACAGGAGATTGCTTTTTTTAATCTTTGACCCTGGTGTCCTGCTGGTTGACATAACTCCATTGATATCAGGTTCTTATTTAGCAAGAAACTAAATTTTAGAAATCAAAATAGAACTTTAAATGAACAGTTTCTTGAAATGTTCATTTCCCCGCCCACTTACCTAAATACCATACATACCTTTAAAAATTCCAATATAATTCTCTCTTTAATTGTGTTTCTTTGTTACTTGAACCTTAGCTCACACCAGAATGAATCATTTTTGTACCAATTTTGGGGATGCACCAAAAATGGGCTTAAGTTTTAAAGTAGCTTGAAAATCTATCTTGAATTGTTATGACCTTCCAGTAATTTATTAGATCACTGGGCGGGTTCCTTCTCACAATCATGTTGCTTTTTTTGTGCTGTAATTTTTTTTTTTCAACATTTCTGCTCAGAGAATTTGCTTAATCTTCCATAAACTCTGCTCAGGGCACTTTCAAGTTATTGTTTATTGAAGTTTTATTTTGGCTTGTTTTTGTTTTGTTTTTCTTCTCACTTCAACCTCTGATAGCAAGAAGAGCAGTAAGAGATGAGGCAAAATTCGTATTTCATTCCTATCAGTACCACTATTTTCATATGTCCTCAGAGAACATTGCCTATATAACAGAGCAGGGATTACAAAACTGACCACATCTATAAAACTAACACTAACAAGTAAAACAAATAAACCAATACTAATAAATGATTCAAGCAATAGGAATGTATTTGTTCTCTACTTGCATTAGAGACTTAGAACTTGCAATTGTTACTTCCGTCCAAGCACAGCGTCCCGTTGCTGTGCTTCTGCTTCTTTTTAGTATGTGCAATATTTTATGTGCCAATTTAGATTCACCTAACTGTGACAACAGACTTTTCTCATGCCATCTTTTTTGGAGCGTTAAATGTGGGGTCTTATGCCTTCCTTTGAAAATAGTAGGGGTAAAATTTGTCTGGATGTCAACACATTGCACAGCCTGGACCAGGGGCTTCTTACAGCTCTTACTATTCAGTGCCCTGCTGGGCTTCATATTTAAAGGACAAAAAAAAAAAAAACCCAGAGAAGCAGAGGAAAAAATGTCAAATATTTGTCTCAAGGGTTGTTAATGGTGGAAAAGATAATATGAGCTGAGTCTCATTCTGCTGAGATGAATACCTAATAATGAATTCCTTGGCATCCCTTGATGGGTGCAGTCTTCAAGAGAGCATCATATTCTCTTTTATGTTTATCATGACTAATCTTTACTTAGATTGGAAGTGTGGATAAATTCAATCTTGTGTGGGAAGAATGGCATCCCTTTGTCTCTCTGTGACTGATGAAAGCTTGTTTTTGGATTGTAGCTCTCTTTTGTGAGTTCATATAATTTTGCCGTTAGACAATCTGGCTTTCTTGGCTACGGAAACAAAGTTATAAATTTGAGCTAGTTCTATGACTCTTTCTTCCCCCCCTCCCCCCCCTACATTTCCCAAATTCCAAAATTACTCAAGGCAAGTTCTAGTCCTATTGATGTTTGCAGTGGAATTTGTGTTGGGTTCATTTGTCCTCTTCATCAATGGGATTAAGATTTGAGCCTTGTGCTCCCAAGTGCCTTAGTTTCTGTTTTTAAAAGGCACCTAATTTCACATGAAATATTTTAATGCCATGCTTGTTCCTGCAACTTGTCCTGTAAACTCCTGTGTCACTCCCTTTTCAATTTCTTCTAATTACTGAAATAGTGACAGTTGTAGAGGACATTTTAAGATTAATGTCATTGTAAAAGTCTGTACAGTATCCACATGGCAATATTAACTCACACCAGTTTTTCCTCCCCTTGTTTTATTTTTGTATTAGACCTTCTTTAGTTTACAATGAAACTATACAATCACCAATAAAATTAGTCAGGGCAAAGGAAAAAATACCAGAACCTCTTTATAGGAATTTCTAAATAAATATATCTATATCTATATATCTATATCTATATATCTATATATAAAATGACTGTTCCTTATAGTGTTTTACTTAGGCATCATTTCAGTTTGTCTGGGCCACATGGTGGGGTTTCAGAATGTGATGTCACTTACCTCATATTCTGCATATAAATCTGGATTGTTAAAAAAAAATCTTGGTCTTCTTCCCTACCCCGTTTCCTTTCCTTTCCTTTCCTTTCCTTGGGGGGGGGGGTTGGGGGAAGAGAATGCATGCCTATTTCCTGGCACCCCACACCCTCCATCTGCTATTTTTCTGTTGTTTGGGAGCTAGGAAGTGACATCACAGCTTGATTTCCCGCAGTCAAGGAACATTTAGAAACCTTTCAAACCTCTTACTCAGGGATGGGGCTGGTGTATGGTGTGGTACACTGATGTGACCAGAAGGAGCACTTTTACTGCTCTGGAGTAGGGATGTTCAATTCCAAGGAGTTGTTTGGATTTCCTGCATGGTTATGAACTAACTTTAAGATTAATTGTCGCGTGTGCAGTATAAGCAACAGACCCAGCTAGAGCTGTAGCTTTGGGTGATACAGAAGACATCCTATACCCAGTGGCTTGTTTTACTTTGCTACGTTGCCAAGCCAGGGAGGGAGGGGAGACCCACAACAGCGATAATCATTAATTAAGAAATAAGATTGCTGTTTTAAAGATATTTTGCGGTGCTTCGAATTTTTGACATGGGCTCCTAAATATTGTTTTAAATAAATACCATAGATATCCAGGCCACGGTGTTGTAGATCCTTACTTTCTTCAGGATCCAGACCTATAAGAAAATATGTGTGGTCCCAAATCTTTAAAGTGAAATGTATGCTTACCCCTTTGAAATCACAGATCTAACTATACTTAAAATTACTAGTTTCAGCAGAACTCTGCATTGACCAGTCCTTTCAATGAATGCCTGATTCATTGAAGGTCCACTTGTGTGTCAAAGTTCACTTGTTTTTAATATGCCTGCTATTATGGATATATGCCACAGATTCACATTGGGTATTAGATGACTGTGGATCGACTTTCAGCTTGTTTCGCCTCAGATCATACAATGAAAATTACTATAGATGGGATTAGTGGTGGACTTAGCCACACATATTCCACTAGCAGTTGAGAAGGGGAAGAAAAACAGCGGAAATGTGGCCCAATGACAGTGTTAACCAATAGGAAAGCAAGTTCCACAGTGCCACCTGTTTGTACTAATGGCGTGGCTTTCTGGTATCGATGCTTAGAACTTCTTCAGAAGTAGCATTCCACACGTGGAAGGGACCTTCTGCGCACCGAGAGTACTTTATAGCTGTTATAGAAGCAGGAGTATACAAATGACAATAGGCCCTACTTTATTATAGCCCCCACACAAACACTTCTATTAATGATTACACAAGTGAACTAATGGCTTTTTTTTTTCCTGCTCCCAATACTTTGACCCAGTACCTTATATTTGATAACCTGCAATGAAGCATTTGTGTCCTTTTGTGTCATCTCCTATGAAATGAACACTGTTAACAGCAATATGTGATTCCCTCCACCCCACCTCAGATTATTATGTATAGGTATTGTCCAACCAAGGGACAGACACAGTAATAGCCTAAAAACAAAGGAACATCGTTTCCTAACTGTTTTTAAGCAGAATGTGCTTAATATATTTTGCTTTTAAAAAAATGTTTATTACTCTGAAGATTCCCGAAAAAGGATAGTCCTCTAAATTTTGATTGTTGCTTTTGAGAGCACAAAAATATTTCGTTGATTTCCTTTGTAGATTCCGAGAGCAGTATTGCGTTTTTCTGTTGGTGGGGAAATTCCAAACAAGTTGCACACTTCTACTCCAGAGTTCACTTTCTTTTACATAGATGACCTCGCTTCTGATGTGTTACCTTACTGATAGGATCTTTACTTGTAGCACTATAACTGGTGGGAATATTTTTTTATGTGAACCTAATTTGATGAGAAGGTTAAATGAACTTTTTTGAAGCACTCACATTGAGAGGAGTACAGGTAACGTTTTTTTAAAAAAATTGCACAAAAGAAAAGAATGTTTGGAATGATTCATTCAGTATTTGAAAAGCGATGGATATGTTGAAAACCGTGTGTTGTTTGTAAAAATTAAATAAACCTACAAAAGTCGAGAAAGGGTGAAAGTTACATTTTTTGTATATAGAAGACTCTCATGGGTTGGTTATGGCAGGAAAGAATGCCTAATTAACAGGTTTTTCAAAGACAGTATACTTAGGTTTGCATTTTCATTATATAAGTCGCATTATTGGGGTAGGGGAGAATGGTCACCTTTAACAGCATTTGAGGGCTGTTTGTCCCTCTTTAATTTAATTGAAGTTGATTGGGATGTCATGACATCTTCTAAGGATGATTTTGTTTTTGCACTTCCTGTACTTAAAAAAAGAAAACAACCCAAAGAATTTCAGAGCGGACAAGAAGTGTTTGTTACAAGGGATTCTCAAGGTGAATAAAGAAGTGAGGGAGATCCTATGGTCTCCTGTAATTCCCCTCTTCCCCAAACCCATACATACACATGTACACCTCTCTTTTTATGCCTGGAACTGTTAAAGACAATGTTAGTTATTCTAGCAGTTGTACAGAGAGTTTGTTATTATTTTTCATTTGGTTCTGGAAATGTTTATTACTGGCACACCAAAAATGAAGGGAATCTAGGAAAACTAGTACTTCTGAGGAAGAGGTCCAAAATGTTTTTACAAAAGGAAGCCTTTAAAATGAAGAGGATGATGGGGGATGGCTGATGGTTTTCTGAATCCTTCTCTCCTTGTACCGTGCAGTCTCTAGAAATAATTTGAGTCTAATTCTGGTATTTAATATAGAAGAGAGATAACTTCTGTATTAATATGAATCCTTCAGGTGCAGTGGGATGGCCTCTCATACAATCAAATGAAGTACTTTTAGTGAATGACTAGTGTTTCTATAATAGGGATTGCAAAAATTAAGTTTATTCTCGCTGTTATTGAAAAGGACCTGAGTCTTCCATGAAAATTGATCCAAGGCTTCATTAAGGTTGCTTTTGTTTGTTCATTTACTTTCACTTGATCAAAGCTTTGGTTCCCTTTTCTTCAGCCAACCAATAGGCAGCACTGGATGTATCTTCTGCAATAGATTTAACTTGCTGGTGCTGGAACCGCTTATAAGAAGTCTACTGGAAATCAGTTTCATTGAGGCCAGGGATGTGACATTATAAATTACAGATTACAGGGACTTGCATTTTACAAAGATCCTGCTTGACAACAATTCTGAGTGCAATAGCAGCTTATGAATTATTGACAACACTAAACACTGGATTATACAAAATCACTCTTTAAAGGTATTCTATTTAATTTTAAATCTATTCAAAACCAACAGTGGCAGACACAGATAGACAAGCCAAAAAAGAGGGGCACCAGGAGAGTTCTTTGAAAATTACCGAGGTGTGTACATTTCCTCTTGCAATTAATCTCTTTGTAACTGAAGTTAGATTAATTTTAAAATTAGACTATAAACCTTTTCCAGCCAAGAGACAAAAATGAATGCAGTAAATGCAGCCATTTACTTCCCAAAGAAATGCAAATGTAACATATATTGAGGCTCTGTGATTGGTGGTAGAAGTTAAAATTTGGAAATGTTCATATTTTTTAAAACAATAATTGTTTGATTAAATTCAAACTGCAAATTGTTCTGCATCTATTTAACCCCAGGGAATAGGCCTCAAGTACTTGAAATGCCTCAAAGTGTTGGGTTTTGTAAATATGCTAAGCATTTCCTTAGCTGATCGATCATTTCTCCCATGTTTTTATTGTATCTCAGGATTTTTGCCTCATAATTCTGTGAAGATGTACAGCTTTATCTTGACTTAAAAATGTTTTAAAGAGAAGGCATGACATCAGAACGCACCTTTCTGTCTCTAGCATTTAAATAATTAAGTGAAATAGACAAATTTCAAATGCCTGCTTGCAATTTTGGTAGTATTTTATCAGTGGTTTGAGCAACCAGCAAATTCTCGATGAATGTTTCCCAAATCAATACGTAATTCATGCTGTGCATATTTCTTTTACTCACACAATTACAAAATACACTTTCAATGTCCTGCCAGATGTTGGCCTGGAGAAAGGGGCACCATAGCTTTATGCTGAGGTCATATTGGGCTGACATGGCCAGTACAAAGGAGAAATAGGGAGGGAACGTTTCGCACCTTATAGAATAAGAAGAGAAATTGCATACCGACATAGGTAAGAGCTTTTATTGTGACAAGAACTTTTTCCATATGCGTGCATACTCTCTGTAATTCCAGTGTAAAATATTGTACTTGCACTAGCTTTTTTTAAAACAAATATGAAAAAAAAATGGAAGAATTCATATTCTATTTTCTAATCGTGGTGTGTCTATTTGTAGGATACACTCGCATCTGTTTATTGAATTTTATGGTCCCTTTCTTTGATGGTGCTTGCAGGTTTTCTAGGTAGAAATTATTTCATTATGATAATAAAACAATGTTTGATTCAAAATTTGAACAAAATTGTTTTAAATAAATTGTCTGTATACCAGTACAAGTTTATTGTTTCAGTATACTCGTACTAATAAAATAACAGTGCCAATTGCAAATTAGTGTTCTTTGTAGTGTTTAAGAGGTTGGTAGTAGTTCCTCTTTGAAAGATCAATTTTTTTCCACATGAATGTTTTTCCGAGGATTTACTTTATGACAAGTTTTGTTCACAGGTTGCAGAAATCCATAATACATGCATATTTTATGAACTTTCTGAAATAATATACAAGCACTCATTGCGCTGTCAAGTTTGCCTTGTGCTACCAGTTAATCGAAGTAACTTTTAACAGCGCAGCTTATATTATGCTCTGAATATACCTAGCAAAGTTTCATAGTTTTAGCTTTCTCTTTACAAACCACATTAATTAGTTGATGTAGAAGCATTTTATTCAGTTGCTTGACTCTACTAGCATTTTCAAACTATATAGTGAAGATCTGTTATGCTTAAAATGAAGAAAACTTTGGAAGTGGCAAAAAAATTGTGTTTAGAGCATTTATCACAAATAAATCCCAAAAGTCAGAATTCCAAGGTTTGAGATAAAGTGGTTGCAGTCATCTCCTTGGGTGTAGTGCAGGTACTTGGTACAGGTAGTCCTCATTTAATGACCCTAACTGGGATGAGCAACTTGTTGCAGTTGTTAAGTGAAATGTAAATGTGCCAATTGATCACAGGAATTTCAGCAGTCTCAGTTGCAGCGTGAAGCAAATCACCCCGACTTCCTGCTGGCTTCACCATTGTCCTTGCGTATCAGAAGCTGACTGGGAAGGTTTCAGATGGCAATCACATGACCACAGGCATGCTGCAATGGTCATTAAGTGCAAGGACTAGTTGTAAAGTCACTTTTTTCCAGCACCATGGTGACTTCAAACAGTTGCTAAACTGCTAAATTTTCTGTACTCAGAAAATGAGGCCAGATGGTCCGGGGTGGGGGGCGGGGGGGGAACATCCCACTTAAATTACATAGCCCTTCTATTTATATGAAAGTTGTTTGATGCTAAGAACTGGCCCAAGGCAAATATTTTTCAATACAGCGAACACTTTCCCCCATCATTTACTGAACATTTAAGAGCCACAATTATGAAACTTCTCAAACTTATAATGTATTACAACAATTACACTCAACCCTATTAAACAACCGGACTAAAAAGTCCTGTTTCCAAAGCCTTACTCAAGGTCATTAATCTCAGGTTTGATTCACACATACATGTGGCGAATACTGGGTTTCCAGGGCTCATCTTCATATAAAAGGATTGTAAAGTGACAGACGTTTGCCTAAATGAATTACTTAAGTCACTTAGTAATCCATAGTCACTACTGTTTTTTATTTTTCCTGGAAATAAATAAGTACCCAGTGTAATTTTTAATTTTAGCATAATGGGGTTTTCCAAGTCTTGTTTTGTATCATGGAAACGCTTTGAATCCGATTCAAGCTTTTCATTCTTGTATGCCAGTGAGCTGTGGTTTCTGTCATTACAATTCCACATTGCATTTTTAAAAATGTATCTGGACATTTGAGAAGCAGCTGCATCTGTTATTTCTGGACATGCAAACCACGTCCTCTACTTGCATGGATATACCTGAGATTTGTTTTTTGCTTTGATTTTGCTAGGCGGAAGGCCTATTCTACCTGCCTGCCTACAATGGAGTAAGTAGGCACACTGAAAGACAGTTAGCTACTCGGGAGGTAAATCTGCTTTTCACTTCTCTTATATGGTGCTTCTTTACCTAAAAGGACACCACAGATAAATGATGGAATCAACATACCAGTAGATGTCACAATTCAAAGGTTTTTAAAAATATTTCTACATACTATATAAATCAGCCCAAAGGAAAAGAAGAGTTATACGGCTTTATGTATGCATAATTCTTCTAAAAACAATCAGTAGCTGGTTTTGTTGTTCCATTTCATTATAAACTTGTCAGCTACCAGATTTGGGCTGCAATAATTGAGACAACCACTGGGTGGCAGAAAAGAAATGTCAAAACTTTCAAATATAGTATCACAACTTATACGTTACACTTTAATTACCAATTACTCAAATTTTACTTGGACTTTGAAAAAAAAACATCAATGATATAGTAAGACTCTATAGCAGGGGTGTCAAACTAGTAGCCCGCAGGCTGGATGCGTCACATGTAGGCCCTATCCACCCCAGTGCCGCAAATGGAAAAAATGTCACTAAACATCACGTCATGGCAATGTGACGTGGCGAGTGTGACCTATAGGGTAATTTTAAAAAGTAAGGAACTTTACTTGCAGTAAAACTACTTTGTATATATGCAGCTTCAGGATTGTTATAGTGAATCTCCTCTGCATACATCAAGTTCCTGCCTCATAAAAACTGCCTCATAAAATTATGAAAAAAAAATGTCATATAATGGATAGGTTGTGTATATTACAATAGTGATATGGAAAATGAGATCTAGATCTTGCACAACCAGAACACATCTCTATTTATTACTTTAGCATGTCTTTTTTCAGGCTTCCATGTGATGCCAAATAAGATGGTTCTTTTAAAACATTGTTAAGATGATTCTTGAAGCAGCCACTTCTTTACACTCATACCTGTTCATGGAGTTTGAAACATTTCTTCTGAATCACTTTCAAAGCAGTCCTAATTGCACGAGTTCTAAACCAGTGTGTGATCTGTGTGTGCAAGGGGATGACTGCACACAAATCCAAGTTCGATCCAAACAAAATATTTGATTACTTAAAGATCCAGTGACAAAAAGTGGATCATAGCCCTGCTGCCTTGGGTAAAGTTCTCCTTTGAAGACATCTCTCTTAATATCAACAATATCATTTCACGAGTGGAACAGATTCAGACCATCATGTAGTTTCTCCCAAATCTGTTCCAGAAGGCTCTGGAACAGATCTAGAACATTCAAGATGAGGACTGTAATAAGTAGTCCTGGTTATGAGAAACTAGCCTCGTGGATTAAAATAATCTAATCCCACCAACAGGCTCTCAGAAGCAATAATGGGAACTATTATTGGCAGGGAAATCCTTGTAATTCTGATTTGATTACGAAAATATCGGAGTATCAGTGGTAATTCCAAATCGCTCTTCTGTCATAATATGCCTATTTCTTGGCTAGACTATCTGTCTACATAAAACGATCACTGAATGAGGGATAGTTCCTTACTCTATTCAATTGTTCCCTTGTCATATATCCCTTGCCTCTCTACTATGCCCATCTATTCTACTTGATTAAAATTGATATTTCTAAGAAAAGCTGGTGGTGACTCACAGAAATTAGACCCCCCCCCATCCACCCTGTTAATGACAATAAAGGAGACTAGTCTTGACCCTACTTCCGCAGTTTTGTAACAGAAGATGTTGAATCTTCTTTAATAGAAATGAATGCAGTGCTACATTCCCTGTACACAAGAAAATAAGAGGTGCACATGAGAGGGCCTGATGAGAAAAACCTGGTTTTCCCACCCGACGCTTACAAATTGAGTTTGACCGGAGCTAATCAATCAATATTTCAGATTGTTCAATTTGCAGAGAAATCTTTCTAGGTCTTATTTTGTAGTTTTTGAAAACAGTTCTTTTGAAAACAGATTTTTTTTTAATGAATGGTGGTTTTTGTTTTAATTTGGCTTTGCACATAGGCTCAGCTGTGGAATGGCAGTGCTTCTCTTGTCTTTGCCCAAAGCCATTGGAAAAAAATAATAATTAACCATCATTAGGGCTTACCTCTTTCATCTTCAAAATGAGCTGAATGAACAAAGAGTAGCTCCATTTGCAATGTCGAAATATATCCCCACCAACAACAACAAAGCATTACAATAAAGGGAGTGTAACTATTTAATCAACCATTTTAAGAACTTATAATGGTTATTATAATAATCAGCACACGTTAAAAATTGAGCACTTGATGCCTCTGTGAAAATAAAACAGGATTATTTGTTTTATTCTGTAAGTGCTATTCCAAGATGGCATGCTGGAGTAGTATCGATGCAGTGAGGGTTTTCTGGGCTTTGGAGTTGCTTTCCTATTCTTCTGACTTTCATCACCCATTGCAAGAGCAGTTGAAACTTGAAATATAAAATCCTGTGAACGGCTTTGCTTTTTCTGGTAATGGCAGATCCAACAGACAAATACTTTGCAAATGGACATCTAAGTCCCTCTGATCGGTTGTTCCGAAAGATCAATCTAGATTTCTTAACTTAAATAGACAAGGATACAAAAATACCACTGAACAATCTGAACAAATCGTGGACCCAGAAGCAGTTCAAGGCTTGTTCTCATTAGGCCCAGACCCAACCATTACAAACAATCAATGGCATTAAGCAACCTGCTTCTTTCCTAGTTTGGAATATAATCACCTCCCCATCCTGCAAAAAAAAAAAAAAAAAGAAAGAAAAGTGGAGGAGAAACAGAACGTAGCAAATTTCACATCTCCAAAGGCCTGGGGTTTTCTTCTTTGGCTAAGAAAAGGTTGTGTTGTGTTGCTGAGTTACCCGAATAAAGGTTGTCCTTCGACTAAGCTCTTTGAGTTTGGCAGCTCCCACATACGTGCAAGCAGAACGGAGACCACCCAGGATGTCACGAACAGTATTTTCTACATCTCCTCTGTAGGGGACTTCCACTGTTTTACCCTCCGAAGCTCTGAAAAGGAAAATAATTTCACTTGCATTGCTGGGCTGCCTTCTCTGGAATTAAAACTATTAAAACATATTATTAAAATATGGAACCCTGGTAGCACAGTGGTTAAAGTGCAGCATTGCAGGCAGACTCTGCCCACAGCCTGGAGTTTGATCTTGATGTGGCTCAAGGTTGACTTAGCTTTCCATCCTTTTGAGGTCTATAAAATGAGGGCTCAGGTTGTTGGGAAAAATATGCTGGCATTGTAAACTGCCCAGAGAATGCTGTAAAGCACTATGATGTATAATCTTAAATGCTATTGCTATTTCCAAATTCTATTTTATCCAAACACAGACATATTTGCTTGTATTGCAATCTGAAATAAAACCACCTGGAAGGTAACCATAGACATTCTTCACTGCACTTACTATTAATCTAGATAGCATGTGCATGAGTTTGTATGAGGCTATTTATTAAACAGAGAGAATTAGCACCCATTTGCGTCTTGTGAAAATCCTCACAATATACTTGTAAGCATATTTTAACCCTTCAAAGATGCGGTTTCATTGTTCAATTATAAGAATTATTTACATATTAATTTATTAGAGAAATGTGTTTATTTCCCAAATGTTAATGTTAATTTGCCCCAAATCAACAGATGCCTCCCAATGGTTTCATATGTATCTTAAATAACGGGGAGGAGAAAGTCCCACAGTATCCTAATCTCGAATAGTCTTGACTTTAAATGCTCCTGCCACACTAGTACCTATGGAGCTGCTCACTCTAGAACAACTAAGCCCAATGAAATCACCCCAACTTTGTTTCGGATGGTGCCTACCATGCATATTCCATGTTGTCAGAACCTAAATTTGAGATGACAGGAGGTGTGATGACATTTTCAAGTAAGCTTCCAACTGATTGTTAGTGTGACTGCACATCTGCAACTAGCCAAACATTTGTCATCTGAGAGCGTCTGGGTGATGGTGGGAGTAGTAGCAATAAATCAAGTCAACCATATGGTTGAATTTCCACCCCCCTTTTTAACTTACATTATGCCAGACATATAAAAGGGGTGGGGCTTCGATCATATTTTGCCCATCATTTAAACTTCCTCCAACAATAAAATCTTGTCTGTTATTTGATTCAATTAGTAAAGCGACCCTTTTCAGAATCAAAGAAAGTAAATACTATGCAAAAACATAGTTACACAACAAAGTCAACTCTAATCAACATATAAGCCTGGAAATAAGAACACATGCTCTTGTCATAGAACAAGCTCATCTAACAGCCTGGCCCAGGGCATGGGAGAAAAGCCAGGTCGTTAGAGCTGTATGAACAACCAGTGGAGTCAGAGCCACTCAAATTTCAGGAGGAGCTTATTTCAAAAGACAGGCTTAGCCAGAGAAATGGCCTATTTCCTGAAGTCATCTTGCTTCAAAGAAGGGACTTGGACCATGCCCACTCTGACCTCAGGGACAGGAAAAGACCACATGACAGTGGTGGTCCTGCAGGTAACCTGGTTCTGTGCCAGGCATGACCCAACAGATGATAACCAGCATCTTGAACTTGGGTGTCCGCTAAATTCTGCATTCAGCAACATGCATTACTATACACACCGCTGCATTCTGGACCAGCTATAGCTTCCGAATGGCTTTGAAAGGCAGCTCCACGTGGAGCACATTGCATTTCTGTTTGCTGCCAATTCCATATGAAGAAAACCGGAAGTTCAAGAAGTGGCCTGGCATATTATGCTGGAAAGGGAGTGGTACCTGTAGTCGGCAACACCACCTGCGTGCTTCTTCATAGCGGTGTCGGAGCTCATGCCGTAGAAAAGCTTCACTTTTTTACCATTTTTTTCTATAATATCTCCAGCACATTGATCATGTCCTGCAAACATGCCCCCCAGCATCACAAAATCAGCACCAGCTCCTGTGAGTGGCAGGAAGGAAAAATAGAGGAGGGATTAAGCCAAAGCAAAATTGCATTTACAGTGTTTAAATACAGGGCCGCATCAATAAATGCGATCTCCTTATCAATTCAAGGGTTATATATACACCGGGACTCCTGGACTTGTGACCACAATTCAACCCAAAATTTATGTTGCTAAGCAAGACAGTTGTTAAGTGAGTTCTTGCCCAATTTTATGGCTTTTCTGGTCATAACTGTTAAGTGAATCGTTCCAATTGCAAAGTTAGTGACCTGGCTGTTAAGTGAATCTGACTTTGCTTGCTGGAATGTCACAAAAGATGATCTGGGACATTGCAATTGTCATAAATACGAACCAGTGGCCAAGCATCTGAATTTTGATCCTACGGCCATGGAGATGTTGCAACAGTTGTGTAAAAAACAGTCATAAGTTACTTTTTTCAGTGCTATCACTGTCACTAAATGAATGATTTTAAGTTGCATTTCCTATATTTCAGCAATAGACAGTCCTCACCAAAAGCTTTGGCCACGTCTCCTGGGCAGCTGCATCCTCCATCCTAAAAAAAGGATGGGAAAAAAGAGAAGACATCAGGATATTCAACTCCATTTGTTCCTGTTACATACTGACAATTTGAACTTGGTGTTGGGAGAAGGATTCAGCCTAAGCATTTATAGAAACAAGAACAAGAAAGTGGCAGCATCAAACCTTTTTCATAAAAAGTTTAATTTCAATAGACTGAGCACATTATGAGAGCATAGTGGTTAAGGCCTCAGGCTAGAAAGCTAGCTGGGTGACCTTGGGCCAGTCATGTGCTCTCAGCTCTAGGAAGGAGACCAGGCAAGCTACTTCCGAAAAAAATCCTTGCCAAGAACATTTCAAGGACTTGTCAGGCAGTCACCAGGAATCAACACTCACTTGAAAGCAACCCTTCAAAAAAAAAAATGCAGATTAAAATTCCATTTACTGTTTGGTCTGTCTTCAAAGGATTTGGCAGGGTAGAATGCAGATTTCTTAAAAAGTACTGGAAACGGGATTTAAGTATAATTTTACTCCAATCATTAATGAGAATATATTTGTCCACACAAGCCATTACTACTGTGGATATGGAGAATTTTTTTTGCCCCCCCAAAAGGGGGGGGCATTGAAGATACCCACCTTCACCCATTTAATCTCACTAAAACAAAGGAGGATGTCAAGCATTGAGGGAGTTTGATTATGTCCTAGTATTTCACTATTCAAGGGCACTTCCAGAATATCCCTGGACTGACTAATGAGCTTTTTTTAAAAATTTATTTATTTATTTTGCTGTGTTTTGTAAGTCTGTATTCTAATTTCTCTGTACAAATCAGAAAATGAAGGATGTATTTAAGCACGGCATTCCATCCTTTGGAATGGGCAGAAAGATATTAAAGATGTAGTAGCTTTTTCAAAATGATCTTAGGTGAGATGACAAAACCAATATAAAACATCGCAAAGTACAGTGAACACATTCACAGAAATGGGAGTGCTTTATCTACCCTCCTTTCCTTCACTCCGTTTCACACAGTGTGAATATTTTGTTACTAAACATATGCACTGAAGAGTGACGACGAAAATGTACTCTTCATGCGATTGTCCTGTAAACCAGTTGGTGCAACTGGTGAAAACCAAGAATGAGCTACTGTTTCTCAATATGCCAGAATCAATTTATATTAGTGTACAGGTAGCCCTCAACTTATGATTATAATTTGAGTCCAACATTCCCGTTGCTAAGCAAGACAGTTGCTAAGTGAGCTGCGTCCTGTTTGACAACCTTTTTTGCCACAGTTAAGAGAAATCACTGCAGTTAAGTGAGCCTGGTTTCCCACATTGGCTTTGCTTATCGGAGGCCAGCTGGGAAGCTTACAAATGGTGATCACATGATCCCAGAACACTGCAACTGTCAAAAGTACATGCCAGTTTCCAAGCGCCCAAATTTTGATCCGATGACCATGGCAATGCTGCAATCGCCATACATGTGAAAGGCACTTTTTTCAGTGCCATTGTAGCCTCAAAGTGTCACTAAATGAATGGTGGCAAGTCAATGACTACCACTAGTTTTTTCTAATCACAACATAAGAGGGAGCAAATATTTGAAAACATCCAAAATCTTTACAAGCAGAATCATGTCTTTGACTTGGGAACTGGACTCTTAAGTTATAAAATAAAATATAGAAATTTTAAAAAATAATCCAAGAAAAATCTCCCTCGGTTACTAGTGATTGGGACTTTGCTTCTGGAATCATTGTTTTCGTTTATGGAATTTAACACAGCTCCTGCTTACAGAAATGATATGTCCTTGCAGTCCGTGAGCGGAATCTGCACATTCAATTACTGCGCTGAGTTGAGGATAGCCAACCCCAGTTTTTATCCGAGTAGTGCACACAGAACCTAGGCATGAAGAACAAACAAAATACGACATCACATCATCTTGTAATTTAGATGAAAAGCAGCCCCCCTATCCCTTCAGATAGATGGAGCCCTCAAGAAGCCTTTTCACATATACAGACACATAATAATATTATCATAGGGACGGGACATAATGAGAGAGCTCTTTACTAGAAGACAGGACACGACATCCACAAAAGCCAAATTAACATTTGATAGGAAGACTGAAAGATAAGAGCAACAGAACCAGGAAACACCCCTTTTCTCTTCTTGACTCCTTTATAGGAAACAGGGCCAGAGAGCCTTGGAGGCACTAGATCCAAACCTCCACTCAGCTAGAAATCCACATCAACACTGACATCAATTATTGGTTCACTTCCCCACATAAGTAGAAAATTCGTTCCCTCAGGCTATGTGTCCCCACCCCCATAAACCCAAATTTCACATAATTGAATTTTGATGGCAAAACAAGCCAATTTTTCAGGGCCATGTTTTGATCGCCTTTCATTCAATGTGCTGAGCCGTGGTGGCACAATGGTTAGAATGCAGTCCTGCAGGCTACTTTTGCTGACTGCCGGCTGCCAGCAGTTCGATCCTGACTGGCACAAGGTTGACGCAGCCTTCCATCCTTCCAAGGTCGGTAAAATGAGGACCCAGATTGTTGGGGGCAATATGCTGACATTGTAAGCTGCTTAGAGAGGGCTGTAAAGCACTGTGAAGAGGTATATAAGTCTAAGTGCTATTGCTACCGGAGCTTTTAGTATTGTGATTTCTGAATGCATCTTTGCATGAGGTTTGAGTCTGGCTTTGTCTTTCACAGCTTCTTTTTTAGCAATCCCCTAATTTTGAGAGTTTTCTCTTTTCAAATCAAATCTGTCGTTTGGCAAAGATGCACATACTTCTGCTTTGTAATCACTTTCAATAATATGTCTTCAATAAAACTCTGGGTATCACTTCCTTTTGAGTCAGTTCCATGCCTATCTATTCTAGGACATAAATGCTTATGGTATTTAGGTTTTTTTTTTCTTCCACATCATTATCAGGATGTATATTTTCCCAGACTATGTGACAGCAGTTGAAGTTGCTTATTTGTTCCCCTCCAGATCTTGCAAAATATATACATACTCATCATTTCCCTTTGGAGGATTGTTGCACAAAGCACAAAAATGGAAATTGTAAGCAGAAGAAACGAAAGGCATCAGATAAGGAAATAGAATTAAACTGAAGTGTTTACGGCAACGCTTTTCACTCAACCTCTTTTTATACTTGCAAATCACTCTTCCAACTTGTCCATTTGTACACCAACTCAGAGATTGCTTTTTTGTTCCTTTGCTAGCTATTTGTTAGTGTATGTATGTACTAAGGATGGAAAGCAAATACTCCTGACATAAATATTAAGCAAGTGATTCAAGCATATACCCTTCTACCCAGCTTACCTGGTCCAATTCCTACTTTAATAATATCTGCGCCAGATAGAAGAAGTTCTTCCACCATCTCTCCTGTTACTACGTTGCCTGCCTGAAATAGAGCCAAAATCATTGCAAATAATGAATAAATCCACAAGGACTGCAGCAGTAAGAAAATATATTTACCTTTCCTCCTTCCTTCTATCCTTCCATTTTTAACCTGCCTTCCACTCTGGGCAGATTACATATACAATGTGCATTCTCACTTGCATGCAGAAAATTGCCTTGTTTTTAAAACCACAATTTCTTTTAAAATAGGAGCGTGATTATTCAATGCCCCGTTCAGCAATCAGTATAATCCTGGTCGATTTACACCCTAAATTTTCATGTGATCAGCAGATGCATGACACATCTACTTTCTATCCTGTAAAAACAAATATTTCCATTAAAATAAACTGTTTCTTTGCCTTGGCATTAACTGGACCTTATAATGTCTATCCCAGATCATTCTGGGAAGCCTCCGCACCCCTATTCTAGTATCTCTTTTCTGCATTTTAAAAAAATGTTCAAAGAGAAGGGAACATCATCATAGCCATAACTCTGTATGAAGCAAATACAAACATTTTTTTTTCATCCATTCTGTACAATCAACACTTTTATTTAATAGAATGGAGAGCTTGCTTAATACAGTAGGCCAGAAAGATTAATATCCAAACAGAAACAAGGCAAAAATTTGCCCTTTCTGACTGAATTATTCAATGCGATGAAACTCCCATTTTCCACTGATGACAATGGTCAAAGCATACATAAAAGAAAAGCACTTTGCCTCAAAAATTGATTTGCTCTTGATGAACTACTACTACTTCAGAAAACAGCCCCAATTCCAAAACAGGCAATATTGCATTTTATTAGCATTTGATAAAAAGTAATTGTCTATCACTTTACATAATTTTGACCCTACTTATGCATGAATTATTTTTTTTGTTTTTGTTATGTTATTTTTTAAACTCATCCTTCCTCCCAGAAGCTTAGGATACTATGTACCTAATAATAATATCGTTGCTGACGGGTATTTGGGAAAGTGCCAATCGTATCTGTGTTCTTACTACTTCTGAATATTTTTAATAAGCTTACAATGCATGAAACAAGATTATTTGTTTCAAAATTAAATCCTTATGATACAGAGTCAAGTTGAAAATCCCATGTTCAAATCCCTAGCTCATTCTAAAACTTACTGATGACATAATTGCCATTACAATTTAACACATGATCCTGTAAACAAACATGCCAATCTTTGTGCTTAGATCTCTATCCAAATCTATCCCATATTTTTCTATCCTTTTAAAGAGACAAGACCACAAATATAATATTATATATTATTAGCTATTCCTTTCCTGGAACGCACTTAAGTTTGTTTTAGATTGGACAGCCTTATGCATTTTAAATAAATACACAAAACTAAAGATACTAAAACTCTTATATAGTTAATTATCTGATTTCCAGTAAAATAAGGTGAGAGTGGGAAGCTAATTCCATAGAAGAGGTGGTTATGCAGTATCCACCCCTATTCCATCCCAAAATAAATATGTTAGTTTCTTGAAATCCTACAAATCTTGTAAGATTTTATCAACATCTTGTGAGTGTGTGGGAACCTCTCTCATGTAACATTTTCTAAAGTATACTTGAGTGGAATGAAGCGGTCTGAATCATCTCACAATAATATGCAAAGACACCAGTCAAGAGCACTCCATCCCACAGAAGAGAAATACAAAATCAAACCATTCATCAATTCTGTTCAATGTTGCCTACATTGACTGGCTGCAAGTTTTCATATAGGAATCTATATAGATGAAACCTGGGTTTTTTCACATACTAAATTCAGAGTTTATTATTTATGGTCCCTTCTTGCTAAGATACAGGACATGGGACATATTGCTGGAATCAAGAAACTCTTTTGCCAAATTCTAAGCCTATCCACCTCCCAACTTCTCCAACTCCTACCATGAGGGTGTGCTTTGGGAACCGGACATGAACAGCTTTCACAAATTCCACAAAGTGTTCTGAGTAACCATTGGCCACATCCAGGCAAATGTACTTGATAAGGGGGATGGCCTCAATGATACTTATCAGCTTCTCGAAATCAGTTAGCCCACTGCCTGAGCTCACCGCTACATGCTGCAAAAAGAAGATGAGAACAGTTCAAGTTTTTAATAGAAATGAGGCCAAAAGAATTCACACTACAGTGAATTTAACTCAATCAACATGCAGTTAAATTTACAAAACTAAAAAAAAATGTTTGGGCTTTCTTTTCCTACATTGTCTTATGCGCTGCACAATGTTTTGCTTTCTACTTGATCTCAATGTTTTTGCCTGAATAAAATACTGTTTTTGCAGATGTTTTCACAGACTACCACTGATCAATAAACCATTTTCATATACCTTTTTGTCAGATTACTTTACTTTAATGTATACACTTGTTATCTAACTTTGCCAACAAATCATCTATTGATATCTTTAATAATTTAAACTCAGTTTTTACACTCCATTAATGTATTGCCGTTCCACCCTGTTCAGGCTAAGATAAGACCCAAAATAGTCCTTTTCAGAGTGAATTTACTTGTAAAGACACACGAAAAGAATTGTACAACATAATCATAAATTTATAAATGTTCATTTAGATATGCCCACATCTTTCCAGTGTTCTAAAATATTAATTTTTATTATATATTATACCCTTGATCTTCCGGGATGCATTAGCCAGAATGATGTGAAATAAAAATAAAATAAAACCAACATGATGCCTGAGTATCAAGATACCTATAAACACCTCTACTGCTCTTCAAGCTCTTTGTCAGTCCCATTTAATTTATCTTTACATATTATTTTAATTAAAAGTAATTATCAGCAAGAAGTTGGCATCCTTGAAAAAGCTATCCTTTAGCTTTTTAAGAATGCCTCAAGGCTGCATTTCGATTCTAAATGTATTTGTAGCAAATAAATATGGCCAACAGTGCTAATTCACCACTTCATTTGGAAGCACATGAGCTGCTGTGTAACCAGAATATCCAGTTGTGCTACATATGATGATGAGGATAGTCTCATCTGTTGGTGTTCTAGTAAATGAATGTTTTGTGATTTGTAAGCATCACCACAATTATTTTGTTATTGGGCAGCCTTCCGGCATCCACACATGCACTCCAATTTCTGGAAGTACCATTGTACCCATAACACTGGGTCCCTCTAATAAAATACTATGCATCCTATAGGCCTAGAATCTTTTGGAAGCGTATGATTTTTATCAGCCATTCTCTTGCAAATGGTACATGGCACATCAGTTTTTCTAACATTTCAGGAAATGCAGTCTAATATTTAACTTTGTGGGGGAAAGTACCTCTATGCATTCTGGGTGATCACTTGCAAACAGCTTCCACTGTTCTAGAGTGTAATGCTTCTGTATTGCAGTAAACATGGTGTACTAGAAAAACAAACAAATATCTTATAATTACACTGTTTGATGTAGAGACATGCACACATACAAAACAAAGATCCATGACGTCATTGCAAATACATGAAGGGTTCTTGTTTAAACAATAAGAAGTTGTGAACACGAAACTGAAATAGAAAACTATGCAGAGATCCTAGATTATACATGAAAGACAACAAGGAGCTAAAATGTTTGCCTCAATGCTCCTTTCAAGGTCATTAGTCCTCCCGATTGAAGGAACTGGCTTTAAATGTGAATCCTGTCCATCAGTAATACAATTGCTGTAAATTTCCACGATAGTAGAATCTTAGCATTATTTGTAAATGTTACTTGAATTCAAACATTATAGGCCTGGATGCTAAGTCTGAAATCCTTCATAACAATTTAGTAATTATAACAAGAAATCATTAGAGAAGAACATGACTCTGAGAAAAATGCTTTTCTTATCTAAGAACTGGTACAGGCCAGGACACAAGCATGAGGTAAAGAGGAAGTATGAAAGAAAAATTGTTGGGTGAAACGATAAAGCAGAAGAGGTTATGCATGAGAAAAAGGCATATAGGAGAATTATTATTACAAAATATGAGAAGAAAATACTGTTTAATGGGCACACATTAAGGAATCAGGATTATTGCTTTATTGTTGTTTTTATATTGATTTTTATCCTGAGAGTGAGTTGGGCAGTCATAAAAATTTTCATAAATAAATACATCAAGTTGCAAGGAATGAAGCTGAGAGAGCAAGAAAGTGACTATTGCAACTTTTTAAGAGAAACATTTTAAAAACTTGATTACAACAGGAATAGTTTACTTAAGAAGTAGATATGGTCAAACAAATACAGTATAAAAGTCAAGAATTAATTGGACTGAATATAAAAGTGAATAACCAATAGGCAAGAAGCACACTAAGGTGGTTTGAACATATAGAAAGAAATAATGAAGATCAAATCACAATTAAAATGAATGAATGAATGAAAAGAAAAGGAATATTGAGAAAATTATAGTTGGACAAAGTTGATAACATCCTCAAAAATAGAAAAATCAAAAGACAATGGATAAAGTAATGGATGAATGTGATGAAAGCAAAGAAAGATAAAGTGAATGTTTTCTTTTTAAATTTCAGGCCTTTAATTTCTTTTGCTTAGTAATTTTTACTCCTTTTCTACTTGTATCTTGAAAGAGTATAGTATGATAAGCATGCATGTAATTTTCTCTATTTATGGTGCAATTACTTTAATTTTATTTTGAATGGCATCATATTTTTGATGCTAATTGTTTGGAGGTCAATAAATCAAAGAACAGGATATAGAAGGATGGAAGGAGCAGATGATTGTGGCTTACACAGAAGATGGACTATATGCATTATGCAAACTAGATGTACAAGTATAATGTACATTATAATTCAGTCTCCACGTATGTCTGAAATACTACTAAATCTATACTATTATATTGTATATAATATAAAACTATAAATATAATTTTGACGTTCAATGCCGTCCTTCAAGAGTTATAATAGTGATGGCAGATGTTTTGATCTTGGAGACTGTAACAGTATAATTGTGTAATTTAAATTTCATATTAACATTAGCAAAATTTCTACATATAATTTACAAATCATAAAATTTTAAGGAAATTCATTGCCAAGTGTTAAAAGTTCACTCAGGATATCTTGGGAATTCTTATCAAAAGAATATTTTTTTAAAAATGTGAAAGAGTCCCGCCTTCACTGATGTATTTGTTCCTAGGATTCTTTGAGGGAGGGAAATGGGCTGTTTGACAATAAAATAAATTCAGCCAATAAATTCTTTCATTACAACTTGAAATTAATTCAAATGTTATTTTTATTTCTTTTTTTTATAGGAGAAGAGAATTAAGAAACTTACTTTAGCCATAACTTGTGCCATTTCAAAAGTACCAACAGTGTCCATATTTGCTACGATAATGGGGATACCTGTATAGGTTTGCTTGGAGTTACGGAAGAAGAAGGTACGTGTAAGATCTACCTGGAAAAACAACACATTTATTTGGGTCTGAAAGCAGAATTAAATCATAAAGTTAAGAAAATGCAAGCACTAAAATAATATATATTAAATATTTATTTCTCGACATAAATATACAGTAGTATCTACAATCTCATAATAAATGATTCAGCGTCCTACAATGCCAAGAAAGGAGATAGCCAGTCAATTTATTTCTAACGTTGTTAAAGCATTCCATTTAAGCAATAAACTGATCTAGACCACGAGAAAAGCCTGTAATTTAAATCAGGTAATTAAACTTGTCAGCAAATGTGAGCCATGAAATCACATGCTCAAAAAAAAGATAGATTTTTAATTCGGACATACTTTCCAATCCACCCGTTCCCCTGGCTGACAAAAGTGAATTGGTTGAAAATATTTTTATTGGGCTGTGTTGCCTTTTTCATCAGCTACTCAATTCTTGAAAGAACAAAACAGCAGTGTCTGAGTTGATGTACAAATGGACAAGTTGAAAGACTGGTTTGCAAGTATAAAAAGAGATGGAGTGAAACGTGTTGCTGTAAACACTTCAGTTTAATTATATTTCCTTTTATCTTATGCCTTTAATTTCTTTGGCTTACAAATTCCATTTTCTGACTTTGCTATCAAAAGATCACAAAAGATGATCACGACCCCAGGACACTGAAACTGTCATAAATATGAACCGAATGCCAAGCGTCCAGATTTTGATCACATGACCAGGTGGATGCTGCAATGGTTTGTGAAAAATAATCATTTTTTTCCGGTGCCGTTGTAACTTTGAATAGTCACTAAACAAAGGGTTTTAAGTTGAGGAATACCTGGAAATATTCAAATGGGAAGGCAGACTCTCATTTGCAAGTTCAGCATTAAGATTGAATCTCATATGTCATAATACAGAAAGAATCAAGAGTCAATACCTAACGTGTTTCCAGAAATAGGAGAAAACCAGCTCGGATTCAAGGCTGATGATTATTCTATTCCAATAATTAAGTGAATGATATAGAATCCGACAGGGCCTACTTTCAAATTCACAGTCTCAGATGGAATCAATATGTGAATACTATATTGGTCATACTACACCAAAATAAGTATTTAATATCATTTCACTGAAAGCCACTGTTAATTTCTAACCTGCACTTGTGAATGATGCTCAAGATTATGTGGTGATTAGATTTAAAATTAACACAAATGTATCACATATGGCCTGGTATTTTTAGTTCCTATCTCCTTCAATTAAAAAGGCTCCAATTCTAAAAGATCTTTCAAAGCCCTTTCCAAACGAGAGGAAACTATAGGTCATTTTGGATCCATGCATGCTGGAAACTATATTCCAGAAATAATTCCCCTTATGGTAATTTGTTTCAGAAATATATTTTAACAAATGCTACATAGCAATAATTGATAATTATACAAACGATTTTATTTCAACCAAAGATATTGCAGTAATCTGCATAATAGAGGGACAGGGACCAATCCTGCATTTTCACTAGCAACCACCCCCTTCCTTTTTTCAGTTGCACAAAACAGAGGTACTGTAAGAAAATCTAGAATCCCAGTGGGGGATCTATAGCAGGGGTCTCCAAATTTGTCAACTTTTAAGATTTGTTGACTTCAACTCCCTGAATTCCCCATGTGAAGTCTATAAATCTTAAAATCTTAAAAATCTATAAATCTTAAAATTTGGAGATGCCTGATCTAAACCTGCCACATCCATCCCATAGCCTATGGGCCGCATGCAGCCCTGGACAGCTAGTAATGCGGCCCCACAAGATAGTAAAGTTTTAATTATTATGTGATTTATATACGTTAACTGTATATTTTATATGCGAGCCCAAGACAAATCCTCTTCACTCAATGAGGCCCAAGCAAGCACAACGGTTAGACAACCACGATGTATATACTATCTCCCACAATCTCAGAGACTTGTTCTTTAAACCTGACTTTACACCCTTCATCTGGGAATAGCCACTTCCAACAACGAAGTCAAAATCTGGTCCCACAACATGGATGCATGGACAAAAGGCTTCCAGTTCCAGTTCACGGTGACATTTCAACTTTTTTGATCTTTTATCCTTGGAAAGAGGGCGTTTGTGCAAATAGGAATTCTTCACCATCCTTTTGGAGACTAAACGTTGGGTAGAATTAAATTAATGATAAATGTTGGAAGGCTAAAAGCCGACGCATGAATGGATTTTCTGCTAAACACAAAAAGATGGTTTTTAAGTTCCATTTCCCAGCTTCTCTTCCCTGCGCTTTGCGTGTGTCTTTGTGCGCACTTCGCTGTTCAAGACACCTGACCTGCCGGCCCCAGGAAATCGCCTCTCCAGTCGTGCTTCCACTCAAGAAAAGCTAGGCCTCTCATGGAGGGTTTGTAACTTGAATCGGCCTCCTCTCCTCTCGCCCGCAAAACGATCTGTCATGCCACTTGTTTCCTCTACAAACAGTTCCGAGCACAATGCAATCCGACTCTAGATCTCCTTGCGTCGGTTCCTTCACCACCGTCCCACCCCAACATTCCCCGCTGGCTTCTTGCAAATTTGGGAGCAATTCCATCAGATGAGCCGGTGAGCCAAAGCGAAGAAACGGGGTTTGACACTTTCCTAAAGATTCTCCTTTGGATCGCAATCTGCAAAAGGTGAGGACAACAACAACAAAAAGCAAAGCAAAGCAAAGCAGTAACTGCTACACAGGGCCGACTTCGCCGGCCGGGTTACGCATGGAAAGTTCTGAAACCCTTTGGACTTCGTATCATCATATGTATGTATGTATGTATGTATGTATGTATGTATGTATGTATGTATGTATGTATGTGTGTGTGTGTGTATATATATATATACATACACGCGCACACACACACACGACAAAGGCGGCAACGGCAATAACCCATTAGCTTGAAATGCAAATAGGAAGTGAGGAGGGAGGTTACAACGCATGAAGTCGGGCGCCGCATTTTAAAGAGGGGGGGTGGGGGAGAGAAAGAGAGAGAGAGAGAGAGAGAGAGAAAGAAGCATGCTCCTTTGGAAATGCCCCCACCTCTGCTCTGCTTCGGAGGCTGCTCCGCTTAGGTCTGAGCAAGACATCTTTAAAGTCCAGTTTGAGATCTGCATCTACTCGGGGCATCTCGGACAGGCTGCGGTGCCTCAGGTTTTTCCCGCGGTGGTGGTGGAGGCAGAGGAGGCGGCGGCGGCGGCTTTTCTGAGCCGGCGTCAGGCAGCCCACAAGCCACCCGAGCTGGTCTTCGGGGCCGGCTGAATATTTATAGGGCGTGAAGAAGCGGGAGGCAGCTTCTCGGCCCCATCGCTTTATTAGGAGCGGGCTGGCACGGAATGCACATGGCCTCGAAGCCGGGTCAGAGGGCCTCGCTCTCCGCCTCCGGCTCCTCGCCCGACCTCGCTTTGCCTCTCCCGGGTCGGCACTGCGGCGTTGGCTGGCGTCTGAGCGTTGCGCGCTCCTTACAGCAATGCAGCTCAGCGGCGGCCAGCCGGAGACGTTGCTACACTGAGGAGGAGGAGGAGGAGGCAGCCCTTGCAATGCTGGCGCCGGGAAGAGGCTCGCCGCTGCTTTTCCCGGGAAGGAGAGAGAGGAAGCCGGGCACGCGGAGCTGAAGCCGACGCCGCTTCAGGTCGGAAGCCTGCGGGAGAATGAAGGGCTGAAGAGGCGGTGGCTCTCCTCACACCTTCCTTATTTCTGGAGAAATAACAAGAACTGCTTCTTCTGGTCGCGCGTTCCTTTTTCTTCCTCCTTCCCTCCCTCTCCGCCTTCTTTTTGGTTGTGTGTGTATGAGAGAGTTCTTCTCTTGCATTGTATTTCTATTGGTTTGTATTTATATTGTCTTTCGGATCACTCGTGCGCGCTGCCTGTGGTTGTTTAAAAACAAATGTAGGCGTTGCAAACGGCTTTGAGGCGAACAAAACCTTCCTCTCTTCACAGATTTGCTTTCCAGCTGCTAGCTAGCACAACGGTGCTTCTAGAAGATGTACCTTGTCCATACCTTGTGCTGTGCTGTGCTGTGCTATGACTACAATTCCCATGGTTTCCAATGGGACAGTGTGTCCTCTGAGAATTCTGGGAGTTGTAGTGCCCACAGATCTGGCTGTGAAACCTGCCTTAAAGAGCTTTTGCAAATATGGTTGTAATAATGTATGTGTATCTTCTAGTATCTTCTGTGATCCCTTGATACAGATTCTGATAACATTTCAGGTGTCCTTGATTTTCTTTTTGAAAGTAATCTGTGTGTATTCCATCCTGCTTCTTTACACAAGCAGTGTGCATGAATCTCCATACTTGCCCTTTAATTCCATAGAAGTGTGTTACAGCTATTACTAGCGTACTTCCTTACAACCTGCCTCTCTCTTTTCTTAATTCAGATTTTCCCGGAAGAGCACTTCCAGTTCTTTGTGACACCCACTCTGCAATTGGTTTCTTAGATTTATCTCTTAGCAACTTGTTATTTGAGTTTTTGTAAAGTCTTGCTTTTTATGTCAGTGATAGTATTGGTCAATGATGGCTAACCTTTTCATCATCACACGCTGAAAATGCGCTCGCATCAGAGGTGGTATTCAGCAGGTTCTGACCAGTTTTGGAGAACCAGTAGCAAAAATTTTGAGTAGTTTGGAGCAGGGGTCGCTAACATTTTGGACCTCAGGGACCACCAAACTCATAATTTTAAATCCTGCAGACCACTAATATGAATTTTGACTGACAGTGGCTTGCTGAAGTTGGTGGGAGAGAGAGGGAGAGAGAGAGAGAGAGAGAGATCCAATCTAACCTCAGAAGACTGCCAGTGATGTTTCTCTCTATTTCTCTCTCTCATACACACACACACAGGTCCCTCACATACCCCCACCCCTTCCAAGGCAGCCACATTCCTTCGCTAACCTGATTTTCAGCTCAGTTGGGGTGGGGGGGGTGGGAGATGGTATCCTGCAATCCCAAATAAGAATGATTGATTGGTAGGAAAATGGGATGGGGGATTTTCCTGCAGACTTTTTTTGAGATTTTCCCAGAGTCTCTGTCCTGGGACCACCAAAATTTTCTCATGGCCCACCAGTGGGCCACAGCCCACAGTTGGTGACCATGGTTTGGAGAAGTGGCAAATACCACCTCTGACTGGAGATTTCACAGTATCATTCCCTTGCCACACCCTCCAAGCCATGGCCGCAGAACCGGTAGTAAAAAATTTTTGAATCCCACCACTAGCGTGCATGTGTGCCTGCACCCATAATGCAATGCGTGTGACCCATTCCTTCCCCCTGCATGCATGTGTGACCCCTGCATGCCTCTGCACATGTATGCATGACCCCCGCATTCCTCTGCGTGTGTGACCCCCTCCCATGCCCCACCCCACCCTGCATATGTGAGCACGTCTCCCTCTGGGCATGCGCGGCAGATTCCTGACAGCTGGCTGGTAGGGATGTGTGCATGCGCAGTGGATCAGTTCTGGGCAACGGCTTGCGTGCCGGCAGAAATGGCTCTGCGTGCGGCTTCCAGCATGCGTGCCATAGGGGCGCCATCACGGGTATAGGTAGTCCCCAACTTATAACCACAAGTGAGCACAAACTTTCAGTTGCTAAGTAAGACAGTTAAGTTAATTTTGCCCCATTTTACGACCTTTCTTGCCACAGCTGTTAAGTGAATGACTGCATTTGTTAAGTTAGTAACAAGGTTGTTAAATGAATCTGGCTTCCCCGTTGACTTTGCCTGTCAGAAAATCAGAAAATGTGATCAAATGATCCTGGAAAACTGCTCCATCATAAATATGAGTCAGTTGCCAAGCATCTGAATTTTATTCATGTGATCATGGAAATGCTGCAACAGTCTTAAACATGAAAAATGGTTGTAAGTCATTTTTTTCAGTGCCATTGTAATTTCAAATAGTTACTAAATGCGCTATTGTAAATTGAGGACTATCTGTACTGTATTTAATCATCTTGTCAAATTAACCTTCATGATTAGTACTGGATTGTTTAAGTTATTATTTTATTTATTTATTTGTATGTGTGTTGCATGAAGTTATTTTTTGTTCTGGAATGCCCAAATGTAAATGCCCTCTAGGAGCCAATATCTATGAAAGATTTCCAAGAAAAAGGAGGTGAAAGCCACTGTGATCCTCACAAACTTCATTAAAGATAAATACTTACAAGAGTAAACATGCAGTGCTCCTTGTGACAGACAGCAGGTATGTATGCTGTGTTTTGCCGTGACATGTCTGTGCCGAGGAGCTGGTTTGTAAAGCTTTTCTAACAATAGGCAAAACAAAATATGTGAGAAACTGGCTTATTTATGAAATGCCCTTCCTGTGAATTCTTCTATATCTCTGCATCTGGCATTATCTCACTGTGAATTCACATGTACCATGCTATACTCTTACAACCATATAGATGGAGCCACAGGTGGTATTCAGCAGGTTCTGACCAGTTCTGGAGAACTGGTAGGGGAAATTTTTAGTAGTTTGGAGAACCAGCAAATAGCCCCTCTGACTAGCCGTGCCCCCATCTATTCCCTGCCTCCCAGTCCCAGCTGATCAGCTGGGTCTTTTGTTGCCCTGCATAGGAGAACGGAGCTGGAAAGCAGGTTAGTGGGGTGGGAATGGGGTTTTGCAGTAACCTTCCCCCAGGAGTGGGATGGGAACGGGGATTTTGCAGTATCCTTCCCCTGCCACGCCTGCCATGCCCACCAAGCCACGCCCACAGAACCGGTAGTAAAAAAATTTGAATCCCACCACTGGGTGGAGCTGAGAGAATAACTGGCACAAAGTCAACCAGTGAGCTTCTGTGGCTGTGAGTGGACTAGAACTGTTTTTCCCAGTGTCAATCCAGCACCTTAACCATCACACTGGATCTCCTCTGGTGGTACCTGGTTCCCATCTAGTATCGAACCATTATTAATCCCAATTCTTGACTATGTACACTTTTGTTGACAGGATCATCTAACTATGCTTTTAACATTCTGTTATCTATTAAAGTCTTTCTCCAAAGACCCAGATATCTCTTTGGGGTTTTGACCTGAGGAAGATGAATCAGTTCTTGCACTAATTTACAGCTGTGTGCAGAGGGTTGATATGAACAATTGACATTTCTTTTAATACTGAGCATCAAAATCGCATTTGCGCTTTCAGCTTTAACCTTCAGCAAGAGATTCCTTAAATCTTCCTCACTTCCCGCTGCCAAGGTGAAATGTACAGTGTATCTGCAGTTGTTAATATTTCTCTCAGCAATTTAAATTTAAATTTTAGTTTCTTTTAGTCTGGCATTTCTCAGAATGTGTTCTGATATAGATTTAATAACAATAGTGATTGTATAGAATCTTGGCACGTGGCTTTTGCAATTTTGAACCGCATAATTACTCTATATTCCATTCTAAATGATGCTTCCTGATCAGCATTTCTTCCAAAAGGGGTCTAGGTAACCTTTTTATTGAAACAGGTTAGGTAGAATGGAGTCCAATCCAAGCGATTCAGAGTAGGCCTTTTCAAAGAAGATCTAACACCTGCCTTCTTTAAATACAAAGGCATCCTGCCTTCCGTTATTGATACCAAACAAAGACAGTTCTAATAATGAAATCAACCAGGTTGAGGCAAGTCCTGAAGAATAGATGGGGCCCTCAGTTCTGCCATCTTAGGAAATCACCAACTGAAACTGATGCAGAATACTCTTTTTCTTAGTCCATAAAAGTTCTTTTTTATTTCTTATTATAGTACCCGTTTGCCTGGATTTTTCTCCTGAACTTATGTCTCTGGCCATTCAGAAGAAAGAAAGTGAAGAAAGCGTATCTATTTCCTCACCCAGTTCCCGATTGCATAATTAGATCGGCAGGTGAGTTGGCATTACAGCAAGGAGGAAGAGGAGGGAAAGGTAAGGAGATTGCCAGGATTTAAAGTTGTCCCCTTACAAATACCGTGTTTCTCATATAATAAGGCCGGGTCTTTTTTTTTTTTTTTGAGCCCCGAAAAAATGGCCAGGCCGTCTTTTCGGGGGTGACTTAATCCCCCCCTTGCATCTTCGGGCAGGTGGGCAGCAATGGTTTGGATGTTGACCTCGGCATTGGTGGGGCACTTCATATCGGGGTCAACACAGGCAGCACCATATCCGGGTGTGCAACAAAAGTACTTCCTAATGGCAAGTTCCCCCCCCATTTTGCATGTTTTAATATAGGCCTTAATTTGGGGGGGAGGGGCTTAATTTCATTTCATGCCTATAAAACATGCTGGGACTTCCTATTGGGGGAGGCCATATTGTGGGAGAAACGGTATATGTATGTGTCTCAAAGGCATACTTCTGACTTCAGGCATATTTGTAATTTAAAAAAAAATTAAAGCACTTATTTGGTAGCTCAAAATGTAGTACAGTTAATATAAGCTATGATGCTTGATATTTGTGTTGTACAATTCTCTACCATGCCTTAGACACTAGAAAATATTTGTTTTCTAATGTTTCTCATTTTCCAGGCAGAGTGCTTATTTTAATAATGGACTGCTCTTTGAGTTCCTTTTATAGATCCAGCTCTAAATAATGTTATTTTAATTTTAAATCATTTCCATATCTCTCTCCACAGATGGTTACATTTAAATGAAGTCAGAGGTGACATTTACAAATCAGAGTAATTGCTTCTGGGCCAGCCCAAACTACTATTCATTTGATTTTCTCAGAAAACACAGTGTTGGCTGTGCTTTCATCTTCAGTTCTTCAGATTAAATGGTCAAAAATTTCCATAATAAAGTAGACCTCTGCTCTAGGCACCATTATAATCATTTCTACATTTATTCCGCTTTATAAATAGAAATAATTATGTTCAGTGCAGTTAGTTCTTTATATAAATACCTTCTCCAATGGGAAAGAAGAACTTAGAGGGTTTCAAATCTCCATTCTTAAATCCCTTTGCATGGTCTTTCTTGGGCCTACTTCCTGCTTTAAGTTGTATCTTGTTATTTGTTGCTGCCATCACTTATCTTACAGTCCCCCAATCCCAGTATGTAAAAGAAATACCTCTGCTGATTAAAAAGTTCAAAAGTGGAGATAATGTCAGTAAAGCTGTCTCTGGGTCAAATACCAGTGGGTTATGTATGTAGAGGTTTCAGTGTCCTTGCATCCTTAGGACATAGACCAAACTCACTAAACATAAACAAAATCAAACTTTGTCTCTTTTCTTTCTTAGTTTGTATTTTTAGTTTGTTGGGGTTCGTTAGAAAACAAATTATGCAATTGCTTTAATCAGGGTCAGCAATTACAGTAAACAAAATTTCACGAGAAAATATGAAATAATTACTCCACTTAGACCAGAAGATGGCACTGGTCTGCAACAAATAAAAAGTTACCTGTCAAGAGATTCATATTATATAGACCACAAGAAAATTATAAATAAAATTATCACCCACAACCTGAGCTTTGATGCCAGGTTGACATCAAACCCAGTTTCTAAATTTGTACAGCGAAATAAGAGCATTATATTTAAAATAATTCCACATTAAAAAAAGAAAGTATTCCATGCAAATTCATGTTTGCTTTTTTCCCCCCTATTTGTTCAGAAATAACTTTCATTGAAGGATCTATGGGAAGTGTCCCATTTTTATTTTATTTTTATTTTCTTTGCGGCCCGGTACCAAATGATCTACAGACTGGTACCGGTCTGCGGCCCGGTGGTTGGGGACCCCTGCTCTAAAGCACTTAATCTAGGCTGCATGGGAACACAAGGCTGTGCTGCCCACATGGCCCACATGAACACAAGGCTTGCATTGCGAACAACACGAAATAGTGAGGGGAGGGGGGGAAAGGGCAGCGGGGGGGAACTTGCCCTATGCGCCTGACCTGGCCACCGGGCTGCTTCTTTCCACCTTTTTCTTCTGTTTTTGGCTGCATGCAAGGAAAACAGCAAAAGTCTGTCTTTCTCTCCCCCAAACTCCACCAGAAATGAGTCTTTGGGACCCTGCAAGGCATTCTGCTCCAAGAGGCTGCACAAGCAAAGACTCATTTCTGGTGGATTTTGAGGGAGAGAGAGAAAGACTTCTGCTGCTTCTGCTGCTTTCCTTTCATGAAGCCAAGTCTCTCTCTCTCTCTCTCTCTCTCTCTCTCTCTCCCTGAGAATGGAGCTGGAGATGGTACCCTGCAATCCGAAATAAAGAATGACTGATCAGTAGGAAATGGGTGGAGGAATTTTCCTGCAGACTTTTTGGGGGATTTTCCCAGACAGAGATCCTGAGAAAATCCCTCAAAAAGTCTGCAGGAAAATCCCCCACCCCGTTTTCCTACTGATCAATCGTTCTTTATTTGGGATCACAGGATTCTCTCTCTCTCTCTCTCTTTCTCTCTCTCTCTGAGAATGGAGCTGAAAAGCAGGTTACTGAAGGAATGTGGCTGCCTTGGAGGGAGTGGGTGTGTGTGAGGGACCTGTGTGTGTGTGTGTGTGTGTGTGTGTGTGTGAGAGAGAGAGAGAGAGAGAGAGAGAGAGAGAGAGAACATCACCGCCAGCCTTCCTAGGTTAGATCGGATCTCTCTCTCTCTCCCACCAACGTCAACAAGTCACTGTCAGTCAAAATTCATATTAGTGGTCCGCGGGATTTAAAATTATGCGTTTGCTGGTCCCTGAGGTCCAAAAGGTTGGCGACCCTTGATTTAGACAGTTAATTGTTGTTTTCTTGGGGACTGGGACAATAGTGGCTGTTTTCAAGCATGATGGAACATAGGCCATTTGCACGGAGATGTTAAAGATCTTTGTCAGGACCCCTGCTAATTAATCGACAAGTCTTTACCACTATCCCCAGCACCCCATCTGGACCTGCAGCTTTACTGGGATTCACAGCCTTCAGTGCAGCTCTCACTTGATGTTCGTATAGGGTGAGTGGCTGGGAATCATTCTGGTAAAACAGTAAACCCCAGTCTGATCCTGAATTCAGCCAGCTCTTTTTCCCCTTCCCTTCCCAGTTTTAGCTCTTTTTAAAGGACTCAAATATACCGCAAATGTGGATTGTATGTCTGAGCCTGTGAGAATATGTTCTGAATTGACACCTTTTATAGCTATACTTCCATACAGGTAGTCCTTGACTTACGACCACAGTTGAGCCCAAATTTTTGTTGTTAAGTGAGACCTTTGTTAAATGTGTTTTACCCCCATTTACAAACTTCCTTGCCACATTTGTTAAGAGAATCACTGCACTTGTTGAATTAGTAACCCCGTTGTTAAGTGAATCTAGCTTCCCCCTTGACTTTGCCTGTCAGAAGGTCACAAAAGGTGATCACATGACCTTAGGATACAGCAACAGTCATAAATATGAACCAGTTGCTAAGCCTTTGAATTTTGACCCCATGATCCTGGGGATGCTACAAAGATCGTTACTGTGAAAAACAGTTACATTTTTCAGTACCGTTGTAACTTTGAACGGTCATTAATAGCAATAGCACTTAGACTTTACGGCCCTCTCAGTTTACAGAGTCAGCATATTGGCCCCCAACAATCATGTCTTCATTTTACCCACCTTGGAAGGATGAAAGGCTGAGTCAGCCTTAAATGAACTTTGTAAGTCAAGGACCACCTGTATTCTTTTTGCTGATGTGTGCAAGATTCATAACTCAGTGGCATATCCTTTGATGCGAACCATTAAGAACCACTTTCCAGTATTGTTTTGAGGGCAACTACATGTTCATTTGTCATATGATCCAGCCCCCTCCTAATTAACTTGGTAATCAGACTGGCATGGGGTACTCTGTTAAATGCTCTGCTAAAATCAAAATGCTATGTAGCATTCTGCTAATGAAATTACCTGAGGAATAAATGCAATAAAATTAATCTGACAGCTACTCTAGAGATTACATTGTTTTCAAAGTGCTTATTTATTGATCTCTTTATGATTCTTTTAGAATTCTCCCAAATAGCCGTGTCTGATTGTACTTTTAGTTCCTTAGATATTTAACTTTTTCTATTATTGGAGAACATTTGTTCTCATCTAACCACTTGTTACTTCTTTTCTTCTCTCAGTTATCTATCAATTTTTAAAAATGGAAGTTGAGCCAGATCACCAGAACATTTTTTCAAAACTCAAAAATGCAGTTCATCTGGCCTGGGTAGGATTAAAAATCAAAATAAACAGAAGTTTTCTGGTTGTGTTTCTATTAGTGTTAAGCTTAAGTTATGGCCCTTTAGTTCCCATTATTGTTTGTGGAACATGTTGAAGAAGAACTGAGCCAAAAGAGGTGTTAAGAAGCCCTGTTTTACTTTTGTTACCTGTTTTAGAACATAATGCTGATTTCCTTCCCATGCTTGTTTGCATTTACTATCTTCATTTAATATTGGCCACGTGAACATATCTAAATATGGTGTATTCAGTCTCCTTTGCCCACTTCATTCTGAGCTTTCTTGCTGGTATCTCTGCAATTCCAGATAATTTATGTGTACTGAAGCTTGATTATTTGTACCTGTTTCTGCCTTTTTGTATGGACTCTACACTTCTTGTGTGAGCACACTGAATTCTTCTAGGGTCCTGTTGCTTTCCCCTGTGGTTGTCTGATAATGGAAAAAGTTAAAAACTCCTATGGGCTGATACAATTGAAGACTTAAAGATATCTGAGAGCTAAGCTTCAAGGCTCTATGAATGAAAATAAAAATGTTGAATGGCACTTAGAAAACTGTGGACAGCCAATGCAGCACCCAATGTCACATGGCTTCCCTTTCCAGCCTACAAGAAGTAAGTATACAAGAAGTAAGAAATAAGGGCGTGCATAAGTGCACCATCGTGCCTCCCGTCCCAGTCCTATTGTCCCCATTTATTTGTACCTATTTCCTGTATAAACTCATGTTTATACTTACACCTATTATCTTGCAAGCGACTGACAAATAAAATAAATAATTTTTGTATCTGTTAAGAGACCAGGTGATCTTCAAAAGTATCTGGATATACAATGCATTGTAGTAGTTCAGCTTCGGGGTGATGAGGGCATGGGTTTGTCAAAGTTTCCGGGTCCAGATAAGGCTACAACCAGCACATCAACCAAAATTGTCAACTTTGGAATGTGAGGATTAGATCTGATTTGACCAGAGAACTGTTGTGTTTTTTTTAAAAAAAACAAAACCAAAAAACATGTTATTCATATTTGACAATTTCTTATGTGTCAGATTAAAATTAAGAAAAAAATATAATATGGATATTAGAATGTTTATTATTAGTATTTTAGGATAGTTTAAATATTAATTCTTTATTTAAATTTTTTTAAAGTGTTATCTCTGTGCTGAAATACATTAAATACATTGGAAGTCACTTTTGTTACATATTTGTTTGATTGGGGGGGGTGTCATTTTTTAAACTGTCCTGTTATTCGCCCCCTTCCCCCACCACCACTTTGTTATTTTAATGTTTGTTTTTACAATTTAATAAAGGTATTTGTAAGAGAGAAAGAAAGAGAGAAAGAGAAAGAAACAAAGAAAATCCTCCCAGGATGACTTTGTACATCAGAGTCACTTCAATTTTCTCTCTCTCTGAGCTGATCAATGACTGTTTGTCCTATCAGTTAAAATGCGGCCTCTCGTTACTTTATTTTTTCTTCACTTTTTATTGAAGAAATGGTCTTTGCCCAACAGTTTGCCCTTCAGACAGAAGGTGCAATGACAAAGGTGCAAATGCAATGATATACTTTTGCCCACCCTAGAAATACAGAGAAATCAATTTCCAATCAAATTTAGATGGCTGCATCTCTTGGGTGCCTTCTTGGATGCCTTGGGTGCCTATACAACATATATGTGACAGACTTAAGCAACTAAAGCAAATATAATAAATTAACATAAATTGTTAGTGATTGCCACAGTGTTTTTATCTTCCTTCTCGGATTTAGCAGAAAGCAAATCTGCATGTTCTAAAGAAATTATATTAATTTTACTTTTTTTCCTCCAGACTGACAGGCATTAAGAGTCTAGGATTAGATTGCTTCAGAGCTTAGATTATTTTAAAAAGTATATTTCCTCCGTGGTTGATATCAATTACCCTTAAATTTATTTCGCTTTGCTTTGTTCTATTATTTATATGGCCATTCATAAAATAATGATCAGCTTTCTACTTTTCTACACCATGGGAATTTTCATAGGAAACTAAGATACTTCAATAGATGGGCCAGCAGAGGGCAGCTTTATTAAAACAAGTTTCTTAAGATTTGGGTGTTTGAGAAACATTTCAGTTCCAGTCCTACTTAAATATCTCTGTGTCCATATGGATCTTTAAATCATCAAAAAGAATCTATCCTGATCAGAATATGTCTTTGTAAGTTTGAACTGGAAACAGCACAACTGTTTCACAATAACCTTCATAATTTCTCATTATTCACACGGAGGGACCCAGCCTTCATAAAATAAATCATTACAATTATCTTCTTTTTAAAATTATGTGAATTGTCCTCTTAACAAAGTATACACTAATAGAATGGTGCTTATCTTTTCAATAATTACTGAATCACTGAAAGAAGGGTTCTTTTACCATATTCAGCAGTCCAACCTGTCTTCTGTCATTAATTTGCATAAAATCCAAATGAAGGCAGCACTTTTCCTGGGAAACCTGTTGCAAGAGATCCTTTTTCCTATTCATTTTCCATTTGAATGTAGAGGTCAACAGAAGGTTAAAGTAGGAAGGTGTGGAGTTGACTTGGTTGTTATTTCAGACGTTTTGCTAGCTTTACCTGGCATGCTACTGCTACTGGTGACTGCGATGATGGTTGAGACAAAGCTGCAGCACTTGTAAGGTTTCCACTGAATGAAAAAGTGCAGAGCAGCATTTTAGGCAAGCTTGAATCTGCCAGATCTGAAGCCCCGCCCCATTCTTCAATGGAGGGGGATTGTGCTTGTGAGCCACATAAATCGAGATATTTCAAACTTTACTTCAGTAAGAAGTAAAGAGAGGTTTAAAGAGAGGAAAAATGTGCAGGAGGAAGAAAATGCTGCTCCTTTGCCTTAGCTTCAGCACATTAACAACTATGGAAACAGCATGTCTGCTACCGGGACTGGACCACGGCCCATTCAGAACGGCCGCGCGAGTGTAAGCAGTGGGTGCATGCGCTTGCATACAAAGCTCCATTTGCACGAGCAGCGGGCACATGCACTTGTGCAAATGGAACTGCTCGCACACTCACCTGTGCGCATAGAACTGCTCCCCCTCCCCCCACAGCTGTGACTGCTGCCATCGCCACCAGTCTGCAAAGGCAGAAAGGTGGGGGCCACTGGTTCACTCTATGATGCTAGGCGTTGTTATGCAATATCTAATTCAAACCCACTTTGAAAGAGTTTTAATATAATATTTAGTATTACTGAGAAGAAGTCTGTTCTTTTAAGGTGATCTCTTGGAACCTCCTCTCATAAGAAAGAAGGAGATATCTTCCCCTATTATCAGAAAGGTGGTTACACCTTCCAATGGCATTGGATTCGAACCTGAAAATTTACATTTCTACATATCTAACATGTTTCTAGATAATTGCTTCTCATAATGTTTGGGGTTGTTTTTTTTACCGTAGCCTGCCTTGAGCTTAGGAAAAAAAACGTACAAAATGTTTCATTAAATAAACTTAAATAGTTGCTTTTATATTCTTTGGACATTTCAGCACTGCAAAGGGCTTCTTTCCTTAATCCCTCAAAACCTGTTTTAAGGTGATCTGCAGTCATCACTTCTGCTGACTGAGGAAGGGTGAAAACGGCAGATCACTGACTTTCCTTTAATAACATCACCCCCCACACCCTGCTCCATGCTACAGTAAAGAGAATTTAAAGAAAGAGCAAGCCCCTCCCATCTGCCACATCCTTCTTTCACACTGTGTTCATTTTTCTGGCTATTTGCAAAAAAAACAAAAAATCCCACTAGTTCTTTTGAGAGTAGATTATAAACCATTAATGATTTCTGGCTTTAAATGTTCTTGCATAAGGATCTAGAAATCAAGGTGAAGCCACCCCACCCCCCCCATAAATAGGGAAACAAGCCTCAAATACCTATAATGCAGAATACTGAAGTTTCCTACAACAGAGTAAGAAATGCATCCAGAAGGCAAACCGTACAACTTCATTACGTTGCAAGGCAGATGCATTCCTGGAATGGCGCAAATAGCATGTCCGAAGGTGCCCTTAGAATGAAAAGTGTGAATTGCCAAAAGAAAATGGGCTCCACATAGATTTATTGACTCCTAAGGACAGGTTTCAAATACCTGCCCACAGAGCTCGGTGGAAAGACTATGTCAAAAAGTTTGCAGTTCAGGATTAATAATGATTATGGGAAATGATTCGTAGTACCTCCCTGCTTGTATGAGTTAGATGGGGTTTGAAACTGTTCATCTTCCGAGAAAGGCATTTTGACATTCAGTCCTGCAGTGTGCCATGATGGCTGGCCCATTGTGAAATCTCCTGGGAAGTGTTTGGACGTGTTCATAAAAAGCAAGGGCCAAATCTGTTGGATGCCACCAGTAGGATGAAGTCACACATTTTTCAAACTTGTTCAAACTCCTACAGTGTTCAAAGCAGAATAAAATAGGTCTTGAATTACATGCTGCTCTCTTCGGGGAAGAGAAGGTACACAATGCAACTCGTTGCGTTGGGGAAGTATGACCAGACGTGTCTATTGCTGTTTTAAGGGTTGCATCCTGCCCTTTAGCCTTCTGCCTTTAGAAGCAGAGCTGAAAACTGGGAAAGCTACTTCACCATGCTTGATAGTGCAGGTAAAAAAGAGAAGGGTGAAGGGTTTCTTCTAAATTGGAAAAAAACAACAACCACAAGATACAGGTGGCTCTTGACTTACGACCACAATTAAGCCCCAAAATTATGTTGCTAAATAAGACAATTGTTAAGTGAGCTTTGCCCCCATTTTACTAGCTTTCTTGCTTCAGGTGCTGAGTGAATCGCTGCAGCTGTTAAATTAGTAACACCGTTGTTAAGTGAATCTGGCTTCCCCATTGATTTTGCTTGTCAGAAGGTCACAGATGATCACATGACCCCGGGACACTGCAACCGTCATAAATATGAACCAGTTGCCTAGCATCTGAATTTTGATCACAGGAGGAGGAGGAGGAGACTGCAACGATCGTAAGTGTGAAAAACAGTCATAAGTCACTTTTCCAGTGCTGTTGTAACTGAACAATCACTAATGAATGGTTATAAGTCAAGGACTGCCTGTAGTTTGCTTGGACCTGCCTGTACAAAGAAGATTCTTTCTATCTACATATCCATTTTGTAATTTCCCTTCCTTTCACAGTCCTAGCATCTGAAAATATAATATCTGAAGAGGCAGATCTTATTTTGGGGGCACTGCTGAATGTGTGATGACCCGGGGCATGGCACAAAGGCAGCACAGTCAGATAATCAGTAGGAGTTCCTTTATTAGCTCTAACTTTGCCCCCAATGCCTGGTTACCTTCTGGCTGGAGAAAAACTCTCCCAGGAGCAGCCTTTGGCTGCAGAAGCCCAAAACATGGGCAACAAAAACTGTAACTATAAGTCCAAACAAGGTAAAATGAGGTAATTAGTCCGGCAGGGCAGGAGAAGGAATTCCAGACGTGATGCCACGGCAATAACTCAACACAGTTGTGAGGATGCCAGGAACACAGACAATCAAAGTACACACAAGATAAACTCACTGTTCCCAGCAGACACCTCACTCTGCATGTATCTCTTTTAAACTCCCTTCCCAGATGTGGCTAATGAAGGGAATCAGGGCCCTTTCCTCCCACATAAGCCACGCAATCCACATTGCTCTCTTCTTTGTTCCTCCCGGTGTGACCTAGGATGAAGAGGGGATGGGCCTGGGTCTTTGAACTCTCCCTTGTTCTACCTCTTCCCTGCTTTGCCTAGCCAGACTTTGGCCTTCCCCAGTTCACAGCCAAGGAAGCCACACTCCCACTCCCTGTCAGGTGTTCCTCCTTGGATTCAGACTCCAACAGGGACATGACAGAAAAGATCAATCTGTCAGCCTTCAAGAATCTTGCTTGTCTTTCCGGCTGCCGTAGAAAGTGGGGGAGGGAAGATTAATTGGGCTGGAGAAGAAGAGTGTTGGAGGTTTGAGAGGGTAAAACTTGGAAAAACTTTCTTGACTATGCTTACTTGCTTACTGCGCAGCTGTAGCTTCTTACCTATTCAGGCCAAGGTCAACCATCCGGGCAAGCCAGATGTCTCAAATACTACCTGAAGATGCCCCACATGACATTATACACATCACAAGATTGGATGTCCAGTTTGGACTATTGGGAGTGGAAACATGGGCATAACTTTCTATATGTGATTTTTGCACTTATTGCCTCAGATCTTGTATTCTTCCGATGCTACCATATCAATTTTCAGTAAAAGTCCTTTTCTGTAAAACAGTGGAGTCTAAGATTTTCTTTCTTGGATTTTGAATGGAGCCTCAACTGACACAAGCTGCTGACCCCTCTACTTACTGTTTTTCACTTGTTATAGCTTCTTCCCGTAGTCTTAGAGCTGGGGCATTTTGTTAGTGCTAGACCTGGTTTTTTTAAAAAATGGGAGTCAAGGCTGACCCCCCCAAGGTTGATCCCCCAAACACTGCAAACATCTAGGCAACAGAAAGCACTTCAGCTTTTACTTAATGGCAACAAACAGCAAGTTTTAAGAGTGAAGGAATGAGGAAGTACTTTTTTCTTGGCACAGAAAGTTATTTTTGTTTAATGCCAAGAACACAAGATCTCTTTCTTGTTAGTGGCATTTCCGAAGATATCCGTTAAGAACAAATATACTGCTTGTACCTTACATGCACCAAACCTGGGTCTTTCTTTGGTAAACTGAAGATCAGGAAGGATTTAATTGCCAACAGTTTGAAAAACATGTGGTCGCTTCTCACCACACTTTGATTAAATTCAGACAAAATAAATCATGGCTTGGAAAATCCTATAAATCACAGTTTCTGCCTTTGGCCAAGCTAAATTACTTAAAATGATTACACCAATTGTACTGTTAGGCAAAAAAAGAAAAGAAACAGTGACACCATACCAGTTGGCCCTCCTTTCAACATTTTGATTTATCGCTCTCTTTTAAATACTAACATTGACCAGCAGCACAGAGTTGTTTTCAGAGACCAAAACTGATCTCATAACTGGCACGAAAAATGTCAGGGCCCGCTACCAACAAACTGCTTTCATATATTATCAGAGTGGGCAAAAATAGCTATTTTCACCACATTTGTTTAGTGGTAAAATGATAGCTCAGCAATATTTTTGAACAGCAGGAATAAAACATCCATAACCTTCTGATATGATAATGGAAAGAGACAAGATGGCTATGTCATATATTTGGTTAAAAGTTTGTTTTATTATTACTGCAGACTGAAAACAGCAATGAGTTTCCTGGTATGTTAGCTTTTATCCTAGCACTGCAAAATATGTTAGGATCCCTGCAAACTGTGGACAACCTCATGAAATATTGACTACCCGCTCTCCAAAATAAGTAATATGGGAATGCAACCACCTATTTAATCTTTGAGGAAGTTGTGTATATCTCAACAATCATATTTCATATGCAGAGAAGTTACAGGTTTCAACTTGAGTGTGCCCAGCATTCTGCTTGTCTCTTCCAGTAAGTGATTTCCTAGTTAAATTTCATGCTATTGTTTTTCAAACTAAATTCCTTAACAAAATTTCTTTGCATTCCTATCTCTTTAATTGCCGTTCTATTCAGGCCCCATTTAACTAGCTTACCAGTCAGAATTTCATGAAATACTCTGGCAAATGGTTTGCTGAAATCTAATAAAGTAATCACCAAATCGAACATGAGGTATGGTTAATCTAGCAAGAGTTGTTCCTGACACATTGATCCTGTTTCGACTAAACCACTGCACTGTTTTTGGGGTGCTGACAGGTTGATTTCTTTATTAAATACTTTAGAAAGCATCCAAGCAGAGATATTAAACTGATTTATTTGTAGTCCTCCCTATTTTGCACTTTTTCTTATTTTAAAAAAAGTTTATAAATAAGATTAACCACGAGTGCAAATTAAAAGAAATAAATAAAAAAGAAGAAAAATGGAAAGAAATAGAAAAAAACCCCAAAAGGTATATTAGAGATGACTCCTCCCTCCAGACAAGTATGAACTATTTGACTAATTTAATACCTTCTCTAGTTACTTCAATAAAAAACCCTAGTCATTTCATATTTCATCCCTTATTAATAATCACCCCCCCAAAAAAAAATTCCATCCTAATTAGCAAAAGTATATTTATGAGCTACCAGAAATTTTGGACTGTCTTTACTGGCCTGGTGGAGATTGACCGTACCTGTATCTCTGTTAATTCTTAAACTCTCAGTGACTTTTGATACCAGGAAATATTCTGCAGATTTGGAAACTGCGTCCAGTCTGCAAATAAATTCCAGACTCTGTTGCTTGGAATGAGTTGCTGTTTCAAACAGGAGCTTCAGTGTAGTGTTCTACACAGTTCCATTTCATCTCCCGTGTGTTTTAGAATCTACATTAAACAAGCAAGGTAAATCATAATATTCAAAACTGGGAACTATTGCATGCTGTTGCTGAAATCTATTTCTCAGTAACATCTTCAGGTAATATAGGACTCCCATATTTGCTTGGACACTTGGAAACTTGGATAGGAGCCTGGAAATCAGATACAGACAAAATGAAATTGCTTATTGTAAGAGATCAGAATTCAAGGAAGGGGTTGTTATAGTGACCTAGAAGAAACAGGTATGTTTCTCACACTGGGAGACCATCGTACATTGATAAGATTGCTTTAGCTATTATATTATATTATATTATATTATATTATATTATATTATATTATATTATATTATATTATATTATATTATATTATATTATATTATATTATATTATATTATATAAAGCTATTATATCAGCTTTAGCTATTATGTCTGGAGAAAATAACCTTGAGTACCGTCCTATAATCAGGTTAAATCTATTATGTGTCTAGTCCACAAACTTGTACTAGAACAGTATTCTGCAGTCAAATTGATGTCCCTGGAAATTTAAAGCAACCATATCACACCTGTATTGAGGGCATGAGATTAGCTGCCATTTAATTACTGATTAATTTATGAAATATATTTCATAAATATTCTATTCATTTCATTTCAAGTTCTGTAAATTTTGATCTCACACACTGGTTCAGATGCTTTCTTCTATATAACAGCTCCTGCCTTTCATAGAGGTTAACCAAATTAATTTATCTGGAGTTAGGGTTGCTAGGCATTAAGCTATCAGTATTCTGAGATACAATTGCATATTTTGGAAGAAGTTTAATTTTTTTTTTTTTTTTGTTCGTCCAAAGTTGAAAGCCACCTGACTCCATAACAATCCTGGCTGGTGTACAATATTAAAAACAATAAAAATCCAAGCAAAAAAAGACATCTCAAAGCAATAAAAACACTTAAAAACTCTTAATTTGCCATGTTTCCAAAAGGGATCTCTCACACTATCTGCCTGGGAGAAGATCAGTCTTCAAGGCTTGTGTGATGGGAGCAGAGTAGCGGGGTCATTGGTCGTGCTACTCTAGATGGCCAGTGTTGGGAATGAGAAAGCCCACCACCACTTCCTAAGTCCCATCAGGTGACACTCTTTAACTGATAAGCCTGAAGCATGTCGTTTCTTGTTATCAAGAGAAAGGAATTGGCCGAGTGCCACCTTTGTAAGTAAACAAGCATAAGACTGAGTTGTGCAAAGATGTTTTAAAAATATTTACAAACAGCATGGAACATATCTGATATCAGGCAGTGCTGGTTTGGCTTTTATTTAAACACAATGCTTTTTAATTTAGCCTTACCCATCCTGCCATTCTCCAGATGCATAGGCCCAGGAAATTCTAACATGGTCAACATCTAGTCTATCAACATCTGGAAGACCACACAACGTCCAATTTTGTGGTTTTTAGTAGCAAACAATTCAGGAACAGGACTAACAACTCTACCTCTACACATCTGGTATCGCATTACCTCAATGGCTTCTTGGAAAATTTGACATCTCATCTGAGTTCCTGCACAACAAGTTTAGAATTGGTCACTTATAAATAGAATTTTCTAGCTCTCAAATAAAATTGCTAGTATACAACTTGCCCTGGGACTTTTAATCTTTTATTTCTTTCTTAGGAAAGCATGCACACACAAGTTGAACTTTATCATCTGCAAAGATTAATCAGCAGGTGTTTATTGTTCACATGCTCCTGAATAAAGGTTGTTTATCTTAACACTATCTTTCATACAATTGTCTCATTTGTTTTCTGCTAGGCTGGCACTGCCATGTTGTAGGTCAAGAAGGGAAAACTATGACCTGTTTAATTGGATTATGATTTGCCCTTTTGTACTAAGACTTCCTTTTGTCAAAGAAACTTGCCAAGTATTTTTTATATACTTTTGAATAGATCATCTCTTTTCCAAGGTAAGTATCAAATTATTTTTAAGGGAAACAATTATTTAGAAAGTTCATGTTCGTCACTGAAACTTTGTCGCATATGTTATATGAACAGCTAACTTTTAGAGATATTAGAATAGATTAATACAAATATTGAGGTAGAATCCTGATATATTTATGAAGATTTCTAAACATTTATATTTTTTACCCCAAAGAAATATAAGATTTAATGTAAGACGATACCCCACCAAAAGAAGAGATTTAAACCATGATCGTAAATACATATTTCCTTCATGCCTTTTTAACACAAATGAAGTAAACCCTAAAGTTTCCTCCTTCCCCCCAAAATAGGTATATGTGACACTCCTGTTCTTGTGAGTGCATGTGTATGCATACATTTACCTCTTAGAAGCCACTGTCCCCCAAAAATGAGGCTAGGAAAAATATTAAATCACTGTTTAATTCCCTGTGAAATAAGTTACCTCCATTATAAACTTAATCTTACCTGCAGGTACCAAAATCTTCTCCCACATACCACATTCAATCCTCTGCCCTATTTCCAAACAAAACAGACAGCTAAACCCTAGATGGGGATGATTGAAAGAAATGGGAAGACACACTTAGAAGGAAAAGAAAGAGAAGAATAACATGGATGGAAATCATTGTTAACTGGCTATGAAATCAGGAAAAAAAGAGAGAGTTATAAACAGTAGCAGTGATGAATCTCATAAACATACAAATAAAAACTGACCAACTTTTTAACCAAGTAAGGTAACTGTTAGGAATGTAAGTCACCTAACAGTTATTTGGGTTGGAAATATATAAACTAGGATAGACATGTTAATACTGTAGCTTTAAAAGAATACTAAATCTGTAATTGAGTGTGGTTTCTGCAAATGGCCATAAAATGGAGCCAGAAACTTGGGTTGTTTAGTCTCAGAAGAAGTCTCAGTGAGTCTCTGTTTCCTTCTGTTGGAGAGTATTGCCGTTCCTAATTGACTGTTATTTTTGAATTTGATGTAAGTCTGTTACTGAACTGTTTTTGATACTGGACTTCGTTATTTGGATTATCCCTGAACTGAACACTGACTGCCTTACCTGTGAATGACTTTGGACTGCTTGTCTGAACTTTGCTTAAACGTTTATGGAAAGTAAAAACCTACATTTACTGTACAGTGTATCTGTGTGCTGTGTGTGTATTATTCAACATTACTCTCACTATGTCTCCCTGTATGCACTCATTCTCCTAACGAGGAATTAACCAACTAAAAACTCCAAAGGCTGCTGAGGTGAATAAATGCCTGAAGATGTGGGGATAAAATGTCTTTTTTATTGTGGACTTAATCTCAGATTAGATTATGAGATTGCATTAGGTCCATGACCCTCCTGGATGTTGAAGGCCTGGTAGATGACACATAGTTGGGCCAATATAATAATTTCTTCTTTGAGGGAGGGGCAGTACCGCTTACCTTTGAGGAGGGAGTGATAAGCACCCTCCTCAAAAAGCCTTTGCAGGATCCAACTTTCTGGAAATTTTCATTCAGTCATCAGAATGGAAACTTGCTGCATAGGTGGTCAGCACAACAGCATTGGTTGGTCAATACTTGGCTGTTCTAGATTCTCTTACAACTTTCAATACTCTTGACCATGGTGTCCTTCTGGACTGCTTCCTAGGTTAAGAATTATTCTAATGATTCATCTCTTTGTATCAGTTCCAGTCGGTGTAAGGGGGAAAATAGAAATTGAGGTGGGGTATCTCAAAGCTTGGTGTGTTTACATTTGAGTCCATTTTTAGCCCTGAACGGAAGTGTACTTCCCCTTTCAATGCTGGCACACAATCTGTTTAGTTGTTTTGGATCATATCTTCTCTTTGAATAGGAATTGCAGCTGTGGCCAGGAATTCACATTTACAGAGACTTGAAATTCCCTCATCTACAGCTTTAAAGGGATGCTATGCTGATAGAATTATGCCTCTTTTCCCAAGCCATTACATTTCTATTCTGTCTCTGCCAACTGATTTAATAACTGATCAGCTACCTGAGTATGAACACCTTTCTCATCCTTGGGATGAGAATTATCCCATGGGATTATATGTGAAGAACCAGAACATTATGGAAGCAAAAAAGCTTCTTTATAACAGCCTTACGGGTGAAGTCCACCATACTTTTGCCAAAACAATTATGGGTAACCATATCTATGGTTGCAAATGTTTTGTGATGAATTGAATAGTTAAGATTATTAATACACAAGTGAGATGCAGAGAAGATTGCCAAAGTATTTTAAAAGTCCTTTATTAACCTGAATATATAAAAAAGAGAAGTTTTCTACCATAGAGGAGCTCTTACTTCATGTGGAAACAAAACATTTTTACAAAGTGAAAAAATAAATATCTTTTTGGGAACAAGATTTATATGCTAATGTGCTATAAAAAAGTAGAGTTTTGATATTTGACAAAATATCTGTGCAAAGAAACAAATGCATACTCATATTACTGCTACATTAAGGCAATATGAAAAGTATATTTATAAAGTCGCAGTAAAGTGACTTTTCTAGCTTTCATTTCAGCTAGTATTGCACATGATCATCTAGCTTTCAGTATTCTGTAGCATTCACTAGTTGACCAAAATCCAAAATGCTTAGGGAAAATAGGGATCGTGAAAGATGGTTTTTAAAAATTTAACACAACTGCATTTTAAGGAAACACTGAGATTATAGAATTTGAGGAACCTTTCTCCAAACATAAGGCATTATGAACAGAAACAACAGCTGAGTTTTCTAAGTACAAAAAAATCTTTAGAAAATCAAAGTTATATTTTAAGTGTTTTATCCACATTTTCTTAGGTACCCAACAGGCTGCGGATTGATTCAAAAAATGATAATAAATTTTGCAAGTAATCTGATCACAAGACCTGCTGAATAAACTCAGCTATTTGCTTAAAGCTTTGCAATCTTAATTTCTTAAGTGCACAAATTTAAAAATAAGTTTCTTACTTCAGTAAAACAAAAGCAGAAACGAAATTATACTACAATAGATGTACACATTAAAAACTAGTCTTTCTAAAAAATAAATGGGAATGGTCATGCTAGATAAAGTAATTTTTAAAACAATTTTAATAAAATGCATAAAACTGGGTTACTGCGGGATACTGCAGACTAAATTGTCATCTTTTCTCTCAGAATATTAATTTATTAATAATGCTGTTTCAAATAACACGTTTGTCTACAAGTCATTCACAGTATATCCTCTAAAATTTATTCTAACAAGAACTTGTTCATATTCTCCCTTTCCCAGTTTTGTCATGGTCCTTCCAGTAATTGCTGGCAGATGCAGAAGTGATAGTTCTTTTTTATCAGTGGAGTTGGAACTTTAGTGCAGTACTTTGGAAGTATGGATTAGTTAAGAAAGTAACACAGTGGTCATATTAGAGTCAAATTAAGCAAGCTGGTGTGGGTAGGCAAATATACATGCTGCACATGTTCTATTTCAGATCTGCAGACTGGACACACCTAGAAGGAAAACACAAGAATAATGTTACCAACTGCATGTAGAGTAACGCTAATACACAATTGACGCTACTGAAGTTTTACCCATTAAAACTTCTATCCACATATACTCTATTACACAGCAAATGCTTTCTTCCAATGACTCCTTTCCAAAATCTAAAAAGGGAGTATAAAAATCAACATCTATAGGACTCCAATGTCTGAACTAAATCTGAACTGCAAACATCCAGCTTGCCACTAAATGGCAACATAAATTTAAGATTTTTTTGTACCTCTTCTGTCATCTAGTGAGTCTGATTTTTGCAGTAAGGAAATGGTAGCCCTAATGCACTCTCTTCAGCTACTTTTTCCAGCTTCCTCTTCCTTCTCTCCCCAAGTGGGAGAGGAATTCTTCATAGTGCAGCAGTCCCCAACCTTACCAGCTTGGCGGGCCAACCTGGCAGTGTGTGTGAGTGGCAGGAGCATGCATACGAGCACGCAGCACTGTTTGTGTGAGCAGCGCCCCCCCTTCCATTCACACAAATGGAGCTTCGGTGTTCAGCAGACGGCACTTGTGCTTGCGAGTGGAGTTTTGCACATGCGTGCTTGCCCATCACTCACATGGCCCAATTTTGAACAAGCCTCAGTCCAGTAATGGGCCTCACCCCATGGGCTGGGGACCCATCATAGTGATTGACCAGATAAAGCCATTAGGTCAACTGCTGCAATGGTTAAGAAGCAACTGATATCTCTCTTTCTCTTGCACACCTGAAGTTGCTGCAGCCTTGCAGGTGCCCTTTTACTGCTTGCCACCTGTCTGAACGATTTACTGAAGTTACTGATTAGAGACCTCTGTTTCTATTTGAAGGATTTATTTTGGAAGCCATAGAAATCTTATTATGGACTGATGCAGCTCCAAAATGTTGACATTTCTGGAAAAAAATATTTGGAATGTTCATCTAATGATTCATATATTTCCAGAAATGGATTATCTGGAGTCCAATTAAACATTTCTGATTCCAGTGAATTGACTTCCAGAAACATATGGACACATGGAACATTTGGACTGACCTGTTATGTGGAATATGAGGACAGAGATTCCAGAACTGGCACATATGCCAACTTAGAACATTTTACATATTTACTCATATTTGGGTGCAACTGTCTAGGAGACAGTAAAATCCTAAGAAAATATTTCATCTGAATTTACAAATTTTAATTAAAAGCATCGCTTTTTATATTTAACATACTACTTGTATATTGTATGTTAATCAATAGGGCCAGTAGTGCATTGATGAGGCAGCTTATTCCTTTCTTTCTTCCATAGTATGTTGATGCAAGACTATACTTAGCCATGAACTGATGTTTAAATCCTGCAAAGTTATTGCATGCTTTTTTTGAGAATTAAAGAATTTCCAGTATTTTTTGAACTTAAGTCAAAATGTAATACTTTTTACTGTTGCAACTGATTTTATACCTACTTGTAACTGTATGGCACATGTCTCACAGCACACAGTGTGGCCACATGGACAAAACGTTGAATTTATTTCTTCTTCACAGCATGCCATACACAGCAGAGACTCCTTAAACTTCCGTAGTTTTTCCTGAAGAGCTTTCATTTGCTGACAGTTGAGACCCTCACAATTGTTGTTACAGTTCATACTGTTTTCTGACGATTTAAGGGGAGAACTGGGGGGGCTTTGGTCATTACTTGAAACTAGATCCTCAATGCCAGCATTGTAAAGAGCTCGTCTTGCATGATCATAAGCTTCCTTAGATGTCCGCTTAATGTCAAATACATACTTTTTCCCAAGATTAATATTTTCTGTCAGGAACAAGGATGCCAAGTGGCCCTTTAGGTCTCGGCTATATTGCATCATGACAGCGCTAGTAACAGTATCACACCTAGCAAAAAAAAGAAGATATAAAACAAACATGAATCAAACAACCTTTTTTCCCTTTATATCCCCAAACTACTGAAACAAGAATGTGGCAGGTGGGGAAAGCCATGCATAACATAAACATAGATTTCAATGTAATTTAAAATGGATTTATTATCTACTTGTTTACAACATACTGGAACAGTGGTATAACAAACCAATTATATAATAGTGTCAAGAACTCTATTATGAACTTGACTTAAATACATATATTTCTCCCCAGAAATACAAACCTGTAAAATGCATGTGTTTCTGTTATTGCTCTGTATAGTCCACTAGCGGCTCTGGTGCTGATCATCTTGAAAAGATGAACGATGCTGTTTCCTGATTCTTTAGTGACAGTTAAGTATACATTCTTCCCAGACTGTGTAGCCATCTGAACAACTGAATATGCAATCCTAAAGCAATTGGGGAGGGTGGGGGGGAATACAAAGAACGACACCGTAATATTAAGCCCTAAAATTCTGTTATCAAAACAAAAATAGACCAAGTACAGACTGGCAATGTAAAATTAAAGGTGAAATATAAAGATGAATTGACCATTTTTGGAAAGAAGAAATGAAACTAGCTTTAATAGCAATGAAAATCTTTCCCAAAATGTTGCCACTTCAAGAAGAAAAACTTAACCATTCTGTAACACTTTGATAGCAGATCTGAGATATAGAAAGAATCCCTGAATTTTCTGCAATAACGAATGTCTATAGTTATTTGGAGTTAGAATCTTTCCCATCCCCAAAAATACATCTGAAGGAAACAACCCATTTCAACAATGCACAGTAAGGAATGTTCAATACCGTTAAGCTAGAGACTCAAATAAAACAGCTGCATGCTTCAGAATTCTTTGGCTATTTTACAAGCTTTAGATAAAGTTTTTCAAAGGCAGGACTTTCTGGTAATCACCTGTTGATTGGACTGAAGTCATCCATACATCTGGAAATGCCTTCAGGGCCAACTCCAATAAAAAGTTTTTGCCCCTCACTGTCTCTAACCGAATGCCATTCTACTCCATAGTTCTCTAGTGTTGACACAATCTGTAAAACTTGATATTCAGCTGAAACTTGGCTGAGACCTTCAAGATCCTTATGTTTTGCAATAATACTGTGGAAAAAAATATGAAAGTAGGTTAATCACAATCTTGATTTTATTTTATTGTTTAAATATATTGATCTGCCACTATAAAATCCTAGATTTTATAGACTGGGAACTCTTAAAACACATTTTACACAATCCATAACTCTTCATTTTAATACATTTAATTTAAAGGTATGAGTAACACTGAGGATGGAAAGTTATAATTTTTGAATGTATTATCAGTTATATTGAGAAAATTTAAATTTAAATTTACTAAATCAAATTCAATAAATGGGGGGGGGGGAGAGTAAATTATCTCATAGAAAGCAACTTTCAAAAATTAAAACCCTTGTGTCTAATGAGCTCAGGTGCACATTAAAGCAAACAAGTGTAAAACTTACAAGTAATTGTTCTTAGATACTCCTGCTGCATTAAAAGTTTAACAACAAAAGTTACCTGTCCAAAGTAGAAGAGGTAAGTTCTTTCATACAGAACTCTTCATAGTGGTATTTGGCAGTATTCTGATTATAATCACCAAACTTCAACTGGGCAAGCAAAGCACTTAATTCAACAGCACGTTCAGAAGAGCACTGTAAGGTACCAGCCAGAAGGTCCTCCTCTATGTGCAGGAAAAACATATGCCTAAAAAAGGAAGTTTATTTTTGTAACACAGAAAGGAAACATAGCAACATTTAAGACCTGCTCAAATACTACAAGAAATATTTCTGCTAATAGTGAAAGACATATTGTGAATAAAAATGGAACTACAAGAAAGCCCAGAGTAAACTGATGGGAAACATTCCTTTAAAAAGGTGAGAGTAAAATAACTGTATTTAGAATAAAATTGGAAAACTAAAATCCAGTAATACATCTAAAATTAGTTCCAGCTCAATAGGATTAGGAGAACATGAAATAAAAGAATGTAAAGCAATTAGTAAAAAAAATCAGAGCTATTCCATCATTACAATTTTTTTAGCTAATATTCAAGATTCCTGTTAGAAATCTGTGGTTTTAATCTCCTAAAAGATATTTGGTAAACATACCTCCCTAAAACTATGAGCCAAGGAACTGATATATGGGATATGCCTATTCTATACAAAAGCTCAGGGAATATCTTAGAAAAGAATGTGACATGATACAAACACATTCAACTAAACACAGAAAAATTCCAATGTCCCATAATGTGAAAATCTTAGGCTGAGAATATCATATTTTAGGCATAATAACTCCAAATATATACCTAGTGACATCTCAGAACAACTGGTTTGATCCTATTAAAATTGAGGGTTTTTGAGACTTGAATATGGACTCATCACTTTTACTTTTTTGAATATGCCCAGTATTTAATGTGAAACTCCAGCTGAATGCCTCCTGCTGTTTGCCAATCTAATATAAAGAACATTTGTTCTTTATAGTCCTTATAGCAACATCTTTTTAGAATAAACATTTGTCTTTCACACTGAATATTTAGGAGTAGCTTCATTTTATCTCAGTCCAAATAAAGAATTGAACCAGATACGAAAACAGATAAGACTGGTTTATAGTCGGATGCCAACAGCATACCAGAGCAAAGGCAAAGGTTTTACAAGCTCCAATCTTCACTGCTGATTAATCAGGGGAAAGGTTAACTCCGGATATTCAACTCTGCTGCATGCAGTTAAGGGCATTCACCACTTATCTCAGAAAAAAAAACAATAGATTCTACAGCACTTAGATAAACACTTTAGTGCAGTGGTTTAATGTTTAGACTACAAATATTTCATAAGTTGCAAATGTCTGATGAAGCTATGATTTTAATTACAGACATCAATTTGGACTAAGTAGCACATCTAACACAGCTCACTTCAAGTCAGAGAACTTAAGCATTAAATCAGTTTGAGGTGACTTTTCTGAAAAATTTTATCCGTTCTTTAAGTTTTAGAAATTAAATCACCCCCCAAAAGTTATAGCAGACTGCTGTAAGTTCTTCAAGACAGTTCAACCACAAAAGCAGAACTTCTGCTGGAGGCAACTGCAGTAGACCAATCAGGGACTGACTTTCTTAAGCATCTCCTCTTTCCTCCAGAGAAGCAGCTGCTGATTTGATGGAGCAGCCCAGCAGCTTTTAACAAGGGTTACTTTCAGTCAATGACCTATAGTTACATTGTTGTCGGGTTTTCTGACTATCAGACTTTCTTCCTTCAAGCCAGAGACTTTTATAATTGCAAAAGGAGCCACGCCTAGTGGTGTTTGGGAGTTAGCTTTCAGACTACAATTCCTTTCTGAGCATGTATTTTTTTAAACTAACTTCTTTTCACCAAAGATGGACATCTGCATAAGAGAGGAGGAAGCTATAGCATATTTATATTTAGTGAATTTTCTGTGTCAATAGCCTATTCCATTTGGTGCTGCCTCAAATCTATTTTGTTCCATCATTAGATAGGCTAAGGAAAAAATGCTAACAATTGGGAAAAACTATATAAATAAGCTTCTTTACTTGGAATCTCGTTCTTCAGAAATACTCTAGCATTCATAACTTGTTGAAGTAGGCCAAAAAACCAACCGATTTATTGATGGGACATAAATTTGGATTATCACGGTATAGACCACAGTATAGAAATCAGTAGATTTTAATTCCAACAGAATCTCAGGTTGGTATAAATTATGCTATGTGCTACTCTACAGAAAATGCATAATACTGTGAAAGTCTTAGGCCACCATTAGATTTGTTGCTGTAGCAATGGTATAATGACCATATATAATTATGTCTGTCTTCTCATCAGAATATAACCAGAAAATACAGGAAATTTGTATGCAGTATTCAAAAAAACAGGAAAAGGCAGAAAAAACAGGTTCCATAGGCTATTATAGAGGCAATTATATAGTGACCTCCCCTTACACCTGAGCAACAGCACACACATGGCTCCTGTAAACCCAACTGTACTGTCATTACTACCACCTGTACATGTCCTTCTATTCCATGTCAAAATGACCGTTGTGCAAAAAGCTCTTATTATACCAGGTTTGTGCAAGACATGCTTGGGCATTACACACAGTACAGACACATGTTGTATGAGTGTAAGTCATTGGAAGCTTGTTAATAAGACTGTTAATCAACATTCCAGCCAAAATGCCAAAGATCACAGAATTTGACATGTAATAATCTGCATCGGGAAAGTCACCCTCAAAGGGAAACCAATAAATAAACTGGATATTCAAAATGTGGTATTCAAAACCAAAAAATAATTAGATGGTCATTAAATCTTTGCTAAAACAAAGCGGGTGGTTTTTGCACACAGTACAGTAATATTTTAAATAATAATTTGGGTTGCATTGTACGGTGTACAAAAATATTCAGCAATTATTCTACCACATAAAGGTAGAATAACAGAATGTCTGAGCACTTCAGGGATGTGGTAATCTAGCCAATCTTTTACAAAAACTACTAGTGGGAAAATAAAGAACATGTACTCTGGATGTTTAAGTTCAGACATGTTATAGTTCATAAACCAGATATAAAATAACAGTCTTCCAAATAATTATTAAGTCAATGACAATGTTTTTGTAAGTACTTGTAAATCCAGTTTAGAGTTATATATTTTTTAAGAAAAAACATCTGTTTTCTCTTTGTAGCTTGAAACAGTCATTTGAGTATTACTGTAATATGACACAGATTAAGGGAGGAGTCCTGGAGGAAACCGAAACACGGAGGAAGTTTCCTGTCTTGAACATTTTAAAATGACCTGCAATAACACTGTGAAGAGGTTACTGTCGGGCACTGGAGCCAATACTTTTACTTCTAAACTTCATAATTAAATGAACCATTGCCAAATCCATACAGGAACACTAATAATTACATAACACCAATATTTTCAACAGGGAAACTAGAGCATTGCCTTTAATGGTGGCTTCTTCCCAATATAGTGTACACAATAAAAATCATGCCATAAAGCTAAGATCAACTGAAAAACTAAGACACCTTAAGCATTGCTGAAAGTCATAGTTACTCTATGGAGCCGCAGACTGCAAAATAATAAACAGAAACCATTTTCAGTGAAGGGTGTTGTTGTTTTTTTACCTTGTCTGCTCCTGCAAGATCAGATGTGGCTCCACAAAGAACTTGACCCGTAGTTTCAATCTGTAAGGAGGCAAGCCATCCATCTGTTGGGATATTCTATTTCTCAAATTCAGCCATAAGTTCTCTCCCTTGCTTCCTGTAAACTGGAGTCCGAAGTAATCAACTTCTATAATCCCCAGTCGCCTGCAAACCTATGATTACAAGTTAAACATCATAAACACTACTGTAATGAGCGCTAGAGAAAAATGCTATAAGGTACCCATTTACTTAAACAAGGTTACCTAAACAGTTTTCCCAATTATTCATAGCCTAGACAATATTTTTGGAATATTCAGAATTACAAAAGCTAGTGACTTTCCTATCTAAAGTTTTCAAGGGGTCGACAAAATTGCAAGCATAAAACCCCCCAAAAAAACCCGTTAACAGAATGCCTAGAGAATAACTTAAAATATGAACCTTTAATTTAGTGGATATCAAAAGCAGCAATTGCAGCAGCTGGAGCATCAAACCAGGACTTTCAACACGAATGGGTCAAAATTAGTAGCACTCTAATGGTTGCTCCCCCTCACAAAAAGGTGCTTTTCCCCCCAGAAAGGCAACTGGACTTTTATTTTTAAAAACGTTTCGCTTCTCCTTCGAGAAGCTTCTTCGGTTCTAACTTTCCTTTCCCAAGGAAAAGAACCGAGAAAGTCCAGTTACCACCATGACCCGGGATGATTGAGAAGCTCCACGGACATCTCTAACGATTGCTTAACCGCCGCTCCGGCTTCCTTGCCCTCGCCTCCGCAGCATCCCCAAGAGGTCCGCCAAGCCCGGCGGGATGCTCTCGAGCAGGGCCCGATTCAGTGGGGGGCGCCACCACCTCTGCAAACGCCACGTGCTCAGTGCGGTTAAAACGGGGCTAAGAGGGGATTTTCCCGTTGCGCGTGAGGGGCGGAGGGGGGGGGGGACAACCAGCCAGCCAGCCAGCCGGCAAATCAACGGAACGGCTCCCAAGCAACGCGTGTGGGAGATGAGGAGGGGAGCCGCAGCCCGGTGTCGCTGCCGAGAGGAGGGGAGGGCTGAGGCGGGGGACGACAGACACGCTCCCCTCTTCCCCCTGGCGTCACCCGCAGCGGCTGCCTCGAGCGGCGAGGCGACCGTTGAAGGTCTCGCCTCGCGTGAGCCACAGGACGCGCGTGGCATCGGGAAGGAGCGCGCGGGGGTGGGGTGGGGGCAGCGGAACGGCCACGCGCCGGAGGAGCCCCTCCGCGAGCCCCGAACGGCCACTCAGGTGGAAAGGGGCGGGGGGCGGCGAAGGAAAGCGCGGCTTTTCACCTGGTTCAGGCAGTCTTCGCCATTGGCTTTGGCCTCCACCTCTACTTCCATCACCACCGCATCCGGCCTGGTCACATAGCACAGCATGGCCGCCTCTCGTCGCCAAGACGCAACCCCAAAGAGTCCCCGTTTGCCGTCTCGGTCCCCGCTAACGAGCTAACCGCGACCCTTAAAAGTCTTTTCGGTGCTCTGCGCGTAGCCCGTGATTAGCGCTCCTTTATCGTCTCGGTCTCCCCCCCGCCCCTGCGCTCTCCTCAGTCCCCGCCCCCAAGCGAAGCCCAGCCAATGAATGCGCTGAAAAGCGGCGCGGCCGCCAGAGAGGATGAGCCTAGAAGGCCGTTTGTTTTCACTAAAGGGGTACCGTCTCGGCTGTTGCGGCGGAGACTCATGGTTTCCGATGGTGGTTCTATGTGGTGGGCCAAATAGGAATAAATCTCAAATGGAAATGTCTAAAGCAGAGACAATTAAAAGTGATGTGGAAGAGTTCCTATGCAGTGCACTTTTTTTTTCCTTCAAGTAATGAGGGAGAATTGAACGGTGGTTAACAGAAGTTGAAATCTCCCAATACATACTCACCATAAAATCAAGAGAAATAGGCTGCCATACAATTGGACTAAAAGCAGAAAGCATATGTTGAAATCACCCCCTCTTGCAAAAGTAAAACGTGAGGCTCAAATGGCTGAGATTCACTCTGACAAACAACTGTATGGCAATCTTTCTGCGTGCTGAAAGCTTTAGAAGGTTTTCCATCTTAAAATCTTTTAAAAGATTTTTAATCCATAAATTCTGATCAAGATCACTAACAAGCAATTGTTTTCATGGCGGTTTTGGTCAGACTGAACTAATTTTCCATTTACAAAGTTTTCCTGCTTACTAATATTGCTTTGCCCAGCATCTTGATGGGCTAAGTTTTCATTTCCACAAGATTCAGAAACGAGCATGAGTTGCTTCAGTGTGGAAACTGATCAGAGTAACTTGTATGTTTTAGCAGGAAGAATTTTAAAAGGAAGATTGCAGCATTAAATCCCCGAATTAGCTTTAAGGGACTTTTCCCACTAGTGTATTACAGAGCTGTCCATGTACTCTTAAATTGGCAAAAAAAAAAAAAATATCAGCATGAATCTTGCCAATCCTTACTCTGCAACTATTGCCTCTGTTCCCAGATGGCGCCCATCTTAATGTAACGGCCTGCAATAGACTTCTGATGTGTTTACTTGTTTGACTCCCCAATTTAATTTGCACAGGAATTCCCAGCACTTTCTCCATACAAATACTGGCGAGACCCACACAACTAGCTTTTAAGATCAGCCAAGGTCAGTTAAATGCTGCCAACCTCAGCTGGCAAAAATAAATAAATTGCAAAGCAATCCTGTTTTCACCATCCAAGAGCCACTAGTTTTTGTTTCTTCATTTTTTTGTGCCTGGAAGTCACTGTAAATTCCTACCAATTGCCTGGATTAGTTCCCTGCAGTTTTTTTGACAAGATTTCAGAAGTGATTTGCCATTGCCTGCTTCCTAGTGCTGAGAGACTGGCCCAAAGTCACCCAAGTTGAATTTGTGCTTAAAGCAGAACTAGAACTCACAGTCTCCTGATTTCTAGTGCAGTGCCTTAACCATCACACCAAATTGGCTCTCCACTAATTCTTTACAAACTTAAGTAAACACTACAATAAGTATCTCTTAGTTTCAATGGGTTCTCATACATACTTAAATATTTCTAATTTTGACACAATTTTTAAAAAGGTAGTGGTTCTACACTGACTTAATAAGTGTGCGGAAACAGGACTCTTTTCTCAATTTATAAACAGGAAACTAGTTTTTATAATATAAATATACTTTTGGAAGGTAAATGGGTTTGTTTTGAAGATATATTTATTCAAGACATTATTCAAGTATTGACACGTGTACATGTTAATTGCTAATATTTCAGTTCACTGCTATCTTTTAATTACATTTTATTTTTAACAAGACTTTACGTTTTAATACATGTGCATTTTATTCTAGAAATGTTCTAATAAAGTCAAAGAATATTACATGTTAAATTTGTTGTTAATTACCATACTTGACTATAAGTATTACATTTTTTCTGATTTTTTTCCAGCTAGTATGCGAATGAAAAGAAGGTTGTTTCTAAGTTTATTCAATAATATGTAGTTTGAAATTCTATTCATATTATTCCAGGAAAGACTAGACAGGACAGTAAATAACAGATGACTCTGAATTTTATTTTCATCTGCGATATAAAAAGATAACAATCACAGGGCTAGGAAACACCAAAGCTGTTATGAAATAAATTAAATGCCTAGTTATTGTACCCACAGCAAAATCAAATGTACATCACTTGCTATGCCAATGCAATGTGACTGAGGGCATATTAGGCAAACACTCAAAATGATTTGGACAACTGTTCCTGTATAATGTTGATAGAAACTAGCTACAGCTGAATGAAAGCTGAAACTAAAACTACAGCAATTTATACAATGCAATGAATAGAAAAGAAAAAAGGTGAGATGTTATCATTAAGAAAGGAATTCCATCCAAAACATTTCACTCCCTCTGTTCTTACATACTCCTAAGAATCTTACACAGCATCGCAAATTTGAATCAGAGAACCATGGGGTTGGGAAGGACCTTGGAGGTCTTCTAGTCCAACCCCCTGCTCAAGCAGCAGACCCTATATCATTTCAGACAAATGGTTGTCCAGTCTCTTTTTGAAAGCTTCCAGTGATGGAGCACCCACAACTTCTGAAAGTTGTGGTTGCTCCATCATAAGAAAGAGATCTGCAGAACAAGATGATGGAGAGCCAAGGCACTCTGGTGCCAGGATCATCGAAGAACCTCCCTTAAGAAGTTAGTCTGACCTCTTCTGTTTCTGTGACTCTCATCTGAAAGCTTTTAAAGGTCAAACATTTCCAAATGATTTGGGGGAGAAGGGAGCCATTGTTGTTATTGCTATTTGGATGCCCTTAGATTTCCAACTTACAAATGAAATGTAAAGTTAAGGGTATGGTGAAATGATTTAAATTTTCAAGTATCTATACAGGGAGTACAAAATGCAAAAACTGCTAAGGGCAGTTATGTTAAATTAATAAAATGCTCTTCAAATCAAGCTTGAGTAGGATATTTCTAGCAGTGGGTATAGAAGTGGTTTGCCCTTTTCTTTCTTTGGGATTTTTAAAAATGTCTTAATCCATCCCACAACATGTTAAGTAATAAATAAAGCATGTTAAATAAAAGGAGGTGGGACGGGAGAAGGAGAACTCATCTGAAATCAAAGTCTTAAAAGCCTTATATCCTAAATCCAAGATGGCATATCGGAGAAGACACAGAATTAAATGGATTGCAATTTCCACTAAATGTTATTTAGCTTTCCATATTAATTTCCCTATTACATTTAGGATTGCTGAATCTGAAAAACACACACAAAATTGCTGATTGACCTATTTTAAAAATGTAAATTCAGGTATTATTCAGATTCACAAAGTCAGAAGCTCCTGCAAATGATTGCCAAATTTATGAAGCTTATGAAGCAATATGAATAATATGGATAAATGTTGCAGGGTACATAATTTTTCATTTCCAACCTCTGCCTCTAAAATATTCATTAGTTAAGCATCTTCTACAGTACTTGTGGTATTGAAATAAAAAGAAAAGTATTTATAGTTAATGCTACATGTGATTTTTATTTTATTTTCCACAAGAGAATAAGAGGCAATAAGTTTCAAGTTTAAGTTTTTATATGCAGATTTGCTGATGGTAGATTGGCACAATTATAAGAAAAAGCACACAAGAGAAACACTTGCCTAATTGTTGAGAAAAACAGTTATAAAACAGACTACAAATTATTATTCAGCAACAGACTCTTTTGTTACTAGTCTTATCTTACCATTAGCAAAAAATTATCATCCAAATCATTACCTTTACTGTAATTTGGAAAATATTTTTAAATTACATGTTGCTGACAATAAGAACCTAAATGGCACAACTTTCTCACATGTGGTTCCATTTATATCTCCAAAAGAAAGACAAGGAAACACGAGTAATAAAATATGTGCAAAATGATCTTGTGGTGCAAACTATTTCTCTGTTCTGAGTGATATCATCAAAGTACACAGAATGCATTTATTTAATATGCATCACATTCTAGGTCATCATTAAGAGCAAAGTACAACATTGTTTTATTTGTTCATTTATTTATCGAATTTCTACACTGTCTCATCCATCCATCTCATCTAAGTGACTTTTTATCAACAACATAGTGAAAAGATATTGAACGTGACTAAAATCACAGTTAAAATAAAATAAAAATAAGGTTAACGTTTACAAGTTAAAAGTGACAAAGTTGAAGACTTCATAAGGCTAAAGGGTTAACAGGGTGGAAAGAGTGCCCTTGAGCCACCAGCCATCCCCAAGGCTGCAGAACACTCTTAAACGCCCATGTTAATTGGCAAAGCCAGATCTTAATAGCCTTCTGGAAAATCAGAAGAGGGGGTGGGGCTTGTTTCACCTTTGGGAGTGAGACATTCTAAGGGTGGGAGCAACCACAGAGAAGGCCCTCTTCTTAGAGCCCGCCATTTGGAATTCTTTCACCCAAGGGATTTGTAATGTGCTCTTCCTGCTTGAGCAGGTGGGATGGGGTATATGTAATTGGGATGAGATAGTTCCTCAGGATTGTTGTAATTCAGGGGTGTCAAACTCACATTGTCATCAGGTGATGTATTGGGACTTTCTCCACTTTGCTAAACTGGGGATGGGTGGGCCCAGCAGGTGACGCATCTGGCCCATGGGCCGTGAGTTTGACAGCCCGTTGTAGTTGTTTACTAAAGGAGTCACAATTTTCAACTCCATGTATAAAAAAGCATGTCTTGTCTCCATAACTTGTGACTCACCAAGCTGAGGGCACACCACCAATTAAGCAAGAAAGTTTACATATCAGGCATTAACACTAGCTTCATTTAACACAGTATTCCAAAAGAAAAGAGAGTTAAGGCAGTTTGCTTCTTAATGAAAGGAAACCTTCCACGGTTTGTGTTCAAAGGCTCTTAGGACTAAGATTTTGAAATAAAATCAAGTTTGGAAAAGGTATTTTATATTGTTGCTTGTTCTTTCTTTGCAGTGAAAGATGGATTGACCTTTTCCTTTCCAAGCTAACATAAACCCAAGAATGAATGGCATTTCAGAACTTTCTGAATTCTAGCTTGGATCAAGAAATGAATCTACCACAAGCATTGCATAGGTAGCTGCAAAGTTAATTTATTTTTCAATGGGGAATAACAATGAGTCTTGAGTCTTCATCAATGAGTCAGGTAATGTAGCTCAAATCTTTTGAGGTTAGAGTGGTGGTGATAAAAAAAGGTTACCATAAGAATGCTATCACATTCACAAAACATTTCCAGGGTGGTTATGACCAGTCACAAAGCACCAATTTACCAGAAGACAAACTCCTGAGAGCATAACAAAGTAACTATCTTTGGTAGGTGATGAAGATGGCACCTTTAAATATTAAGGTCAGGTAGAAGAACCCTGGCAGAGAGTGAGAGTGAGAGGGTGGGTGGGTTATAAGGAGGCACATGGTTCAGATCAGCTGCAATTGCTTTCTTTTTTTCCTGCTTCAGGAATTATACAGCATTTACCTGCCTATGTCACCTTGTCTTTTGGGAGATTACTACCTTGATATAGTTGGCAGGTTCAATAGTTCCTTTGTCTCTAAGAACAACACTAAAAGAACAGGAACACCTGGTAGGATTATCCTTGCTGACAAAGTCAAAGAGAGTAGGCTAAGAGTAATGTGACAGTGCAGGTGATACAGCAGTTAATGTAGTGCAGATGTGGTTCTGCAAGTAGAATGGAGACAATCCACCTGGGAAAAGAAAAGAAACTCATTAGGGGAAAAGAGATTGAAAATGCACTTCTGTGCTGTTGCCACAAAAATATACAGCCAAAACATTTAGGGAAGTTTGGGTGACAGATGTTGAGACACCCCCCTCTTCCAAGTTCAAAAGGTCCTCCTCTAGATACTAGAGAAGAGTACTGAAATGATGAATAAATCTGAGATGATTTTTCTAATCTCCAGCCACATTGACACCAAACAGCACAAATTCAATTGGAACAATTCAAGAATCATCAGCCACACAACCACCTGCCAAGCTCACAAGTTAACCGAAGCTTGGCACTCCACAAACAATTCCATCAACAGACACATCAATCTATGACCATCTGAGAATTCAAATCAACTGTACAACCAACCAGTGACAGCACTGACCTTCAATCAACCCACACAACCCCCCTACCAGGACTTTCCAATGACCCTCACTTGATGTGACCTCCCCATCACAAGACCCTCACCTGACATGACCTACACCTGGCCCATCACAAGATCCATCACAAGACCCTCACTTGTGACCCTCACTTGTGACAAGACCCATGACCTAATGTGACCCTGACCTGATGTGACCTCACAATCACAAGATCTACTGACCATACAAAGTCCTTATAAGCAGAAGAATTAGAATCAGAATTACACCAACATCCCTTTAATTCTGCTGAAGATGTTACCTAGCCTGGTGATGAAATGGTTGGAATCAACTCACAAGTTTGGAGAATGAACCTCCACCTTCATCGTACACCCAAGCTACAGATATTTGCTACTATTGCAATTCTTCAACTTTATTATAACCAAAGACTAGCATAGAATACAATATAAAAAGTAGAGAAGGTATAATCAGAGTGCTATAGTAAGTACTAAAATCCAAAACAATACAAAGTCACAGGTATAAAAATATATCATCATTTTAACCATTGTCATCCATTGTAGGATGAATGCCTCTTCTTCATGTTTCCAACCAATATGGTTTTGAGTTTTCTTTTGCCAATTGGGCCTGCAATACTTGCTGATGTTGTCAATCCATCTTGTTTTAGGTCTTCATAGACCAGGGCTGTCAAACTCATGGGTCAGATGTGATATGTGCTGGCCACATCCATGCCTGATTTAGCAAAGGAGGAAAAGGTTGGGATAAGTCATGTGATGCTGCCATGATGACATGAGTTTGATACCCCTGCCATAGTTAATTTACTATATGAATAATATTTAGTTGACATTTTGGAGGAACCCATGTCTTTCTGATCTTACATGCTGCCACCCAAAATTTTGCCACATTATAGTTATGGTGGAGCTCTTGTCAGACAATAAATAGGCAAGATGTATAGAAATGTCTGGGAAGTCTAGCAGCAGTAGACTATTGTACTTCATATAAGCAAATAGCACCTGCTCCATTGTTCCTACCTCTCCATTATTCTAGACATCATTATTCTGGATAGGGGATTTTTAGCACCATAAAAAACAGACACTTCAGCTTGCTCTTCCATGCCTGAGTAAGCCAATTTGATGAGGTATAAAAGCAAGTTTTAGAAGGTTCCTAGTCCTCTGATAATTTAGAAATTGTTTGGATCAGTTTGATGTTCCACATACTAAGCATTCTTATGAAAAGGCACCTTTAGCAAAACACAGTTGTCCCTTAAACTCAGTGTAGTTTGAATGTTAAATCTCAGTGTGATACTTACGTTTAAGACAGCATTAAATAAGATTAGACTGAAATCCCCTTTGGGTTGTTTTTTTTCAAATCAACCTATTTAAGACTGAATTATCTTTGTAAGATAACAAATCCCCAAGAGGATGGGAAATATCCACATTCTATTAATGCTTGTTCTAATTTTTTAAAAAGGTAACACAATGGCTGTTTGTCAATTCCACTTTAATGTTTCCATTCCCCCAGCCAAAAGCAAAGTAATTTAAAATCTGAAAATACACTCTATTTGCTTTTTGAGTTTTACTTTGTGAGTCTGTGGTAATTAAAAGGCTGCTTCTTTTTGGTCTAATAGCTGTGCCTCTGACAGCTGCATGACAAGTAAAACTTCAACAGGAATTGTTTTGACAATATCTATTTGAATATTCACCTATTAAATGGCACAGACTCTTCCAGAAGAAAATGAGAACACTGCAGTCCTGTTTACAAATTGGTACTTTGACATGCAGTACTATACTATGCAATATGCAGAATGCTACATCACAACAATTTAAAATTCAGGAATTGTGAAACAGGAATTGTGTTATCTAGTGCCAGGTGAATTCTAGAATTTTAACTTGCTAGCAATCTATGGTACATTTTGGAAATCCTTCTGTATGTGAAGAGATTAACCACCACAAAACCTGAATACGGTGTGTTACTATATTATATAATAGCTTTTGTGTTTCACCCCTGAACTTTTACACCACCATTTCAATAGACAGATGATGGAATTAATAATAGTGAGTCTCATGTTCTTTCCAATTCGCTGTCTGTACTATTCACTACTTGTACTGAAGAAAATATGGCAAACAGTTGGTTTATTGAATAGGTATTATCATTGCTAAAGTTCCTTGAGACTATAGGTTACTGACTGGAAGGCATGTGCTTTTCATTAGTACAGAGCAGACACAAATCAAAGCTCGGAAAATGGCATATTGCCATCCCATCACTCATCATTGTTTAAACAGTGAATTTGTATGAGGGAACAATAGCCCTCTCATAAATCTCAATAATTTCCATCTGTGCTGGTAGTTTTCTTTGCTACATGTGTTAGTTTTCACATCAGTGCAAGACTACAAAAGCACGGGATAAAAGTTGATCTTCTGACAGATTTTTTTTTAAAAAAACTTGATTTATTAAGGTAGGAGTGAAAAACTGCAATCCCATGATTGCACTCTGTCTGCAGATGCTAAACATGTGGCCCCCATAGAGCCTCTTACCACTTTTTAATGGGAAACATATAAGAATTATGTAGGGTTGTCTGGAATGAATCTGGGCCCAATAAAGGAAGAGAGACCTTCAGGCTATGAGCTTAGCCATCTGCTTACTAGTAGAAGTCCAATCTAGATTGTTAAGGTTGCTTAGGAAAGATTCATGATTGCATCCATGTAGGAGGTGTCATCATCTAGCTCCTTTGACCTTGAAAGAGGCAGTGTGGCCATTGCTGGACCTATTAATTCTGGACAACTTTCCCTCGATGAGAAGGTTGTCAGGCAAGAGGTCTAGAGAATCCTAGAGGAAACAGATTAACTGAATTAATTTTAATTGACTTTCAGTTGCCCCTCTGCTTGAAGTCATTCATACGCCAATCACCTCATGAACTATCTCAATGCAGTCTATATCAGACTGCCCCTGAAGATCATTTGGAAAGAATGTGGTAGTGATGGCTTCTCTGGCATGACTATTTTTCAAGCTGCACTGGTGGATAGATGGCTCTCAAGTGCAATTCAGTATGCTGGTTATTATTTACAAAGCCCTTGGTGCATCCGTTCAGGTTATCTGAAGGACAGCCTACAGAACGCCAACAGTCTCTACCCACCCAGTGAGACTGATCAGAGAGGATGCACTTTGGGTCCCTTCAATTAAAAAGTTTCATATTGGGCCCTAAGAAGCACCCTTACTGTGACATCTGCCCTCTGGAATGATATCTCCCCAGGCTCCCCTCCTGATGACATTGTTAGGGATACACCCTAGCAAGATCTGCAGGGCAGTCAGGCAGGCAGGCAAAATATGTGAGATATCGTTTTTTAGTAGCTTACACTCAGTAAACAGAGGCACAGTGCTAATTAAATAGTTTTATTCCAGCAAGAGTTAAAGCATAGTCAAAACAGTCCATATATCATTCACTTAGTTCAGTCCGTCCAGGGATTATGCAGTTGCAAATTCCAGTGTCGAAAAAGAGAGGTCAGTACACTTACAAATATCAGTTCGGTGATATATCTCCTCGCAGTAGAGAGATATAAAGAAAAAAAAACTCCTCTCTTCCTTCAGCAACTCTTCAGTAGGGAAATACGCAGCTAACAAACCATACAATGTAATCCAATCCAGTAATTGTCAGTAATTGCCAGCAAACTGTCAGCGTCTTGTCAGCAATCAATCAGGTTGTCATGCTCCCTCTTATGGTGGTTTCACACCACACCCAAAATACATGCTTTGCAGTTAAAGTGACACACACTTAAACTAACAATCATAGCTTATATATATTATTTTACCCAAACTACGTTAGGTGACCTATGTTATACCTAACAGACATTACAAAAGTCACTGAAGATTTTTGGGACAGCATGCTGGTTAAATTCTAACAAAATGTTTTGTTTGTTATTGAGAGTTTGTCTTCTGGTTTTGTAATGTTCTGTATTTTATGTTGTTTTCATTATACCTGCTTTTTTCATGTAAGCTAGCTAGAATCATTTCAGGTTGGATAGCCTGTAAATTGTATCATATAAATCAACATAGGCTTCACTCAGTAAGAAGGAAATGGCTTTTAAACCTCATTCCCAAACTTCAAAAAATGAAAAATCCCACCCCTCCCTGTAATGCAGTTGCATCCTCTAGGGCAGGGGTCTCCAACCTTGGCAACTTTAAAACTTGTGGACTTCAACTCCCAGAATTCAGCTGTGCTGGCTGGAGAATTCTGGGAGTTGAAGTCCACAAATCTTAAAGTTGCTAAGTTTGGAGACCTCTGCTCTGTGGTCTTGCCCACTCCAAACAGGAAAAAAAAGAACACCAAAAGATTTCCACTGGTATATTAATATATTTAAGGATACGCAACACATTTGTTGTTACTTCCATCATTTTCCCTAAAGGTATGCCAGAGAAGGAAGATACGTGATAGAAATAGTTTTCATACTTCCTTCCTTCTATTTAAATAACAAAATTAATTTACTACAACCACATTAGTGGAAAGGTTGCTTTTAGTCAGTTACAAAGTACACTTACCATTATTCCTTTCGAGGAAATCTTTGTAGTATATCATTTCTGTCATATTATGCAAGTCTGGCGCCAAATTGCAGCTATTGAAATATATTATTTAATCAAAACATTTCTCAGAGCTCTGGGAAATTATAAGATAATTTAGTTAGAACAAAACCAAAAAAAGAATCCTAGCAGTCTGTAGCTGCCCAGATAAATGTACCATTCTTTAACTCAGCCCCCACATTAATGACTCTCACACTTATGTAGATATTAATTTTTATCTATAATGACTGCTGCTTGCTTACAAATAACCTATGGAGAACAAAGGCACAGATAATATTGTGAGCACGAAACTGGACTTCTTTATGTAACCTGTTATTAGTGAGACCAGATTTACTCCTTCCATGTTTATTTAACATAGTTTTACTGGCCTAACATAGCTATTGGCTACAGGAGGAGAAGAGTGGATTGGATTTTATTTTATAAACAAATAGCATCATTATATGCCTGTACATTTCAAATGTACCATGTTACTAATTTACAGGTTCCATCTAAGTTTGAAATAACGCTATTTGACTGTTAACTTTTAACTGAACTTATTTGAGTGACAGAAAATAAAATTTCTTCCTTGTAACCGATGTCATCTATGCAAACTTCAGATGCTATTGAGAAAAGACAAGACATGCCACATTAGAAATGATTCTACAAGAATTTTTCAGGATGGAGAGCCCGAACAGCCTGCATATATTTTGGGTAGGAACCCTAAATACTTATTAGAATTAATGCATTTGCCTTCAAAATGTGTTAGCAAAAAGAATTCCTAATGCATTTATCCATGCTCTGTTAAAACAATGTACAAAGGTTTTTAAAAATAATTTCCAGTAAGATACCTGTTCTCCTTAAATTGTTGACATTTGTTAACAAATGTAAAATTATTAAATTTGATCTAGATTTTTATGAACTGAAATCCCTTTCTTAGTTGTTGCTTTTAAGTTACCTATATGGCTTACAGAGGGTGAAAGCAGGAAAAGCACATCCAGTAATGGGATAATAGAATAATGTATGTATGATGATGATGCTTCTAGGATTTTTATAGACACCAGTAATTAGAAGAGAGTGAATTGTCAGAATGAGTATAGTAACTTTGACATCTGGCTCAGACTTTCATTAGACAAACCAGGCTTGCTAAATACGAATTCATTATAAGGGATTCTCATGTGTGACTACACTGACAATGTTGCCACTGATCTCATGACTCATAAAAACATATGGTCTGTTTCTCTACTCCCATTGATGGCAAATGAGATGCTGGTTTTCTAGCAGAATAGTTCCAATAGCCAACAAATGGATGGATTCAGTTTAAGATCTTTTCCACATGCACATAACTTGGAAATTAACGTTGCTCTTACTGGGCATACAAGACAAAGTAAACATGAGAGGGAAATTTTAAAAATTGTGAAAGGGCAACTGATATGTTTTATTAGCAAGCAACTAAAGGAAATATTTCTCAGAATTTAACCGACTTCTAAGTCTCAGCAAACAAACAAATAAAAAACCAGCCAACCATCTGGGAATCTATTAAGCAATTTCCAATATGCACAGTTCACAGCACAGCAGATATAGCACATGTTAAAAGGGACTATCCTTTACTAAGTTGCAGTCTCGAATTACCCAATGGACTTAAGATGAGACTACACTTACCTATGCTTCTAAGGGAGGTTTTGTAACAATACAATCACAGTGTCCATTAAAATTGCCTCTTGCATTCTTGGTGTGGCATTCATTATTCAGACTGTGTCCTTCCCTGCAATAATTACCATTCCCCACTCCTCTGGGGAGGGGGAGGATGTATTTCTTTCTAGACAACAACCAGGTCCAGATGGTTTCACATATCACACTAAGGCAGAAGTTCCCAGATGTTTTCAATTCAGAGTGCCATTAGTATCTCAGTAAATTTTCTGTGGTACCCCTAGGCCACAACTGAATTACTTTGTGCTAATAGTTCATGTGGAATCTAACAAATATCAACTATCACTGTCTTTTAAATATCTTAAGTATCACTGTTTCAAATATTTTGCACCCCCTCTGTGAGTTTGTTGTGGTACTAAGTCATGGAATTAAGGTATAGTATATTAGGCTGATTTGTTCACTAAGCCCATTATAGTTGGATTCACACACAAAAAGTACTAAATCATATATCATGTTTGGTAAATTATGGTTTATATCATTCCTATGCAGTTCTTGCAACTACACATATTAAACTAGGATTAAGTAAATAAGGTTTTATTAATATGAACCTAGCTAGTTTCAAATAAATAATGTGTGAGTATAGGATTTAAATGTCAAAGGAAGGAAGTTCCAGCACTTCCCCAACCTTACAGGTATCGAAATCAATTCCTTATTGGTTATGCTGGTGTTCTAACCTACTGCCGCCTTTTTAATTCCATCCCAACCTGCAGGATCCAGGATAAAAGACTACAAGTCAGTTCCTTAATGTATCTCTGGACTCTGTAACTGTTATGTCCTGAGAACTCTAGGAGTTCTCACTCAGGTCCACTCACTTTGAGTGGGCGTTCTTTCCCCTTTCCTCATTGGTTGGTTCTCCCCAGCAGCCAGCTATAAAAGCAGGCTGCGGGGTCCAACCAGTTGCTGATTGCTGTGAGCCAGTTCCAGGCGTGGCAAGCACGGTCAGCCCTTTATTGCTATAATAAAGTATTGTTGCACTCATGCTCTGGTTCAGCCTCTCATTGCTCAAACTTAACACTGGCGACGAAGGTGGGATGGCTACCAGAAGCACCATGCAACCGCTGAGTCACTAGCCGCCGATCCGCAGCCCAGAGAGAGCGATCGGCCGGCGATAAGGGAAACGCTGATCCACAGCCAGAGAGAGCGGTCAGCCAACAAAAAGAGCAAACAAAAAGAGCAAACGCTGATCCGCTGACAGAGAAAGCGGTCCGCAAGCGATAAGAAGCGAACGCTGATCTGCAGCCAGAGAAAGCGGTCAGAATTTGAAAGTTAGAAGCGTCTGTAGCCGCTTGTTAGCCCAGCTACAGGGAAAGTGAAGCGCTGCGAGCTGCAGCCGCTCAGTATCAGGCGCGAAATTCAAACGGTTGTCATTTGAATTTCAAACCTAAAAGGTACAGCACAGCGTTGTAGCCAGTCACTGACGCCCACTCAGGCGCGAATCCAAACGCCATCAACGGCTAACAGCCTAACGTGGTTAACCCAGAGAGAAAGAGAGGATTTAAAACAGCCTCTCCTGAGCTGAAATCACTTGCCCACCACGGGCACTAAAACATTGTCTGCTGCCCCAGAGAGATTTTTTCCTCAGGTTGTTCAACCGGTCACAGCACCATGAGTTCCAATCCAGTCTTCCCGGCGTTTAAACCAGACGAGGAGAAGTGGGAATCGTATAAGAACCGCTTCAATCATTATATCGATGCAGTTGGCCTGGCGGATGCGGGGGAGCATCGGAAGAAATCGTATTTCCTAATCTACTGCGGAGCCACCGTCTACGATACTGCCGCAGCGCTCGTGGCTCCTCGTGAGTTGAAAAACGTTCCGTGGTCTGAGTTACTTGAAATTCTCACTAACCACTATTCCCCCAGGCCCTCACAGATTGCCAGGAGATTCACCTTCCGTATGAGGAAGCAATCGAGCAAGGAGACCATCAATCAATATATGGCCGCTCTCAGAACAGCAGCACTGCATTGTGGGTTTGGAACCTACCTGGAGGACATGCTCCTCGATCAATTAGTCTGCGGGGTCAAGGACCTCCACCTGCAAAGGCGACTTCTCGCAAAAAAAGACCTCAACCTCGCACAAGCAGTCGAGGAAGCCTTGGCAGCCGAGCTGGCAACAAACTCAGTCACCGAAATCCATGGCCCAAGTGCCAAGCTGACATCACTTCCAGTCCACTCCGAGGAGGTGGTAGCAGAGGAACCCATCAGTGATGAAAACGAAGTCCACCGCCTATCCAACGACAGACGGCCGCAGGTAGGAGCCAAACAAGAAAACATCGGTCCACCCAAGCACATCACCCTGTGCCTAGCCTGTGGGGGATCTCATCAGAGGGCCACCTGCAAGTTTAAAGGAGCCACCTGCAATAACTGCCATAAAAGGGGACACATCGCGAGAGTCTGCCAAGCCCCCCAAAGCGCAGCACAAAGGCACCCTCCCTCGCACTCGGGACCACAGAAGCAAGTATTGAACTGTCGCACGCATCACCTTGCCAAGCACACTTGCCACACTGTTAGTAAAATTTCTCTCTCCGTTTTCCTAGAAGGTAAACCGTGCCACATGGAGGTTGACACAGGGTCAGCGCTCTCAATTATCTCGTGGAACACCCTTAAGAGGCTCCAACCAAGCCTATCCACTAGCCGGCTCCAGAGATGCCAGTTTGGCCTGAAGGACTACCAGGGGAAGACCATTCCTGTAATCGGCAGAGGCAAGTTTCTTGTCAGTTTTAAAGCTTTTAAAGGCCACCTACCTCTAGTGGTAGTTAACGGCAATCTACCAACCTTATTGGGGCTCGATTGGTTTCCCCATCTCGGCCTAGGGCTAACAGGAGTCCATGCTGTCTCAACCTCAGACACTGACTCCTTATTCGCTGATTACTCAGATGTATTCAGCGAAGAGCTGGGGTGTTATAACGGTACCCCCATCTCATTCTCAGTTGACCCCCAAGCAGTCCCAATCAGGCTAAAACCGCGTAGGGTCCCATTTGCTATTCGGCCAAAACTAGATGCAGAATTGGATAAACTATTAAAACAAGGGGTCATCGAGCCAACAGATTTCGCCAAGTGGGAGACGCCCATTGTCACACCCCTCAAAAAAGACGGTAGCCTGAGAATTTGCTCGGACTACAAGACGACAATCAATAAATTTCTACAAGTTAGCGCTTATCCTGTGCCCGTCATCCAGCACTTATTACACACATTCGAACCAGGCAGCATTTTTGCTAAATTGGACATGTCTCAAGCATATCAGCAGTTCCCTGTAGATAACCAAACAGCGGAACTCCAGACAATTGTCACTCACAGGGTGCCTTCCGATGCAAGCGTCTCCAATTTGGCGTAAGTGTTGCCCGGGTATTTTTCAATCCCTCATGGAGCGGATTTTGCAGGGCCTCCTGGTGTAGTACCCTACTTCGACGACATCTTAGTCTCGGCCAGGGACAGACCCCAACTCTTCCAAAGAGTTCGAGCTGTGTTAGAGAGGTTCAGACAGCATGGCCTCAAGTTGAAAAAAGAAAAATGTGCCATTGCCACTAGACAGGTGGACTTTCTGGGTTATAAAATTGACGCCTCTGGCATTCACCCCTGGAGTCCAAGGTTAAGGCAATCCACGAGGCACCCACTCCAACCTCCAAAACTGAACTACAGGCGTTCTTGGGGCTATTGAACTTTTACGCATCCTTTCTGCCCCATAAAGCATCAGTAGCTGAACCCCTACACAGATTACTGGATAAAAAGTCACCATGGCACTGGGGGCACAAGGAAGACCATGCCTTTAACGCCGTCAAATCACTACTCACGTCAGAGGCGGTACTTATTCAATTCGACCCTAATCTCCCTTTAGTACTGGCAGCAGACGCCTCCCCTTTTGGAATTGGGGCGGTACTAAGTCACAGGCTTCCCAATGGCGCCGAGGCTCCCATCGCCTTTTTCTCAAGGACGCTCTCTGCTACAGAGCGCAATTACAGCCAGATCGATAAGGAAGCCCTAGCAGCTGTTGCAGCCGTGAAAAAAATTTCACGAGTTCCTTTTTGGCCATTTTTTCGAACTGGTCACGGACCACAAACCCCTCCTGGGCCTCCTAGCCGGGGACAAGCAGACCCCTCAAGTCCTCTCCCCTAGGATGACAAGGTGGACTCTCTTCCTAGCAGCCTACTCCTACAGACTTGTACACCGCCCGGGTAAAACACTGTCCCACGCTGATGCCCTCAGTCGCTGCCCCTTGCCTGCCCCGGCTGAAGACCCTGCTCCTGTCCACGCTATTTTCGAGATCACCCAGTTGGACCTACCCATCACTGCCCTGGACATTGCTGCTAAAACCAAGACAGACCGAACACTCGCCCAGGTGCTCGACTGGGTGAGGAGGGGGTGGCCGGGTGGCAATGTTGATAACAAATTCACACCTTTTAAGACTCGCATGCAGGAATTGTCAAGTCTGCAGGGCTGTCTGCTATGGGGCACTCGAGTGGTCATCCCGGCCTCACTGCGTACCCGAGTTCTGGAAGCATTGCACGAGGGACATCCTGGCATCGTGAGAATGAAAGCGTTAGCACGCAGCTACGTGTGGTGGCCGGGTCTAGACGAGGACATTGTCAATTGGGTAAGTTCCTGCAACATTTGCCAGGAATCCCGTCCTGCTCCCCCCATTGCCACCCCTACTAGATGGGAAAACGCCAGCGCCCCTTGGTCCAGAATTCACATCGACCTAGCGGGCTCTCTGCATGGGAAGATGTTCCTGGTGGTCGTGGACGCCTATTCCAAATGGATTGACGTAGCACAGCTATCCACGACCACCACACTAGCAATCACCAACGTGTTAACACGCCTGTTCGTTCACGCACGGGCTACCCGACTCCATCGTCTCCGATAATGGCCCACAGTTCGCATCGACTGAGTTCAGCCGCTTCGCTGCCAACCTGGGTATCCGCCACATTTTCACAGCCCCATTTCACCCTGCCAGTAACGGACTGGCTGAAAGGGCCGTCAGGACCACTAAAGAAGCCCTGGCAAGGTTCAACAAAGATGACTGGCACCACAAACTCTCGCGGTTCCTGATGAGCCAGCACTCAACTCCTTGTTCAGTCACCAATAAGTCCCCAGCTGAGCTCCTGATGGGCAGGCGCCTGAGGACTGTATTGGACAGACTACACCCACGATACTGCCCTGACTCTCCCCTCGCTTCCTCATCGGGGGTTAGACATTTTATCTTACAGGAGCCAGTTTTCGTGAGGAACTTTGCTGGAGACCCCCTGTGGATCCCGGGCGAGATCGTAGCCATCACCGGGCCGCGGTCGTATCGGGTCAGACTGGAGGATGGCCGCGTCTGGAGAAGGCACATAGACCAACTGCGCAGACGCCTCAGCACCATCGCCAGCAGACCCAGAGGCACTAGACGAGGGGAGGCTTCATCCTCAGCCTCACATCCACATCACGCCCGGCAATCAGTTCACACCTACGGCCGGTTCCGAAAGCCCGAACACGGACAGCGGCGCCCAGACAGTTGACCAGCCCGATCCAGCCTTCGAAAGCATATCCCCAGTGAGCAACCCGACGAGCCCAGGGCAGGCCCAAACCGAGGGGCACACTGGTGACACTTTGCCGACTCTGCCTGCTCCGGCAGACCCCGGACGGACAGACGATGTTCCAGAACTACGCCGTTCCGGGCGCCAACATAAACCTCCTGCCTACCTCAAAGACTATGCATGTTCACAGCTGGGGGGAAGGGGTGTTATGTCCTGAGAACTCTAGGAGTTCTCACTCAGGTCCACTCACTTTGAGTGGGCGTTCTTTCCCCTTTCCTCATTGGTTGGTTCTCCCCAGCAGCCAGCTATAAAAGCAGGCTGCGGGGTCCAACCAGTTGCTGATTGCTGCGAGCCAGTTCCAGGCGTGGCAAGCACGGTCAGCCCTTTATTGCTATAATAAAGTATTGTTGCACTCATGCTCTGGTTCAGCCTCTCATTGCTCAAACTTAACAGTAACCCTCTTAATAAAGACAGGGGTCAAGCATCAGAAAAGGATCATAGAATCAGAATCATAGAATTGGATTGAAAGAGATTTTGGTCATCTGTCCAGCCCCCTGCAGAGTTCAGACTTCTACTAATACAGGGGTGTCAAACTCAATTTCATTGAGGGCTGCATCAGGGTTGTGTTTGACCTTGGGGGGGGAGGTGGGCGTGGCCAGGGTGGACTTGACTAGCTCGACATCACAAGTGTTGAATGCACCTGTGGTGGCTTGGGTGGAGCTGGGGGGATCCATTGTCTCCAGCAGAGGAAGACCAGGGAGAGCTCTGCTTTTGGGCTCCATTTTTTACTGCAATGGCCTCCTGCAGCTCTCTGCCAGTGAAAATGGAGCCCCCGAGCTCCTTTTTCACTGGCAGAGGCACCACGAGCTGGTCCTTTGCTGGTTTCTAGGGCTCCTTCTCTGTCAGAGGCACCATAGGCCTGCCTTCACTATTTCCAGGGTGGCCCCGTGGATCAGATCTAAGTACCCTGTGGGCTGGATCCGACCCGCAGGCCTTGAGTTTGACATCCCTGTACTAGTATAATTAATGAATAAACTGAATAGGGGCTTTCATTCCCAAAGTGACAACTTTTGACTCAGCATGAATGTGGATTGTCAGAATTATTGGTAAGGAGGTTTGGGTGAGTTAATGCCTGACTAACCAAGACAGAATAAGTAGATACAACAATCATACACTTATTATCCTCCTGTTTAGTTAATTAGGACTTGAAGAAATGCTCAGAACAAAAACATTATATTTTGGTGTTGGAAAAAAAAACATCAAAAAATCCTGAGGGAATTCATGAGAACTCCAATTTTACAAAATAAGGCCTCCCTCGAGAAATTGATGTTGCTGACACAAGGTTGTTATCATGTTCGTGCAAGATTGAAAACAAGTATGATTATAATGTTACTTCAAGTAAATAAAGTGATTAACCTTTTTCAAGTTGTTGCAAACAGCCCCATTTAAAAATTATTTACGTAATTGCCAAAATACTGGATTTAGAAAGGGTTAGACCTGGATTTTCAAAAGGAAACCCCTTCAAGCTTTAACTTTGAATGAAAGTCTCACATGATAATGAGAATGCAAGATTAATCTGGAAAGTTTGGGAAATGTCTGTTGTCAAAGAATCTCATAGTCAACGTGATTATCAAAGGTATTACAAAGAAAGTAGAATTTACAAAGGGGAATGATCTGCCTTTCATGCTATGTATTGAAATGTACCAGCATTCTAATAATCTGTCACTTCCATCCTTCATAAACGAGACAAGCTTTTCAATTGATGGACATATGGAAGACACTCAGAAACTTTCTCAGAATGAAATGCAGTTATTTTATATTCCTTTCACGATCCCATTTGATTGCTCTTCTCCAAATAATATGAATTCTTTGATTCTGTATGCTGTGTGTGTGTGTGTGTGTGTGTGTGTGTGCACGTGCTTTTCAGTTAAAAGAGAGCAAAACAAAGGCTCTTAATTGGAAGACACTGTTATACATGGAATAATTAAATTTGTCAAGCCCAAGACACACTGTCAGGTTTTTATTTCAAGTTACCTTAGCATAAAAGGTGCAGCAGATATATAGAGACTTAGTGATACTTTTTAAAGCAAGGTATGCAGTAACACGCATTGTCATCTGATCAGTATTGTTTTTAACTCCATAGCGGAGATAATTTTATTAGAGATAAAGGTGGTCTTTGGAACTCAGCTTCTAACATTCCCCAATACTTCCCTAATTGTTCATATTTCAGAAGACAAGCTAAAATGGCAGCACTCAGGGGTGGGATTCTACCAGTTCGCACCTATTCTCTAGAACCGGTTGTTAACATTCTAAGCAGTTCAGAGAACCGGTTGTTAGAAGAAATTACTGGCTTAATCCTGTAAGGAAGGCAGAAAGGAAACATTCTGGTGTTGCTTACAGAAACTGCCTCTCCATTAACCCTTATTACATTCTTGTCAAGACTAGACTTCCTGTCTCAGGAACTTCTCTGGAGTTTTTTTCCCCTCCTTTGCTGGTATTTTGCTTGTGTGGAGCAACCATTCAAAGTTACAATGGAACTGAAAAAAGTGACTTATGACTATTTTTCACACTTACGACTGTTGCAGCATCCCCACAGTCATGAGAAGCCAGGAGCGGAGATGCGTGCCCCGATGTGAGTGATGTTTAGTTGGCCACGCTCAGCCAGTCACATTACCACCAAGCCATGCCACCAATTAAGCCACACCCACAGAACCGGTTGTTAAAAAATTGAATCCCACCCCTGGCAACACTTATGCTCATACCCCATAACAAGAGTGCTGTGCCAGCACCCTAGGTTTGGTTTTGTACTCTGCTAAGCAAGGTCAAAGCAAATTTTATAACTACGTGACTTTTTTGTTGTTGCTAATGTTGAATATTCATCACTCATCTTCATTTACCAGTATAAAGGAAACACATCAACCAGACAAAGTAATAATTTAATGTAAAAATATTTATTTGGCATTTAGTAGTTATAGGATAGTTGTGGGAGCTTCATCACTTGAGACTTTCAAGAAGAGATTGCACTGCCATTTGTCAGAAATTTAAAAGTTTAAACATCTCCTGCTTGGACGAGTGGTTGGACTAGATGACCTACAAGGTCCCTTCCAATTCTCTTAATCTGATCAGATCAGATATGTAGTTAATCCCTCTTTCAGTTGTCTCTGGCGCAATCAAAACAAGGGATTGCTGCAGAAATGGTTGATAAATCTCAGATGCTATTATGAAAGAGATCATAGTGTTTCTGGCATTTCTGATTTGTTGGTGACAGTTATTAGCAGCTTTCTCTAACGCGTTGCCCTTCAAATGTGTGAGACCTTAGCTCCCACATACCTAACCTTTATTTTTGTTGCCATTAGTGTTGGTCCAGAGTATTGCAGCCTTGATCTTTTGTGATTCTAAAAAGGCCGTGCTCAGATATAGAGGCTGAAATCCAGAAAAAGCTTTTCCAGTCAATAAAATGGTCCTCACTCTCCTTGTGGTAAATTGGCATTTAAATATAACCTAGAATAGCAAAAGATAGATGGGTTAGAAGCTGCTGGGAGTGACAGAAAGAAAATACTTTGTTCTGCGACGTTTCATATTCATAGATCATTACTTGAGAAAGAGTCTGCAAATGTTCCCGAAAGCATCATGTAAAAGGAGAAGAAATGCACGTTTTATCAGAAGATTTGACAAGCTGCAACAACATGGGAAAATTACAGGAGCTATTCATGTGTGGACTTTTTTTCTTTTGAGTAAAAATAGAAATTATCCATCAACAAAGGTGGGCCAGGAAGAGAAGTGGGGCAAGAAGAGAAGTGTGCCTAGATAGCATCAACAGTGCAAACGTTCTCAGCGGTGATATCTTAATATATTGTTACTTAGAATTTTCCCACTCCTTCGCCTGGGGACATTTAAATCCACCCACATTAATCAAGTATTGCATTTTTTGACAGCATAAGGATGATTCAGCCATATCAAATGCAATTTGCATATTAAATGAGGATGAAAAGAATTACAATATAAGTTCCCATTATAATTGCTCTCCATTACAGTCATGTTGCTTCATTTACTTCATCTTTAAAAGTGGTTCATACACACATTATAGCTCAGCATTGTGAAATGTGAAACCTGGGCTGCGACATCTTAGGAACTTGTTTATGCTGAGATTCAGAAAAATGTGTCTGGTTTACACGGATTGTGCTGAACTATTAAAGTAAATATCTTTTATGTTGAATTTGATTTCTGGGATTCTACAGACACATTTGTGTATTTTACCATTAACTTACTGACTTCTTCAGAATATTTATTTATACTTCCCAACCTGATGTAATTCTTGGGGTTTCTTATTAGTCTCCCATCCAAGCACTGACCAAATCTGACCATGCTTATATTACAAAACCAGAAGGACTGGGTAAGTGATGCTGTTATACTAAACGATAATGTAATGAGTACTGGTGAATTTCAGCCTCAAAAGTTTTTCTGTTTTTCCCAATTCTGACCCACAAATTATCAGATTATTAGTATCATTAAAATTATCAGAAGCAACTATTTATTTAAAGCTAAGTAAGGATTCCCCTTATATAACAATAACATTAAAACTTATATACCACTTCATAGTGCTTTACAGCCCTCTCTAAGCAACTTACATTATTTTATATAAGTATATTATTTGTATTAAGTTGTATTAATTAATTTAGAAGCATTTGCTGCTTCAAATGTTTATTATAACTGGCTCCTGTCAATATGAATGCCTTTAGAAAGTCTATAAGTAATACATATTTTCTATATATTATTATTTGAAACATAAGGGCCACCTAATTCGTGTTATTTGCTTTTTCTGAGCACTGAACAGCAGAACCTGTTGTGTATTCCCAGATACCACTTGGGTTAAAAGCTCCTAAATGAAATATACTGTAAATTTCACTTCAGTATCCTTTTTATATCCCTTCTTTTCTGAGTGCCTTTTGGCCAAGTCTCCTACCAATTGCTTTTTGCTGTGTGTTGTAAAACATTGCTTTAGTGAAGCAACAGGAAACATGTCTCCATATGTTGTAAGAATCCAAATCCCAGCCAGCATAGCAATGAACCTAAAGGCTAGAAGTTGTAATTCAACAATACCCGAAGGACCGCAGCTTTCTTACCTGGCTTTATCGAATAAACATCTGTGATGTTTACTTGTATCTCATCCTAAAATTCACTTGGAGATTTTAGCTTTCTTTATTTCCTAAAAATTTAAGAAGAAACCTGAAGGCAATGGCCCTTTTTTTAAAATTTAAAAGCTTTTTTTATTCTCATCAAAGCAAAAAAAAAAAAATGGCTGGAAAAAAAGCCCAAGTAGGTTCATTCTGCTGATTATTTGAAGCATGCTGTAAATTGGAAAACTGAGTTTCACCTGATGACACATCAGAAGTTGCTCACCTCTGTCATTATCTAAACTTTTGGTGAGCACCTAGACCAGGGATGTCAAACTGGCAGCCCATGGGCCGGATGCATCACATGCAGGCTATGCCCACGAAGGGGGAAAACATCATGATATGTCACGTGACGGCAATGTGATGCCACAAGTTTGACATCCATGACCTAGACCGAGATATGTTCCACTTGATCTCTTGCAACTATTTTGTACAGGTCCCTTAAATCCAGCATTTTTTTTTTCCCAAGGAAGGTATAAATTCCAAACATCTGGATGGGGAAAAGGTTGCTTAGCTTGGTGTGTAGAGCAGTGTTTCTTTTCCTCTTTCCCACTTTTAAAAATTATGGAGAGCCCTAAAACAGTTTTTCTTGGTATAGGGTATGTTTATCTATATTTAGCATATTAAAAAAATACAACTGAAGCACTTATGGTTGCTCCTGCTTCTTATAATTGTTTGATGAGATTTTAATACTGCATTATTTTTAAACATAGTAAATAATTTTGGTGCACCCCTGAGAGGTTTTGAGGGAATCTCAGGACTCGTAGAACCCCATTTTAGGAAACACGGATGAAGATGAAGAAGGGCTAGTTCAACCCGACAGTTAGAACGAATAATCAGTGGAACAACTTGCCTCCAGAAGTTGTGAATGCTCCAACACCGGGAGTATTTAAAAAGATGTTGGATAACCATTTGTCTGAAGTGGTGTAGGGTTTCCTGCCTAAGCAGGGGGTTGGACTAGAAGACCTCCAAGGTCCCTTCCAAATCTCTTATTCTATTCTATTCTAATCAAGGACCTAACTGGGAATAAGTTAGCATCTACATATTTCTTCTAAGTGTGTGTGTGGGGTGGAATGAGGGCAATCTGCATAATGTATTCATTTTATGTGTAAAGTCAACTCAAGTAGACTGCATATATACATACATACATGTTCATACATACTTTAAGTGATTTCATTTTTAGATTGTCTAAGCTATTCAAAACACAGCCACTTTCTCTCACGAACATTTGTTTTCTTCTCCTTCCAAATGGCTTCATCAGAAAATATAGGCTGTCCTTGAGGCATGACCACAATAGAGACCAAAATTTCTGTGGCTAAGTGAGGCGGTTGTTAAGTGAGTTTTGTCCCATGTTATGGCCTTTCTTCCCACAGGTGTTAAACGAATCACTGCAGGTGTTAAAGTTACCAACACGGTTGTAAAGTGAATCTAGTTTCCCCACTGACTTTGCGTGTCAGGTCACAAAAGGTGACCCCAGACACTGCAACTGCCATAAATATGAGTCAGTTGCCAAGTGTTTGAATTCTGATCCCATGGCCACAAGTCGTAAGTGTGAAAAATGGTCATAAGACACTTTTTTCAGTGCTGTTGTAATTTTGAATGGTCACTAAATGAACTGCTGTAAGTCCAGGACTACCTGTAACACCTTCCTGGCAGCTTCCCTCTTCTATTTAGCTAAGGCCCAAGAAGATAATCTGGTCACTTCTGCAGCCTATCAGGGCAAAATGTTGCTGAGGTGTGAGGGGAGACACCTTTTCCCACACTCCCGGAGAGTTCTCAAGGCAGAGAAGGGGTTTCTCTTGATCTTTGACTGGTGCCTTGGAACAGAAGGTAGCCATTGGGTTGCGTTGCATGAAGCCGGGTTGTTTTGACAGATCGGGACTGGAAAGAGTCTGGGGTTCTTCTAAAAAGGGAAAAGCCTCAGTGTAAACTGACAGACTGTTTTGGCAGGACTGGAAGCAGCAGCCACATTTGATCTGATACCAGTTAATCTCTGCTGCCCTTTGAATATTTGTTTTACACTTTACACTAACCGATTTGAACCTTGAGTTCCTGCCAAGCCAATCAAAGAGGCAAACAGTACAACAAGCTCTCAAAGTTTCTTTACGTTCACAGGATCCTGACAGCTCTGTCATTATTTGGTCTTCTCTGTGCTTGTTTGGGTTTTGTTTTCTTTGAATCATTAGAGAGCCTTTCTTTGCAAAAGACTCCATAAAACCTGGCAAAGATGCCTTTTAAGCAACAACAAGGTTTCTTTGTCTTCCCTCCAAAAGTAACAAAGATACAGGCTATGTCATTTCAAGTACATTCTGGAGTTTGCTTTTGGACAGACTGGTTTTGCAAAACACTTAAAACGCTTGTTGGCACCATTGGATGGCTGTAAAAATGGGCTGCGTTATTCAGGAGTAACGTCTGAAATGCGTTACTCCTAAATAATCCTCGGAGCAGTAAGGAGAGACTTGGAATTTCTAATGAAAAATCTCCCCCCCCGCCCCCCACCCCCGATAAACCCATCTTAACAACAGCCAAGTCCATTGCATTTGTGGGCAACCCATTTAAAATACGGGTCAGTATTTGGAATGATAAGTTGGAGCAAGATTTTCCATTTGGGACAGTAATATCAACCTTCTAAAAAGTTATGCAAGAGTTATTTCAGTATTTGGGGTTTTACATATATTGCTGTTTTACTGGGACCTGGCCTTTGATAGACAAAAGCAATATGGAAAAAACAAATTGCCTTGACACAGGATGTAGCAATAACAATAGCATTTGGACTTACAGTATATACCGCTTCACAGTTCTTCACAGCCTCCTCTAAGTGGTTTACAGAGTCAGCCTATTGCCCCCAACAGTCTGGGTCCTCATTTCATTGACTTTGGAAGGATGGAAGTCTTGATCCGGTCAGGATCGAACTCCTGGCAATCGGCAGAGTTAGCCTGCAAAACTACATTCTAACCACTGTGCCACGACAGCGCAGGACCACCATTTATCCAGTTAAATGCAGCATTTGTTAGTTGGAGAATATATACATACATATGTGTATGTATGTATGGCATTCAGCTTAAGAAACTTAAATAAATATATATATATATTTGACTTTAAAAGTCTGACTCACAGGCGAACACAATACAGAAGCCTGATGATGGCAGATGAGATTCTGCTGAAACGTTGCTACAACATACATACATACATACATATTTTCATCTTGATAGGGCCACAATATTCCATTGCAGAATACAGGTAATCCCTGGGTTATGAGCATTCCCTTAGCAAAAGGTCAAAGTTATGCAATAAGCTCCCCCTAGCATTTACAAACAAATCCTGAAACTATGAATCTTGCAGCATCACAGCAGTTGTTTGCCCTTAACGCAAAAACTCTGCAACATTTGTCCTGCATGTTGCTGGCCAAAGTGGAGCTTCTGAGGGGCGAATCCACCTCTCAGAAGCTCTATTTCAGCTGCCAATGTGCCGGGCGAGGCCTCTGAAGGCCCAAACAGAGCTGCTGAGGAGTGGATTCACCCCTCAGAAGCTCCATTTCTGCCAGCAATATGCCGGCAAGATCTGTGGCGCCCCAAACAGAACTTCTGAGGGACGCATGCAGCTGAGGGACTGCTTGTTAGATCTTCACAAGGTAAGTGACCTAGCATGACAGGTTTGGTGGGTGGGGGAAGCAATTGTGGGGAGCATGAGGTATTTCAGTGAGTTGTGGAGGCCTTGAGTGGTCTTAGGCAAGTGGCCTGTTCCATCACTGGCCTCCCGCACCCTAGTCTTCCCCACCCTGAAATTACTCATGTGCACTTAACAAGACTCTCATTCGATTAGCAAATGCGTGGGTGAAAGGAGGGAGTGATCCTACTCAAGGTACGAGATTCCCTCCCATGAATCTTCAGGTTACAAATGAAATGGGCAGGCTCCATTCCATTTGTAACTTGAGGACTACCTGTACACCAATCCCAATGCTGAAGTTCTGAGCATAGAGGCCGAGGCACCACTGGTTATTTCCAAAAGCTTATGGAGTACTGCTATTTCTGGTATTGATATTTGCTGCAGTGTTCTCTATGTGTTTCTTGCAAGATCCAGTATTTAAGCCAAGGTATTTTGGAAAGGAGTTATAAGGCAGCAAGCGGTTATTGAAGAATACCTTTGGAACTTTTTTGGCTTGTTTGTAATTAAGCTAGAAAAAGATTGTTCCAGTTTTGGGATGAGCCTCCAGTTGCCAAAGAACTTCCCCAGAGCTTTTAGGTTTTCTGTGATTTTGTAGAGGGCCCTTTTATTTCTGTTTGCTTGAGGATATGGATTAGCATCATCATTTTAATATCTGAGTTACAAAAGAAAAAGGAAAAAAAAAACACTGTCTTTTGAGATGCGAAGTGGTGCAAAGTTAATTAAAATAACTATGCCGTGCCATCCACTAGAAGACTATTTTGCTCCAACATAATGGCTTGAGGGCAATACTTAGATGTTTTTAAATAAATTACTTTACAACACTGACATACCAAAGTTGGTTATTTTGTTTTTCATTATTATGTTTTCAGTGAAAGGTGTTGTGCTTTCTTAAATGGCCTGCTGTACTTTTTCAAGATCTATTGGCTCTTCCTGGTTTCAAATAAACCAAATTTGGAAAGATGCTGAGGATTCGTTAACTGTTTGTTCGGAACTAAGCTATCAGTATGAAAATACTGAACCAGAATCTTTCACTTGACAAAGAAATGCGGCCTGTAACATTCCAGCAATATGTTACCATAGGAACACAATGTTAGTTGCTTTTGGATGCAAGAAAATTACTTCTGAACGTAAAAACAGGGAAGCTTTAAAAGCAGTCTCTCCTCTTCCATTAATTAAAGGCCACTTGCACTTAACTACAGCCAACCAACAGCCTCGTTATTCTGCCATATTCTCATGCCATGGCCTTCATCTCTTCCTAAACCGTACATGTAGTCCTTTTTTAGTGATCACAGTTGAGACTGGTAAGTCGGTCATTAAGCAAAGCAGTCGCTTACTCAAACTGTAACTGTGCTCGGGATCTTCCTTCGGCTTTCCTTTGCTTTACAGACTTGTAAAGGCCATAAAGGTAAACTTTGGTAGCAAAGTTATTTTTACATCACCATCATCAATGTGGTCGCTAAGTGAGACAATTGCATAATTAATAAGTTATCCGTTGTTGCTTCCAGTGTTGAACTGGTATGTGGCCAACAAACTGTTAAAGCATTATAAATTGAATTCTAATGTGCTTCACTGACCATCCAGTCAAAGTCATCATCTCATGATCCCTATGGCATGAGATCAGCCTGGTGCTGATTGGCCGCTTTAGGCAAGTGCAGATGTATCCCTCCCCTTTTGTCCCTAGGTATTATCTTTGGAAGCCATTCTGTTTGGGGAAATGAAAGAACCCAATTCCTTCAGATCAGAACTAACCTCTCTACTTGCCTTATGCTTGAGGTGATCATCAGCAAAGGCCTTTTCCAATTTGATCTGGGCTTTCTTGTTCAAAGTTTTGGAAGATAAGAAGTTTGGAGAGAAGTTTCTAAAATGAGAAAGTTTTTAAAAAAAATTTCTTTAACCTGCCTTGATGATTTTTTATACAGAACTGAAGGTAGTAAACATAGCTAATATTCCTTCCTCCTATTTTCCCCACGACAACAACCTTGTGAGATAAGTTGAAGGTGGAGAGAGAGAGAGAGAGGGGGAGAGAGAGAGAGAGAGAGAGAGAGAGAGAGAGTGAGTTAGTTAGTTGTGCAAAGTCACCCAGCTGTCTACTTCACATCATGAGTTATGATTTAGACATATTGACATAAGCTAAGCTAACAAGGAAGAAAAAAGACCAAAAGTATCCTCCAGCAAACACCCAGATAAGCAGGGTTTAATACCAGACAAACATTCAAGCAGAAAACAATACCTAATTAAGGAACTTGCCAAGGAGAAGAACCACCACGCCCCTACCAACACTGGCAAGGCAAGTTATTGTATATAAACAAGGTGTAAGCTGCAAACTCACTAGCACTGATGTACTATTTGGGTAATGAAACATCTGCAAGTAAACAACCAAACTCAGAGAATACGAAGGATTCCATAGTTCAAACCTGGGCTACATAAGTTCTCTTTCATTAATTTACACTAAGTTAAAATTTTAAAGATAATTTTTATAACAGTGGCATTTCAAATTTCAAATGGAAATGTGAACAAGAAGGGTACATGTGCAAAAAAGCTCTACAGTTTTTGGATTCAAACACCTGATTCAGAGGATTGTAAGGAATAATATATAATTGAGATCATAATTCTTGGGATTGATAGACAAACAATTTGGAAAAAAGTTATTAGACTTTGTTTTTGTGAATGATAACCCCAACACAATTATTGTGTGCAAAAAATGGAAAGGCTTGGCAATACCTACAATGGGGGAATGATTGGTGAAGATGATAGAACTTGCTGAGACATCCAAATTGCTTGATTAAAGAAATGACAATATGTTTATTGCTGACTGGAAATGCCTTATGGGCATGAACTTATGATTTACAGTTGTGACAATTAGACAACAAGAGTTATAGAAAGAAAACAGTCATGAAGTAACTTTAGAGGAAGAAGTGAATTTATAATTGTGTTTATAACTGCTATAAAGATAAATGGAAGCTATTTTTTAATATATATTTTTCTTACTTTCTATTTTTCTTTTATTTCTTTCTTGCACTTTTGGTTCTCTTTGAATTTTTTTCTCTTTTTTTTTATTCATCACCCTATATTAATTTTTATTTTTTATTTTAAAACATTCAATTCAGGAAAATACCTGAACAAAGCTGAATACCATATATATACATACCCGCGAAAACTTAAGAAAACATGTATGTATGTATGTATGTATGTGTATATGTATATGTATACACACACACACACACACACATATTCACACCCACACATCCACATACATATACTCATATACATATACACATTGTATCTCTGCCCATTATGGTATAAAGCATAAATCAGATTTCAATAATTACTTCACCGAAGAAATCAAACCAGCAAAGCTTCTGAAACCCAGAAACTTTTTATCACTTGGACAAGTGAGATTTTACAACAACATCATATTATGGAGATAGATTACTAATAATTTAAATCAATCTTTTAGTAATTAGGACATTTAAGATTTTGTGGGAAGGCTATCCTGGCTTAAGTAGATAGGACCATAACATATAGTATCCAAGACTGAGATTTCCCCCCGAGCTTTTTTTCTTGGATTTCAGAGGAAATAGGAGGTTGTTATTACTACTACTACTACTACTACTACTACTACTACTACTACTACTATTATTATTGATGTTGTTATTATTATTATTAGTGCTAGTGTTGTTATTGTTATTTTAAAATGCTTGCTAAGCCTATTTAAGCTGTTTTTAACCTTCTAAATGGCAAAAAATGACTACATTTCCTTCTGACAATCACAACCGTTGAGGATACAGCACACACACAAAGATAACATTTTTTAAAATATGAATATTAACCCTAATCTATAGCCTTATATATATCACAGTCTGCATGCTATAGAGGACAACTGTTCTTACAGTTTGAGATCGTTCACCTACCAATACTGACTTGCTTCAACCCTGAATACTATTCAAGATATGCTTTTATTATAAAAGCACAACACTTCCTTAGTCCCAAGAATGCTATCTTCCAGTATTTTCTCATTGCTTTTCTTTCCCTTAAAAAAAACAGAAGGCTGTTCAGGAGAAGACAGAAAGCTGCTATTTTTTTTCATGATAAAACCTGGAATCATCTGGAAACAGCCACAGTTTTTTGAAGAGAAGATTGGAAGTGGAGACACCTACACAAGAATTGTTAGATCCACTTTCTTTTATGAAAGCTAACCTTTCAAAGCTAACCTGCATGGATAATATACAAAGTGATGCCTTTACATGAATCAGCTTTTAATTATTTCAATGCCTTTTTCAAGAAATAATGGGTATTAAAAGGATTCATTGCAAATTATTTGGTATTCCTACCTAAAAGTATTCACAACTGCATGCCAAGCCTTTGATCCATTCATACATACATTAGGTTTTCTGTGTTCTAAGGAATATTGTAAAAAGGCATACTAAATGCAAACAGAAATTTAGATAGGGTAGGCACTCAAAACTTTTAAATGAATAAACTATTGGCTCAGAATGATAGATCAGAGATCTCTCGTTTTCTATTACATGAAATAAAAAAACAGCAACACCCCACACTATTACATGTTCTTTCGTCCAAAAAATGAAATCTTCCCATTGGTGGTAAATGAACTAAAATCAATGGCTTCAAAGAGAACCCTGCAAAAGGGCAGGTGATGTAAGGCAGTAATGGTATCTCATTTGCCTTATTCTTTTCTATACGGATTTGGATCCGGACAGAACAAATAAAGAGAGAAAAGATTATTGTGTGGCTTCATTCTGTGTTGTCAGGGGAGCCCTAGGTGGCCTGGGATTTGACAATGGTTTATTGTCATAATTCTCAGTGGAAATTAATTCATGCTTTGGAGGATATGGTTGAGAGGATTTTACTAAGGTAACAGTTGTGTTTCATGAAAAAAGAACCGGAGCAGAATCCTGCTGAGAACGGGGCAGATCTCCCTACAAACCTAGAAGATTCTTTTGTTTATTTCCAAACTTGGCATGGCTTCTTCTTCTTTTTTTATTATGAGTAGATCTCTCCCCTCTCCTCTGTTTTGCATTTGACCGGTTGAAGTTTACTCTGCCTTGTTTATTTTTTTCTAAGCATGGGTATATGTTCAAAATACTGTTGTGCTCCTGCATGAATCTCTTCCTTCTTTCAATCTTCGGTTGGTCTTGAGATTTACTTGCCTCAGTTTGCTCTTTCTGAGTAATGGGATCCTGCTCTGTTGCTATGTAGTGCTCTTTTGTCTTGGCAGTTGCGAATTTGTGAAAAAAGCACATTGTTTGCCATTGTATGAAAATGGGGGTTGTTAGGATGGTGGGCTTAGTTGCTTATTAGTTTGTTGAATCTCTGGTTAGGTCCATGATATCAGAGATGGAACATTTGGCTTGTTCAGGAACAAAGCCATCAGTCTCTCTAAGAAATTGGCTTTCATTTTTCTTCCACATTTTGTGAAACTGAATAATGTTTGTAAGGGGAAAAAAGAAGGGCAAAATTAAAACTACAGGCAAGAGGTAGATTTTTAACAAGAGACAGATTTTTTCTCTCTCTCTCTGACTAGGTGCACAGCCAGTATCTTATTATTACATAAGCTAATAAGTAACTCAGTTGGGCTGTTTAGATTTCACTTGGAATTTTTTTATGAGATCATTTTCTTTCTTTGCATTCCTACATTTCCCTGGTTCACTGAACTGTTTATATGTTAACCCTTTTATGGTTTAAAAGGTTTTCAGAAGTGCAAGACTGTGGGATTGTATAGCTTGTCTCTTTGTAAATTCAGAATTTGGTTTAAGAAGTGATATATTCTAAATTTTTGAGCCCTGAGCAGGAAGATGCAAAGCACTACCCTTACCTATTTTTTCTAGGGCTGAGCTGAAGGAAGAAATCCTTAACAGAAGGAGTAAGAACTTCCTACCTGGACAAACTAGCACATGTCAGGAAGTTCAACCTATCATTTTTGTCTTTTAATAAGAGACATTTCAAATAAGTTATCTGCCTAGAAGGTTTAAAATACCGCATCCCTTTTTGCAATTTGCAATTCAAAGCTCTACAATAATGGCAGGTTTCATTGCAAAACTTTTTTTCAATTATTTTTAAAGTGTCTTTACATTTTTCACAACTACTCTTCACCAAATTAGAGTTTTCCTCTGTCTATCATACCTCCAGATCACTTTCTTTGTTAGTCTTTATTTATTTATCAAATTTCTTTGCTTCCCCTCTTGCCTTCTCTTTTTAACTTCAGTTTATTTTCTATTTTATCACAGTTTCAGATTGCCAAGACTATACATAATATGAGGGATAGAGGAGAGACCAGATGACAGAGATGCATGTATGGGAAATCTACCAACATGACACATATTTTTCAAATAAACAAATATAATCAAATACAATAATGGTAACACCCTAGTAATTAAGTCTAAAAGAATTTAGTGCCATAAAGTGCAATAAAATGATTTATATTATTGTGCATTTAAATGAGTTTTCAGTTTCAGTTTCAATTTCCATATCATATGTAAATTGTTATTCCAATATAGTACACATGAAAACAATTCAGTCGTTCCATAAAATAAGGATTAGCCCAATCTGATACCCAAACTGGCAATATTCATGCATCAATATATGGATATTTAAGTCTCATATATAATTATTTTACTAATGGTAATTTGGGAGCAAAGAAATTTCAAAAACAGATCACAATCCAAATGGTTAACCTACTTTTCATCAAAAGGTTTATTTCTATATCTGTGGATCAAACAGGAATTAATTTTGTAAAATGCATCTGCTAATATAATTGCAATAATATGTTTATCCCTATTCAGCAACTATCTGGTATTCATCATAATATATGTATCTGATGAAATAGACTTTACCAGAGATTATACCAAAGCAACTTAAATTTTATTTCAAAATTTTAATTACTTAGGAAACAGGTTTCATATAGTTTTATTGATGAAAAATATGCTTCTTATACCTATCAGTTTCCAGAATATATTTGAATTCCCTTTGTATTCTTTTAGCTTCCACTGTATTAATGACCAGTAAATTGAAATCTTCAGGAAAACTCAAGTTTTTCTTCCTTTGAAATAACTTTTGAGATTATATTTTTCCTTATTAGTATTTTGGATGGGGCTCCCTCCTTGATTAGGATCTAGGGCAATTGACTCTACTTCATTTAAAACAGAGTCCAAACTTTGCAACTTTAAGACTTGTGGACTTCTGGCTGAGAATTGAAGTCCACAAGTCTTAAAGTTTGCAAGTTTGGAGACCCCTGGGTTGTTATTTTTTTAAAAAAATACCCAATTTAGTGGCCTGCAGTGAGCTGGAGGGAAAAAGTAACATTCTATAGTTAATTTGTAATTATCTGTCTTTTTCAGGGTAAGGGTTAGGGATAGCAATTCTGGTCCCAGTTAGGGTCATAAGCCAAGAACTACCTATATGCTGTTATAGTGAGCAGCAAACAGTTTTGGCTTTGTAGGAAAAACAGAGGTCATTGAGCAACTGGTACAGCCTAGCACACCACACAGTAAGAGATAAGAAATTGCTTAGTGCATATTTTTCTAACATGCATGCTTATCTTACTTCATCTGTATTTGAGTACAAAGTTGCTTGACACCTCAATTGTAACCAATAATCTGTTTGTAATTTCAGTCTCTTTGTTCCTGTAAAGTAGATTTAGGCTGCATTTGGTGGTGAGAGAGGGGTCATTCACCTTTTTTAAAAATTTAAATATTTTTAAAACAATTAAAAACATTGAACATAGTGAAGTTGGTTTGACATAACTTTTAGTCAGTATCACACACACACACACACACACACACACATATATATATATATACACAATTATTCAAATATATACAAATACACATTTGTTTGCTCATGTATTACATTTTCCAACATTGTTGGTCTTCTTTTCATCTCATTTACTCTCTCAGCAACTCCTTTCCCAACTTAAGATCTTCCTTTCTGCTCCCACCAGTGATAGAATCTGTCCCAAATTGCATAATATGCTGACTCATCTTTATTTTTCATTTCTAAAGTTAGCTTGTCCATTTCAGTGCCTATCAAGATTTTGTTTATTACTTAGTCTTCATTCAATATGTCTGTCTCTTTCCAGTTCTGGGCAAATGCTATCCTTGCCGCAGTAATAATATATGTAATCAAATATAGCTCATCTTTATTGTATTTTTTTTACATGATTTCTAATAGGGGGGTGATTCTCCTTGAGAGCATTGTTAACATGTCTTTTGCATGATTAATCAGGTTCGACTAACCCTTGAAAATAAACTATTTGGAGACCGAGTATTGGGTTTATGGCCTGGATCGAGTGGATGAACCTTCTGGTAAAAACAACTGAGAAAGGAGAGGAAGGTGTGGTTCTTATGAGTTTTCTCTCAACAGCACATGTATGACAGAATAATGGGACTGTATGAATTTCATAGAGTATATTAAAAGCCACAAAAATTTAAACCAGTAGCTACTAATCCTAATTTAAAATAAATAAATTCCAGGGACCTAATACAGGTAGTCTTTCACGTACAACAGTACTTTAGGGATCATTTGAAATTACGTCGACACTGAAAAAAGTGACATATTCATTTTTCACACTTATGAACATTGCAACATTCCCATGGTTATGTGATCAAAATTCAGATGCTTGGCAACTGACTCGTATTTAAGACGGTTGCAGTGTCCCGAGGTTATGCAATCAACTTTTGTTACCTTCTGACAAGCAAAGTCAGTGGGAAGCCAGCTTCACTTAACAACTGTGTTATTAACTTAACAACTGCAGTGATTCACTAAACAACTATGGCAAGAAAGATCGTAAAATGGAGCAAAATTCACTAACTGTCTCGCTTAGCAACATAAATGTTGAGATCAATTATGGTGGTAAGACAAGGACTACCTGTATTATGTAGCACCCCACCTGCCTACAATCCATAGAGGTCTCCACTGGCTTGTTTATACTCCATAGTTGCCTGCCCATGACCCCTGCTATCTACGCACACTCAGAAGTGCCTGCCTTTAGACCCCTAATGGCCCACCTGCAGCCACACAGCCTGCCCAACTCAGAAGCACCTGTCCACACTCCCCACTTGCTCACTCATAGTCACCCCTGGCCCACCCATACTCCTTAGTGCCCACAATTGCCGCCACCAGACTATCTGAGACTCCTGTCAGCCCACCTGTGTTTAGAAGCCCACCCAAGGCCCCTAGTGCCTTGCCCACTTGCCTTAGCACCCACCTCCGGTGCCTGCCTGGGACTCCCTTTTCTTCCTGCTTAATAACCCCTGTAATCCTCGGATTACAATGGCAACAGGGATTGTGGGAATTGCTGTTGCTAAGGGATGTGGTCATGTGATGTCGTACTTTAGGCCTGTGTCACTTAGCAACCAAAATTATGATCCCAATGCCAGCTTAATCGGAGGACTACCTACATTGTTGGAGATATTGTAATTACTAGCATTAGACATACAACCTAGGATGTCGATGTGGTCTGCAAATAACTGGAGGATGGTTTTTGGAAAAGTCTGATACAAATAAAAATAGCCTAACAGAACAGCAAGTTCTTTTTCCATCTGGATACCACACAGCTATTTTTAACTATTTATTCATTTATTAAATGTATAGAGCCATCCATCTCACATCCATGACTCTGGGTGACTTGCAATGTTAAAAAAAACACAGAAGAATATAAATTAAAAAAAGATTGTAGATATAACAATATTAAAATATAAAACAGTACATAAAACAGTACAGTCCCCTTTCAGGCTCTGTTCCATGTTCTTTCAGAAGGCAGACGAGGCCAGTCTAACTTCAGGGGGGAAGTGACCTTCCAGAGAATGGGTGCCACAGCTGAAAAGGCTCTGCTGGTACAACTTCATGGATTTACTTAGCATGACAATGTCAGTTGACAAAAGTTGCAATACAAAGTGAAAAACAGCATGGGCAAAGTGACAGGTCTCCTTTTTTTTTTTAGTCTTTAAAAAACCACAACTCTCACCATCAGGTTAACTTTGGCCCTGCTATCTTTTTATCAGTTAATTGCTTTGGCCTTTTTACTTACTTGAAGCTCAAAGCTCTGGATTGTCTTTCCTAAAGACATCAGAATATCTGCAGCAATAAACAAACATTGACTTAACCTTCTCCTCTAACAACAGCCAATATCTCCAGTTTGACTCCCTGACCTCATTTCCTGGCTGAATTTTAATAGTTTGTTTAAAGTGGACAGCCTTCATTTTGTTTGCTGACATATTGCAGTACATCTAATTCGTTGTTTGTAGACCTGATTATCTTAGACTCCAATGGTGCTTTATGTGAAAAACCAGCTCAAAAACTCCCTTTTCATTCCTATATCCACTCTTAATACCAGGCAATACCTGTGGCATTAATTAATAGCATTTATGGCCTAATTTACGTTGTTGCTGTAATGTCTAACTTAACTTCTGCTATGACTGCTGTTCCAAACAAATGTTTGAAATACAGAAATAGTAGGTTTTATTCCTTAGGTATCAAGGAAAAGCCATCTTCATTTCAGTATTTGTTTTTGTGGAAAAAAATATTGGAGGGGATTTATTTATGTGTATCCTTATAAATAGCTTCAAGCAGGAAACCCAAACACAATAATATACCCAGGGGTGGGATTCAAATTTTTTAACAACCGGTTCTGTGGGCGTGGCTTAGTTGGTGGGCATGACTTGGTGGTCATGTGACTGGCTGGGCGTGGCCAGCTCAACATCATTCACATCGAGGCACACATCTCCACGCCCACAGAACCGGTTGTTAAAAGATTTGAATCCCACCCCTGCCTGGTCTTCGTTCTCATATTTCTTCCTGAAGTGTTTTACGCATCTGGAAATCTATGCAAAAATCTGATCTACTCCAGTTAAAATGTTATTTCATTCAGACCCTGTAAAGATAAAAGATTTAAATAACCCCCATTTTTTTTGTCTTGGATTCTGGAGATTCACTTCTATTCTTGCAATTTATCTTGGTGACATTTTATTTTAAAGCAGAAACTTTTATTACCTGTCTTCCTGCATCACTGCTTGCCAACCATCTTTCTCCCACTGAAATTTCTGACTTTCTATCTTTACCGTACTTTGGGTGACTGCTTATGCTCCATCAATTATATCTTGACTTCTGTGGAAAAAAAATATTCACGGAGGGGTCCTTGGTGGTCACTGAGCTTGGTTCTGTTTTTGCAGATGTTTCATTACTCAAATTAGGGAACGGCATCAGCACTGATGATGTGACCTAGTTTGTGTGATGAAATATCTGCAAGAAAACAACCAGACTCAGAGAACACCAATGAACCCTCATTTCAACCCTGAGCTGCAAATATTCTCCTTTATTGGAAAAACTCGACTGTTTCCATAAGAACTAGAAATGTGTTACTCCATAAAACACATACACATATTACTAACAAAATGGGACTAACTGTATGTTCCAGTGGTGGGATTCAAAAACTTTTACTACCGGTTCTGTGGGCGTGGCTTGGTGGGCGTGGCCTGTGACTGGGTGGGTGTGGCTTTTTTTGCAGCCCCTCTCCATTTTGGGGAGCTTCCTAGCCACAGAGGAGCCTCGGGGGGGGGGTTGTTTTTGCTCCCCTAGAGCTCCTCTAAGGCTCTGGAAGAAAAGGAACAGAGCATGGGAGGGGCATGCAGCACCCCTCCAAGCTCCATTTTGGGAGCTTCCTAGCCTCAAAGAGCCTCTGGGGGGCGTTTTTTCTCCCGTAAGTCTCCTCTGGGGCTCTCAAAAGCAAAAAATGGAGGGGGGGCTTGAGCTCCTCCCTCCATTTTTTGTCTTCCTGGGCCTCAGCAAGGGGAATCCCGACACAGCTGATCTTATCTACAGCTGATTATCGGGAGGGGAAAAAAAGAAATACATACCTTAGGTGAATGTAAGGCAGGCGGGGTGAGTGACCATCGGGCAGAAGGGTGACTGGGTGGGGGGCCTGGCCAGCCAGAACTTACTACCGGTTCGACGACCTACGCTAAATTCTTGCTACCAGTTCCCCCGATCCGGTGCGAACCAGCTGAATACCACCACTGGTATGTTCTTTGTATCTGCTTTCATCTGAGTTATGTGGCCAGTTGTCAAACATATGATTGCTTTAGAGCATGGGTGTCAAACTTGCAGTGTCACATTGCTGTCACATGACATATTGTGATGTCTTCCCCCTCCGTGGAGCTGGGAAGGGTGTGGCCTGTGTGTGACCTATCTGGCTTGCGTTTGATACCCCTGCTTTAGAGTTATTTACACATGAGAAGTGCTGATGGAGAAAGGGAACAGGTGACTTTTTCCTACTTGCTATTTCTCTGCTCCAAAGCCCGACTTCCTTCTTTTGCTGACATAGGCCTCCTAAAATATCTCAACTTAATACTTAAACAAGATGGTGCTCCAATTATCCCAAAGTCAAATTTTTGAAAACATACTGATGGTTATGAAAAGTAATGAAAATACATTTGTTATGTCTTGGGAACCGGTTGGGGCTCCAACCGGGTCCGCTCTTTAAGCAGATTCAACAACCGTTCCTATTGGCTGGCGCCGTTTGACAGCCGGCTTATAAAAAGCCGGCTGTCAAGCCAAGCTCAGCCGTTATTCCTGACGCTAGTCTGCCCGTTCACCGGCAGACGCGACAACCACCGTTCATCAAATAAACATTGTTAACCGTATGCCCTGGTCTAGCCTCTCCTTTCCTTCGAACTACAACACTGGCGACGAAGGTGGGATTGGAAGGCTAGTCAGGAGCATTTCCTCAAGGAACGGAAGCCGCAGCCGTTTGGTTTACCGAGCAAGCCGCAGCCACTTGGCTTACCGAGCATCGGGCTCAGAAGTGAAAGTGCTAGAGCCGCTCAGGTTAGATCTGCCGCGATTAGCGAAGGCTGGGTGCTGTCAGTAAAAGTTGCAAAGGTTAGAGCACCACAGATAGTGAGAGTCGGGCGCTGAAGCCGCAGCCGCCGCGCACGCAGAAAAAGGCGCGAAAATTCTAACGGCTGTCATTGAGCTGCAGCCACTAGAGCAAGCTACGGCGCTGAGAGCCTCAGCCGCCTCGATTACAAAAGGGCGCAAATTACAATAGAGGTCACTACAGAAGCCACCAAGTGAAATTGCAGCGCCTCAGCCGCCTCGCCAAAAAATAATAATAATAATAATAATAATAATAATAATAATAATAATAATAAAAAGGCTCGAATTTTAAAGCGCTGTCAGTACAGCACCGCAGCCACAGCCGCCTAACGCCGCAAAGAGCGCGAAAATTCAAGCGCCTCAGGAAAGCCGAAGTCATTGAGTGAGACTAGGGCACTGTAGCCACAGCCGCCAACGCCCTCAAGCAGCATCAATCCAAGACCACGAGCACCCAGTGAGGCAGACCAGTCTACCAAGAGACTGAGGGGTCCAAAATGAATGTCAATTCAGTATTCCCCCTTTCAAACCTGATGAGGAAAAGTGGGATTCGTATAAGAATCGCTTCAACCACTTTATCGATGCCATTGGACTGGCTGAAGCTTCGGAGCAGAGGAAGAAATCCTACTTCCTCAGCTACTGTGGGGCTGTAGTATACGACACCGCCACAGCACTCCTGGCCCCACGAGAAATCGGGAATGTCCCATGGGCAGAGTTGGTGGAAACGCTATCCAACCACTACTCACCAAAACCGTCTCAGATTGCTAGGCGCTTCGCCTTTAGGATGAGGAAGCAAGCCGAGGGGGAATCCATAAATCAATATATGGCAGCCCTGAGGACAGCAGCTCTACAATGTGAGTTTAAGAACTATTTGGACGACATGCTGCTCGACCAACTCGTCTGTGGGGTGAGGGATCTAAAACTCCAGAGGCGTTTGCTGGCTAGAAGAGACCTAAACCTCCCCAGGCAGTTGAAGAAGCCTTAGCTGCAGAACTTGCAGCACAGTCCGCAGCTGAGATCCAGGGCACCGCTCCCAGACCCAGCACTTCCTCCGTACACTCTGAAGAAGCGGTAAGTGAGGATGACCCTGCAGAATACTCCGATGTGCATCGCCTCAAACCAACGAGACAGCCGCAGGTAGGAGCGAGGCCAAGAAACAACAGTGGCCCAAAACAAACTCTTTTATGCCTGACCTGTGGAGGTTCCCATTCCCGGGCATCTTGCAGGTTCAGAAACGCCACCTGCCACAACTGCCACAAGAAAGGTCACCTCGCAAGAGTCTGCCAGGCAGCGCACCTCTCCACAAAGATCCCCTTCCTCTCCTGTTCCCGAAGGAAGGTAGAAAAATGCCATACTTGCTACCAAGCCAACCACACACTTTACACCCCCAATAAAATTACACTTTCTGTCTTACTAGAAGGTAATCCCTGCCGCATGGAGGTAGACACGGGGTCAGCGCTCTCAATCATATCTTGGGACACGCTTAAGAAGATCCAGCCCAGACTGACAAAGAACCAGCTGCAAAAGTGCCATCTCACCTTGAGAGACTACCAAGGAAAGAACATCCCCGTCCTCGGGAAAGGCAAGTTTCTCGTGAAATTCCAAACCTTTAAAGGCCATTTGCCTTTAGTGGTTGTTAATGGTGCCCTCCCTAGTCTTTTGGGGTTGGATTGGTTCCCTCTCTCGGCCTTAGTATAAAAGGAGTCCATGCTGTCTCAACTTCTGATGTTGACTCCTTATTTACAGACTACTCTGACGTTTTTAGTAGTGAGTTAGGCTGCTATAAGGGCACTCCCATCTCCTTCTCAGTAGACCCACAGGCAGTCCCCGTTCGCTTAAAACCACGTAGAGTACCTTTCGCCATCCGCCCCAAATTGGACGCGAACTAGACAAACTACTAAAACAAGGGGTGATAGAACCCACAGATTTCGCTAAGTGGGAGACCCCCATAGTCACCCGCTAAAAAAGACGGTAATCTAAGAATTTGTGCTGACTACAAGACGTCAATCAACCGTTATCTACAGGTTAGCGCATATCCAGTCCCAGTCATTCAGCACCTGTTACACACATTCGAACCTGGCACCATTTTCGCCAAACTGGACATGTCACAGGCATACCAACAGTTCCCCGTGGATAACCAAACAGCTGACTTACAGACCATAGTTACACACAGAGGGGCATTCAGATGTAAGCGTCTCCAGTTTGGCGTAAGTGTAGCCCCAGGTATTTTCAATCACTGATGGAGCGAATCCTCCAAGGTCTCCCGGCGTAGTGCCATATTTCGATGACATCTTAGTCACAGCCAGGGACAGACCCCAACTCATCCAGAGAGTCAGGGCAGTATTAGAGAAGTTCAGGCAGCATGGCCTCAAACTAAAACGGGAGAAGTGTACCATCGCCACTAGACAGGTGGACTTTCTAGGCTACAGGCTAGACGCCTCAGGCATCCACCCGGTGGAATTGAAAGTCAAGGCCATCCACGAGGCGCCCACGCCTACCAACAAAACCGAGTTACAAGCCTTCCTGGGGTTATTGAACTTCTACGCTTCATTTCTCCCACACAAGGCGTCAGTTGCTGAGCCACTGCACAGACTCTTAGACAGAAACACACCATGGCACTGGGGACCCAAAGAAAACCAAGCATTTGTGGCAGTCAAATCTCTACTCACTTCTGAGGCTGTCTTAATACAATTTGACCAACGCCTTCCTTTGATCCTAGCCGCAGACGCATCCCCTTTTGGGATAGGAGCTGTCTTAAGTCACAGACTCCCCAATGGCTCCGAGGCACCAATTGCCTTCTTTTCAAGAACCCTCTCAGCGACTGAGCGTAATTACAGCCAGGTTGATAAGGAGGCCTTGGCTGCAGTAGCAGCAGTCAAAAAATTCCACGAATTTCTATTCGGACACCAATTCGAACTTATTACTGATCACAAGCCGCTTTTAGGATTATTATCAGGGGAAAAGCAAACCCCACAGATACTGTCGCCTAGAATGACCAGATGGACCTTATTCCTGGCGGCTTACTCGTACAAACTGGTCTATCGTCCCGGTAAAAATCTAAACCACGCTGATGCCCTCAGCCGCTGCCCCTTGCCAGCCCCAGTCGAGGACCCAGCTCCTGTGCATGCCATTTTTGATGTAAATGAACTCAAGCTGCCGGTGACTGCAGACGACATTGCGTCACATTCCAAGAAGGACAGAACAATCGCCCAGGTTCTGGACTGGGTAGGGAGGGGGTGGCCGGAAACTAACTATTCAGTTGATTTCGCCCCATTTAAAACTCGCCAGCTAGAGCTCTCTAAGTTGCAGGGATGCCTATTGTGGGGTACCAGAGTGGTCATACCAACCACCCTTCGCATACCCGTCCTGAAGATGCTGCACGAGGGCCATCCAGGAATCGTGCGGATGAAGGCGTTAGCTCGAAGTTACGTCTGGTGGCCCGGGATGGACGATCAGATCGCCAAGTGGGTAAGCTCGTGTCGACCCTGTCAGGAATCTAGGGCAGCCCCACCAACCGCCACACCCACAAAGTGGGAAAGTGCCAATGCCCCGTGGTCACGGCTTCACATCGACCTGGCCGGGCCAATGCACGGCAAGACCTTCTTGGTGGTCGTGGACGCATATTCAAAATGGATAGATGTGGCCTTACTTCCCACGACCACCACCCAGGCAGTTGTTAAAGCCCTGACTCACCTTTTCGTAACTCACGGACTCCCTGACACACTGGTCTCCGATAATGGCCCCAGTTCACCTCGAGCGAGTTTAGCAGGTATGTCACCAATCTAGGCATCAGACACGTCCTCACAGCCCCCTTCCACCCGCAAGCAACGGGTTGGCTGAACGGGCAGTCAGATCAGCCAAGGAGGCGTTAGCCAGGTTCGGCCAAGTGGATTGGCATTCTAAACTGTCTCATTTCCTCCTAAGCCAGCATACCACACCGTGCACTGTTACGAACAAATCCCGGCTGAGCTGCTGATGGGGAGACGCCTGAGGACTACCTTAGATAGGCTGCACCCCACTACTGTCCAGACACCCCTTTGGGGTCTGACAGTCTGGCCAGGAATTTCGCAGTTCAGGACCTAGTGTTTGCTAGGAACTACGCGGGGACCCACTGTGGGTGGCCGGGAAGGTCGTGGCTGTCACAGGTCCGAGATCTTATCGGGTCCAACTTGAAGACGGTCGTGTGTGGCGAAGGCACCTGGACCAGCTGCGGAGACGACGGAGCAGCCTGACCAGCCCAGACCCATCTCCACCAGATGAGCCGCGGGCTCCACACCAAGATCCAGCTGGGGATCCCCAGAGGGACCAACCTTCTCCAACGGAGCAGAGGGAGCAGGCAGTAGACCGGGGCTGCCAGCCGGGAGTGCCACTGTTTATCCCAGCGAAGGCAGAGACTTTTCCTGGCTCCAGTTCCTGCACCGAGCCCTGTTCGCCCCCTACGTACCCGGACCAGGGGTCCACGAACTTGTCTTCGCCCAATGACTCTCCTGAGTTACGTCGCTTGGTCGCCAACACAGACCACCGGCGTATCTCAAAGACTATATGTGTTCCCATCTAGGGGGAAGGGGTGTTATGTCTTGGGAACCGGTTGGGGCTCCAACCGGGTCCGCTCTTTAAGCAGATTCAACAACCGTTCCTATTGGCTGGCGCCGTTTGACAGCCGGCTATAAAAAGCCGGCTGTCAAGCCAAGCCAGCCGTTGTTCGCACGCTAGTCTGCCCGTTCACCGGCAGACGCGACAACCACCGTTCATCAAATAAACATTGTTAACCGTATGCCCTGGTCTAGCCTCTCCTTTCCTTCGAACTACAACAACATTACTTTGGGTAACACAGCAATTCAGCAACGTTTGTGAAATTTAACATAGATGTTCAGGTTTTGAAGCACCAACTGGAAGTTAAATGAAATAGAGTATAAATTCTGCTTACGTATTTATTACTTATCTTATTTTTGGAACACATGTTCCAAGTCCAATCTATTATCATGAAGCCATTTCCCTTCAAAATAAATTCAATTAATTAAATTATTCGATTGTGTAAATACAGCTTCTGTACAATAGATGCATATAACAAAAGTGCAGTACTACTATCCCTTTAACTTAAGTAACATTGTTCAGAAAAGGTGGATAGTGCATTTATGAGGTGAGAAATGAAGCTGAGTTTTATACAGGCACGTGAGGAACAGGCTTCCAGACAGAAAGTCCTAAAAACAACTAAAATGTCCAATTCTCATGGGTTACTAAAAACACATGACCTTTCCTGAACTTCCTTCTTCTCTCATACTTTAAATATATATATTTAGTACATTTGTATACTAAAACCAGCATCTGTTATTGTGGATATTTTATCAATTACAGCATACCTATTACCTGCAAATGCTTTTTGGAGAACCTGCAAGCAGAATTTCAGAAACAGGATAGAGTTCTGGTGTAGATGGTATCCAAATTGGCTTTGAATATTTGCGTTACAAAAACATTGAGGTTTACTAATATGTTTGGGCTTTATTCCAACAGCCGTCTTTTGAGCAGTTAAATAGAAAAGTGGTGATGAATCTAAAAAAAGGTCCTTCAGGCACTCCTTTGTCATGTTGGCAATCTATTAAAACTTCCATTCTTAAGAATGACTTCTTAGAAATGGCGATGAAGTGTCTGAGTTGGACTGTCTTGACTGAATGGGTTTTTGTTTGTTTGTTTCCAATTTCCTACAAGTTTGCTGATTCCACCAGAGACTTTTTGAGAGCAGCCACTGGAATGTGTTGAGCTTATTAAATGGTTTTATTTACACTGACAAGTACAGTCAGTGAGTGATCAGTGGGTATCTGGCATCTACACACTGAGCTGGTTTGTGTTGGATGTGAGATTAATACCCAGTCATGCCTAAAACAGAGGAAGCAACGGCTCATCCATGGAAGAGCTAAGGGAGGAGTGTTTCATAGTGGAAGTGCTTCATTTTTTTTAAAAAAAAGCATGCAACAAATGTTCCATATTAGCATACTTGGAATATCCTCTTCTGATTGCTCCAAAGACACTGTACGGTGATTGGTTCAAATAACCTGTTGGGATTGGTTCACTAAGAATCGCCTGCGATTGGCACGGCCGATCGCGGGAGATTCAAAGAGCCGTCATTGGTTGCGAGCCGCGGGAAATCCCTATAAGAAGGGTTGCCGCGGCTCCGAGATCTTAAACAGGACTTAACAAAGAAATAAAGAGCTGAAAGTCACACTGGTCTGGAGTCTCATTCCCGCGATCTAACAACAAATCTCTTGCAAACTCTAATACAATGTAATGTGGCAAAAAGTTATCAGGAAGACAAAAGATGATAAAGGTCAGAAACAAAAGGTGAAGATGGGTTAGAAGCTTAAGTAAAGTTAAAAGGATAAAATGCTTGAGCTGCAACTAAATGTTCCTCAGTGAGTTTTGCTAATTATTTTCTTAATTTCCTAGTTCAGCTTCCAATTGTATAAAAATCACAACCAATGTGTTGTTCTAGAGTTGGTAGACAATCAAACCTCTTATCTATTATGAGGGAGAAGAAACCTGAAGAAGCAGGCATGAATCTTCATATCCTGAATCTTCATGTTTAAAAAAAAGGGTCTCCCAAGGGTCTCTTCATTTTTTGGAATCCATTTGGAAGGAAGGAAGGAAGGAAGGAAGGAGGGAGGGAAGGAAGGAAGGAAATTGTTTGGAAATTATGGAAGTTGGAAGGCAGGAAATTAAACACACACACACACGTGTGTGTGTGTTTCCACTGATGTATACGATGGTGGTTGGTGAGGGTATATCATAACTACCTTTTTTCAGTGGCATTGTCACTTTCAACGATCACTAAATGAACTGTTGTAAGTCAAGAATTACATGTAATTCCTTAGTCTGTAGTATTACTGATAAAATGGTTCAAGAATGTTGAAAGTACCTTCACTCTTCTTTTCATGGAAATTGTGAAATCCTGGAAACTACTCATGTATCTGAGAGCAAACTCAATAAACGAGTCCTTGTTTACAAAGGACTTGATTTAAAAGAAAATATGTGACTGTTATGTGTCGTTAAGGCCTACTACCAAAGGCTACTTCTGACCTTGTCCTATGTCTCTTGCCATTCCAAAATTTATTTAATCCTTAGAGAAGGAATTTATGAGTTTAATTACCTTAATGTTTCCTGTCACACTCCAGAAAGAGTATAGAGAAGAGCAGCAAAATGATTATGGTACTGGAGGCTAAAATATTCAAAGAACGGATGCAGGAACTGGGTATGTCTAATTTAATAGAAGGAAGGACAGGGTGGCAATGACATGATCGTAATGTTCCAATATCTCAAGGTTTGCCACAAAGAAGAGGGAGTCAAGCTATTCTCCAAAGCGTCTGGAGGTAGAACAAGAATCAATGGATGGAAACTAACCAAGGAGAGAAGTAACCTAGAACTAAGAAGAAATTTCCTGACAGTTAGATCAATTAATCAGTGGAACAACTTGCCTCCAGAAGTTGTAAATGCTCCAACACTGGAAGTTTTTAAGAAGAGATTGGACAACCATTTGTCTGAAATGGTATATAGGGTTTCCTGCCTAAGCAGGGGGTTGGACTAGAAGACCTCCAAAGTTCCTTCCAACTCTGTTGTTAGGTGGAAGGGACCAATAGTTACTACTATTAGTAGTAGTAGTACATACATGCCTCCTTCAATAAAATTGAAATCATAGTGGAAAAAAATAAAAAAACTGCAGAGAAACATTTATAGTATCAGTGGGGATGAAGAGTCCAAGAAAAGAGATTTAAAGGTATGTTTGAAGAATTTTCAACTTGGCTGCAGCATTCAGATAAAAAAATAGTAAATATTCAGAATGGATTTTGATACATTCTGGGTTTTGCTGGTTAATTAAAATACAGTAGTTATTAAATTTATATCCTGTAATCCCAGCAAAATTAGAATTAAATCAGATAGGCAATAAATTGGAAATAAAAGAACTGTGATACAGTGATGGGATTCAAATTTTTTTACTACCGGTTCTGTGGGTGTGGCTTGGTGGGTGTGGCAGGAGAACGATACTGTAAAATCTCCAGTCAGAGATGGTATTTGCTGGTTCTCCAAACTACTCAAAATTTCCGCTACCGGTTCTCCAGAACTGGTCAGAACCTGCTGAATACCACCTCTGCTATGGTAGATAAAACTTTAATACTCAACAATTTAAAGTATATCAGTTAGAAACAAATAACATGTCCCAATAAAATCCAAGTCTAAAAGTTTGCTTCAATAAAAAAAAAAATAAGTCTACTGACAAAATGCTATGCGCAAAGAAAATAGCTTACCTCCAGCAAAGAATTATACCATGAGGAAAGCAGTCACCAATAACCTCATTCTAAATCATAGAAGGTTTTGTAAGTCACAGACAATATTTTAACAACTGTATAAATCAATCTTACAATGGTTCTTTAATAAAAAAGAGGCTAAAATCCTTACCAAATCCTGGAACCATGCATACCAGCTCAGAGGAAAATATGAGTAGAATTTTAACTCATCCAAGCATCTCTGGATTTTGATATTAAATCTCCGGTAGAGCTTCACCTGTTACATGTGCAAAAAGAATTTAGTAGGCTAGGTTCAAGGACAATGCTAGGCACAATTGGAAAAACCAAATAGCATCTTGATGAAGATACTATTTGATAAAGAAAGAAGAGTGGGAATTTAGATTTCAGAGAACAAAAGGACCACTTACTAATCAGAACGTGTGGACCAGTGGTGGTATTCAAATAAAGTTGCCACCGGTTCGGTGGGCATGGCTTGATGGCTGCGCTTTGCGCGCATGCACACTTTGCATGCACGCGCATGCCAAATGCGCACTATGCGCAGGCACAGAGGCATTCTAACTTGCCTCCTGCAAGCCTGCACAATGCTGGTCGCTGCTGCAGCTGCCGCGCGGCAATATTGTGCGCCATGCAAAGCAGCTGCGCTTTGAATTCTGGCCATAAAAGTGAGATGGGAGCCCGGGAGGGCGGGTGGGCCAAACACAGAGCAGCAAAGAGAACCGGTTCGGTCTCCACTGCTCATCACTGCCACCAGCTGTCCAGAACTGGGCAGAATCAGTCGAATACTACCACTGGTGCGGACAACTGTTGGTGGAATAATGGGAGCAAGTGATGTGTACCACATCGTTGCACAGTGTGATATATCTGGTGATAAACCCTATTATTTTTAAACTTTATTTTAAAAAAATGATTATTTTTCAAGGAGCAGGAATTCAAAGTAATGGGTGTGCTTTGTTTATCTTGGTGGGCTATATCAATATTTTTAAATGAACGGAGCATTTTTCCTTAACATAATGCTCTTCAGATGTCTCAGATTACAGTTTCATAATTTCCTATTTTTAATTAAGCTGGTTGGAAATTGTGGAAATCATAATTTAATACTCTGGCTCTTTCATGTTGACCTTAGATTTTCAAAAAGGAGCATAGGGAATGGGATTTTGCAGTATCCTTCCCCTGCCATGCCCACCAAGCCAAGCCATGCCCACCAAGTCACACCCACAGAACTGGTAGTAACTATTTTTGAATCCCACCACTGGCCCCCTCCTATCACAGAAGTGCATTTCATCTGTCGATTGTCAACTTTGTAAATGATGGGGGAAGGTCCATCTCTTGTCAAGCCTCAAATGTCTTTGATGAGCTCTGGATACAAATTGACAGGGCGTAAGGAAAGACAGAGGCACAAAAGGGACAAATTCAATGCTTCTCATTTGGACACTTTCACTGGAGAGGGGACGCAGCGTGATTAAATCAGTATTTTCAATTCCACTTGTCATAAGAGTTAGCACTTGTTCTGAATGATTAAACACAGGCATTACATTCAATGGGTTCATGCATGTGCTTGACTGCCATTCATTTACTTGAAAGGAAAATTACTTCCAGAAGTGCAATACGGTATATTCGGGCCAAGTTGATGTCAACTAATTAAAAGCTGAATGAAAAAAAAAAACACTTTAGAACTGTATGGTGTGTGTCTTTCGAAAACATCAACTGTACAATCATAGTTTATGAATACCAACATTGGCATTGGTCTGTGTAATCTCAGTTTTGTGTCGCTTACCTGAAAAGCTATTGAGAAAAAAGTGAAAGGCAGTATAAATATGTATAAGCCAAGGACAAGGAGAATGTCTGTCATGTGAGAGAGAGAGAAAGAGAGAGAGAGAGAGAGAGAGAGAGAGAGAGAGAGAAGCATATTTTATGTGGCTTATAATGGTCTCTGGAAACAGGCCACTAAAATTTGTATGTACAGGTTCTGAGATCTTGATATAAGGGGCAAAAGGGAATTGTAGATTAATGTTCCAGTAAAATAATTAATGTTCCCGTTTAATACACCTTTACTTGGCACAATCACAGCAAAATGTAGTGGCTCTTGTTTCTGCATGTGCTGTACCTTCACACATGACTCCTGATAGCTTACTGATTTACAGAAACTGAAACTATTCCATTGTACTCTAAATGAATCCTGAACCCTGTTCAAAGTGGAAAAGTCACATTACTATTATTATTATTATTCATTTCTAGCTGATGGAGGAGCATCTCTCATGAAATAATATTATATCTCTAGAAATAAACCAACAAGTCATAAAGTATAAATGATTCCCATTTCTTCATGTTTAATAAGACTTATGCTATCTTCTGAGTATAAAAAAAACATTTCACAAAATTGCTGAGGGACTGTACTAAATGAAGGTTTGATTTTTCAATTTGTTTCCTCAAATATTATGAGGTCTCGAAAGGTTCAGTCACTGATTATAATCACAAGAAAGTTTGTATTATTGAAAAGTATTTAAATAGGTTGGCTGATCTTACCCGAACAACTTCTTTATGGATGCTTATGTATTTCGATGTATAGACTTCGATCTACTTGTATTTTGCATTGCAAAATCATCTCCATGGACACAAATGCTATGCAGCATTAAAGCAAAAATTACATGCTAAGAAGATGATTTGAATACATCCCAGTATCTTGACATTTTCTGGTAATATCTGTGGTTTGCTGCTTTCCTGCACCGAGAGATAACGTAGCATGCTGCCAAAAACATATCAGTTAAAAAAAATCTTTTTATATTCTTTACATATACATGAACAAATGGGAGAGTATTTCATATGTATGTGTACAGAATGTGATAGAATTGGTGTATGTGCTCACAAATGGCAAAAAGGTATCCTAAGTTTATTTTAGGTACAAAATCTGGAGGAAATTAAACCCAGAAAAACAACAATTTACCTTCTATTCTAATCCACATCAATCATGGTCACATATTGATATGGCTTGGATGGGTGCAGAAATAGGAAAAGATGTGGAAGATATAGAGATACTACCAAATTTTTGGGCTGACCACAATCCACTCAAAATAAGTTGGAAAGGTAGGGGGAAAACAAGGAGAAGATGGACCCTAAATACTCAATTATTAAAAGATACGGAATTTGTTAGGAAATTTAAAGAAGAATTAACCATTTTTTTTAAGGAAAACAATAAACAACATACATCAGAGGTGCTATTCGACTGGTTCGCACCTATTCGGGCGAACCGGTAGCGGATTTTTGGCATGGGTCGCCGAACCAGTGGCAATCCCTGGCTGGCCACGCCCCCAACCTAGTTGCTCGGTCTCTCACTTGCGATCGGTCTCTTAGCTTTCCATTCCCCACATCCTCTTTCTCCCAGGGGAAAAGGAAGAAAGGCATGGATGCTGCAAGTATCGCTTTCCCCGTGTGAGTTAAAGTGTCGGGAGTGAGAAAGAGTGCGGTCTGACAGAAGGGGTGGGGGTGAATCGAGCCTTGGAACACTTTTGCAACGTAAAAGAAATGTATTTTGGAAGCAGGTCTTTTAAAAACTTCTCCAAGGATTCCCCATGGATGCTGCAAGTATTGTTTTCTCCTTGTGAGTTAAAGTGCTGGAGTTAGAAGGAGTGCGATCTGACAGAGGGGGTGGGGGTGAATCGAGCCTTGGAGCACTTTTGCAAGGTAAAAGAATCCACTCAAGCCTTGGAGAAATTTAAAGGAGCTGCTTCCAAAATGCTTGTCTGTTAAGTGCTCTGTGTGTGTGTCTCTCTGTGTGTGTGTGTGCGTGTGTGTATGAGAGATAGAAAGAAAGAAAGAAAGAAAGAAAGAAAGAAAGAAAGAAAGAAAGAAAGAAAGAAAGAAAGAAAGAAAGTAGAGAAAGAAAGAGGAAGGTAGAGAAAGAAAGAAAAAAAAATAGAGAGAAAGAGATGAAACTCTGTGCTATTATTTTTAATTGTTCCATTATTTAACATGTGTTAATATTTTACACTGTCCCTACACCTAGAGTGATTTTTCTGCCTTTCTTTTGCCCAGGGCTACCACATATTTTTCAGGGTTTACATGCATTCAATGTCAATAGTCCAGAGCATAAAATACGCATGTGTTTAACAAGAGTTGAAAGGGACCGTAGAGGTCTTCTAACCCAACCCCCAGCTCAGGCAAGAAAACTGAGGATGCCAAACTCTGAGTAGAAATCCTGGGAAAGGTGTCAGAAGAATACTTAGAAGGGACCTTGGGGTGAACCCTATACCATTTCAGAGAAATGGCTGTCCAGTCTTTTCTTAAAAACTTCCAGTGATTAAGCATCCAGAACTTCTGGAGACAGGCAGTCCCACTGGTTAATTGTTTTCACTGTCAGGAAGTTTCTCCTTAGTTTTAGGTTGCTTCTCTCTGTTCAGTTTCCATCCATTGCTTCTTCTTTGCATTCTGCTTCTTTGGAAAATACATTGTTCCCCTTTCTTTGTGGCAGCCCCTTAAAAACCTGTTGCCTATCACACTCTTGAGTAAAGCATGTGAGCCATTTCCTCCTTTCGGTGGTCCATTAAAGTACATCTATAGTATGCAAATAATAAAGTCAAAAAAGGTGAACAACGTTTTTACAGAACTATAGATAAGTTGAGGCTGAGTGACAAGGAATGGCTGGGAGGGGAGGGGCCAGGTGAGGCACCCCTTGAAGTGAGTGACATTGAGTTGGCCTCTTGAGAAGGGAGTGCTGTTATGTCTTTGGGACTGGTTGGAGTCCCCAACCAGGTCCGCTGTTTGAGCAGGAGCACCAGCCGCTCCCATTGGCTGGCACCGTTTGACAGCCGGCTATAAAAGGCGGCTGTCGAGCAGTGCCAGCCCCGTTGCCGCCAGCTAACCTGCCTAGTTAGGAGGCAGACGCGGCAACCCTTTATTCATTGCAATAAAGCCTTTTTACGTTTCACTCTGGCTCAGCCTCGTTCCTCCGCCGCTCCACAACACTGGCGACGAGGGCGGGATGCGATCGAAGGCTGCCAGACGTGCAATTCAGAGGAGCTATGGTCACTGAGAGCGAAGCCACGGGCGCTGAAGCCGCAGCTGCCGATGCTCACAAAGAGCGCGAAATTCAAAAAAGCCTCCGTAGCTTTTGAGCTGTAGTCACTAAGAGCGAAGCCACGGGCGCTGAAGCCGCAGCCACCGGCGCTCACAAAGGGCGCGAAATTCAAAAAGCCTCCATAGCCAGAGAGACAGACACCGCCTGATAAGCGCAGCCGCTAGCGCTCTTCTAAGAGCGCGAATTTTGAATCACGACTGAAGGGGACGAACCCTGCTGCTTCAAAAAATGAATGCCAATCCGACATTCCCACCATTCAAGCCAGCCGAGGAAACGTGGGACTCATACAAAAACCGTTTCAGCTACTTCCTCGATGCCATCGGTTTAGCAGATGCTGCTGAACACAGGAAAAAATCCTACTTCCTCAGCTACTGTGGGGCTGCGGTTTTTGACACCGCTACAGCACTAGTCGCCCCTCGCGCTATCAGGAGCATACCTTGGGATGAACTCCAAGAGATCCTCTCCAACCACTACTCACCTAAACCATCCCAGATAGCCAGGAGATATGCTTTCAGAACTAGAAGGCAGGCTAAGGGAGAGTCAATTAATGAGTATATGGCAGCTCTGAGGACAGCTGCCTTATAGTGTGGTTTCAGAGACTACCTAGAAGACATGTTATTAGACCAGATCGTCTGTGGGGTTAGAGACCTTAGGCTTCAAAGACGTTTGCTAGCAAAAAAGGACTTAAACCTAGCTTTAGCCGTGGAGGAAGCCCAAGCTGCTGAGCTCTCTGCCCAATCAGCAGCTGAAATTCAAGGAACTCCTTTAAAACCCAGCAGTTCCACTATTCATTCAGTTTCCCTTGAAGAAGACCCCATAGACTCAACAGACATTAACCGCCTTAAGCAACAAAAGCCTTCACAGGTAGGAGCAGGGCAGAGAAACAACTTCGCCCCCAAGCAACCTCCCATTTGCCTAGCTTGTGGGGGCTCCCACTCTAGGGCATCCTGCAGGTTTAAGAACGCCATCTGCCTGAATTGTCAAAAGAAAGGCCACCTCGCTAGAATCTGCCAAGCAGGGCGAACCTTTCCTCAAAGACCTCCACACCTACTAATTTTCAAAGGCAAGTGGAGGACTGCTATACCTGCTACCACGCTAACCAAACTTCCCAGACTCCTAATAAAATCAGTATTTCTGTTTCTTTAGAAAGTAAGCCCTGCAGGATGGAAGTAGACACGGGATCTGCACTTTCAATCATCTCCTGGGAAACCCTAAAGAAGATTCATCCCAGATTTGCGAAGAAGAAGCTGCAGAGATGCCACCTGACACTGCGGGACTACCAGGGCAAGAACATCCCTGTCCTCGGGAAAGGCAAGTTTTTAGTTCAGTTCCAAGCCTTTAAAGGCCATTTGCCTTTGGTGGTTGTTAATGGTGCCCTCCCCACTCTGTTGGGGCTAGATTGGTTCCCCTCCCTCGGCCTTAGTGTAACTGGGATCCATGCTGTCTCAACTTCTGACGTAGACGCCCTATTCTCAGAATACTCTGATGTTTTTAGCAGCGAGCTGGGCTGTTATTCTGGCACCCCCATCTCCTTCTCTGTGGACCCCCAGGCAATTCCTCTTCGCCTTAAGCCACGCAGGGTGCCTTTCGCCATCCGTCCCAAGTTAGATTTAGAATTAGATAAGTTACTAAAGCAAGGGGTGTTAGAACCAACTGACTTTGCCAAATGGGAGACCCCCATAGTCACCCCACTCAAGAAAGATGGCACTTTAAGGATCTGCGCAGACTATAAAACCACCCTCAACCATTATCTGCAGGTCAGTGCCTACCCGGTCCCTGTTATTCAACACCTGTTACACACCTTCGAACCCGGCACCATTTTTGCCAAATTAGACATGTCCCAGGCATACCAACAGTTCCCTGTTGATGATCAGACAGCTGAATTACAAACCATAGTCACACATAGAGGGGCATTCAAGTGCAAACGCCTCCAATTTGGTGTTAGTGTAGCCCCGGGTATATTCCAATCACTCATGGAAAGGATTCTCCAAGGTCTCCCAGGGGTTGTCCCTTATTTCGATGACATCTTAGTCTCAGCAGTTGACAGACCTCAGCTCATACAAAGGGTCAGAGCAGTCCTAGAGAAGTTTAGGCAGCATGGCCTCAAACTTAAAAGGGAGAAGTGCGCCATCGCCACTAGGCAAGTGGACTTTCTGGGATATAGGATAGATGCCTCTGGCATTCACCCAATCGAATCCAAAGTAAAGGCTATCCATGAGGCGCCTACACCAACTAACAAGACGGAGCTCCAAGCCTTTCTGGGGCTACTAAACTTTTACGCTTCATTTCTCCCGCACAAAGCATCTATTGCTGAACCCTTACACAGACTGTTAGACAAAGAATCCCCCTGGCATTGGGGACCCAAAGAAGCCCATGCCTTCAAGGCAGTCAACTCCTTACTCACATCTGATGCAGTTTTAATCCAATATGATCAACGACTTCCCTGGTCCTAGCTGCTGATGCATCCCCTTTGGGATTGGGGCTGTTCTGAGCCACAGGCTTCCCAACGGTTCCGAGGCACCAATTGCTTTCTTCTCTAGGACCTTCTCTACTGCAGAAAGGAACTACAGCCAAATAGATAAGGAGGCCTTGGCTGCAGTAGCTGCAGTAAAAAGTTTCATGAATTTTTGTTTGGGCACCATTTTGAACTTGTAACTGACCATAAACCACTCCTGGGGCTGTTATCAGGGGATAAGCAAACCCCTCAGGTACTATCACCTAGAATGACCAGGTGGACTTTGTTCCTGGCCGCTTATTCATTCAAGTTGGTGCATCGCCCTGGAAAAAACTTGAGTCACGCCGATGCCCTTAGTCGCTGCCCCCTACCAGTCCCAGTCGAAGCCCCAGCACCTGTTCATGCCATTTTTGAAGTTAATGAACTTAAATTGCCGGTTACAGCCGAGGACATTGCTGCGCACTCAAAAAAAGACAGAATAATTGCCCAAGTTATGGACTGGGTGGGAAGGGGGTGGCCGGAAACGCAATACACTGCTGACTTTGCTCCTTTCAAAACCCGTAAGCAGGAATTGTCGAAACTACAAGGATGTCTGTTGTGGGGGACAAGGGTAGTCATCCCAGCCACTCTTCGTGTACCCATCCTGAAGGTACTTCACGAGGGCCACCCGGGCATCGTAAGGATGAAGGCTCTGGCCCGCAGCTACGTTTGGTGGCCCGGCATGGATGCCCAAATCTCCAGCTGGGTAAGCTCATGCCAACCTTCCAAGAAACCAGGGCTGCCCCACCAGCAGCTACGCCTACCAAGTGGGAGAGTGCTAGTGGTCCTTGGTCTCGCCTGCACATCGACCTGGCTGGACCAGTACATGGCAGGACCTTCTTGGTTGTAGTAGACTCTTACTCCAAATGGATAGACTTAGCCCTACTACCTCGACAACCACTCAAGCAATTGTTAAGGCTCTGACCCGCCTCTTCGTTACCCATGGGCTCCCTGACACGCTGGTGTCTGACAATGGCCCCCAGTTCACGTCGTGTGAGTTTAGCATGTGCGTTGCCAACTTGGGCATCAGACACATCCTTACAGCCCCCTTTCACCCCGCTAGCAACGGATGGCTGAGAGGGCAGTCAGGTCAGCAAAGAGGCACTTGCCAGGTTTGGCCAGGAAAACTGGCACTCCAAACTGTCACATTACCTCCTGAGCCAACATACGACGCCATGCACCGCTACAAATAAATCCCCTGCCGAGCTCTTGATGGGGAGACACCTTAGGACCACCCTGGACAGGTTGCACCCCCACTACTGCCCAGACACCCCTTTAGGATCTGACAGTTTGGTCAGGGACTTTGCCCTGCATGACCTAGTGTACGCCAGGAATTATGCAGGGGATCCTCTGTGGGTACCAGGTCAAGTTGTGTCAGTCACAGGTCCTAGATCCTACCGGGTCCTCCTGGAAGATGGACGCCTGTGGCGAGACACGTGGACCAGCTCAGAAGGCGATGGAGAAGCACAACTGATACCAACCCAGCCCAACCTCCTAGCACCGAGGACTCCCTGCCGGTACCAGCCTACCCAGATGGAAGCTCCCTGCAGGATCTGATCTACCCCATCGACCAAGAGAGTTTGCTGGAGGGCCCGAGCTACCAACAAGGGACACCGAACCAACAGCCAAGCGAACCTGTCTGCCGGCCGGACCAAGCGACTCGCCAAGGTCAGCCCGAATAGGGGGACTTACCTAATTCACAGAGCACCACACCGGACCGAGCCCACTCCCCAACAACCTCCGAGACGATTCCTGGGGGCAAGGACTTGACGCCAGCCGGCAGCTTGCCCGGGTTGCGACGTTCTTGCCGCCAGCGCAGACAACCAACTTACCTGAAGGACTACGCATGCTCCCAGCTGGGGGAAAGGAGTGTTATGTCTTTGGGACTGGTTGGAGTCCCCAACCAGGTCCGCTGTTTGAGCGGGAGCACCAGCCGCTCCCATTGGCTGGCACCGTTTGACAGCTGGCTATAAAAGGCGGCTGTCGAGCAGTGCCAGTCCCGTTGCCGCCAGCTAACCTGCCTAGTTAGGAGGCAGACGCGGCAACCCTTTATTCATTGCAATAAAGCCTTTTTACGTTTCACTCTGGCTCAGCCTCGTTCCTCCGCCGCTCCACAACAAGTGCACTAGCACCTTCCTCAAGGCAGGTTGCATTCAACCTCTACTGCATGTGGACGCATTAATCACTGCTTTCACTCAATCAAGCACCACCACCTTTTAGGAGAACTTAAGATGGCTCCAGAATACAAGTGGCCAAATTTGCAGATGCAAGGACTTTGTCTACCTCCTCATGGTCAACCAATTCAAACTATTCACAAATAACTGAGTTCAGACGAGACTTAGTCACCTCCATAGGATCTGACAGGCCAGAGCCAACTCTGAGTTGAAGCGGAACAAATTTGTGCAATAATTGTTGGGAATATTCCTTGTAACATTCCTCTCAGAGGTCCTCCAGCCCCTGAACACCTAAAAAGGACCTGGTCACAGGCTACCAGCTGGCTGGCTACTGCAGAGGCAGTAACTGCAAAGCGAGTTCTCTTTACTTACCGAATGAAGACTATCCATGCTTGGTTGGCCTCATTCTTTCTTTCTCTTATGAAATGGGTACTAGGTTACAGAAGGCTGTTTTATAGGTTTTATTCTGCATTTGCACTGATTGCCTGAAGATAAGAATTTAATATTGACAACAAATTATTTCTTATATTGATTAATGATGTCCTATTATCACTTGCACTTGTTTCCCAGGAGTCCAGTTTGCAAAATAACATTTGGCTAATATCAGAAAGTGTTTGGACTATTATATGTATGGCATCCTATGAAAATCAAAACATACAATTTAACTTGTAAAAAAGGGGAATTACAGTGATCAAAGTATCTGTGTTGAAAATATGTTTTCTTGGAATAGCATTTGAAAGTGGATGATCTCAAATCATAACAAAACAGGACGATATGTCCCCTCCAAGAAATATATGCTAATTGCCACAAGAATGATTTTTAGTTAAATGTTCAAATATATTTCCCCAAAAGCAATTATGATTCCATTCATTAAATTATAGTTTATTTGTCTCTAGAATACTTTTATGCTGCAATATTTTAATGTTGCTAGGAAGCAACAGAAAAATCTTTCCTTTGCATTATGCTATCTATCATTGTTCTTCCCATACTAGTTAGTATAATTTTTCCCCCTGGGAATTACAATTCTGGATTATTATTATGCTAACCTAAATCAGTGTTTGGAATTAATATGTGCTCATTACTCCTAAATATAATGGCATGCCTTCACAAAAATTATTCAAATATCAATTCATAAAGATTTGTGGCATTGTTATTTTTATTTTTATGGGTAATATGTTTTTAGAACATAGAGTACATTTAAATTAAGACTAATACAAAGGATATTGAAAGACTGATGTTCTTGTTTTCAGAGGCTGCTGATTGAAAAAAAAAGTAAAAAACTTAACACAAAGAAATGGTATGCATTGCATTGAACTTAAATGGTTCAATTAAAAGTTGGTATTTATGCATCAAAATGAAGTCTATATATGCACAAACATCACCATATAGAATATACTAAATCAAATTGACCATAATGTTCCTAAAAGGAGATGGAGAAGCTTATGGCATAAAGAACACGGCCTTAGTGACTCCGGAACATATCACGAACTGCTTTTCTTAAATATTCATCCAATTTATATGGCACCCATTTCAAAAAATATCTCTGGACAGCCATAAAAATTGGATAAAGAAATAAAATTCCAAGCTAAGTTAAGAGAAAAACAAAGTCAATCGGTTTCTTCAATCTGATCCTGACTATTTTCTATTTTCAAGGAGAATATCAAGCTTTGCTCTGAAGTCTTGAACTTTATTAATAGAGAACTAGAGGAACTGTGAAATATTGTTGTTAAGGATGAATGTGAAAAAGGACTGCTAATTATACTTATTCAATCAATTTTGGGTTGTTTTTATTTATTAATATCTAAAATAAATGAATGTGACATAAAAATAAATTAAGTAAAATGCAAGACAGGATTATAATCAAAAGCAACTATGTTTTCCAATGAGGTTTATTGCCAGAATAAGTCTTGTGGGTTTTCTTTTCTGTGCTTGACTTAGTCTCTCTCATTATGAACAAAATATTAACTTTATATTGACTAATAATAAGCAGAAATGTTAAGTCCTTGGCAACTTTTTTCATATGTCAAATACATATGCTTCATGTGTATAAATGTAGACATGACATAAATAAGCTGTTGGAGATGAAAGATTAAGTGAATATACACAGAATCAATCTGTCAGCTAAGAAGAATCTGTCCTTGCTGACCTCAAGTATGTCACACATTATGTTTCATAATAACTAGTTAAAATATAAATTGAAAGCTGACTTAAGAATTTTGTGAGTTATTATTAAAACAGCATGACTCTGAATGTATATCTTAAAAGAAGAAATAAGATAATTTAGTGTAGGGTACGCATGTACAGATCCTCTTATCAAGAAATGAAGCGCTTACCTAAAATTGCCCATGGAGAGGTATCCACAAGAGGGAATAGGAATGATCTCTATTGACTCTCAAACAGCCCTGGGAGCTCCTGGAGATAAAGAGAGCTTGGATGACTGAGAGAATCAGAGAGAAGAGGCAAGACTGGGGTTGTGGAAGAGGCATTGAGCAAAATATTCAAAGACATTACAAAGAGTCTGCGGAGTCTGTTCCCTGAACTGAACAACCTCAATGCATTGATAGGCACAAGCCTTCTGGACATCTGGAACCTGAGGGACCAGTGATAGAGTCATTGCAGAAACTGGCAATGAGCTGGCAGTGGTGCAGGGCTGGTTTGTTGTGATGGGGTTTTCCCACCAGCTGGGCCTGATGCGACAGGCAGCCGTCAAAGAGTAGCTAATGGCTGGAAAGATAGTGTTCCAAATGGCAGACCTGGTGGCCTGGCAATATTTGGCCTTGATAGAGATTCTTCTGTAAGCTTTTTGGATCCACTGCTGCCCCTGGAGTCAGGGTTGTTTTTTTGGCTTGGCTGTATGAGGACAATGGGCCAGACTTTTGCCAGCACTTGCAAAGTAAGTCTAATTTTTGTCTTTGGGAGTAGCATTGAGATCTAACTTGGAAATTGGAGGAATTTACAGCCCATTGTGGTAGGAGGATCGTTCTCTGCCTTTCGTCTTGCTGGTATCACCCATCCACATGAGGAGATACCATGTATTAGAACAGTCTGTCCAGGGCAATTAACGGACCCAATGTGGTCCAAAGCAAGCATGGGATTCTCCCTGAAATCTGACCTTGGACTGCATTGCTCCTACTGGATGTGCCCTCTCCCTGTGTGCTGATGATCCCAGGGCACAACTTTGTTCTCTGAGTTGCTCAGGAGATGAAATGTCAGAAGAGACAGCTAGAGGACTGTTGGAGGAAAATGAAGAGGAATCTGATTTTACATGAGTAAGAAGAACCCATATTTGAGAGTGCTTCATAACAAAGCACCTTTATTCTCTGACCTTATTCTGTCTGATGATAAGACACCCAGCAGCCCTGCTTAGAATGATCTATTATCTGCTTGGAAGGGATGGGCCACAGGACAATCTCCAGGGCTGCTCTGAGGAGTATTCTGCTATTTGGCAGATAAAATTTCTCAGAGGTGTGAGCGTGAGATATCTAGAGCTTACTCCTGTAAAATTATTTGCACAAGATCCTCTGAACTGCTAATTCAGCTAGCTAGGCCCATTTTAGGTTGCAAAGGTAGCTCAGGAAGTGATGTAGTTGGCTCCGTACAATAGTGTCAGCCTCCAAAGGAAGGAGTTGGACTCTCTGGCCATAGAGAATAGGATGAGAAAGCAAAGGAAGATGGGGAGATCCAAAAGAGGAAAGGGAAGCAGCAAGGAATTCCTAAGCTTAGCTAAATAGTTCAGATCCAAGATGAATGGTAAAACCAGCATGCTCATGGAGAAGTCACAATCTGCAAGAAGGCAACACACACCTGCCTTCTTGAAGATTTTGACACCTCTTCCTCCCTTAGATGCCCCTGGACAGGGTTCTCTCCATCTTCTTATCCCAGACCAATCTATATTGGAATATTTCTTGTTTTGTAAATCATCATACTAATTCTCTTTTTTAAAAAATAATTTCAATTGTTATGTATAAGATGAACCAGTTCTTTGCAGCTTATGTGGTTCATATTATAAAATGCTAATTTTTTTATTCCAGTTTCCTGAATTTTTGAAGCATGAGTGGAAATGGGGGGGAAAACTCATAATATCTCCTTAAACCAACAGTCTTTCAGTGATTGAATAATTAATATGACAGTTCCTTCCTTAAGCTGTTTCTGCAGATTAATAGTAGAGATTCTTCTTCTTGTTCTTCACTACCAATATGATAGTGTTACTGATCTCAACTGTAAGTATGCCATTCACTGCAAATGCATATTCATAGGCTGACAATCAGGTATTTTAAAAACCCTACATATCTGTGGATTCTGAAGGCTGAATTTTTAGATAAACTCTTTAGGTTTTGGAAATAAAATAAAGAATGTTCCAGTAATTACATTAGGTCATTTATAATAACCCTACAGGAAAAAAAGAAACATCTGGGAGTTCCTACTGCTAATTAAAATTACAAAAGAGATGGTGTTCTACATAAGATGCCCCATATCTCTGGATGAAAGCATATTTAATCTCTACTTCGGTTCAAAGGAGAATTGCCAAATATAGCTCTCCAGAAGAATTATAACTTTAGTCTTATGTTCAGATGAATTATTGCATGCACCTTTGCCGTGAAGGTGTTAACGAGATGAGAATGATCCTTATTCTACCACCCATCAATTACTGTAGGGTTCTGTAGTCTACTAGATGTCTCTACATTTTTAGCAGCATGATTAGGTAATAAAGTCTGTTTGAAGAATGGCAGCAGGAAAAAAAAATGAGCTGGGTTAAAAACTGTTTGAAACATGTTAATGCCATTGAAATATCTAGTCCACAATTTTTACAAAGGAATAATTAGTGGAGACACCAACATACCACATAGCCAGAATGTCCAACATCATCTGTCTGTCTGTCTATCTGTCCATTTATCTTTCCATCCATCTAACCATCCATTTACTATTCTATCATGGAAACATGAATTTGCTTGAGGTATTTTTGCTTGTAATTCTGGTATGTTTTATAGTCACCAAAACCTCTTCAATTTGTCTTCTCCTGTTGAGATTACAACTTTAATAAGAAGATGTCCTGTTGAGACTGTAGCAGCAAGAATGTACTGTATTTTCAGCACTCAAAATTAAGTAGTACCTCTATTCTCAAGCATTCATAGACTCTAAAAGAGGAATTGATTTTTTGTAGGTGTATCTGGTCCTATATTAATATTATATGTACTGCTTTGTCCTTTTTCTTTAGTTTTAGTTCATTTTTTAATCACTATCAATTTCTGTATTAATTTTTGTACTGTATTGTATTATCACTGTTGTGTTATTTTGTTCTGTTTAGTATATTTTGGTTGTGGTATTTCATCCCTAAATTACCCATGTTTACACATTTCAAAATGCTGCAAAAAAAAAAAGAGCAGTACATTGTTTTCTGTTTTGGCCTGTATATTTGATTTATTTCATCCAAGACTGTCTTAGGTTTGCCTACTACAGTACTGTAAAATCTTATTTGCTCTCTTGATAAACTGTCTTTGGATTTGTTCAAGGAAATGAAGAGTAGATTAAATATCAAGGGGAATAAATATTAAACCACCAAAAAGACTGAATGACACAGCATTTGGAGAAGGGCAGGGAACAGAAGGAACATAGCTGGTTATCCATTGAAGGTCAGAAATCATTCCCAAAGAGTGGGGTTTTTTAAATCTCCAAAATCTTTAATCTACATTTTGAGTTCAAATGTTTCTAGGTGGAAATTAGGGTGGTATGAGAAACGTTTCTGAAAGAGGACCTTAAGTAGATGTCTCAACAGAAGATGAGAATTTTCTTATCTTCGGTAACCAGAGGATATTAAAAAGATTATCACTATTACACGCCCTTCTTGCAGTTCTTACATTTTGGTATATGGGTGCTCAGTTCTCTACTTCTATAGAAAATGAAAGGCAATTCTTTAAATAAGTTAAAATAGAAAACCTGGAGTAACATTTATTACAAACCATTGTTCATACCACCCAATCCTTTCTACTCTCATTGACAGTTATAATAAAAAGATAATTGCTTTAATCATAATCTATGGTCCTAGTTAAGGTGCCCATGTACCAAAGGTAGAAAGCCTTTCTGCTTCAGCCTTGAAAAGTTGAAGATGACAGAATTTTGGGGTGAAATTGCTCCTCACATCTTCACTTCAAACCCAAAGTCCATTATACCTAGCAACTTGTTAAAATCCTACACTGGGCCCTGATAATCAGGAATGGGATTCTACTGGTTCGGACTGGCTCGGGTGAACCCCTTGCTACAAAGATCAGCTGGCAGCGAACCAGTTTGCTGCGATGAGCATGTGGGCCCACCCCTGCTCTTTCCTGTGCTTTATTTCCTTTTGTTAGAGCAAAGTTGATTTGGGTGGCAGAGCGGTTTGTTGTGCCTCAGTTGTTTTAGTCACAGGGACTGCAGTAGAAGGTAAGTATTAGAGCTTCTTAAAACATGAAGCGCACAATCACCAAACCGGTTGTTGTACCGGTGGAATCCCATCTCTGCTGATAATGCAATATTTGGAAAGGTCAAGGATGGATCTGCTCTGGGTACACTTGATCTTCAGAAAAGCATCCGCAGATCATCTGTATTTCTGTGTATCATTGGAAGAGGCAATGTGGAACAATTTTCAGCCTTTTCTTTGGGTGTTTTTAACAGGATTCTAAAATTGAAACAGGAGCGAAGTGCCTCAAAAACAATCCCAAATCCCTCAAAATAGGCCCAAGTTCAGCTGCTAAAATTTGATAATTTTATGTCAGATTTTAACAGTAGTATGGCATTGGGGAGTGGCAAAATGAACGCTCGGGTATCCATCCCTGTCATGAAGTAAATACACTTACCTTATCTGAATGTTTCTGATAAGAAAGAGACAATTTATATCAGTTAATTAATTCAATTTATATTTCTAAAAAAAAGTGAAAATAATAATTATATTATCATGGTCTCTTTTTCCAGCTTTTATTAGCATTTGGAATTTAATTTGATTATAGATTCTTCTTGTTCCACAATCTGTATTGAGTCTAACAACATAAAAATTAAATCAAACTGAAGATTTCCTGAAACCATATATTTCCCTCACCAGGATGAAACCAGTTGATAAGTACAGCTGCAACTTGAAGGTAGCTCTTCAAGATTAACCCACTGAGTATAATTTCTTTCTTCCTGTTAAGTCTCAAGTCATAAATTGCACTTCTGTCTTTTCAGAATCAGATTGTACCTATTTTTGCTTCCAGGAAATTTCTCATATTCTTAGTATTTATAAGAAGAAATTCCATTAACATATTGTAATATGGGTATTCAACAGTCACAAGATCTAGTTAGAATTAAGCCCTTTGAAAATCAAGGGACTTATTTCTATTTTTTATTTTATGAAGGAACATTTAATCTTGAAAAGATTAGCAACTCTTAGGCATTACTTAATACTTCCACTATGAAACAAAGGATGTCATAATTACAGTGATTAATTATATGATAATAAAATAGACCAGATTGTGCATGGAGATAAACAGATATTACAGCTAATCAGCATGAAAGTTGATACATAAATATGATTTGACAATATAATTGCTTTTCTTTATTGGTGCCTCCACTTTGACTCCTAGTGATTGACTGGACATGTTCCTGCAGTTTTCTTGGCAAGATTTTCAGAAGTGGTTTGCCATTGCCTGCTTCCTAGGACTGACAGAGAGTGACTGGCTCAAGGTCACCCATCTGGCTTTGTGCTGAAGGCAGGATTAGAATTCAGTCTCTTGGTTTCTAACCAGGTGCCTTCACCACCACACCAAACTGGCTTTTCAACTGCTCCTATTGCATCCCTCAGATTCATCTCACTATCATGATTTTTACAGGAGTGGACAGTGATTTCTATTTAAAATTCTTCTTTGGTCCTCCACTTTCCATATAGGAACAAATCAGTTAAGAAAAGATGGAATATATGTAAATATAGTTTATTTATAGTTTTATTCCAGAAAGCTTGGACAATTGTTATTAATCAGTTATTTGTATACCACATGGAAAAAAATGTGCAGAACATTGACAGGTATTGCTCCAAGTTTATTTTAAATACCATATAAAGAGAAAACTATGGAATTTCAGTACAGTTAATAAAATTTTAGCAAGTGACCTATATGCCTGCTAAGCACAAAAAACATCGACAGTCACAAAACAAAGCGAAGCTTTTAAAGAATAACTTTTTATATAAAGTACACGACACCGGAAGCATTATTTAAAAATAACACCTGCTGGAGATATATTCTGAGTGCAAAATAGTGATCTAGAGAAAACTGAGATGTGTATAAAGAGTGTTGGGAGAAAGATTTGGAAGCAAATGCATAGTTTGAAATATATGAATAGAATAGAATAGAATAGAATAGAATACTTTATTGGCCAAGTGTGATTGGACACACAAGGAATTTGTCTTGGTGTAAATACTCTCAGTATACATAAAGAAAAGATACATTAATTAAGAATCAAGAATCATAACATACAAAACTTAATGATAGTCATAGGGTACAATCAACAATCAAATCATACTAGGAAACAGTCAATAGAAATCATAAGTATACAAGCGACAAAGTTATAGTCCTACAATCACAAGTGGGAGGGGATGGGTTATAAGGAATGATGACAAGATTAACAGTAGTAGTACTGCACACTTTGTAAATAGTTGAACAGTGTTGATGGAATTATTTGTTTAGCAGAGTGATGGCTTTTGGGAAAAAACTGTTCTCGTGTCTAGTTGTTCTGGTGTGCAGTGCTCTATAGCGTCATTTTGAGGTATGTGAGGTATGGGAAGAGAAAAATAAAAAGCTTTGCTATGCACAGATGTCTTTCATTTGCCTAAAGTAATTTTCTAGAAGTGTCTGAAAAGAAAAAGAAAAGCTAAAAGAAGTCTACCCAACAATCACTCAATTGGTTGACAAGTTTCCTATCTCATTCACCAGTCCCTACCCTACAACTGTTGCCTTTGAGATGACCAGGGCATGTCAAGGAAAGCAATAGATTAAAAAAAGCTGGCTTACCCTCCCATATTATGGAAACAATCTTCACATCAGGAACATATCGATGCAGGTGCAGGCCAGAATGGGGTCTTGGGAAGACAGTGAGATATGACAGATGGCTGGCCAAAGCAAGACAGCTGCATGACATATTGTAGAAGCAATTCTCTTGAAATCTGGCAGTGTGGGTTTTGAGAAAGGGCTAATCCTGCATGCAAAACAAATACCGATTGGTAACTGGGGCAGCTTTGTGAGAGCCTGTTCTGTCACGATCTGAAAAACCATCTCCCTGGCTGATGAGTTGGTTGGGGGCAAGATTGTATTACATATGTTTAAAATCCTTCCATTGGTCTGAGTTGCAGCATTCTTGGTGAAAGGACATTTTGTATTAAAAAGCCAAATTCCCATGTAAGACAGTTGGTTCCAAAATGGGCTTGTTAAGAAGCAATGATATGGTAACCATTGCCCTCTCCCTCTCACCTTTTTTTTTGTCTTAAGAAAAAAAAAAACCTTCATTTTGTTCTATTTAGAATGTTGGGCCATACCTACAGAACTTTGTTTTGAGAACTTATAGCCTTCAACAGCAGTGCTTAATCAAAGGTTCTTATGGAGGTGTAAAGATTGGGGGAATCCTTCAACTCCATAAAAACTCCTGAAGCCAATCCTGTCTTTTCCTGAGTCCCAGCAACTATTGTGAAAGTCCAGGAAAAGGTGAAGTTCTGTTGAAGAGCTCCTGGCAGATCTAATAAATTTGCTCATGCTGATGCAAAGCATTTGGATCTTCAGATCTCCTTTGGATCTGAATAATATGCACTTCTAACACACCTTCTAAAAATCTTGAACCTTGGTTCAGGAAAGGTTCCTTCCTATCTAATAAAACTGCTAAGTGAAACCACCACTTTGCTTATGGCCTTACTTCACCTTTCCTTTGCTTTACAGCAAGGGTCTTCAAACTTGGCAAGTTTAAGACTTGTGAACCTTCATGAATTCCTCAGCTAACATGACTGGAGGAGGAATTCTGGAAGTTGAAGTCCACAAGTCTTAAAGCCGTCAAGTTTGAAGACCCCTGCTTTACAGACTTGTGAAGTTTTAAATGCAAGGATTGATAGTGAAGTTACTATGTAATCACTGCTGTAACTGTGAACAGTCACTGAATGAGACAAATGCTAAATGAGGATTACCTGTAGAACAATCCACAAAAGTAAAACAAGGTAGTATACTTAAGACAAACCACCATGCACCGTTCTTTCTTATCTTTTAACCACAATCCATTTGTGCATTAAGTTATCATGAAGTAATTGACACATACCATAAAATATAAAGCCAAATCAACACATCATGTAAAAATATCTGCAAGGATAAAGCTATGGTAATAAATAATGTAATGTTCTATATAGGATCGTATATAAACAGGTTTGTCAGAAGAGGAATAATGGAATTAGATGGAGATTCTTTTTCCTGTACCTCAACACATCTCTTCTAAAAGTTTTAGCAGTATTACAGGTATGCATAAGAATTATGGGAGAGAAATGCAGTAGAGATAAGGAATGTTGGTTGTATATGATACCAGATGAGTTACTGATTGTAATATTCTTTTGTTAAAGAAAAATGAAAAACAAGTAAAAATAGTAACAATCAAGAAATAATGATAGATTGCACAAACAACTTACATTTTCAGTAAAATTAATGAATGTGACATAGAAAAGTTTCTAAACTCTATGTTGGGTATATGAATACTCCAACTGGTTTGGGTTGAATAAATATGTAAACCTAGGATTAAGTGCTATGTAGCTTTAAGCACAAGAAACTGCAATGTCATTGTGGGTGCGGTTGCAGGCAGCCATATAGGTAGGAGGGGAAACGTAATAGCCCCGGCTTCTGGATGCAACTGTCTGAGTCCGGCTCCTGGATGCACCTGGTTACTGTTCCAGGTCTGTTGCCAACTGTGTATTGGAACGTCTATCTGCTTATCTTGGAGGCTACTGTGCCAGATACCAAATTCACCTGAACACAAGGACTGTTTGGTTTGGTGAGCTGAGGATTCAGCATTGTATTTGTGAGAAAGGTATCTTAAGAAGAAGATAACAAGCAGATAAGAACTTTGTATTTACTGTTTAAAGGACTTGATAACTGTATGGATAAACTGGATACTGATATATGGACTGAATGACTATTCTTAATCTCTGTATGAATTAAATACCTATTTAAACCACAAACAGTGTATTTGTCTCAAGTGTGTGTATACTCTAGGGCCCAGCCTCACTCTCATTTGGCTGCCTGGATTGACTGCTGCTGTGCACTCAGCTCGGGGGTTTATCCCCAAACACTAACATTGGTTATGGGCCCAGCAGTGTGCACAGTCTAGCTAACCAGGATATACCAGTGAGATTTTGGTCAAGAGTTACACATTACTGTAAAGACAAACTGTTTGTTAAATAGTTATTTTTCTGCAAGAGAAATGGCACAAGTAAATTTGCCAAGTCTGTCCATGATATCCAGACTAGATGGAACAAACTATGTTTCATGGTCACTGAAATGTAGTTTACTGCTACGAAGAGAAGGTTTGTGGGACATAATTACAAACCCACCAGATGTATCAAACTTAGATCCCAATGATGAAGAGGATTATAAACTGATACAGGACTATGAAAGAAAGAATGAGCAGGCTTTGTGCATCATAGGTCTCACCCTGTCTGACCAGCAACTCATTCATATCCGTGGAATGGAAAATGCTGCAGACTGCTGGGATAGTCTTAGAAGGATTTATGTTCGAGACAGTGTAGGAGCTCATATTAATCTTACACGGAAGCTGTTTAGAACACATCTTGAGATAAATGGAGACATGTTAACTCATTTAAACTGTATGAAAAGCATTTTTCAAGAACTGCAAGAAAAAGAGCTTATATTTAATGAGTTGCAACAAGTATACATCATATTGTCTTCTTTGGATCGAAGCTATGATGATTTTGTGACTGCATTAGAGGTATTGCCTAAAGACAGTTTATCAGTAACTGAGATAACCGGCAGGTTATTAGAGGAAGCCAGAAGAAGGAGTGAACGTGACCAGCTGAGGCAAGATAAGCCTAATGAAGAGAAATTATCTTCAAAGCTTGAGAGAAACCAGCTGTGTAAAGTAAAGCACCCGGAAGAAGAGAAGTTATCTTCGACGGCACATACAATTAAAAAGTGTTTTAATTGTGGAGGCAGAGGACATTTGGCAAGATTCTGCAGAAAAGGAAAACGCCAGAATGTAAAGAAGCCAAAGAAATCCTTTGAACTGGCCATGTTTAGCAATTGTGATATTAAGAATAATAAGTGCACACTGGAAAGGGATAACAAAAAGGTAATTGCAGCTTTAAATGGAGCATTATATGTCTTACATGATAGTAAGAAAGGGGAGGCACAAACTGTATTTAATAATACCAAGCCTCATGATGAATGTATCCATTTATTGCATAGATGTTTGGGGCATGTAAATTTTAAAATGCTAAAACGTACAGTAGAGTTATCTGAAGGGATAAGGTTAAAACCCTGTGATAAGTATTTGCGTTGTAATGTCTGTTGTGAAGTTAAGAGTAAAATATTGCCTGCAAATAGGCTAAATGGTTTTAAAACTAAAGAACCTTTAGAAGTTGTATTTGCAGACATTATAGGTCCAAAGAAACCCAGTATGGGGGGTGCTCGATATATACTGAGCATTATGGACCATTACTCTAGATATGGGTTTTGCTACTTAATGAAAAGCAAAACTGAAACATATCAACATTTCTTCAATTGGTTAAAGTTTGCTGAAAGAAAAACCAAACGGCAACTTATAACCTTGGTGACAGATAATGGTACGGAATTTGTTAACAGCAAATTCCAGAATAGATTAAAGGCAGCTGGAATAGCTCATAAGACATCTGCACCATACAGACCACAGCACAATGCATATATAGAGAGAAGAGGCCAAACATTGCAGGCGATGACCCGTACTATGTTAACTGATTCTGGGTTACCTGATTCTTTGTGGGGGGAGGCCACAATGTGTGCTAACCATTTATTAAATAATGTGGTTAACTCAACCACTGGTGAAATACCATTCACCATGTGGCATGGCAGGAAGCCTGATCTGAGTTACCTGCACACATTTGGTGCACCAGCATGGGTGCATATCCCTACACAACTCAGGCGTAAAGGGCAACATAGAGCTAAACAATTTTTCTTCGTTGGTTACCAAGCTAACCATAGGGCATATAGATTTTGGGAGAAAGGCACATCTAGAGTGTTATGTAGTGCCAATGCCCAATTTCTAGAGCACGTAGGATGGGATAAGTTAGAGCAGGATAACAGTAAAGAGGTGATTATTGAATCATACAGAAATCCCATTAAGTATCCCTGTAACTTTAAGAAAGATGTAAAGCAAGAAGTACAGGAAGAGATAGTGCCCATAGAAGTAGAAAAGGAAGAAATAGCTCAGCAAGATGAGGAACAGGTAGTAACTCAACCAAGCCCTGTAATTCCCAGAAGGACTACCCGTATTTCTAGACCGCCTGATAGATACCAGGCTAATACAGTGTGCCAGGTAAATAGAGTTCCATCTACTGTGGATGAGATTAGAAGGTATCCTTCTAAAGAGAAAGAAAAGTGGTATGCAGCAATTAATAAAGAATTGAAGTCTCTGAAGGATATGAAGGTATATGAGAACGTGAGATTACCTAGTAATGAAAAACCCATTGGCTGCAAATGGATTTTTAAGATAAAAACTGATAAGGATGGAAATACAATCCATAAGGCAAAATTAGTAGCCCAAGGCTTTAGACAAAGTGCAAAAGACTATGATGAAGTATTTGCACCTAGTCTTAAAGCAGCAACGTTAAGGGCAGCCTTAGTGTGGGCAGCAAGCAAGCAATATATAGTTAACCATTTAGATGTGGAAACTGCTTACTTGCATGCTCCACTAAGACATACTGTATATATGAAAAAGCCTAGTGGATTGAAAGATGATAATAATAATGATTGTTGGTTATTAAAGAAGAGCCTCTATGGTCTTAAACAATCGGGCTATGAATGGAACCAGTATATTGTGAAGGAACTGACCAATATAGGATTTAAAGCTGGTTTAGCTGACCCATGTCTATTTAAGAGAGAAAAGAATGGGAAGATATCATTATTGTTGTTTACTGATGATATTGCTCTGATAACTAAGACTAATGATGAAGCAAATGAAATAATATCATCATTAGCCAAGAAAGTAAAAATCAAGCAATTAGGTGAGATAAAGAGATATCTAGGTTTGAATATAATGAAAACACAGAAAGGGTTTAAGATATCTCAGGAAGATAAGATATCTAAATTGCTATTAAATTATAAAATGGAACTTTGTAAGCCTGCAAAGACTCCAATGAGTCAGGATGTTTGCAAAATGGATACACAAAGTCCCAAATGTGATAAGGAACTGTATCAATCTTTGATTGGTAGCTTATCATATATTAGCAATTGGTCAAGGCCAGATATTGCTTTTAGTATTAATCAGCTGGCTCGGCACAATAATGACCCACTTCAATGTCACTGGATAGCATTGAAAAGAATCCTAAGATATCTTAAAGGAACATTACACCATGCACTGTATTTAGAACCAGAAGGTGATCTCATATTGAGTGCTTATGCAGATGCTAGTTTTGCAGCAGAAAGAGATACTAGAAAATCGACTTCAGGAATAGCCATAATGCTGGGTAAGACATTAATTGGCTGGAAGTCAATAAGGCAACAGCATATAAGTTTGTCTACTATGGAGGCAGAATTCTCCTGTTTATCTTTATTGTGTACTGAGTTAATAATGTACAAACAAATGTTGAAAGATATGGGTATAACTGTAAATTACCCTATAGTTGTACATGAGGATAATCAGGCAGCAATTAAAATGGCTACAAATATTGCAGTTAAAACGAGAAGTAAACATACAGATTTGAGGTATCTTAATGTAAGAGAATCTGTACAGAGTAAATTGATACAGCTGGAGTACTGCATGTCGGAGGACAATGTAGCTGATCATTTTACTAAAGCCCAAGGTGCTATTAAGCATCTAAAGAGTTGTAAAAAATATGGGTTTAGAATGTAAAGGCATTACATATTTATGTCACCCAAAAGGGGAGAATGTTGGGTATATGAATATTCCAACTGGTTTGGGTTGAATAAATATGTAAACCTAGGATTAAGTGCTATGTAGCTTTAAGCACAAGAAACTGCAATGTCATTGTGGGTGCGGTTGCAGGCAGCCATATAGGTAGGAGGGGAAACGTAATAGCCCCGGCTTCTGGATGCAACTGTCTGAGTCCGGCTCCTGGATGCACCTGGTTACTGTTCCAGGTCTGTTGCCAACTGTGTATTGGAACGTCTATCTGCTTATCTTGGAGGCTACTGTGCCAGATACCAAATTCACCTGAACACAAGGACTGTTTGGTTTGGTGAGCTGAGGATTCAGCATTGTATTTGTGAGAAAGGTATCTTAAGAAGAAGATAACAAGCAGATAAGAACTTTGTATTTACTGTTTAAAGGACTTGATAACTGTATGGATAAACTGGATACTGATATATGGACTGAATGACTATTCTTAATCTCTGTATGAATTAAATACCTATTTAAACCACAAACAGTGTATTTGTCTCAAGTGTGTGTATACTCTAGGGCCCAGCCTCACTCTCATTTGGCTGCCTGGATTGACTGCTGCTGTGCACTCAGCTCGGGGGTTTATCCCCAAACACTAACACTCTACAAACCTGACAATGTTAAAGATGTTTAGTTTGACCCTACTGTGATTGGACTGAATCTTCTGATATTTAAAGCTAGTTGCACTAACCCTGCATATTTTCATAAGAATCACAGATCAAAACCAAGGACAACAGAGCATGGGTTTTTTTTTAACTTATCGCTCTTCTCATACTTTGTTTCTATTCTTAGTATTGTATTCATGTTGCTGTGGGTCTTATGACACCCTAATCTTAAAATACTTTCCTTCCCTATGCATCATAATAATCAACTGTATATAAACAGAGACTAAAAATAATGCTTTTATTGGACCACTCTGAAACTGACAAGTAGAAATATAAAGTTATACATTATACAGTTCAGTGTAGGCATTGTTTCTTGTCCCCTTGGCCTCTTCTATCACTTGTAAAAACTGGCAAGCCTTCTGCGCAGGTGCTCTACATGAGCAGAAACTTCTTCCAAGTCTTGTAAGTGATGGATGATATTGAGACAGGGTTGCCTTAAGGTTGTGTCACTCAAACCTTCAGTGAAGCACATCATCCCTGTAAGCAGGAGTGTTTGTGTTTGGCATGCTGGGAAGAAGAGGTGGAGGCAATTATAAAGCTTAACAAGCTTTATTGTCAATTTGTATCTCAGCCGTGGCTAGCCGCAGCTAGCCGCAAGCTTGCAGCAGCAGCTGAGAGAGACAGCTGATTCCGTTTGACAGCTCCTTTTATACGGAGCTGTCAAACGGCTCAGCCAATCAGAGGCTTCTCCAGCTCCTGCTTAAACAGCGGACCAGAGTGAGGACTTGCTGGTCACAACACTCCTTCCCCCTGGAACTGCGCTTGCGTAACTGTCCAGGTAGGCGGGGTGATGCCTCACTCACCCCGATTGCCTTAGTTCTCCAGTTGGCGGCAATCGGGAAGGACCTGTTGCTGGACTGGCGCCTTTCACTTGGGGCAGTATCATCTCTCTTCCCTGGGCAATCTCGGCTGGCCGTGGAAGGACCTCAGGTGTTGATGGGACCTCTTTGGACAGCAGCAAGTGGGCTCTGGTCATTGATGTCACAGCTTCCCCAGGTAAGGCCTCCATGAGAGACCACTGGTTGGGAGTCGGCCTTCAAGGGGCTTCCGTGTTGTACCACTCAGTGTCCACGGTCTCGGCCTCCCTCTGGACTGGACCTGTAGGGGCACTCCAATGGCTCCTTAGCTGGTCCACGTGCCGGTGCCACAGTCTTCCATTGGCCAACCTTATCCTATATAATTTGGGGCCTATTTTCTGTTCTACCTACCTGGACAACCATAGGGGATTTCCTGTGTAATTGCGGGAGTAGACTGGGTCCCCCGGCCTAAAGTCCCTCGCCCTGCTGGATGAGTTGAGGCAAGCCTTGGAAGCTTAGATAGGGTGCAGTCTGTTGAGGGTTATGCGAAGTCTCCTTCCCATTAATAGTTTGGCTGGGGTGAGGTTGGTGGCAGCACTTGGGGTGGTGTGTTGGGTTAGTAGGTACCAGGCTACCTTGGTAGACCAGTCCCCTTCCGCCATTCTCCCCAGGGCCTCTTTAGCTGATCTTATAACCCATTCTGCCAGGCCATTGAAAGCTGGGTGAAAAGGGGAAACCAGGGCATGTCTGATACCTCTTTGGGCCAGGAATAGTTCAAAGGGGGAGGAGGTGAATTGGGGCCTGTTATCTGAAACCAGGTGTCTGGGTACCCATGGGATGCAAAAATGTTGTCCAAGGCCTGGCTTACAGCATCTGAAGTGATTGATTTGAGGAGAACCAGCTCTTCCCACTTGGAAAATGAATCTTCCAGGATTAAGAAGTTTTTTCCTTGCATGGGGCCTGCTAAATCCACATGTACCCTTGACCATGGTGTTTTGGTATCTTCCCACTCCCCTGGAGTGGCCGCTGGTGGAGCAAGTCTGGACATCTGGCAGATGGAGCAACTTTGAACTTTATTAGTAACTGCCTCATCCAGTCCTGGCCACCACACATAGCTCCTTGCCAGAGCCTTCTTTCTGTTGATACCTGGGTGACCCTCATGGAGGACTTAGCAGGTGTGGAATAATTACTTGGGGTCCCCACAGTAAACACCCTTTTAGCATATTCAGTTCTGTCTGGCGTGCCTTGAAGGGGCAGAAATCCACTATAGGAATCTTCCTGGGCCACCCCCTTCTCACCCAGTCCATAACTTGGGATAGTTGTACATCTCTGGTGGTGGCGTAGGCAATGTCATCAGCCGTGAGTGGCAATTGTAGATCTTCCAGCAGGAACACTGAGGCTGAAGGGGTAGGATCAGCGACCAAAATGGGTAATGGGCATCTGCTTAGGGCATCAGCATGTGCTACATCATTGCCAGACCTATAAGTCAACTTGTAGCTGTAAGCTGCTAAGAAAATGGTCCATCGAGTCATCCTTGGTGAAAGGATTTGTGGGCTGGGGTTGTCACCTGCCAGGATGCCTAGCAAAGTTTGATGGTCAGTGATGAGTTCAAATTGGTGTCCATAGAGGTATTCATGGAACCTTTTGACTGAGGCCACTGTAGCCATTGCCTCCTTGTCTATTTGGCTGTAGTTGTGCTCCGACTTGGAGAGTGTTCTGGAAAAGTATGCGGTAGGGGCTTCCTGGCCATTAGGCAACCTCTGGCCTAGGACTGCCCCAATCCCATAAGGGGATGCATCGCAAACTAAGATAAGGGGAAGAGTGTTCCGGACTAGCAGGCTCGAAAGCCTGCAACTCTGATTGGCCCGCGAATAGCAGATCGTGATTGGTCGCCAGAGACTGATGCGATTGGCTAGTAAACGGGCTGCTGCGATTGGCCCTGCCAAGAGCGGCAAACTCAAATCGCTTTCATTGGCTGCCTACCCGCAGCCAGCCCTATATAAGGGGCTGCTGCGGCTGGGATAGTTCGCTCAGATCTGAAGTCACTAATAAAGAGCTGTTGTTGTTATCTGAGTCTTGCCTCCATTCTTGAACCATCCTCCCAGATCTAACACTGGCGATGAGGATGGGATGCGGAGGCAATGAAGTCTACTAGAACTGAGCTAGCTGAAGGAGCACATGGCTGACAAAGCGCAATGACGGCAACATGGCCAGCAGCACTATACCACCCGCCCCATTCGATCCAGCTAGCGAAGACTGGGACTCATATATGGACAGATTTCAAATGTTCCTAGAGTCCAACAACCTCAAAGATGCCACGCCCAGCAAGAAACGAGCCATTTTTCTAACCCATTGTGGACCAGCCATTTTTAAGATGGCTAAAGCCTTAGCGAAACCGGCTGAAGTTAAAACCATGGATTGGGACACCCTTGCTCCCATCCTGCGCAACCATTACGCCCCGGCAGTACCAACTCTCATTTGCAGACACGAGTTCTATCAGAGGGACCAGCGTGAAGGTGAGAGCGTTGGGGATTTCGTGGCAGACCTGAGGAACCTGGGTGGTTTATGTGGCTTCGCCAATCTCAAAGAAGCCATGAGAGACCGAATCGTTCTTGGCCTTAGAGATCCAACTATCTAGAGCAAGATCATGGCCAAGGGAGACATCTCGCTTGCAGATGCCATAGCAGACGCCACCACAGCTGAAGCCACTCGTAAATCAGCAGCACGAATGCGCCGAACCAGCGGAGCCAACCGCCAACCCACCAACGATGCTGGGAAACCTTCAGACAAGTACACATCAACCACCCATCTTGAAGATGTCGAGTCATCCTCAGAACGTGAGCAACGAAACCAGCGGGGTCGTAAATCCAACTACGAATGCGCCGGATGCGGGGGAAACCATCCTCGATCTGAATGCAGATTCTTAGACGCCATATGTCGTTTTTGCGAAAAACGAGGGCATATTGCGAAAGTATGCAGAAACAAAAGAAATTCCAGCCCCAGATGGAGAGGGAGCAGCCCAAAAAGGAATGATGGCAACTCCACCACACAGAGGGACCGCCCTAGCAACCAGTGGAACCAGTACAGCAGACCCCGGAGGTTTAACGGCACACCCAGACGAGAAGAGGCTCATCAAACCATCACCATCGGCCACGCTTCATCGCTTGATGCTAAAAAAATCAGTGTAAAGGTTACCATTGAAAATAAACCATGCATCATGGAAGTCGACTCTGGGTCATCACTATCCATGGTATCCTGGAAAACACTCAAGCAACTGATTCCCAACATCCGACGCCAAGACCTCAGCAGTCAGAGACTCATACTGAAAGATTATCAAGGCAACCAGATTCCAGTCACAGGTACCCGCCATTTCCAGGTCTCTTTCAAGGGACATAATGCAATTCTACCACTCACCATCGTAGACAGAGACCGGCCAAGTCTATTGGGCCTTCAGTGGTTTGCGCCATTAGGAATCGGAATGGCAGGCATCCATCATACTGAAGACGATGACTGGGAGGCAGCCCTCATCCACGACTTCCGAGAAGTGTTCAGTGAAAGCTTAGGCAAGTACAAGGGGTCCCCTATTTCATTTAATCTTCGCCCGGACATTGCATCCATTAGCCTAAAGCCACGCCAAGTTCCCTTTGCTCTCAAACCCAAAATTGATGAGCAACTGGACAAATTAATTGCACAAGGCATATTAGAACCCATTGACCACGCCCGATTGGAGACACCAATTGTCACCCCCATAAAGCCTGACGGGTCCTTGAGAATCTGTGGTGACTACAAGGCCACCCTCAATCACGCGCTACAGCAGAGCACCTATCCACTACCAGTCGTTCAGCATCTCCTGCATTCACTTGAGGGTGGCAGAATATTTGCAAAATTAGATCTGGCCCAAGCGTATCAACAGCTGCCAGTTGATCCCGAGACTGCAGAAGCCCAAACTATAGTCACACATCGTGGTGCATTCAAATGCAACAGGCTCCAGTTTGGAGTAAGCGTAGCCCCAGGCATCTTTCAAAGCCTGATGGAGAGACTATTGCAAGGTATAAAAGGGGTCGTGCCCTATTTTGATGACGTATTAATAGCAGCCCCAACAAAAAGTCAATTAGAGAAACGCCTCAGAACAGTCCTACAAAGGTTCAAAGATGCTGGCCTCAAGGTTAAGAAGGAAAAGTGCCAGCTATGCACAGAAAGGGTGGAGTTTCTTGGCTACCTTCTTGACAAACAAGGAATCCACCCTACAGAAAAGAAATTGGCAGCTATCAAAAATGCCCCAAGACCTAAAAACAAAACTGACCTCCAAGCCTTCCTGGGACTTATTAACTTTTATAACATTTTCCTACCCCAGAAGGCGACTGTTGCAGAGCCCCTTCATAGACTACTTGATAAAAGGGCCTCCTGGATTTGGGGACGTCGGGAGGAACATGCCTTCCAGCAAGTAAAAGACCTCCTTACCTCTGATGCAGTGTTAATTCAATATAACGAGACACTCCCCTTGACTGTTACTTGTGATTTGGGGGGGGGGGCATCCTGAGTCATGTCCTATCAAATGGCTCAGAGGCACCAATTGCATTTTTTTCAAGAACTCTGTCAAAAACAGAAAGAAACTATAGCCACTTAGATAAGGAAGCCCTTGCTATTGTCTCTGCAATTAAAAGGTTTCATGAATATGTTTATGGGAGACCATTTTCTATTATCACGGATCATAAGCCACTACTTGGCATCCTGGCGGGTGACAAACCTACCCCACACATTCTCTCCCCCAGAATGACACGATGGTCGGAATTTCTAGCTGCCTACGACTATCAATTAAAGTATTGCCCGGGGAAATCTATTCCTCATGCAGATGCCTTGAGCCGCTCGCCACTACCCGAGCCACAGGAAGACCTAGCTCCCACGCTCCCAATACTACAAATCGAGACAATTCCCTCACCACCACTAACGGCCCAGGACATCGCCTTTGAAACCAAAAGAGATTCATGTTTGACACGAGTTCTTGGCTGGATGGAGAGGGGATGGCCAGAATACGAGCCTAAGGAAACTTTTAAGCCATTCAAAAACAGACAGACAGAACTTTTCTCACAAAGAGGGTGCATTTTATGGGGAGACCGAGTTGTTATACCAACTAAACTACAAAAAAAAGTCCTGCAAATGCTACACGATGGACACTTGGGCCTCGTGCGTATGAAAGCGCTGGCAAGAAGTTACGCCTGGTGGCCAGGTATGGACAAACAAATTGAAACCTGGGTCGCCTCTTGTAACAGATGCCAGGAAAACCACTCAGCCCCACCAAAAGCTCCATCAGCAGAATGGGAAACACCCAGGGGTCCCTGATCTCGCATTCATATTGACTTTGCGGGACCTACTAGAGGCCACACCTTCCTAATAACTGTAGATGCGTATTCTAACTGGCTTGAGGTCAATAAAATGAAAGCAACCACTACTGAGGCAGTCATCAAGAAATTGAACAGACTCTTTGCCACACACAGCCTACCTGATGTCCTGGTTTCTGACAATGGGCCCCAATTTACTGCCTTAGCCTTTGAACAGTATTTAGCGGAACAGGGCATCCGACACGCACTCACATCGCCGGCTCATCCAGCGGCGAATGGTAGGGCTGAACAAATGGTTCAGTTCACAAAGAAAACCCTACAGAAAATGGAACAAGGTAATATCCACGATAAAGTCACTAGAATGCTGCTCCTTCAACACATCACACCAAACAGCACGACTAACAAGAGCCCAGCTGAACTCCTGATGGCCAGGAAACTCAGATCGCCTCTAGACCGTTTGCACCCTGCCTACACCCCAGAAAAGCCCCTGGGTTCCAGCAGCAAGCACCGCGCCTTTAAGGTAGGAGACCTTGTATTTGCAAAAAAAATTTCGGGGGATCCCCTCTGGATTCCTGCTCAAGTAACTCAAGTTACGGGTCCCCGCTCCTACCGTCTACTCACCACTGATGGCAGAGCGTGGAAACACCATATTGACCAGCTACGCTCCAGACTGACCACAACTTCCATCCCTGACCCTAACCTTGACACCGGGGAGGAGGGGAAGCCATGAGCCCGGAAATAGAACCAACACTGAGATCACCACAACGTAACTTGCAATACTCACCAGCTGTAGTTGAACCTGGGCAGACGAACACTTCACCAAGAAGCAGCAGCCAAGCAGGTTCAGCGAGCCCGGGGAGCCATAGCAGTAGCAACGAAGCTGAGGACTCTATCACCCCGGGGGCATCAGAAGAGAGCCCTAACCATGGCACCGGTTCACCGTTCCTGCTAGATCCAGCAAACAGTCCATCTGAACCCGGATTTGAACATGGACAATTGGAATTGCGTAAGTCAGGTAGACATGTGCGAAGACCTGCCTACCTGCGAGACTATATTACTCCACCCCTTAAACGGAACCGAGAGGGGAGGGTGTTCCGGACTAGCAGGCTCGAAAGCCTGCAACTCTGATTGGCCCGCGAATAGCAGATCATGATTGGTCGCCACAGACTGATGCGATTAGCTAGTAAACGGGCTGCCGCGATTGGCCCTGCCAAGAGCGGCAAACTCAAATCGCTTTCATTGGCTGCCTAGCTGCAGCCAGCCCTATATAAGGGGCTGCTGTGGCTGGGATAGTTCGCTCAGATCTGAAGTCACTAATAAAGAGCTGTTGTTATCTGAGTCTTACCTCCGTTCTTGAACCATCCTCCCAGATCTAACAAAGAGCATCACTGAACTGTATAAATACCTTGGCTGAAGTGAGCAGGGATTTTACTGCAGTGAAGGAGGCCTGTTCCATGGCTCCCCACTCCAAGGTGTCTTAGAATCTAACAGCCTGTGCAAAGGTTCTGCTACAGTGGCCTTGTGGGGCAGGAAAGAGCTGTAGAAGTTAAGTAGTTCCAAAAAGGCTTGCAACTCAGTTTTGTTCTGAGGCACTGGGGCCTCCTCAATAGCAATTGCAACCTTGCCAAATGTTCTTGTGGGCTGTCAGCAGCAATGAGGATGTCATTGAAGTACGGAATGACACCTTTGATATTGTATGGTAAGCGTTCCATGATTGATTGAAATATGCCAGGGGCAACGCTGACACCGAATTGTAAGCCCTTACATTTGAAAGCGCCCCTATGAGTAATGATTGTTTGGGCCTCTGCTGTCTCATTGTCCACTGGGAATTGCTGGTATGCTTGAGTCATATCCAGCTTGGTAAAAAGGGAGCTTTTACCCAGGGAATGGAGCAGGCGCTGTATGATTGGCACAGGATAAGCGTTTGGTTACATATAGAAACTGGATTTCTTTGAGGGCTGAATCAACATTGTAGTTCTCCCCTGTGGGCCAGCGGTGGCAGTGGGGCAGGAGGCAGTGGGGGGGCAAGACAGACACCTCCTGCAGCACCCTGCCGGCCAAAATGGGGCACAGGGGACCATGCACGGCCACCAGCTCCCCTGTGCCTTGTTTTCACACTCCATGGCCTCCTGCAGCACTCTGCCAGCTAAAAAATGGTTTGTGTGGCCTGTTTTTTGGCCCAGTTTGGGTCCATTTTTCAGCCTGGTTTCAGCCAGCAGAGTGCTTCAGGAGGCCATGGAGGGTGAAAATGAAGTGTGTCCGGGGGGCACCATGGGCTGGTCCCTTGATATTTCCAGGCCGGTCCTGTGGGCTGGATTTAAGCACCCCGTGGGCAGGATCCAGCCTGTGGGTGTTGAGTTTGACATCCCTGCCTTTAAGGATTTGCATAGACTGATTAGCTTGGATGATCTCAGGCATACCACTGGATTATCTAAAGGATTTCAATGTTCATACTGCAGCTCCTAGTTGGAAATGGCTCAGGTTTCATAATTACTATGATCATGGGTCAACTGGGATTTTCCTCCAATATATGTAGGGCTGGACTTCATAATTGTTTTTATTGAACCAGACATTTTCATGCCTCTGAACCTCTATGGGAAACCCCATGTAGTTCCAATTATCAGTTGTAGACCAGCAGTTGGTACAATTCTTTATAGGAGTGGAGGTCTTGTTAATTTTGATTCAACTGCCTGAGGGATCTGAATGCTTTTTTTATCGTAGCTGGGAAATTGCACGTGTAGTGTCTTTTGTTGATACTTGGGATATTCTGCTTGTCCTATGGGGTATGTAGGTGTCCTTACAGCTGAGCAGGCATCTCCTAAGCTGCCTTTTCATGTTGTAGAGCAGAGCTGTCAAACTCATGGTGCATGGGCCGGATGCGTCATGTGCTGGCCACACCCACACCCAGTTTAGCGAAGGGGAAAAAAGTCCCGATAGTCACATGACACCGCTGTGACAACGTGAGTTTGACACTCCGTTGTAGAGCTAAACAATCTCCTGAGGTTTATGTGGTCATGAAGCCACCCGAATTGACTCAAAGAAGGCTATTCTTTAAACACAGCAGAGGCCCTCAAATCTCTGTTTATAAAACTGCTAACCAAAGGTAAAATAAGGACACAGAGGAAATACAGCCTGGAAATCAGAATAATTGATTTGCATAAAAGTTACACATCATTAAAAGTGTGTGAGCCAGAATTAGATTGTAATATTAAAAAAATAACTAAACTGCTTGCAATTAATTCAGAATTGAGCACTATTATTATATTGCTTTGGGCCAAGATTAACATGAAGCAAATCAAAGAGCAGCACACAAAAAAAGCTAAAAACCATTTTAAACAAGCATATTTTCCATCTAAAGTTTTGCTTTGTCTAGCAGTGCTTCAGAACAGATTTCCAATAGCTCTGTATGGATTTTGACTATAATTGTGAGGTAGTATCCTTATTTCTTATGGAATAAAGCCAGTTAAAAGAGAACAAAAAAGTCTACACTATTTGGCTTTGCTCCACATATTACATTTAATTGGGTAGTCTCCAGAGTTTTTCTTGCTTATTTCTGTAGATCTTGGCCAAGGGGAATTTAACTGGTAGCTATTTATTTTATGAGGAAAAATTCTATATGCCTAACATTGCTCCTGGAATCAAATGGAGCATTATTGTACTCAATTGCTAGCAAACTAAGAATCATAATTTAATGAATTTAAAGCAGGGGTCATCAAACTCTTCAGCTCATCAACTCCTCCATGAAGATTCAGATTGTTTATTAATCCCCCAAACATTATATGAAAATAATTTAATATTTAAATACTATTTAACTATTTCATAGTCAATATTATTAACCATCTAATACTATTTTAGTAGTACAAATAGCAGCAACCACTCGATGATAGCCCCATGTCGTGGGGGAGACTCTCTGATGAGGTCAAGCACTATGTTGGCGGTAATGTATTCTACCAAAAGGGTCACCCATGCCAGAGAGCTCTTAATCGAAGAGCCAGATTAAGTATATCCATCAACTTATTTAATATGGTGAGGAAACAAAAAAACAATCCTAAACCCGATCGGTCATTGCCGAGGTCAACAATGTGATCATCAGATGTTAGAGTTCCTGGGGATCTGTCACCAAGTGGGCAACAGGAGTCAGGAGGATTACTGGAAGAACAACAACCACAACCAAGACAAAAGTATACCAATTTAAACTAATTTATTGATGGATTGATTATAAAAAGGCATTTGATTCATTGCCAATAGTTGAATCGTTAAATATTTGGAAACAACTGGTGACAGTAAAAACATTACATTTTTTTATATAAAAAATACTGAAGCAGTAGTACACAGAATTGGTGGTTGAAAATGAAAAATATAGACTTGTCAATGTTAGGAGAGGCATCTTCTAGTCTAGTATCATTCATTATTACCCTTATTATTTGTTACTGCTATTATCCCATTTTGAGTGATTTTGAAGCAAACAAAACTTGGCTACCAAACAGCAAAAAAAAAAAAATGCTAATGAAACCTCACATTTCCTTCATATAGATGATCTAAACCTTTATGGAAAATCAGAAATAGAAATCCAGTCATTGACAAATACCATGAGAATTTTTAGCACAGATAAAGCCAGTTGAATTTGGCTGAGAGAAATGTACTACAGTCACAATAAATTGAGGTATAATTGCAAACAATAATGGAATTGAAATGCCAAATGCTCAAACCATCAGAAGCCATCAAGATGAAGCCTACAAGTATCTGGGCATTTTACAGTTGGATAACATCTAGCGAGGATAAATTAAAAATGCAATTAGTAAAGGGTGTATCCAAATAGTGAGAAAATGCTAGCCGACCAGATTCACCTCGAACTGCAAGATGGCCAGCATATACATTTAAATACATAAAATAATAATAAATAATAAAGTTGCTAAAGGCAAAGTTGAATGGTGCAAACACAACCAAAGCTATCAATATATGGGCCACAGCTGTAATATGATACCCTGCTGAAATTATTAACTGGATGCAAGCTGGACTGGTTAGTTTGGAAGAGAATTGATGACTATTCACTATGCATTGCACCCCTGCAGTGATATTGTTACATTACACCTGCCTCATAGAAATGAAGGGAGAGGTTTTACTTCAAGTCAAACAAATGGTTGAAGAAATAAAACATGCATTGGCTGATTATGTAAAAGACAGCCAAGAACAAGCATTGATTCAAGTTAAAAAAATTGAATGTACCAAATGTACAGAAACAAAAAGTGAATATTGAAATAATGTTAGAAAAACAAGAACAGAATGCTGGCAAGGAAAAGCATTACATAGTCAATTTCCACAAAAGATAGAAGGGAAAATGGATAAGGGTAAAACTTGCCAAGGGCTTTCAACTGGAACATTAAAAAAAGAAACTGAAAACTTGGTTTTTGACTGTACCAGAACAAGCTATTCAAAGTAATGCAATCAAGACCAAAATTGAAAAATCATCCAATGATTCCAAGTGCAGACTGTGCAAAGAAGCAGAAGAGATAGATAGTAGATCATACAGGTGAAACTCGAAAAATTAGAATATCGTGCAAAAGTTCATTTATTTCAGTAATGCAACTTAAAAGGTGAACCTAATATATGAGATAGACTCATTACATGCAAAGCAAGATAGTTCAAGCCCGTGATGTGTCATAATTGTGATGATTATGGATTACAGCTCATGAAAATCCCAAATCCATAATCTCAGAAAATTAGAATATTACATGCAATCATCGAACAATATCGGACCTCTGAAAAGTATAAGCATTCATATGTACTCAGTACTTGGTTTGGGCCCCTTTTGCAGCAATTACTGCCTCAATGCGGCATGGCATGGAAGCTATCAGCCTGTGGCACTACTGAGGTGTTATGAAAGACCAGGATGCTTCAATAGCGGCCTTCAGCTCTTCTGCATTGTTCGGTCTCATGTCTCTCATCTTTCTCTTGGCAATGCCCCATAGATTCTCTATGGGGTTCAGGTCAGGCGAGTTTGCTGGCCAATCAAGCACAGTAATCCCACGGTCATTGAACCAGGTTTTGGTGCTTTTGGCAGTGTGGGCAGGTGCCAAGTCCTGCTGGAAAATGAAGTCAGCATGAAGAAAGCTTGTCTGCGGAAGGAAGCATGAAGTGCTCCAAAATCTCCTGGTATACAGCTGCGTTGACCCTGGACTTAATGAAGCACAGTGGACCAACACCAGCAGATGACATGGCTCGCCAAATCAACTCAGACTGTGGAAACTTCACACTGGACTTCAAGCATCTTGCAGTGTGTGCCTCTCCATTCTTCCTCCAGACTCTGGATCCTTGGTTTCCAAATGAGATGCAAAAGTTGCTCTCATCAGAAAAGAGGACTTTGGACCACTGAGCAACAGACCAGTTCTTTTTTTCTTTACCCCAGGTAAGACGCTTCTGATGTTGTTTGTTGTTCAGGAGCGGCTTGACAAGAGGAATACGACATTTGAAGCCCAAGCCCAGGATCCGTCTTTGTATGGTGGCTCTTGATGCACTGACTCCAGCCTCAGTCCACTCCTTGTGAAAATCCCCAACACTTTTGAATGGCCTTTTCCTGACAATCCTCTCCAGGCTGCAGTCATACCTGCTGCTTGTGCACCATTTTCTTCCACACAACTGTCAGGTCAGCAGTCTTTCCCATGATTGTGCTTCCTACTGAACCAGACTGAGTTTTAATTTTCTGAGATTGTGGATTTGGGGTTTTCTTGAGCTGTAAGCCATAATCATCTCAATTATGACACATCACGACTTGAATTATCTTGTTTTGCATGTGATGAGTCCATCTCATATATTAGTTTCACCTTTTAAATTGCATTACTGAAATAAATGAACTTTTGCATGATATTCTAATTTTTCGAGTTTCACCTGTATATACTTAGCTCATGCAAGAAGTTCACACAAACTGATTATAAATAACAGCACAATCACCAGAATGATTCACTGGAACATGTGTAAAAATTATCATGTACTAGCAATTGAAAATTGTAGTAGGTTAAAATATTATAGGGTTTCTGATTAGAGATTAACTGCCTTGGCTCATAACACACCAAAAATAACTGTGGTTGAAAAGAAGAAAGTGTGGATTGATGTGGCAACACCGGGGATAGTAGAAGACAAACAATTGGAGATCTCAAAGTATCAAGATCTGAAAATCAATGTTGAGACCACGAATTGCTCATTTTAATATTTAAAGCATTTAAATATTTTTAAATGTTTTTAAAATGTTTTAAAAATAAGTGAGAACATATGATTAAAACATAAGTGATACAGTAATATTTATAATTATTTTTCATAATTTGCATAATTTTTTAGAGAAGCAACTTTTTTTTTTTTTACAGTACCAATCAGTCTGTACAGTCTGGCAAGCTACTGGATGAAGCCGATTTAGTGGCCCCAGGAGCTGGTACTAACTTTTCCCATTGGTCAGAAAAAAATGGTGACATGTGAGAGAATCCTGGACCTCAGAGGATGGCATGTACCACCAGCCTAAAAGATTCAATAGATGCTGCTTGTCCCTGTACCTATAGGCCATCTAAGTGTGGGTTTGTCCTCACATCCACCCCCAACAGATATCAGACACTGTTACCACAGATATCTATTTTTGTAGGTAATATCCTCACACAACAGTAATCCCCAGCTGACCCTAGCTGGCAGGTCTCTGGTTACAAGAAATTGGATTTTGCAATTAGAAACCTGGCAGCTAAACAATTAGCTTCCCTCCCACTTTCCTTGCCATCCCACACAACGTAGGCATCCATCTGAGAAGAATGTGATGTGATATATTTTGCAATATATTCTGCAATCTGCAACTCTTACACTGCAAAAACATATGGACCGCACAACTCGATCAGGGCAAAGCAATAGACACAATCTACATAGACTTCTGTAAAGCCTTTGATTCAGTGGTACACAACAAACTACTCCTAAAACTAAAATCTTACGGTATCTCTGGACACCTGCATAACTGGATAGAGGCATTCCTGTCAAACAGACAACAAATGGTCAAAATTGGGAGCATCCTATCAAATTCTGTACCTGTCAACAGTGGTGTCCCCCAAGGCAGTGTTCTAGGACCAACTCTCTTCATACTCTACATAAATGACCTCTGTGATCATATTAAGAGCAACTGCGTTCTCTTCGCTGATGATGTAAAGCTATTCAACACCACAGACAATACTGCTACCCTTCAAAAAGACCTCGACTATGTATCAGAATGGTCAAACAAATGGCAATTTCAAATCTCAACAAATAAATGCTGTCTTACATATTGGCAAAAATAAATAAATCAGAAAATAAAATATAGGCTGAATAGTCAAGACCTTGTTGATGATCCAAACTCTGTCAAGGATCTTGGAGTACTCATCTCTAATGATCTAAGTGCTAGAGCCTACTGTAACTACATAGCGAAAAAGACATTAAGAGTTGTTAACCTAATCTTATGTATCTTTTTCTCTGGTAATATTAGCTACTAACTAGAGCATACAAAACATTTGCTAGACCAATACTCAAATACAGCTCATCAGTCTGGAACCCACATTATGTACCTGATATTAACACAGTTGAGAAAGTCCAGAAATATTTCACAAGAAGAGTTCTCCACTCCTCTACTTGTTGCAGAATACCTTATGCCACCAGACTTGAAATTCTAGACCTAGAAATCCTAGAACTATGCTGCCTTTGGTCCGATCTAAGTATAGTATATAAAATCATACATTGCAATGTCCTACCTGTCAATGATTACTTCAGCTTCAACCATAACAATACAAGAGCAAACAATAGATACAAACTCAAGGTTAACTGCACCAAACTTGATTGCAGGAAATATGACTTCAGCAACAGAGTGGTCAGTGTCTGGAATACTCTATCTGACTCTGTGGTTTTTTCCCCAAACCCCAAAAACTTTAACCTTAGACTTTCTACTATTGACCTCTCCCCTTTCCTAAGAGGTCTGTAGGGGCTGTGCATAAGCCTACCAACGTGCCTACCGTCCCTGTCCTATTGTTTCTTTTATTTTTCTTATATGTATTCATAACTATGTTTTTACTTATACCTATTATCTTGTAAGCAATTGACAAACCAAATAAAATAAAATAAATAAAAAAATAAAATATTAAAATTAGAATTCTTTATTGGCCAAGTGTGATTGGCTACACAAGGAATGTGCCTCCGGTACATAAGCTCTCAGTGTACATACAAGCAACAAGTGATAACTCATGACCATAATCATCATAAAATATATTCATCATAAATCATAAAACACTCCGTTATAGGATACTAAATAAGCAATCAATATAAATAGCACTGAGACTTATATCCCACTTCATGGTACATTATAGTCCTCTATAAGCGGTTTACAGCATCAGCCTATATCATACTAGGATACTAAATGAAACTAGGATTCTACTAGGATACTAATGTAAATCATAAGATACAAGCAACAAAGTTATACTGTAGTCGTAAGAAGATAAGGAAATAGGTAATAGGAAGAATGAGAAGAATAATAGTAATACAGCCCTACTAGGTAGTTTGACAGTATTGTGGGAAGTTGTTTAGCACAGTGATGGCATGGGGGCAAAAACTGTCCGTATATCTAGTTGTTTTGGCGTGCAATGTTATAAACATCGTCTTGAAGGAAGAAATTGAAATAGTTTATGTTCAGGGTGTAGGGGGTCTATAGATATTTCCATAGACCTCTTTCTGGCTCATGCAGTATTCAGATCCTCAATAATGCATGAACCAGCAGAGGGTTAGAGCTGCAGGAGAGGGCCCAAAGAGCCACATATGGCTCTGGAGCCACATGTTGTCGACCCCTGGTATTAGAGAAAAGCAATAAGTATAATGGGGTGTAAAAATAATTTAAAATGGACTTATGCTTGGTGATTCAAATTTAAAAAAACTAAGGGGGTAAAAAATGCATGAACCAGAAAGAGGACAGTGAAAATAACTATGGATCCCTTACACCCTAGACATAAACTGTTTCGAATTAAAATTACTTGATTTAGTCCTCTGTGTGGTCTGGAAATCAGGGAGTTAAAAAGCAATCCAGTGCTTTTTTGTCATTTGCACCAGTATGAAAGACAGAAGAGGCCCTTTTCTGATTCCGCTCTGCCCTCTAGTGACTGATTAACATTTTAGATTTTTATATTGCTCCAGATTCTGTTTCAATACCATTATTATATTCTGATGCATCAGAGAAGGAATAATAATAACAGCAGAGGAAGAGAAGAAAGAGTATATATAGTTTATATCAATGGTCTACAGTAGATGGACTTCAACTTCTACTTCAACTTCAACCTCTCATCATCCCGTAGTCAAATTTCAGTGATAAATTAATGGTTATTTAAGGATGACCGTCTTCAGGCATGAACCATTTCTCTGTTCGATATGTTTAAAATAATTCTGCTCCTCAGGGCTATTGTCACCCTTTCAATTAATTATTTCCTGTTGGCAACTCCCTGCAGACATGCTCTGTAATTAATAACCTTCTTTTTGAAAGCAAAGTAATTGCTTCATTTATGTTATTCTTCCAGTTGTGGCTTTGCGGGTGGTGGGGGAAACTTATTGAGTAATGAAAAACCCAATACAATAATGCAGGGAAATAAGCTTGTGTAAAGTATATTTTTCACTTTTTGAAAGTCCCTTATTATTACAATTTTATTGAACTGTTTTAGCCTGGGAGGATAGGACCTTTCATTCTGAAAGTTGATAGTTTTGCTAATAAACCATTATCTCTGTGCCAATTCAGCTTCAGATAAGTAAAGATATCTCATCAAAAAAATTCTGAGGAAAATCAAACATTGAGAATCGATAGAATTTCACAGAATAATTAGGAATGGGACAGTACCAGGGGTGGGATTCTACCAGTTTCGCACCTATTTGCTAGAACTGGTTGTTAACATTCTAAGCAGTTCGGAGAACTGGTTGTTAGAAGAAATTTCTGGCCTAATCCTGTAAGGAAGGCAAGAAGGAAACATTCTGGTGTTGCTTACAGAAACTGCCTCTCGGTTAACCCTTATTACCTTCTTGGCAGGACTAGACTTCCTGTCTCAGGAACTTCTCTGGAGTTTTTTTCCTCCTTTGCTGGTACTTTGCTTGTGTGGAGTGACTATTGAAAGTTACAATGGCACTGAAAAAAGTGACATGGCCATTTTTCACACTTACGACTGTTGCAGCATCCCCACAATCACGAGAGGCCAGGCAAGGAGATGGTGCCTTGATGTGAGTGATATTGACTTGGCCACACCCAGCCAATAACACGACCACTAAGCCATGTCCACCCAGTCACATGACCACCAAGCCACACCCACCACTTAAGCCACGCCCACAGAGCCGATTGTTAAAAAAATTGAATCCCACCCCTGGACAGTACGGTTCAGAGGAACACCTAGAAGGAGTTTTGCTACATGGACCTGCTCTGCTCTTAACAAGCTCAGTGGTTTTGTAGGGTTGGTATAGTTAGTTTTAATCAGAGAAACATCATTTTGCTGGGGGAAAAAAACCAACCTTCATTTTGTTTTTAAATGTCTCTCTTTGTTTTCTCCCTAAAATTCCTGGAACACTAAGTGGTAGCCTTATCAAAAAGCTCATACCTGGCCAGCAGCTGATTTAGGGTTAACTTCCCTTTTCCTGTTGCAGATAAATTAGCTAGAAAGTTTTGTATGTCTGATTACTAGCTTAATCAGCTAGGGACAGAAGGGGAGGACAGTAATGAACCCACTTTCTGGGAGGGACATTCTGTAGCAGGGGTGAGGGGTGTGATTTCTTTAGTGCTTGTTGCCTGTTGCTTGCTAAAGATCATAAGCCTTTGTTTTCCAAAAGTGGATAAAAGCTATGCTAATTTGTGTATTGGAAGATGAGAGCACAACTCTTTGTGCTGTACAGAACAAAGAGGTTGCAATTTCCCCCTTTGTGCAACAATTGGCTACTTCGCACCAAGAAAAAAAAATCCAGTATTTGGCTGGACCAATCCATAGATTGGCCCATAATTTCATCATTACTATCTATGTCTTCTGCACATGTAAGGAATTCTAATCACAGGTAAGCACAGGTAGTCCTCAACTTAAAACAGTTCATTAAGTGACTATTCAAAGTTACAATGGCACTGAAAAAAAATGACTTATGATAGTTTTTCATGCTTATGACCATTGTAGCATCCCCACGGTCACATGATCAAATGAGTGGCAACTGACTCATATTTATGATGGTTACAGTGTCCCAGGGTCATATAATCACCTTTTTCAACCTTCTGACAAGCAAAGTCAATGGGAAAGTTAAATTCACTTAGCACCATAAATTTTGGCTCAATTGTGGTCATAAGATGAGGACCACCTGTAAGTCATGTAATCATAGTCTAGGATTAGGAGTCATAGAGAAGTATTTTTCTGGTTCTCTACAAACTGTCCAAAATGAGTTGTCATTATTATATTTTCTATATTTTACTATTAGACACTGTATGAGGTCATATTCTGAATATTATCCATCTCTCTCATTCAGGTTGATTGGATAATCCTAGATTCCAATATGACTAGGACTCTTATTTATTTATTGAAACTTATATGGCTGCCCATCTTATATGCCCTAACTTTGGACAGCTTACAGCAGCAAGAATAAAAAATACTATATAAGAAACAATATAAAAGCAACATTCATGTCCAACATCAACATTGCAAAGCCAACATCATACTTGTTAGATCTGGAAGGATGGTTCAAGAACGGAGGCAAGACTCAGATAGCAACAACAGCTCTTTATTAGTGACTTCAGATCTGAACGAACTATCCCAGCCGCAGCAGCCCCTTATATAGGGCTGGCTGTGGCTAGGCAGCCAATGAAGGCGATTTGAGTTTGCCGCTCTTGGCAGGGCCAATCGCGGCAGCCCGTTTACTGGCCAATCGCATCAGTCTATGGCGACCAATCACGATCGGCTATCAGTGGGCCAATCAGGTTTGCAGGTTTCGAGCCTGCTAGTCCGGAACACCCCTCCCCTCTCGGTTCCGTTTAAGGGGTGGAGTAATATAGTCTCGCAGGTAGGCAGGTCTTCGCACCTGTCTACCTGACTTATGCAATTCCAATTGTCCATGTTCAAATCCGGGTTCAGATGGACTGCTTGCTGGATCAAACAGGAACGGTGAACCGGTGCCATGGTCAGGGCTCTCCTCTGGTGCCCCCGGGGTGATAGAGTCCTCAGCTTTGTTGCTATTGCCATGGCTCCCCGGGCTCGCTGAACCTGCCTGGCTGCTGTTTCTTGGCGAAGCGTTCGTCTGTCCAGGCTCAGCTGCAGCTGGTGAGTGTTGCAAACTATGGTGCGGTAATCTCGGTGTTAGTTCAGAATAAACAGGTGTTGGTTCTAATTCTGAGTTCACGGCTTCCCCTCCCCCCCGGTGTCAAAGTTAGGGTCAGGGTTGGAAGATGTGGTTAGTCTGGAGCGCAGCTGGTCAATATGGCATTTCCATGCTCTGCCATCAGTGGTGAGTAGACGGTAGGAGCGGGGACCCGTAACTTGAGTTACTTGGGCAGGAATCCAGAGGGGATCCCCAGAAAATTTTTTTGCGAATACAAGGTCTCCTACCTTGAAGGCATGGTGCTTGCTGCTGGAACCCAGGGGCTTTTCCGGGGTGTAGGCAGGGTGCAAACGGTCTAGAGGCGATCTGAGTTTCCTGGCCATCAGGAGTTCAGCTGGGCTCTTGTTGGTCGTGCTGTTTGGTGTGATGTGTTGCAGGAGCAGCATTCTAGTGACTTTGTCGTGGATGTTACCTTGTTCCATTTTCTGTAGGGTTTTCTTTGTGAACTGAACCATTTGTTCAGCCCTACCATTTGCCGCAGGATGAGCCGGCGATGTGAGTGCGTGTCGGATGCCCTGTTCCGCTAAATACTGTTCAAAGGCTAAGGCAGTAAATTGGGGACCATTGTCAGAGACCAGGACATCTGGTAACCCGTGTGTGGCAAAGAGTCTGTTCAGTTTTTTGATGAGTGCCTCAGTAGTGGTTGCTTTCATTTTATTGACCTCAAGCCAGTTAGAATACGCATCTACGGTTATTAAGAAAGTGTGGCCTCTTGTAGGTCCCGCAAAGTCAATATGAATGCGAGACCAGGGCCCCCTGGATGTTTCCCATTCTGCTGGTGGAACTTTTGGTGGGGCTGAGTGGTTTTCCTGGCATCTGTTTCAAGAGGCGACCCAGGTTTCGATTTGTTTGTCCATACCTGGCCACCAGGCGTAACTTCTTGCCAGCGCTTTCATACGCACGATGCCTGGGTGTCCATCGTGTAGCATTTGCAAGACCCTTTTTTGTAACTTAGTTGGTACAACAACTCGGTCTCCCCACAAGATGCACTCTCTTTGTGAAAAAAGTTCTGTTTGTCTGTTTTTAAATGGCTTAAATATTTCCTTAGGGTCGTAATCTGGCCATCCCCTCTCCACCCTGCAAAGAACTCATGCCAAACAAGAGTCTTTTTTGGTTTCAAAGGCGATGTCTTGGGCCGTTAGTGAGGGTGAGGGCATTGTCTCTATTTGCAGTACCGGGAGTGTGGGAGCTGGGTCTTCCTGTGGCTCGGGTAGCGGCGAGCGGTTCAAGGCATCGGCGTGAGGAATAGATTTCCCCGGGCGATACTTTAATTGATAGTCGAAGGCAGCGAGAAATTCCGACCATCGCGTCATTCTGGGGGAGAGATTGTGTGGAGTAGGTTTGTCGCCCGCCAGAATCCCCAGTAGTGGCTTATGATCTGTTATAATAGAAAATTGTCTCCCATAAACATATTCATGAAACCTTTTAATTGCAGAGACAATAGCAAGGGCTTCCTTATCTAAATGGCTATAGTTTCTTTCTGTTTTTGATAGAGTTCTTGAAAAAAATGCAATTGGTGCCTCTGAGCCGTTTGGTAAGACGTGGCTCAGGATGGCCCCCACCCCAAATGGTGAGGCATCACAAGTGACAGTCAAAGGTAGTGTCTCGTTATACTGAATTAGTACTGCATTAGAGGCAAGGAGGTCTTTTACTTGCTGGAAGGCGTGTTCCTCCCGACGTCCCCAAGTCCAAGATGCCCTTTTATCGAGTAGTCTATGAAGGGGCTCAGCAACAGTCGCCTTCTGGGGTAGGAAAATGTTATAAAAGTTAATAAGTCCCAGGAAGGCTTGGAGGTCAGTTTTGTTTTTAGGTCTTGGGGCATTATTGATAGCTGCCAATTTCTTTTCTGTGGGGTGGATTCCTTGCTTGTCAAGGAAGTAGCCAAGAAACTCTACCCTTTCTGTGCAAAGCTGGCACTTTTCCTTCTTAACCTTGAGGACAGCATCTTTGAACCTCTGTAGGACTGTTCTGAGGCGTTTCTCTAATTGATTTTTTGTGGGTGCTGCTATTAATACATCATCAAAATAGGGCACGACCCCTTTTATACCTTGTAATAGTCTCTCCATCAGGCTTTGAAAGATGCCTGGGGCTACGCTTACTCCAAACTGGAGCCTGTTGCATTTGAATGCACCACGATGTGTGACTATAGTTTGGGCTTCTGCAGTCTCGGGATCAACTGGCAGCTGTTGATACGCTTGGGCCAGATCTAATTTTGCGAATATTTTGCCACCCCCAAGTGAATGCAGGAGATTTTGAACAACTGGTACTGGGTAGGCGCTCTGCTGTAGCGCGTGATTGAGGGTGGCCTTGTACTCACCGCAGATTCTTATGGACCCGTCAGGCTTTATGGGGGTGACAATTGGTGTCTCCCATTGGGCGTGGTCAATAGGTTCTAACATGCCTTGTGCAATTAATTTGTCCAGTTGCTCGTCAATTTTGGATTTGAGAGCAAAGGGAACTCAGCGTGGCTTTAGGCGAATGGGTGCAATGTCGGGGCGAAGATTAAATGAAATAGGGGACCCCTTGTACTTGCCTAGGCTTTCGTTGAACACTTCTCAGAAGTCGTGGACGAGAGCCGCCTCCCAGTCATCGTCTTCAGTATGATGGATGCCAGCCATTCCGATTCCTAATGGCGCGAACCACTGAAGGCCCAATAGACTTGACCGGTCTCTGTCTACGATGGTGAGTGGTAGAATTGCATCATGTCCCTTGAATGAGACCTGGACATGGTGGGTACCTGCGACTGGAATCCGGTTGCCTTGATAGTCTTTCAGTATGAGTCTCTGACTGCTGAGGTCTTGGCGTCGGATGTTGGGAATTAGCTGCTTGAGTGTTCTCCAGGATACCATGTATAGTGATGACCCAGAGTCGACTTCCATGATGCACGGTTTATTTTCAATGGTGACCTTTACTCGGATTTTTTTAGCATCAAGTGATGAAGCATGGCCGATGGTGATGGTTTGATGAGCCTCCTCTCGTCTGGGTGTGTTGCTAAACCTTCGGGGTCTGCTGTACTGGTTCCACTGGTTGCTAGGGCGGTCCCTCTGTGTGGTGGAGTTGCCATCATACCTCTTTGGGCTGCTCCCTCTCCATCTGGGGCTGGAATTTCTCTTGTTTCTGCATACCTTCGCGATGTGCCCTCGTTTCTCGCAAAAACGACACATGGCGTCTAAGAAACTGCATTCAGATCAGGAATGGTTTCCCCCGCATCCGGTGCATTGGTAGTTGGGTTTACGACCCCGCTGGTCCCGTTGCTCATGTTCCGACCGGAGCCTGTGGACTCCTTCTTCCTCGCTGTCTGAGGATGACTTGACATCTTCATGATGGGTGGTCGATGTGTACTTGTCTGAAGGTTTCCCAGCATCGTTGGTGGGTTGGCGGTTGGTTCCGCTGGTTCGACGCATTCGTGCTGCTGCTTTACGAGTGGCTTCAGCTGCGGTGGCGTCTGCTATGGCATCTGCAAGCGAGATGTCTCCCTGGGCCATGATCTTGCTCTGGACGGTTGGGTCTCTGAGGCCAAGGACGATGCGATCTCTCATGGCTTCTTCGACGTTGGCGAAGCCACATAAACTGCCCAGGTTCCTCAGGTCTGCCACAAAATCCCCAACGCTCTCACCTTCACGCTGGTCCCTCTGGTAGAACTCGTGTCTGCGAATGAGAGTTGGCACGGTTGGGGCGTAATGGTTGCGCAGGATGGGAGCAAGGGTGTCCCAATCCATGGTTTTAACCTCAGCTGGCTTCGCTAAGGCTTTAGCCATCTTAAAAACGGCTGGCCCACAATGGGTTAGAAAAACAGCTCATTTCTTGCTAGGCATGGCATCTTTGAGGTTGTTGGACTCCAGGAACATTTGAAATCTGTCCATATATGAGTCCCAGTCTTCGCTAGCTGGATTGAATGGTGTAGGTGGTATAGCGCTGCTGGCCATGTCACCGTCGTTGCGCTCTGTCAGCCACATGCTCCTTCAGCTAGCTCAAATCAATAGACTTTGTTGCCTCTGCATCCCATCCTCATCGCCAGTGTTAGATCTGGGAGGATGGTTCAAGAACGGAGGCAAGACTCAGATAGCAACAACAGCTCTTTATTAGTGACTTCAGATCTGAGCAACTAATCCCAGCCGCAGCAGCCCCTTATATAGGGCTGGCTGCGGCTAGGCAGCCAATGAAGGCTATTTGAGTTTGCCGCTCTTGGCAGGGCCAATCGCGGCAGCCCGTTTACTGGACAATCGCATCAGTCCATGGCGACCAATCACAATCGGCTATCAGCGGGCCAATCAGGTTTGCAGGCTTCGAGCCTGCTAGTCCGGAACAATACTTGTCTAATTTTATAGACTCTTTCCCCAATTACATTTGCTTGTTGGCCAAACCTGCAGAAGTGGTATCAAAGTAAATATATTCATGTAAATGTAAAGTCTGAAATATTAAAGTACCTGAAGTAATCAAAAATATAAAAAGGCGACTGGTTATATATAACAAATTTAGTTAATTAGATGCTATAAACAAAAAACCTCAATAATCACTAAAACTTGTAACATCAATGAACAGATTACATTAAGATATCTGTTCTGGCCAGGGGTGGGATCCGACTGGGGTAAACTGGATGGAAACTGAACAAGGAGAGATTTAACCTGGAAATAAGGAGAAACTTTCTGACAGTGAGAACAATCAACCAATGGAACAGCTTGCCCTCGGAAGTTGTGGGAGTGCCATCACTTGAGACTTTCAAGAAGAGATTGGACTGCCATTTGTCAGAAATGGTGTAGGGTCTCCCACTTGGGCGGGGGGTTGGACTATATGACTTACAAGGTCCCTTCCAACTCTGATTATCTGTTATCTGTTAACTACCGGTTACATTTTGCATTCTCCAGAACTGGTCAGAACCTGCTGAATACCACCTCTGCTTCCAACATATTTTTCTCTGTTACTGAAGCATTGCTGCAGAAAGGCCTCTATACAATGGTTTGATTAATCCATTAACTAATCATTTCCTATCAGTTGGCTTTACATCTACTTTTTTAAAGGCTGCATAAACAGATCACATACATCTTTATTTTCACTTATTTTATTAATTTTGTTCAGTTTTTATGGATATTAATGAAGAGAGCAGACTTGGACCTGCTGTCTGTAAATATTGTAGACTTTAATTTATATAGCAACAATACGACTCTTTTTCTGCCCTCAGTGAAAGAGGTTGCATGTTGAATTGTGAAATGCATTTTTTTAGTCTCCCAACTGTGAGTTCCATTTTAGCATTTAAATTATTGGGTGAAGGAATTTTTTTACATAAAGAATAATTTTATATCCTTTATACTACATTCTAGATGATAGAGCATAATGTTCTGTTTAACAAACCCCTCACATATTAATTAAGGTACTTGCACAAACATTTATAGAATGGCTAATCAAATGTATAAGTTTAATATGTGATTTCCTTTAATTACTTTTTGCAGAATTAATACAATTGTTGCAACAGTGTATTAATTCCACAAAATTTCACTTTTCATTAGCTCCACAGATTTCCATTTTTCCTACTATACTCTAACTCTTTAGAAGCAAAGGATAGACAAATTGTAACTTTTCTCAAACCGAAAACCTTCAGATTTTATCTGAGTTGGCGATGCCTGTCAAATAACATAACTGGATGGTAAACAGGTTGGAAATTTTAACTATAAATTGCAAATAACTCTACCTGTGACGCTGTCTAAGAATTGCTAAATATTACAACTAGCCAATAACTCCACTTCATAGAATAAGATCATAGTTTCTCTTTGTGCATGAGAAGGGAACACTAGTGATTGATGCCAGCCACAGATTTACACAATGTAGACTGGACACACAGCCACAATTATGAAAACTAATCTTCCTGCATACGCCACTATCATGATTTCCCCACAGATCCTGGGGGGGGGGGGTCTCTTTATTAGAAAGGTCTCAATTAGAGAGATCAACGGCCCCTTTCTTTCTCAGATTATTAGGGGGGGAGGATTGGGGGGGGGGGAGAGCCAATGCTTCATTGAAGGATAGAAAAATATTGCAATTGTTATTGCATTCTTTTAGCCAGAAGACTCCAAACTTGGCAAATTTAAGACATGTGGATTTCAACTTCCATAATTCCCCAGCCAGCATGGTTTAGCCAGATCGAGCTGAATTTCCATGAGAGACTTTTTAGTCCAGGGGTCGCCAACCTTTTTGACCTTAGGGACCACCAAACTCTCAATTTTAAATCCTGCAGATCACTAATATGAATTTTGACTGACAGTTGTTAGAAATAAGTAAATTCAAAAATAAAATGGTATATACAATGGTTAAAGGTTTCACAAATGGGGGTTGGACTGGATGACCTTGCAGGATCCTTTCCAATTCTGTTAATCTGTTATCAAATGAAATATATTTCCTTGTATACACGTGCTTTGTTTTTATACTTTTGACATGCTCCATTGTTAAGCCTTTTGATATTTTTATCTTATGTATATGCCTTTTATATTATTATGATGTCGGGGGGGGGGGTGTTGTTACAATCTTGGAAAAGTGGTAGCATATGATGAGCTTAGAAAGGGGCCCTGATGAGGGGGTGCTACATTCCTTAACGCTAGGGAAAGATGCCACTTGGGCAGCCAAAGTGAGAGGTACGGAGTGGTATGGATGAGAACATAACAGAAGGAGATAATTCTCCCTAGAGACATCCTAGGATTAGCTGCTGCAACATCTGAGGGCATATCCAGTGAGTTTGAACTTGGGAGGGAATGAGTCTCAAGAAAAAGGGAACTCGGGTGACGAGATGAAACTGTAGATAAAGTATGTTTTGAGGTTCTAAAAGTGTGGCTTTTGGTTTGAACCTGTTTCTTGAGGTTCTAAAGACCACCAGCACTTTGCAAACCGTCTAATATTTCTTTTTAATAAATCCTCTTTGTTTTCAACGATCCAAGGTTTTTTTTTTGTTGGCTTTGAGTTAGTTCCAACACGGTGGCTAAAGGAAAAGTCTGCAGGAAAATTCCCCATCCTGTTTTCCTACCAATCAATAATTCTTTATTTGGGATCACAGGATACCGTCTCCAGCTCTGTTCTCAGAGGGAGGAGAGAGAGAGAGAGAGAGAGAGACTTTTGGCTTCATGCAAGGAAAGCAGCAGAAGCAGCAGAAGCCTTTCTTTCTCTCCCCACAACTCTGCCAGAAATGAGTCTTTGCCAGCACAGGATGCCTGGAAGGGTCCCAAAGACTCATTTCTGGCGGAGTTTGGAGGAGAGAAAGACTTTTGCTGCTTTGTGTGCAGCCAAAATCAGAAGAAAGAAGCAGCCTGGGGGCCAGGCAAGGCGCGTGGGGCATGTTCTGCCCCTCCACCCTTTCCCTGCTCCCTTCACTACCTCCTGTTATTCCCAATGCAAGCAAGTGTTCCCTCGGGTCATGTGAGCTACGCAGCCTTGTGTTCCCATGCAGCCTGAATTAATTGCTTTGGGGGGGTGCTCTCGGGGTGACATTTCTCTGCGGACTACTAGAATTTTCTCGTGGACCACCAGTGGTCCCCGGCCCACTGGTTGGCCACCACTGCTTTCATCCACTGCAGGGGTCTCTGACCTTGGCAACTTTAAGCCTGGAGGACTTCAACTCCCAGAATAGAGAAGAGTTGGCCCAACTGAAACTCAGAACTCTTCATTATTACATATTGTTATATGTACACTGAGAGCTTATGCACCGGGAACTAATTCCTTGAGTGTCTATAATAACACTTAGCCAATAAAGAATTGTATTCTATTCTAACGAAGGAGCGCTACGTTTTAAAAACAAACGCCTACATGCAGGGCACCCTTTACGTCAAAGTAATCGCGACAAGGAGGCAGTTTATAACGGAAAGGCGGATACCGTTGTGAAATAAGCAACCGGGGGGGCGGAGCCTCGACCTCGCAAAACCCTACGTTCTTTGAACAGGGAGGGAGGGAGGGAAGGAAACAGGACAGCAAGGCGGGCTTGGCTAAGCCCTGAGGGGATGAAACTTCGATTGACAGGCGGAGCGCATGAAGGACAGTCGAAGGCGAAGCGGCGTTGCCATTGGAAGCCCGTTCGAAAGTCCCGCCCCCGCCGCGCCCCCGCCCGCCAGCCTGCGTCCCGTGCTTCCTGGGTGCCGCAGTGGGAGTTGAGGCGGCCAGCTCCGAGGGTTTGTCGGCGGCGGCGCCCGCGCGCGCCGTTTTTTTCCGAGCGGGAGATGTTGGAGAGTTTGCGCGAGCGGCTCCTAAGCGTCCAGCAGGATCTGAGCTCCGGGTGAGGGGGGAGACCCGGGGGATGGGAGTGGGGGTGGGGTGGGTGGAAGGCGGTTGCGGCTCCTCTATAACGCTCCCGAGAGACACGGGGAGAGCGACGCTCGGTCGGTCGGTATATATAAGGTGGTGGGTTGAAGTCGAGGCTCCTGGAAGGCTTGAACGTCCCGGAAGGAGGGGGTCACATTCCCGAAGAAGTCCCAAAACTGCGTCAGTGTCTCCGGCAAGCAAATGCCGAGGGGCGGTTGGGTGTAACACCTGACGCTTTTACGCGCGAATAAGCCTCCTCCGGGGGGCTGAATTTAAAGGAACTGGCTAAAAGAGGGATGGTCTTACTCTGCTGCAGGCGTAGGCACGCCGTGGATAAATCCCGTTGTAATTTCTTGCGACTTAACCCTGAGTAAATAAAAGGGGGCGGGGTTATAAGAAGTACGGTACGTGGGGTAGCAGCAGCAGCCTTTCTTGACCAATAAGGTACTCCTTACGAGTACCTGTACTGGTACTTATGACCACAGTTGAGTCCATCATTTATGTTGCTAAGTGAGACAGTGAAGTGAGTTTTGCACCCATTTTACCACCTTGCTTGCCACCGTCGTTAAGTGAACCCCTGCGGTTGGTTGTTAGGTTAGTTACTACTACTACTTGTGCCATATCTGTCATTGAATGTTGGCGATCATGTTGGCAATCCTATTTTTATCAACAGCCGCGTGAATAAGTTACACGGTTGTTAATTGAATCTGGTTTCCCCATTGGCTTTGCTTGTCCAAAGGTTGTAAAAGGGGATCCTGGGACATTGCAAGCCATCATAAATATGAACCACGTGCCAGGAGTCTGAATTTTGATCACACGACCGTGGGGATGCTGCAACCGTCGTAAGTGTGAAAAGCGGTCATGACTCACTTTTTCCAGTGCCATTGTAACATTGAGCGGTCACTAAATGAACTGTTGTAAGTTGAGGATTACTTGTAATGTACTTAAGTTCAACCATATGCACTCTAAACTTTGCCTTCTTAATATAGTGTCCTAAACTGTCCTGAATTTTGAAAGTGGACTCCCTCAGACGTGCATTTTAATATTTTTGATATGCTTACATAATAAAGAATACTTCTTACTTCCCTTTTTTAAACCATTGATTTAATTTGGATTTGTTAGTTAATAGTCTTAACATGTTTTAAGATATTGTAGTGTGAGAGATATTAGTATAATACAGTACAGTGTACCTGAAAGCAATGCATGATTGTTTTAAAAAGCACTTTTAGCTCTTTAAAGGAGGCTCCAGCTAAAATCAATAGGTTTTAAGTAAATGTAAGACTAAAGCCTATGGTACAGTTCTGTCCTCTTCCAAAGCTCTTGTGGCTTTGTGGTCAGATTTTATAAAAGTAGCCGTTCCCCCCTCCTTCCCAACAGCCAGTATGACAGAATTTTTTAGTTGCACTTCTTATGAAATCCGTTTCCCAACTGCAGCTTTGTTTACACAGTTGCTTCATGCCACTTTTAAAAAACAAAAGTGGAATCAGATTATGTTGGTAACAATCTAACATGTTGAGGGCTAGAATTGCAAATGGCACTGCTAGCCTAAGGATTCCTACTAAGACAGACTGTACTGTGATATGTGGATGAGGATTCTTAGTCATCCAGGTAGAATTGTCTGCAAGTTGAGTCATGACAACTAGACTTCTTCAGACTGAAGAAGCTAGATAAACAGCAAAGTACCTCAAATCAACAAGAAAATAAGTCCAGTTGCCATGACTTAATCCTTCAAACAATTCTACCTGGATGACTGAGAATCTTTATTGATTTACTGCCACACATTTTGGGGAAGAAACCCTGAGGTTGGTGCAGGAATAACTCTTTAAGAATTTGAGGAATTGGAATTCTGCTTATTCAGATTCCCTTAACCAACTTGTTCAGACTGAAGAAGTTATTTGAATGAGCAGCAAATCATCTTAAATCAACAAGACAATAAGTCCAGTTGCAGTGACTCGACATTCAGACTATACAGGGATCCCAACACAAGTTGCATTTAACAAACTATATTTAAAAGAATGATCTATTCCAAACGTCTTAGGCAAAATTATTTTCCTTATTTTTCAAACTGTAATAGAGTTTCTTTTTTGTAGTGGAGCTGTATAGTTTACTTTTTAAATATATAACTTTAAGCCATCTATGGCTGTGTTGCTGTAATTTTTGTGTATTTTAGTAACAGTACTTGATATCTGGTAGGCATCTTACAGTATCATATCTATCTTTTCAGTGACTAAACCAGCACAATTTCTTGGTATAAATGCTATTTTAGTCTGCAGAAGATGAAAGCTTTAATATTCCTATGTAACTTCAACAAAAGATTGGAATAGTAAAGATTACATTACTTAATTGATCTTATCGACTGCAAACCAAGCTCTGCTTCAAAATAGTAATCCCTGTTAGATGTAAACATTGAAATTCAAATAAAAGTTTACATTTGAAATTTGTGACAAATGCTTCTTTGTTAATAAATGAAAGTGGAGAGTATGTTCTTGTTAATAGAAACAGTGCAAAATTAACAGTGAAAATAAAGAAATATCCATGAAAGGTAACCTTTTTAAAAAAAAACTGAAAATGTTCTGTTGCAGTGAGGATGTTTACTTGATGTAGGGATGATTTAAAAAAGATAGTTGTGGCACAGTCTGTTCACAGCACCTCAGAATAATGACCTCTGCTTCATGTGCAGAAGATACAGGTTTGGAAAGAAGATGGAATAGCAACTGGAAAGCATCAGGATTGATGCAGTACATGGGCACAGGTTTGCAGCGTTATTTTTAGGTGATAGAAGGAATACAAGGGATTGATACATTCAGTGAATTGGTATTATAAATATTGAAAATTTTAATTGGGACTCCTAACTGACTTTTCCTCCTTCAATGTATGTTTTTTCCAGGCTGAAGATCTTCAGTGACAAATCAAGAGAAGCTAAAATAAATAAACAGAGGTACTGCTAAATATTTTAACATTATACTTGTACAATCTGTTTTCATTAAGAAAAACTGTACTTTTCATATTACCATATGTGGTGGACTTGTGAGGACGCTAGAAAATATTGGACTAAAATTCGCATATGGTTGGAAAAAATGACAAAGAAACATATAGATTTGAAACCAGAGATTTTTTTATTGGGAATTTTACCTGATACATATAATAAAAATTTGAAGTATTTGATTGTAAATGTATTAACAGTGGCTAGGATTGTATTTGCTAAAAATTGGAAGAGTGAGAAAATTCCACCAGAGGAAGAAACTATTAAGAAAATATTGGATTGTGCTGAAATGAGTAATTGACATTTGAAATTAGAGAACAAGAAGATAAACAATTTTATGAATTTTGGGATCTTTTTTTATCAATGGTTAGATAATAAAACATAATAATAGAATATTTAGAAACTTAGGATATAATGAATATATACTTTCTTTTTCTTTTTTCTTTGATACTATTTTTATAAAATTTTATTAAGATAGATTTGGTATGATTTTATGATTTGTTGTAAAATAAATTAAGTAAATTATAATTATCTCATTAAAGTATGAATTAATAAAATTATAGTCAAATGATTGTTCAGTAATGATACTAGGTTATACAATTGTTGATTGATAATATGAGTTATTATGTAATATAACTATAATGGTGACTAGGAAATGGATGCACAAAAAAAGTGGTAAACCAGCCGATATACTGTTTGTAAATCTATGAAGGAGGACGATGTTTTTTTGTAAATCTATGAAGGAGGATGATGTTTTTATGTTTTATGTCTTATGTTTTATGTGTTTTTGTTTGCTGTTAAAATCAATAAAACTTTTTTTTTAAAAAAGAAAAACTACTTTAATAATTATCTCATGGTATAAATTGTTCAAATGTTCAGAACAGATATTCAGTTTCTGTTTTGATATTGCTTGCAAGGCTTTAAAATTTGATGTTCTTGTATGATAATAAACTACTGTACAATATTATGTTCCAGTCATTATTATTATACCAAAAGTATGTGTGCCACTTTAGAGAGCTGCCCTGTATCATAAGTTAGACTAGTATAGGTAGTCCTTGTTTAATGATTGCCCTGTTTAGTAACTGTTCAATGTCATGATGGTGCTGAAAACATAATTTTATGACTGGTCCTTGTGCTGTTGCAGCATCAGGCATTTTGTACCCGGTGGATGTATCTGATGGCTGCTGTATCCTGCCATCACATGATCACCAGTTACGTAACTTACAGCCAGCTTATGACAAGCATTGTCGATCTAGAAGGTGGCAGTAAAATTGCAAGATGCCATCACATAATTTCTTGCTTAATGGCTGCATTGCTTAGCAGTGGACTTGCCAGTCCCAATTGTGGTCATTGAACAAGGGCTGCCTGTATTTGTATTCTATAGGAGTTTATATTGACAAGAGGAGACATAACTATGCCATTGCAAAGAATAAAAGTTGTTTGATATGACAGCTTAGAATTTTTTAAAGGCCAAACCAAACAAATAAAAATTGCATTTTTAGTTAGCTGAACTCTACTGATGTTGTAATTATCCTTTGATTTTTTTTTATTTAAAAAAATGATTTATGGATCCTCCAGATCCTAAAGAACAAATGTAAAGTCATTAAGATGTGCCTATAATTTTTATTACAGGACTGCACAGAGTTTACCAGAATTTTCTGCTGGTTTAGTTTTGCTGAGTAGGTACGTTTCTTCTTTAAACTGTTGCTGTTTTATTACAATATTATTGATTTCCTTATTTTTCTGCAGCCAGAGATATAACTACAATAAATGCAGGGTATTTCCTTTTATATTGTTTTATCAATTGAAAAGCAACAATAACAGTATAAAATCAGTAATCTCACTGATACAATGACTTTACCTTGTTAAAGATTAAATATATACTATACGCATTAGGATTTATGAAATGCAGAACTTTAGCTTTTGGGCAGTTCCTAGGAATTTCAAAGACAACTGTATACTTGAATCAACTGATTGTTAGACTGTGCGCTAATTTGTTTGTACATTGGATATATGTGACTTGGCTCCCAAGAAATGATATATAATTGCACCCTTTTATCACAATTGTATTCATTTTTTGAGCTAAATCCCACTGAATTTACATACAAAATGGGTGATGATTATAATCTAAATTTAGCTCCATTAGTAATGTAACCACTAATTTCATATTGGTAATACAGAAAACAGTATTTAGATAAGGGTACTAATCTTCAGATTAAAAAAAAACTTATTTTTGATTTTAAGGAAAATGTATTCCTTTAGAAGAAAACTTATTTTCTAGTTTTTCACATTTTTATTTTATTTGTGGAAGTGTAAATTGGGTGTTTAAAACTGTCTACATGACCTGTATTTGGAGTTTTCCAAATCTGTAGGTTTATTATTTATTTATGTTGGGTAAGTGACCACAGAGAATCTCAACTTACATTTAAAATATGTGATGTTGACTTACTTGCTGATCTTACTATAAAATTTTGAAACATGCTAACCTAAAAAAGGTTCTTTAATGTTGTAGTGTTTCTATAAAAATAAATCCAAGCTGTAAAAATATCCATAGAGTATATATCATAAAAAATAAAAACATAAAATCAGCAGCATTTTATAGTTTTAAGTATAAATATTAATGCTATTTCTGTTTCCTTTTGGGAAGGTATGAAGATTCCTGGGCAGCACTTCACAAAGGAGCAAAAGAGTGTGCAAAAACTGGAGAGGTGATGCATACATAATATGGAAAGGTTTATTAAAAATGAGTACTGCTGCTTGAATGTTTAGCATTTAGGAAGAAAACATGGCTGCCATTTAAATGAATATTCTGCAAATTGTTTTTGCAAGAATCTTGAATAATTACTTTAGAAGCTCAGTATTATTAAAATATATGTGGCAATTTAGTATCACAGGTATAATGCAAACGGATGACATACAGGTTTAGAGCCAGTTTATAGTACAATAAGCACAGTATTTGTATCACAAAATGATACCTTGTTTATGGTTGTTTATGATCCCTCTGAGTTCTAAACAAACATCAGCAAAGCTTCACTGGAATTTTTGAAAGGAACTATACTAAAACTTTTGCAATACATATGTAAATTATCAAATACAGGTAGTCCTTGACTTAAAACCATTTATTTATTTAGTGACACAAGTTATAGCCCTACTGAAAAAAGTGACTTAAAACCATCACAGAATCCACAGAGTCACAAGATCAAAATTTAGGCATTGGCAACTGGCATATATTTATGACAGTTGCAGTGTCCTGGAGTCATGTACTTGCCATTTATGCCTTTCCCAGCCAGCTTCCACAAGCAAAGTCAAGGGGGGTTGGAAGCTGGTTTTGCTTAATGACCACATGGTTCGCTTAATATCTTCAGTGATTAGCATAGCCATGGTGAAAACGATTGTAAAATCAAACATGACTTCCTTGTTTAGCAACAGAAATTCTGGTCCCAATTGTGGTCATAAATTAAAGACTACCAGTACTCTGTATAGTCAGTCTTCATTTGTAATCATGAAGGCATAATTTGTAAACATTCTACAAAGGTAATCACATGCATCATGTAATTGTATTAAAAATGTATATATACACACAAACATATATGTGCGTGTAGAGAATATTTTTGATTATGAAAATTATTTGAATTTTTAATTCAAATCTTATCTGTCAGCATGACTATTCAGAACACTTTAGGAATATATCTGAGTTTTTGAACCACCAACTCAGTAGTGGTTTAGACAAAACCTATTATTTCTTCTCAGTGTAATTCAGTATATCATTGATTGCAGTACATTTTGTATCTCATGATTTTATTTGAATTAGATATTAAACTAAAGATTTAGATGATGTCACCAACCATGTTTACTTAAACATATATAGCAAATATTATACTTATTAGTCTTGTAGAAAATGCAATATTGATTTAGAAATTCAAATAGTTTTTAAAATGATTTGACTCATTTTCCAGAGTAAAACGTCAAATCAGATACTTTTATAAAACTTGTCTGGATTTTGAAATACTATGTTTTCTGGATTAATTTAACTGGATTAGTTAAAAATCTAAACTGAATTGACAGTTATATATTGTTTTGTGTTATTTATTTCGATTCATTGTGCTGAATTCAATCCAGGCTAACATTAGATTTATGGCTCTGTCTTTTAAGTATCTCAGTGATTTGTTCAATAAGACAAAGCATGCAGTGTTAAGACTCGGTAAACCACCTTATACTTACTGTGATATATGAAGCTGCTATTATTTATATTTGTAGTAGATTTATTTGCTCCAGTTCCTAAGCTTTGAATGTACTTGTGTTAATGGCATGTGAGATGTTTGAAGAAAAAAAGTACTGTATGTAAGACAAAATTTGGCAAAACAGTGTATAAACTTGAAAATATAGCAGGACAAATAATTGTAAAATATTTATACATTTTAACAGACTTAAAATAGTTGCAAAAAGGACATTCTTTTTGAAATATCAGTTTTGTACTATGCTGAAATATATTGAATTTAATTGAAAACTATGAGGGCATAGAATTAATTGCTCTGAATTATTTATTTTAGCCACAGTTAAGCGGGAATGGAACTCCGCAGTTAGGAAATAACTTAAGGCTTTAGTTTGAAAACTAAATAAGAAATTTGCTATCTATAATTATATTCTTTAATAATTTTAGCTGGTGGATAGATATAATAATTATAATTATATTCTTTAATAATTTCAGCTGGTGGATAGTGAAGTTGTAATGCTTTCTGCCCATTGGGAGAAAAAAAGAAGTGGTCTCTTGGACCTTCAAGACCAGCTTCAACAAATTCCAGTATTTCTGGCAGGCTTAGAATCTACAACAGCTAGCCTGGGTAAGTATGCATTCAGTTTGTTTCTTATTTATAGAGGTAGATACTCTATAGATACTCAGATCATTAGAAAGACGATATCATCGCATCATGGCTACTTGTTAAAAAATGAGAGGTACATTTACTTTTGATTGACTCCAAACCCCAATTAAATCATTATATTCACAGGGGGCATATTATTTTAGGAGGGTGCAGTATTGCAGACTTTGAAAAATCCGGTTATGAGCAAATAATTTTGTGCAATTTAGGTATACTTTTAAAAGTACTCAGCAGGGGGTCCTCAAGGACTAGTTTTTCAAATCATTGGCTTGAGTTTAGCTTTTTTATTATTAGTGCTAATCCTTTAGCACTAGGCAATATCCAGCTAGGCAGTATCATTAGTAGGACAGCTCAAATGGAGATAAATTGGAGTATAGACTTGCAAATGACATTATAAAAACAGTAAACAGAAAAGAAAGATGAAATCCAGAAAAATGTGGCTGGATGGTAGAAAGCTATAATTCTGGCAATTTGAAACAGATGAAGGAAGAAGGTAAACTGTGACGTCAGTTTTTGCTAAGATGATAATTCACCCTATTGAAAGCCACAAAAGAAAATATCTCTAGCACTGACAACAGAAAAGACATGGTGCCGCCTTTTGTCAACTGCAAATGACTTTGCTTATTAAGACACCAGTGTTTTGGGGCCTGCTACATCAAGATTCACCAAAATTAGTAAATGGGGGCACATTGTAATTTGTTTCACAGATGATGGTTTTATATTAATTTGTATAAAGTATTCTAAAGGTCTCTGTTAAGATTTTGAGCATCATTAGCAGATGTAATTCTTCTGAGAATGACCACGATTGCAATGCTTTTTATGGCTTAGAGCTTCCAAATTGATATTTTCAGTTTTGGATTAGCTTGAGAAATAAGCTGAATTATTTTTGATTTGGAGAGAAATAAGTAGTTGATTGCTCAGGAGCTTCATTTCTTGAATAATTATTCTAGAAAATCCTTGAAAGACATTGGGTATTAAGTAACCAACCGTCTCAATTAGTCTTCTCTAAATTACCTGATGGGAAGATAAGTTAGGATTGAAAGGGAAGCAGGTGTCCTGTGATACTTCCTCTTTCTCTTTAATATGTCATTCAGTGTACCAATTTTATCATGGTGTCTGTGAAATGGAAAGGAGAATTTCCCATAAACTAGCACAAAAAAAATTGTCCTTGAATCATATGTTTGTTTCTTGAAATGTCCTATTGTGAGAGTTTGGGCTTCTGGTACTAAATGTTATAATGCATGAGGTTGTTTAGCATGAAATTGTATCAGAAGTGATCATGATCTATTTGAGAATTGATATTTACATATCCTGTTTGAATGTTTCATTAACAAAGTCCAATTGGAAGCACATTTTAAAGAAATGGAGCATCATTTATTACATCTTGAAGATCTTTGTGGACGGTGTGAATTGCAAAGATACAAGCATATGCAAATACTGCAGCTAGAAAATTACAAAAAGACAAAAAGGTAAGCTTGAATATATTTGATTTATTCACCGAATCCTTTCTGTCTTATGTGTAAGCAAACATATTAAACTAACTTTTTATCTTAAGGATTGCAGATACTTTCATACATGTAGCATTCTTCATGAAAATTATTAAAAATATCTCCTGCTTAGAGTAGGAATAGCTGGCTGCAGGAAACTTCTTCTGAGGGAATGTGTTTCAACTTTTACTACGTAGACATTAGAAAAAAAATTGTTTTGGTTTTAGGACTTCATCCTTATTGTGGTCTCCTGATCTATCACATTTTTTTAGTTTCTTAGTAGAGAAGGGGAAAAAAACCTCCTGCAATAGCTATTTTTGGATAACCTGAAATGTTAAATTTGTTGTTCAAGTTGTCACTCTTTTCTCAAGAAAATCAGTGTATCTCACTTCCTGTTGGCAAATAATTAAAGATGAATAACTGTTAGGAATAAACTTGAAACAATTGATCACAAGAGAATCCGTGATCATTTAATTAGAAGGCCAATTAAAAGTAGAGTTTTGATTTTGAATAGGTATCTTCAAGAACATTTGAATATAAATTAGTTAGATGAATTAGAGGCCTGACAAAGTTGTCTCATAGCAGATAGTTATCAAAGAAGAATATTAAAGAAAGAATAGTTAGTTTTTGAGTTACAGTCATATGTTTAGTGACCATTCAAAGTTACAACAGCACTGAAAAAAGTGACATGACTGTTTTTCACACTTACAACCATTGCAATATCTCCATGGTCATGATCAAAATTCAGATGCCTGGCAACTGGTTCATATTTCTGATGGTTGCAGTGTCCCAGGGTCACCTTTTGCACCTTTGATAAGCAAAGTCAGTGGCAAACCCAAATTCAGTTAACAACTGTGTTATTCACTTAATAGTTGAAGTGATTCATCTAACAATAGTAGCAAGAAAGGTTGTAAAATGGGGCAAAACTCACTTAACAAATGTCTCTCTTATCAACATAAATTTTGATCTCAATTGTGGTCGTAAGTCATGGACTACCTATATTAAAAAAAGAGCAAGGGTTTTTTATTAGCTCAGTTGGTTCATTACAAAATAATACACGACCCAGTTTTCTTTGGATATATTAAATTAGAACTATAATCCTTGACCATTTGATACAGTCAAAAATCATTGATAGGTGACATATCCTGCTTCCCAGAAGAGCAGTTTAGCTGATTTATTGGATATTGAAAGACAATAATATTTGTAGCTCAGGACTAAATTGTGGGGTTCTTGATACTCTCTGAGCTTGGTTGTTTTCTGGCAGGTGTTTCCTTACCAAACTAGGTAACCATCAGTCCACTGATGATGTTGCCTAGTTTGGTAATGAAACGTCTGCCAGAAAACAATCAATCAGAAAGCACTAAGAACTCCTCTATGAAGGGAAAATTGCCAAGAATCATTGGCTTTGACTGCTAGTTGCCCTATTCTGAAGAGCAAACTAGAAACCTTAAATGAGCTTATGTACGGTATAAAGAGGTTTTTTAAATTGCTCATTCCTTTTGTACCTTGAAAACAATTTGACAAATATCCGTAGTGAAGTAAAGCAAACCACAACAGTTAAGTTTTTCATCAGTAAAAGAGGAGATATGTCTTTTCTTACAGCAACCAAGGTCACCATAGTTAGCTCAAAGCTAGGAAACTAATTTTACTTTTCTTTTGTTTCAATAAATTATCATAATTAAATCTTTTGAAATTATTGAAGATTTCTGGCCCTGATGGTTTTCCAGTAGGTTTCTATAAAATAAATATTGGGATTTTTTTCTATTTTATTGGAAAGTTATTTTTGTCAAAAGTTACTGAAAGTTATTTTTCTTTCAAGTAAATCTCCACCCTAGTTTTATTGTGACAGATATCATAATTATTTCCAAAATAGACTAACCCAGTGTTTTAATTGTAGATCTATTTCTTTGAAAATATCAATATTAATATTTTACTTTGGATTGTAAGTTATAGTTTATTTTTCTGATTGTTGAACATCCAATGCCGGCTATATAGCTATAAAATTCTCAGAGTCTCTGAGAGTCAAGCAAATTTAATACATTTATTTTTTTTTATTTATTGTTTATCAAAATTTTATACTGCTCATCATACTTGCATAAATGAGGGCACCAAACTTCTGATAGTAGAAGATGATACTAGAACAAATGTTCTTGCTATAATTCATCATAGAAACTAGCAGCAATGTTTTCTTGGAAGGTTTAAGACAGGTTTTGATTTGGGATTCTTCCAGATTCTATATTTTAGATTGATGTGATTTACTCAATCTTTAAGTCATGTGTCATTATTAATGGTGTAGTGTTTCCTTGGGTACAAGCAAATTATCCACTCTTTCTCCTTTTCTTAGTACAGGGGTTGGGAAACTTGGCTCTTTTATCACTTATGGACTTCAACTCCCAGAACTCCCGAGTGAGCCATAAAAGGTTCCCCATCCCTGGCCTACTGGTTTTTCAGTTGTGCAGGAAATCAATTTTTGACCTGAATGTGACTGTTTAATATACAAATGTAATTCTCACAGAGAATGGGCGTATCAGGTAAGTACCAACGCCCTTTCCCATATGTTGTGTCCTGTGGGATTTCACGAATGGAATTGTGATTCAGGGCAGGTGTAAGTGGCTGTTGTCTGTTCCAGACATTGCTGGATGTGAAATCCTTTTTTGTGAGGTTGGGCCATAAGGATCAGTGGGGATTGCTGCTCAGTTGACTTCTTGCCTATAATTTAGCAGCATTTCCGTCTGGAAGAGTTCCCCAGGCTTATGATTTTGGAAGACTCCAGTCAACCTTCTCTGGGTCCCTTGTTCAAGATAGCATAGGAGCCATGGACAATGGCTCAACTT